>NC_088800.1:13583571-14229821 GCF_011386835.1 Chrysemys picta bellii | reverse complement strand
GTGCTGACAGTTTTGGGGTTTAGGAATATTTTCCTGCGTGTCTGCAAGCTGCCCACATACTCATGAGTAACAAGAATCGGAGCCCATGAATGCACCTGAACTATTGCTTTTAGTCATAACAACTGTGGTTTTTTAAAAACTTTTTACCTCTTTGACCAGCTCTATTAAAGGCAGTGTCAGTCCCATAGAAGCAGAAGTAAAACAAGGGCTGCCTGCCACCTGCCCTGATTTTACTGGGAGTATCCCCAAACTAAGAAATGAGGATAGTCGCACTCTTTGAGCTGACTAGGTAAGAAATAAAGTGTTCTGCAGCACTTTTTTAGGGCCGGCATGTCATCCTAACACAACATGTATTGAATGCATGGTGCTGTATTGCTGCTGGTCTCTGTGTGCCTAGCCCTGGTCCCTGATTGAAGCCTGTAGACACTCCAGCAATACTACTAATAAATAATAGCAATGACCACATGCCAATGGTGTGCCAGTGTTCCAAACATCACAACAGGTGAGTTTGTTATGCTGGGCAAACTGCTAAAGGTGGCTTTTCTGCTCGCACTTCCTGTGTGGTCTTTGTGCCTGGTACTTAAGTGCAGTCAGAGATATTTTGGACCAAGAATGCATTTTGGTTTTGCTGCCATCAGTTTCTGGCAATATTTTGGGGTCTTTGGAACAGCTGTACATTCGTATAAGCAGATGAAAGCCAATCCTGGATTGGTGCGATGCTGTCCAATGCCCCACAGAATGGAGAAGTAACTGCATAGTTGCGTTGTGCTTCCCAGGACACATTTCCTGATCAATTGGTGCCAAAGAGGTTTGCACATTTAAAAGTGTTCAGGCATAGCACGTATGCCCAACAATGCCACAATAACTCCAAAGATACTCATCCCCCAAAGACACCACATCTGACAGCATGCAGACATTGCAGGCGATTGAGAAAGGAGCTCTTTTAAAGATCTAGGTAAGTGTTGAATTTTCACCTTCCAGGAAGCTACTGTATATGACACATTGAGTTCAAATCTGGCTTAAATCGACAGCAAAAGTGAGTTTGGTGGATTTGACCCCAGTGTATAATGCCCCTCCCCCAAAATGTGGTCACTCTAGCCCTAGGATTGTGGTGCACTGTGGGAAAACTTTACTGCCCGCCCTGCATGTTACCAGGAAGTAGCTCGCTTTGCAAAAGGTTTGATCAGTTCACTCTCCATTGCAAGCCCAGGAGGCTCTCTGATAGTGTTCTTGCAGATTGATGATCAGAAGGAATGGGTTAACGCTGACCTGAGCTGCTGCCCTTTGTAAAGGGGGTGTCACTTCCTTTTCAATGGAGTGGATTGCAGACTGTTGGGATAGAGAGGACTAAGGAAGTTGTCCCACGGAATTGTGGGATACTTGCGGTTGTCTAAGAGGGGCTGCATCTACACTGCAAAGCAATAGGGTTTGGACCCTGGATCCTGGCTTACCTCGAGCTTGGACCCTCCAGCCCTGCAGGGTCCTGGGACCCTGGATCCAAGCCCTGGGTTAGCACAATTGCAGTTTAGACACAAGGGGGTTAGGCTCAAACACAGGCTTACGTTGCAGTGTAGATGTACCCAATCTGCCTCACTGAGCTCTTTCATTCCCTGGAAAGCACTGAAGAGAAACAGCCAGTGAGAGAGATCTTGGGGTCGGCCCTCCCAGGCAGAATTATGGGAGTATTCAGCCTTTCTGCTTTCTTCCAGGATCCATGGGTGACACAAGGGAGAAGGGTCTTAGCTTCCAAACCCATCCTTGGCTGACCGCCTCTTTAGGATGAACAGAGTAAGGGATGGGTTCTCTGTCTGCTGGTTTTCTCCTCTCTTTTGAATGAGGACTGACTCTCCTCCTCTCTTTTGAATGAGGGTTTGGTGCTTCACCATGCTCAGTTCACTGTAGTAGAGCAGAGATGTCTCATCTGTCTTGGAAGGTCCATCTCCTTCACTGGGATGGCAGATGTTTGGAGTGAGAAGGGAGATGGATGTTCTTCAGTCATGGTGCAGGGGGTGTATGCGCGGGCCCATGCTCAGAAAGCAGTAAATATTGCCAGGCTTAGAAGTGGTGTTGATTTTCCTAGATCAGGGGCAGGGTTTCAAAAGGAGTATGATGTAGTAGGCTAGACTGGAAGTCTTGGGTTTTCTTCTCAGCTCTGCCAGTAGATAACCGTGTAACCTAGAGGTAAGTCTCTACCCATGTGTTTCCTCATTTGTAATAATATGTAGGGTGTAATAATTCTTAACTCCCTCGCAGGGAGTCTGTGATGTTCTGGGATAGGTATTTAAAAACTACTGCAGTCCCGTGGGAAGAGGGGGAACACTGTCGATATCTGACACTGGGGAAGCCGTGAGGTATCCTTGAGGAGTAATAACTCGCTGCTGTAATGATTCAGTGGAGATGGGAGATGTTCTTGACGTTGGGAGGGTGTCAGGAATTAGTCTGTTTCCTGTGCTGCTAACAGACTGAGCTGGAGTCCTCAGTGATGAGCTTTTGAGGCCTGGGGTGCAGGAAGGCAGCTCTGCCCGGCAAATAGCCTGTGTGATGGGTTGGATCACAGAAACCCCCTTGGGAACTGCCAGACTGATGTGCCAAGACTACTTCTGCCCCTGCTTTCCCTGTCAGCTTGGGACCCCAGCACCCTGTCTTGCTGAGCCAGACACGCCCATCTGCTCCAACACAGACCCAGGGTCTGAATTACTTGCCCCAAAGCTGCAGACTTAATTGAAAGCAGCTTACAGAAGTGTACTTGTCTCTAACACTCAGATGCCCAACTCCCAATGGGGTCTAAACCCAAATAAATCAATTTTACCCTGTATAAAGCTTATACAGGGTGAACTCATAAATTGTTCACCCTCTATTACACTGATAGAGAGGTATGCACTGCTGTTTGCCCCTCCCTCCCAGGTATTAACACATACTCTGAGTTAATTAATAAGTAAAAAGTGATTTTATTAAATACAGAAAGTAGGATTTAAGTGGTTTCCAGTAGTAACAGATAGAACAAAGTGAACTACCAAGTAAAATAAAATAGAACATGCAAGTCTGTCTAAGAAACTTAATACAAATAACACCTCACCAGTTCCAGTAAGCTTCCTTTTACAGACTAGTCTCCTGCTAGCCTGGGTCCAGCGATTACTCACACCCCGTAGGTACTGTCCTTTGTTCCAGTTTCTTTCAGGTATCTTTGGGTGTGGAGAGGCTCTCTCTTTAGCCAGCTGAAGATGAAATGGAGGGGTCTCCCAGGGGTTTAAATAGACGTTCTCTTGTGGGTGGAGACCCCCTCCTCATTCCTATGCAAAGTGTAGCTCCAAGATGGAGTTTTGGAGTCACATGGGCGAGTCACAGGTCCATGCATGACTCAGAACTACAGGTAGTAGCCATGGTTCGCATGCTACCTTGAACGTCCTCAGGTAGACTTCTTATGTGAATTGGAGCATACCAAGATCCATTGTTCCTTAAGTGCTCCTTGATTGGGCACTTAACTTTGCAAATTCCTTTCTAAAGAAGGTTTCAGAGTAGCAGCCGTGTTAGTCTGTATCTGCAAAAATAAATAATATTATTTATTATAATAAATTTGTTAGTCTCTAAGGTGCCACAAGTACTCCTTTCTTTCTAAAGAAGCTGACCAAATGCCTTACAAAGCTTACTTAGAAATCAAGCAAGTATACAGCCAATATTCATAACTTCAAGTACAAAAATGATATATGTGTACAAATAGGATGAATAGATTCAGTAGACCATAACCTTTACAGAGATAAGTTACATGGTACATGTAGCATAAGACATACTCCAGTTATCTCATATTCCCATAAAACATTATGGGATACATCGTCACAGCCTGCAGTGTCAGAGAAAAAAATGTCAAACCCTGAGGACTTCTTTCCCCCTCCCCCACAAAGGGGAGGCCTGGCCCAGGCAAAAAAGAGAGAGAGGGCCCAGGAGCCACTCAGCACCACACCAGGCTGCCTTACAATCCTCTGAACACAGATTCTGACTTAGTTCCATGATATTTTTTTTAAAAGGTCCATGAATCATTTATAGCCCAATAGATGAAACCAAGCGCCAGAGCTGAAGAAAAGGCTGAGGGTCTGAGGCAGGGAACATTCCATTAGTTATTGTACTAGATCTTGAACTGGCAGTACTTTTTCTCTGCACTCTTAACCTTTACTTTCGGGCTCTCTCTCTCTTTCTAAAGATAACGTTCTCTGATGTGCTGTCTGTTTTCAGTAGATAATTGTATCAAAAAAGCAGGAGCTAATCAGCTGCTTCTCTCGGTGTGATAACCGGCAGCTGGCCTTAAAAAGAACCCAACAGCATCCCCTAGAGAGCATGCGCAGCAGCAGTGCTGACGAGGAGAGCTCAGCTGTATTGGCGTGGGATGGGGTTAGGAAGAGAGGAGGGAGTCTCCAGAATCAGTTATCACCAGGGTGGTATCTGGACAGAAAAGGGTTAACATTGGAGTGTGCAGTCAGAGCCACAGTGCAAGGATTATTTGACTAAAGGGTTTGCTTTGAGGGACTGGATGGCTCACAAGACTGGTAAAAGAGAGATGGAGGCTTTCACTTCTGGGCTGCCAGTTCCCATGTGGCCCAGGTCTGTTGTGGGTGAAAACTGTTGCCATCACGTGGCTGTTTGGTGGCCTATGTGAACTGAGGTTGTGGATCTCAGCCTAGTTCTTTGTGGACAGGTGTCCACGTCACAAAACCCACCACTACATTGTTGGAAGGCAGCCGAGGCCAGTGACTGAGTGGCTCATGATGTTGTGGTCAGGGATTCAGGGGAAGAAGTTTGTGTTGCATTTGTCCTGTCCTGTGGACAAAATGAGGTCTTCCATATGCAGAACTTTCTCTGGCACTTCTCACCCGCATTGAAATTCACATGAACAAAGGATGTGTCTTTTAAAGGTGACCTGGAACAAAGGGCGTTGCTTTTCACTTCTGTTTTGTTTTGCTTCTTTATGATGTCAAGAGAGAGACTGGAAGATGGGGGAGTTCCTTCAAAACATGATTTTTTTTTGTTTTTTCCCCCTCTCCTTGTTCTCCTGCTTTAGAAATTCAGATCGTGTCAGCTCTGGAAGACTCAGTGATGACTGGAGAGGTAGTAAAATGATGCACCACAAGAGCCAAGAGAGGAAAAGCTTAAACCCTTTGCTTTACATTGGCTATTGTTAACACCTATTTAATGGCAACGCCTGATTAACAGGTGGGATAAATGTCATTGTGTCTAAGCCTCAGCAGCCCTCCATTTCAGTTAGGTTGTGAGGGCATACAGCAACAAGCTCTGCAACAGCCAGGGAAAAACAGACGTGAAACGCCTGCTATTTCTAACGTAGAAAAATAACGAAAGGTTTGACAAAAACCTTTCAGGCCTTCTTGGATCCATCATAACGAAGGGGTGGGAGAAGTACGTATAGGACCAAATTTTCAACTTCCTTTGCAGGTCACCTTTAAAAACTCCTAAATGCTGCATGTGGACTAGAATCCAAGGCAGCAGGCCCAGTTGGGTTTGTTACTGAACAAAGAACTGAGAGAGGCTAAAACAGAATCCAGATGAGCTCTGGAAATGGAATGGAAGAGCTGCAGCTGCATTTAGCTGGCTCGCATAGATTCAGTGTTTCATAAAGCCGCTTTGCCCTCCCTCTCCAGGCTCCCATAGTGCTTGGCTTGAGCACAGGAGAAAGCAATTTAAGGAGCGTTCAGAAGACTGCAGGACTCCTTGTTGGTCAATTGCAGATTTACTCTGTCCTGTTCCTTCCTATGGAAGTTGGGTGCAAGTGAAAATTTCAGCATCCAGCCTTCCCTGGGGTCTAGGTGCCAGCTTTTTAAGGAAAACAATTTTCCTCCTTCCACCAAGATCTTCCTGTGATGCTAAGTGCAACAAGGGCAAAAGCACGCTACATTAAACCCGATGAAGCAAAAGTGTATGGACTGGGGGGAGCATGCAATGAGTATCATGAGACATAGTATTGAATTAAAGTCACAATGTGGAAAATGTGATCTATGGAACACTCTTAAGTTGATCCCAACTCTGGCCTCTCCTGAGCCAAGACTCCTTATCATGATGAATATTAAATACTCTTTTGCAGACTAACCTGAGATCCCCTAACTCATTTCACTTATGAATACCTAATTTCTGCACTTCCATCTAAAGACCAGCCATGTGCAGGGGCAGTAGTCACTTATTATCTATTGCTTATTAAGAGGTTTAACAAGCCTGGCTAATTACAACATACTCAAGGATTTTCTAGCTTATGAAAACTGTCCCTGTTTGTTTGTGTAATGCTTTAATACCGTAACACTCCAATTAACTGTGTGCGCGTATGCCTGCTCGCATGGCTTAACATACAGTGGGGATTTTAAGGAGACATGGGAAGCCTTTAATATCGACCCTTGCTGCTCCAAAGAAATATTTGTGTATTCACTGTCCGACATTACATGCAAATCGGATCACTCTTATAGCAGAACAATGTAACTCCTGCTAAGCAATGCTCTTTTCCATGAGACCCCAGCAAACACAGCACTGGGGTTAGTTTGGGGTTGTTTTTTTTCAACAATGACTAATCTACTGAAGTTGCGTGAGATGCCTCTTGGAATATTTCAGAATTTGTTCTCACCCTGCTGCTGATTACTCAAACAATTTGTACCTAAATGTCTCCCCTTCTCCTTCGAGTGCTTGCTCATGTCCATTCCATTGTAGGTGTGTGTGCTTGCCACAGGCCCTGGTGCAGGACATTTTTCCCTCAGCAGTATCCATAGGGGACCAGCTCTGGTGCCCTCTGGAGTGGCACCCATATGGCACGGTATAAGAATCGCTGCCGCGCCCCCCCACCCTCAGTTCCTTCTTACCACCAGTGACGGTGCTGGAACATCTCTTGCTTTGGCAAGCCTTCTCATTCTTAATTCGTTGAGTCAAACTTTTTTCTGTAAATAATTAAAAGTTGGTAGTAGTTTCCCTTAGTGTAGTTAATTAGTTAGTTAGTCCCGGACGGGACTCAGCCTAGGGATGGGGCATACACTGATCCCCAGGCTTCAAACCCTGTGATCGCTGCAAAAAAACGATGCCCATCAGCTATCCTCATAGTAGCTGTCTGAAGTGCTTGTTCCTCCCTGCATGGGCCTTTATAACTTTGGACCGTTGGGTCCTCAACACTGTGGTGCAGAGTTATACCCTCTAGTTTCTTTCTGTCCTCCCCTCCCACTTGCCTTCCTCATCCCTCTTCAGGGACCCTTCTCACAAGCAACTACTCGTGAAAGAAGGTTCAGGGCATTCTGCAAGTGGGGGCAGTGGAGGAAGTCCCTCAGGAGTACAGGGGCAATGGATTCTACTCACAGTACTTTCTAATCCCCAAAGCCAAGGGGGGTCTAAGACCCATTCTGGACCTGCGAGACCTCAACAAATACCTCAAGAAGTTGAAGTTCCGCATGGTCTCGCTGGCCTCCATCATTCCCTCCCTGGATCTAGGAGACTAGTACGACACCCTCAATTTGAAAGATGCGATATTCCAGGGGCACAGACGATTCCTATGCTTCGCGGTGGGTCCCACTCGCTACCAGTTCGCGGTGCTCACGTTTGGCCTGGCTACAGCTCCGAGGGTGTTTACCAAATGCATGACTGTGGTGGCGGCCTACCTTAGGCAGTGAGGTATCCAGGTTTACCCGTACCTCGACGACTAACTTATCAAGGGTCGCTCCAGTTCTCAGGTCCAGCACAACGTCTCAGTGCTGCAGCTTACGTGCTGTGCTCTGGGCCTGTTGATAAATGAGGAAAAATCAATGTTAGTCCCAATACAAAGGATAGAATTCATCGGAGCGGTCCTCGACTCCACCCGTGCCAGAGCGTTTCTGCTGCAGGACAGATTTGAGACGATGGCGAGTCTCATTGCCAGAGTCTCTACATATCCCCTCACCATGGCCCGGGTCTGCCTCAGACTGTTGGTCCACATGGCAATGTGCACTTGCGTCGTCCAGCATGTGAGGCTCAGGTTGTGACCCCTCCAACAGTGACTTTCAACAGTCTACTCCTGTCCAGAGACCATCTGGACAAGGTTGTCACGACTCCACCGAAGGCACTTACCTCCCTGCGGTGGTGGTCCGATCCAGGGACTGTCCTGGAAGGAGTTCCATTTGAGAGTCCCCGACCCTCGGTATCTCTGATATCGGATGCCTCCGACCTTGGCTGGCAAGCGCATCTCGGCACATTGCGGACCCAAGGGCATGGTCTCCAGAGGAGCTGATGTTGCACATAAACGTCAGGGAGCTCAGGGCAGACCGCCTAGCCTACGGAGTCTTCCTGCCGCACCTCTCTGATCAAAGTGTACAGATACTCACGGACAACACAACCTCGATGTTTTACATCAGCAGGCAAGGGGGAGCTCGCTCGTCAGCCCTTGGTCAGGAAGCGCCCCATTTATGGGAGTTTTGCATCCAGCATGGCATCCACCTGGAGGCGTCGCACCTCCCCGGCATCCAGAATGTGCTGGCAGATCGCCTCAGCAGGTCCTTCTTCTTTCCCCACGAGTGGTCCCTCCACCCAGAGGTCATCCAGGTGCTCTTCCAAAGGTGGGGGGCTCCCCAAGTAGACCTGTTTGCCACCAGACAGAACAGGAAGTGCCAGCATTTTGGCTCTCTCCAGGGCCTAGGCAGGGACTCCCTCTCCGATGCCTTCCTTCTGTCATGGGAGGGGGATCTGATGTACACATTCCCGCCGATTCCACTGGTCAGCAGGGTCCTAGCAAAAGTCAAAAGAGACAAGGCAAGGGTCATCATGATCGCCGCAGCATGGCCTTGCCAGCACTGGTTTGGCACGCTCATGAACCTGGCCGTGGCATCCCCATGGCCGCTGCCCAGCCATCCGGATCTCCTTTCGCAAGACCACGGGAGGCTCCTGCACCTGAATCTTCCCTCCCTCCACTTCACGGCTTGGTTGCTGAGTGGCTGAACCCGGAGGAAAGGGCCTGCCAGCAGGTCCTCCTGGAAAGCAGAAAGTCCTCCACCAGAGCGACTTACCTGGCAAAGTGGAAGCGGTTCTCCTGCAGGGCGGAGGAGCATGGCATCTCTCCGACATAGTCATCTGTGCAATCCTGCTCCACCTTAAGCAACAAGGTCTTGCGCTTTCCGCCATCAAGGTGCATTTGGCAGCCATATCGGCTTTCCACCTGCGGGTCCAGGGCAAATCGGTGTTTTCACACGACATGTCCATTCGGTTTCTGAAAGGACTAGAGCGGCTCTTCCCACCGGTCCGGGACCCAATTCCACAGTGGGACCTCAGCCTCGTCCTCTCGAGGCTCACGGGGCCTCCCTTTTTGCCACTGACCTCCTACTCCCTTTCATATCTGTGATGGAAAGTAGCTTTCCTTGTAGCCATTACCTCGGCAAGGCAAGTCTCAGAGATTAAAGCCTTCACTTCGGAGCCCCCTTACAAGGTTTTCTACAAGGACAAAGTCCAGCTGCGATTCCACCCGGTGTTCCTGCCCAAGGTGGTGTCCCACTTCCATGTTAACCAGGATATCTTTCTCCAGGTTCTCTGTCCAAAGCCACACTCAACTGCGGAGGAGAGATGGCTGCATACCTTGGATGTCGATGCGCCCTAGCCGTCTACCTGGAGCTCACCAAGGCCTTCCGCAAGTTGACCCAAGTCTTTATTGCAACCGCTGACAGGATGAAAGGCCTACCGGTGTCCTTGCAAAGAATCTCTAACTGGATCACATTGTGCATCCGGACTTGTTATGAGTTGGCATGGGCTGAGCCGCCACCTATTCTAAACGCTCACTCGACCAGGGCACAAGCGTCCTTGGCGGCCTTCCTAGCGCACGTCCCCATCCAGGACCTCTGCAGGGCCTCCACGTGGTCATCAATACACACGTTTACGGCGCATTACGCCATCACCCAGCAGGCCAGAGATGACACTGGATTCAGTAGAGCTTTGTTGCAATTGACACGTCCATTAACTCCTACCCGTCTCTGGTGGTACTGCGTGGGAGTCACCTAATGTGGAATGAACATGTGCAAGCACTCGAAGAAGAAAAGACAGTTACCTGTTTTGTAACTAGTGTTCTTCAAGATGTGTTGCTCATGTCCATTCCATGACCCACCCTCCTTCCCCACTGTTGGAGTTTCTGGCAAGAAGGAACTGAGGGTGGGGGGAACCGGCGGTGCCCCTTATACCGCACCATAGGGCGCCACTCCAGAGGCACCAGAGCCGGTCCCCTACGGATACCACCGAGGGAAAAACTTCCTGCACCAGTGCATGTGGCGCGCACACGCACCTACAATGGAATGGACATAAGCAACACATCTCGAAGAACATCAGTTACAAAACAGGTAACTGTCTTTTCTTTCCTCCTCTTTCTTGATTCACTTGGAGAGGCCACAGGTCAGAGTTTGTGGCTGCCCGGTGGATTTTCTTGAGATGTCTGTCCTTGTCTGTAAAGCGCCCAACGCACTGTTGATGGCACATAAATGATAAATGAAGGTAATGTCAGAGACAGTTGATTGTACCATAAGTGCAGAAACTGGACTGGAGCAGGCAGCCGAAGGTAAAGGTAAAAGCTTACTTCCATGCACAAACATTTCAGCAAAGGGGAAAGAATGTTGTGGGGGGACGGGGGATAGCAGTTTAAGGGAAATTCACCAGCTATGATAAATGCAATTGAAATTGAAGAGTAGCTAAGCGCCAATGATTCTATTCTCCTCAGGACTGAAATACTGAGGAGGGCCTGCAGAAAGGGCAGCCGCACAAAAACACTGGCCTTTAGGAAAGCAGACTCTAGAGGAATGCAAAATGAGTTAAAGAAAACTGGCTGGAATTCAATGCTGCCTGGGAAATCCACAGTGGGGGAGTGGGAATATTTAAGATACAGTTGGGAAGGCTGCACTCAAAATTCATTCCAGTAAAATAAAAAGGGCTGACAAAAACCAGCCTGGCTAAGCAGGGAGATAAAGAGATCAAGAGAGGGCACTGATGAAATACACAGTGAAACTGCGAGGGAGGAAGATTGGGAGTTAGCCAAACAAAGAGGCAGTGGAAAGAGGAGAAAATGGAGGAACAGGCGGAAGCAGCATGCAAGACAATTCAGGAAGCATTTCAAACAGCAATACCCTGGTCACAAATATAGCCATGAGAGACAAAGAACCCTTTGGGAAGTTGGTGAGGAGGAGAAGAATTTATCTCAGAGATGAGGAGAATGGAGAGCTTATTTCAGCAGTGAGGACAGTGGAGAACTTATATCAGTGATAAAGAAAAAGAAGCATTGTTAAACAGTTTTTGTTTACTAAAATAGCATTCATCTTTACAGAGGATGAAGGGAAAGGGCTGCCCAAATTGAGGATCCGTTTCTCATAAGCACCGGACAAGGGAATATACTGTTTAGACAAAGACCCAGGTCCGATAACACACGCACGCATACGTGAACAAGGAAATAACTGAACCTCTAACTGACATTTTTAAATGCTCATCAGATTTGGGACAGATTCACCAGGATTGGAAGGTGGCAAACATAGTGCCTCCTCGTTTGTCTCTTGACCCCTTTTGTAAATAATAGCATTAACACCAGTGAGCTGAACATGTGTTCTGCGGAAACTCTTGGAAATCATCTTAAAGGATGTGGTGGAAAAACACATTGCTGTGAAGGCCAGACTAGCATGGGTTTGGAGCATTGGGAGATCATGCTTAACTAGTCTGCAGGCATTCTCTGAGGATCTAACTGCCAGGATAGATAAGGGAAATTTAGTGGATATAGTATACTTAGATTTTCAGCAAGTATTTGATAGGGTTCCACATCAGAGATTGATGGTTGAGGATAGGAGTCTTAGCGTAGGATTTAGAATAGGAGGCTGGATAGAAAGCTGGCTTAAGAGCAAGAGACAAAACTGAGCCATTGCTGGAAACTATTCCAGCTGGAAAGAGGTCAAAAGTGTAATATCCCAGGGCTCATTTTAAGCACCTCTGTTGTTCATACGCTGTATTAATGTTTTGCATGGAGGGTACTGATAGCAAGGGGCCAGATTCATCCCTGCTGTCATTCCATTGGCTTTATTGATGTTTCACCAATGCTGAGTCTGTCGTAAGATCTCCAAGTGTGCATAGTGGCAAAGTGGATACTGGGCTGTGTTGGCAAAAAGGAGGTTCTGGGAGGGAATAAAGTACTTCTTGGACTCTGTGTAGTTCTGAGAATAGTCCTACAGGAAGGAGATTTTTGTCTCAGAGGATGCAATGTGGGCAAGAGAGAGGATACCATGAAAGGATGAGTGAAGCAATTCAGATAACCTGAGACTCTCTGCCCCTCTGAACCTCTTCCCAGGACAGAACCCATGACTTAAGTGTATAATAGGAGTAAAAATCAGGGTCATTGACTTATACTGCAGTGATGAACATGGCATAGGCAGGTAGAGCATGAGATTAGATTAGCAAAACTTGGCCTTTGATTTATTGTTCCTAGGTCTTCAATTCAAACATTGAGAGAAAACACATAGCATGTAAGCTCCTATCCAAGCAACTTAAATGAGATTGATCCCTGACTAATGAGGAAGGGCAGCAAATAAGATTGTGGTGGGCCCGTTTCTACTGTATGTGGCACATGGTTGGCTTCTTAACACCAGTTAAAGGTGTGGTTCACACAAATTAATCTAAAAATTGGCATCACCAGCTTCTGCAGGCTACAATGATGTACTTTCTGGTGCCTGGGGTCCCTTTTATGTCTCTTCAGCTCCTTACGCTGGCTTAGCTCACTGCAAAACTTGCCCCACAAGGACTCACCACCCTTCTTTCTGTTAACACAGTCCTTGCTATAGACCTTTCAGCTGAAGGTCTGATTAGATTCTCCCCCCGCGTCCCCCACGGCATGTGTCCACAATACTCACTTAGCAATCATCCAGTCATCACACTCACAGCCCATTTAGAGCTGGCACTGATCGGTCTCACTCGCCGTAATTCATTGTGTCCCGTAGGGTCACCAACAATACAAAATATCTTCTTCATTCTTGCCCTGGAGTTTAAGAAGTACCAAAAGGGCAGTTTCCATGGTGCAAATGATAACAAGAATAAGTTGTTGTTGTTTTCTTGCAATGAAAGTGATAGTTCTCTGTGAAAATTTGGGCTCTGCAGTGTGGTCCTGATAAAACAAGAGCCACCAGTGATGGAAAACAGAGTCAGCCCTAGATATATTTTATTTATCCAGCATTCTGAAGTGTGCTGGGAGCCTCACAGACAAAGAGCAGGGGAGGTCTCCACATGCAGTCTACATAAAGGTGTGACACTAGAGGGGAATACAAAAAATACAAATGGGTAGACTAGGGAAAGGCAGGACAGGGTCCCAACAAGATCACGGGCTTCCTTAAATAGTTCTGCATGGATAGCAGTAGATCAACAGGCATCCACATGTCTGAGGCCTTTTCCAGACAGTTCTTGTTGAGGTTCTAAAGGGTGCACCTCTGCCAAGGGGGAGATGGTGATTTTGGCAAGTGGGTGCACCTCTCTCTTCCCCAGCCTTTGACAGCTCTTGGAGTTGGGGGGTGGAGGGAGAGTCCTCAAGCTAATCCCAGATCCACATGGCTAAGTGAGAAGCAGCTGGTAGCCCCATTAGATCGCTCCCTATTCCTCCCAATAAAATGTACAGCCTAATAACTGTCCCTGAAATAGCCAAACCACGGCAATTTTAGACCATTGTGCCGCAAAGGCAGGAGGAAATTTCTCACGTTACTCCTCCTTTGGGGGCTTCCTGCAGCAAGAAGAGTGGCTGAGATGAAAGGGATTGGGGTGTTGTTGACCCAAGTAGGAAGGAAGCCAAGGAAACCTCAGACAGAGAGAAAGGAGGAGACAGGCCCGTTTGGGACATAAGTAAAACATGAGTCCAAAAGAACACCTCATCAAGCCCTAGACTAGAGTATGCCTCCTGTATCAACTGCTTGAGAGCAGGGATAAGGGGGGAAGGGGAGAGATGGAAATTGGGCAAATTAGAGGGAGAGACATTCTAATGAAACCATAACATGAGCCTGAGATCTGTCTTTCAGCACCTCATGTTTTCACTCCATATGGCTTCATTTCTGGAATTTTCTTGTTTCATAAACTTGGCTGGGTTAGTTGCTCATTTAGTGCCAGCCAGAGCAAGCTTTCTGTAGGAAAATGGCCAGGCAAGGAGAAGGAGACAGGTACTCAGAAACCCCCTGGAGCCCGTAGTGGAAAACACTAGGTTCTTTCAAGACTTGTCCTTCTAATTAGTGATCGCAGTGAGCCATACAAGAATCTGAGGCATCTCTGAACTATGTGGAGCTCTGTCTGGAAAGCTCAAAAGAACAAGCTCTCTCTCACCAGATTGCTACTACTTCCTGCTTCAGGTCAGGCCAGGAATTCTGGGAGAACAGGTTTTTGCATGGTCTTCCAGCACTTCTGCCTCTGGAAGGCACCAGGAAGTGTGGAGGGAGCAGTGAAAGTAAAATGTAGGTTTTTAAAAAAAAAAAATAGCCAAAATTGTTGACCTTCTAAAAAGTTTGAAGTTTATTTGAGTTTTGGCCAAAGTTCAGGTTGCTTCTTGTTCTACTCAAAGCCCTTCCACTCACCCTGTTTATAATCTGTGAGATGAACAAATCTGTGTTCAGTCACCTCCAGACCACACAACTTCGTTAGATTCCCACCTCTCTCCGAATTGTCACCCACCTTCCAGTCAGCAGCATGGATACCGCAAGCCCTGCTTAGCAGCCCCCATGCTACACTATTGAGTGTCTCTGGGAAGTCATGCTGCGTGATAGGCTCTTGGGCTCCAAGTGGTGCTGGCAGACTGAGAGCAGAAGTCACCAGGAACATCAGGGAAAGTAGGGCCAGATTAAGGCATAAGCACTATAGGCCCATTTTTAGGACCCCAGTTTCTGGAGTCAGGGATTGAACTGGACTCTTAGATTTCATTTTTAAAAAATGTGTGGTTTGAGCCACCCTAGTTACAAGGAAACGTTTGAAAATGTGACCCGAGTATAACGTATGCAGAGACGTCTGCCTGAGTCTGCAGACAGCCTGAAGCAATAGCCCTGAGAGGGATGAACTGCCCCATGCATCTCAATAGGATGTTAACTCCAAGACCCATTGCCCAGGGCAGGGGCTGCCAACACTACCCCAGCAGAGCATACTTTGTCCTACAGAAGAGTACAGTGGGTCTGTCCATCCCACCCATCCAAGCAGATAAATCCTGGCTGCTGGGGTAAGTACTGGGGGACCCCCTGCTGCCAGTATGTGCTGCAGCCCCTAAGTCTGGAATGGGAGGGGAGCCCATATCATTGACATGCCAACTGGGGATTGAGGCCAGGGCATGGTCCAGGGACAAGGCAGACTCCTGGAAGGATGTTGAGAGCCCGTGTCTCTGCTGCTGACCCCAGAGCACGGTCGCATGCAGGGACAAGGTCAGGGGTGTGACCAGTTGGGGCCCTGCGTCATGATGTGCACGGTATAATCCAGCCCTGAGTGAAGGTCATGCTGGGAGGAGCGAGGGAAGACAAACCTTAGCTGTTGCTAAAGGAGAAGTCTCAGGTTGGGTTTTTCAAAAGCCAGTCCCTCTCCCACCAAGGAACCAAGTTCCAGGAGCTCTGCTGTGGCATTATGGTACCTGTGTGCCCCTCTGTGTCATTCAGAAGAGGCTGGGCCGGGGGGTGGTATGTACACCATCCATCATTGAAACTTAGCCTGGGATAGTCACTGTCACCGTGTGGCCAAAGATGAATGGTTTTCCCAAGAGAATTCTTCTCGGACCAACAGTAAGACTATCCAGATAGTGCCTGTATTCCAGGAGGACCAGTCTACCTATAGCAGCCAGCAGCATAGTGTCTACATGCCAGAATTAAGTGGTGCTTTCATTACTGGGAGCATAAAGAGCTGGAGTGGTTGGAGTTTTGGGGTGCTGGGGAAGGGGAAGGCAAAGAGAGGCATGCAAAACCTCAGTGCCAGAAGGTAATGCAATCCATGTTCCTGGGGAGAGTGGGCAAAGGGACGGCCCAGAAGCTTTGAGCCTGCTGCATAAAGCGGCCTTCTGGTTGCTCCCAGATTTATCGGGATTATCCATCTCAGCAATAGGATGCCGTTAAGTGTCTGATTACTGCATTGTTAAAGCACTAAGTCTGAAATCTGACTACTGCACGGGTCCCTGAGGGAGCCTTCCCCCTCCCCCTTCCGCCACTAACGATCCAGAAAAATCGCAAGTGGGATCTGTCTGCAGCAGCACTTTCCAATCAAGTGAAAACTGGCTGGAAAATCAAATCAACCTGTAAAGTTCCTGTGAAAAGCAACTATATCTCTTTAAAATCGCCCCTTTTGGGAGGGTTGAACTGAATGGCAATTGCAGCTGATGTAAAACAAACCGTTTCGCCTCTCTGAGCCCCCTCCTGCCAGACTGACGAGTCTGAGGGAGGCAGACACTCTCTGAAGACTATTTTCCTCAATTCAAATAAATTCACTTTCAAATAATGTGTAATTAAATGTGTGGTATTGAATTAATGTTTTATTCTGAGTGCTTTGGCAGGAGGAGACTCAGGGGCCTGGCTGGTGGAAAGAAAACACGCTCACCAGAAAGCCTCCTGTCCTCTCTCTTACTCCCTTTTCCTCCCGCCCTTGCCAAGAATCCCCATTCCCACTTCCAAGAGCCGCTGGAACACACCGGAGAGTCAAGGAGTGGCTGCCACTTCACATTCGGTCTCATTTATGGTACCTTGTGGCGTAGCTCCCGGACTCTGGACCAGCACAAAGGTCTCTGCAGCTCAATACCCTCCTGTTCCTCAGCCCTGATCCCTCTCCATCTCCTGCAGGGGTTTGGCTTCTTGCCCACATGACTCTCTGCCATGTCATTAACCCTTGGTGTGCCAAAAGCTGCACACACTTTGGGGTAGGAGCCCAAAGCATCACCTCATTGGAGGCAAAGAAGTGGAAGATGTCCATGGTGCACTGTGATATATCTGCTGGATATATGTAAAAATAGATTGTGGGAATACATGAAGGTCAGCGGACAGGCTAGACTTCGACGTCTGATTTCAGCAGGGAGTTATTTGTGGGGGTGGAGAGATCTGTGGAAACCTTTGTCCTGTTTTCATGTCTTTTGCCTGTAGCTTTGATCAGGCTCAGGTCGGATCACAAGTGCTTTTGCAATCCCCTTGCGGGTTAGTGATGTTTTTAGTCACGAGGAGCTACAGAGGAGAGGGATCTTGCAGTGATTAGCTTGTGTGATGTGGCAGGGAAGAGTCCAGGGCTAGGCAAGCGGGGCGAGCGAGACGGAAGATCTGCGAGCGTAGCAGGAGCAAGGTTTTAAAAACAAGGGCAGTTTTAAAGCGGTTCTTGAAATGACTGTGGTGCCAATGGACGTGTTTGTGAGTGGGGGGGATCAGCTGGCCGGGCTGTTTCACGTGGATGAAAGGCTGACATCATGATGGAGTGGGGAGGGCACAGGGAAAGCAGTGGCTGTGGCCAAAGCAAGAGGAAAACATGGGACAAGAATTTCAGCAGCAGTGGTATCCGTGGGCCCTGTTGCAGAGGTGCTGGTGACAAGTAGAACTGCAGTCTAAAGAGAGAGATCTAGATTTGTTCCTTGGGAAGGAAGGGGTGGGGGGGAAGAGAGCTGTGGTGAAAGGCAGGGACGTGGCATTCAGATCAACCCAAACCAGGTTGGGATGGGCAGCCATGTTGGACATGCCCCTCAAGTTTGATGTGTTCTCCTCAGTGATGATGTTTTGGTCATTGACTTCTGAGCACAGACGAGGCATATGTGTGATTTTACCATCCATTGATTTCAGGGACAATAATCAGAAAAGGTGTGGGTGTGGCAGGTGATCTTCTGTTGAAACAGTTCTGCCAAGTTACACGTCTGACTGCAGAGGAGAATTTGCTTCTTAATTATGGGAATTTGCCACTATGCAAGAATCCGGATGTACACCAGGGTTGGAGGCCTCTGTTATTTATTACTACAGTTGCTGGCAAAATCTGCGGTGGATGATCAACAGGAATTCTCGGTTTGACATGGCTACGTTGTTTTCTTTCCTTTCTGGAATTCCCCAGGTAGGGAGGAGATCTTGCAGAGTTCTGCAAATAATTACAGATTTCAACTGAGAATCCGCAGAGCGCCCAATAACCCTGAGTTACTTTATGCTATTTCCTTTATAAGATAATTAGCAGGCAGGCCCTGTTCACAAGTATGGCACTTATCGTTCTGGAATGGATGTGAAGGGTTGGGAATTTATTTTTTAATACTCTCCGCTTTTGCTTTTTTTTTTTTAAGAAAAAGAAGCTGGGTCTTGCTGTAAGATAAACAGAAATAGTCTCTTGAAATAATGTTTTTAACTGTTCTTAATGAAAATGAGGGTTTCGTTTTGGGTTTAAACTTTTCAGCTGCGCTTTATGCACCGCCCAGGCTTTCATCACCTTCCAGGTACAAATCAAGATACTGGTTTTAAATCTGGCTGCTTTAGAGTCAGCCTCTCGCCCTATGTGTTATTGTGACAGCAGAGCTCAGATGAGATGCGTTGGCTGCAAGGCCTTAGAGGTGTCTCCAGAGGTGGTGGAAATATGGTGTTCTCAGAGAACAGTCTCAGGTTGTGAAATTGCTCCCTCTGTTCTCATCCTCTCTGGAGACTGATTTTACTGGCACATCTTTTCAGTCAAGCACGATAGGTGTAAATAAATCTAGAGGGAGCCTATTGAAGTAGTATCTAAGAGTTCCAGGCATGGACCAGGAACCCATTGTGCATTTGTTCTGTACAAACTCAGAACAGAGAGAGTTTCTGCCAGAGACTTTACAATCTGTGTAAGACAACAGATGACAGGTGGAGGAATACAAGGAAACAATAAGACCGTGTTGGTCAGTATGGCAGGCAGTGGTCTCAGCACACCAGCTTCTTAGCTGTTGTCAAGGCTTATATAGGCCTGGTGGCAAAAGCGTTTTAGAGAGGGCTTTGAAGAAGGACAATGACGTTGCATTGTGGGTTTTGTATGGGAAGCCCCTCTCAAGTATGGGGGCAGCATAGAAGAAAGCATGAAAGTGCTTGTTTGAAAAATTAACTAGTAGGTGATGAATTAACCATTGCCTGACTGGAAATGGGAGTCAACTTCCTGATAATGTGGGAGAGATGATAGGTCTCATGGGGGTGGGCTGTGAAGGGCCTTGAAAGTGAAGATAAGGCGCTTATGTTTGATGCAATGAAGAAAGGGGAGCTAGTAGAGGAATGCAGTGAGTAGGTGACAGAATCAAATTGACAAGCTAAGAAAATGGTGTTTGCAGCAACCCTTGGGAGGTGAGAGCACAAGATGGCCTTTGTCCAGGCCAGAGAAGAAGATTGCAGTGATCGAGCCGCAAGATGATAAAAGCTTGGATTAGAGTGTTAGCCAGGCAGATGGATAGAAAAGGCTGTATCTTAGAGATGTCATGCAAGATTTAGACACAGCCTGGATGAGAGGCTGTAGAGAGAGGGCCGAGTGAAAAATGATGCCCAGGTTACAGAGATGACAGTGGTGTTATCCCTAGTGACTGGAGGGAATAGGAAGGGCTTTGATACATGCGGTTTCTAGAGCTCAGAAAGTCTATTTATGGGAGAGTTCCAACCCAGTTTTGCAGGCTCAAGAGAGTTACCCAAGGTTGGGGTACAAATTGCATCTTTTTGGTGCTGTTCTGAACCAAGTCTCTGACCCTTTTGATGTTTATTGTCCATCACTATTTTAGACATGAACTCCAGCAGGACATCACACAACCCTGAATGGTATTTGGACAAACTCTAATGTAGGATCTCAGCAAAGAGTAAGGGGCCAGGCACAGGGAAGAGTTGTCAAGAAGCAGATGTAGAACCTCCTCCAAAAGGCAGTCAGTGGCCAGGCTACCTACTGTACCATTAGAAGAAGAATGCAGCCTATTTATTATCCTCCTGGACTAGAGGAACAGCGTGTGTGTTTCTCCATCATAGACAATACGGACCTGATTCTCCTCTCATTTATATCAGCTTTACACCAGTTGACACGATTTTACTCCACTGATTTCAACAGAATTACTACGGATTTACACCAGTGCGAGTGGAGAATCAGACCACATGCAGTTAGCAAATGAGTAACCTTTTTTCATTAAGAAAAAAGCCCAAGTTAGAGAGTGATTTAACAGACAGCCGACTGTGAGACTTTTTGATCCTGTCCTACCGCATGCGTTTGTCGGTTCAGGTATCTTGGGTAACTCAGCAGCGCAATTGATTGACGCCTGTACAATTTGAAATGCACTCTGCTGGCTAGTGACATGTCTTAATTACACAAGATGTAGTGCAAATTCTGACCTTTATAGTTGATTTTAATAGTCAGGGTGCATGCAAGTCACATAGGACTGATTCACAAGAATTATTGTCACCGTTACTCATGGAAGAAATTAGTGAATAATGAATACTTCTGCGAACTTTACCTTTTGGTGAACGGAAGAAAAGACCACATTCACAGAATAAATGATGTGTTGCAGCAAATTACTTATCCTTAGGGAAAACTGTCACCCATTAGTATTATTTATATATATATATATAGTGCTGGAAGTGTAAACCAGGCTTTAGAAGTGTATAAAAAAGACACAGGCCCTGCCATAAAGAGCTTGTGATCGAACTCAGGAGATCAAGAATTGAGCTTTAAAATGGGTTTTGAAGAGTGAGAGGAGCAGGGCGTAGGGGGAGGTTTCGAAAGGATAGAGTGACCAAGTCAAGAGGGGGAATAGGTCTGAAGGGGAGGGGTGCATTGTGGCAAATGAAAGCAGAGATGTGGGTTCAAATGGCACTGGGCAGAGCCTATAAGGTAAGGACAGGGAACATGAATGCGATGTGAAGGAAGAGAGGAAGCCAGTGCGAGGATTTGAGCTGGTCATCACCATAGCAGGAGGAAAAGATAACGATATACAAATGGGAGGCAAAAAGAAAGAGAGGGGAGAAATTTCCATAGATTTGTTCTGTGTTTCCTCAAATGAGCTGCATGTTGTCCATGAAACAGGAGCTGCAGGATACAAAATCGGTTAGCAAATACATACCAGCAAACGGGCCCCTTTTCATGAGAGTTGAAGATGGATGGTGTACGTGCCACACAAATCAATTTCAGTCCAGTGAGAATAAACAGCCCAGACCAGTAGCCTAGGGATAGCTTTCTGTGCTGCTTATATAGTTTGAGGCCTATTCCTAGCAGCTGTTTACTATGCCTATGATTCTGTCCACCCATCTATCTACCATCCTAAGCATGCATGCCACACTTATCACCATAGTATCTGTATCAACCTTCCAATATATCATAATGTCCTTTGCATGAAGGGCATTGGAATTGGGAGGTCTTAAAAGGAAAATGGGGGCATCTTAAGGGGCATGGAAAACACTCAGAAATTAAAAAAAAACAAAAAAAACAATGAGAATGAAGAGTGATTTGAAAACGTGTAAATAATCAGAAAAGTGGCCATGTGAAAAGGAGACTATGCGAGATTCTGATTTATCCTCATCAAGCTGTTGCAGTTACATATTTTTTTCTGCCTACCAGTCTGTAAACTCCACTTGGGATCTGAAAAAAAATCAAGCTGGGCTCTTTCTGCCTCTTATATTGTCACCAGTGATAGAGATTTTGCAATAGGAGCATAGAATCAGCCGTAGGAGTTGGAGATAGAAAAGCCCTATTGGCTCATCTAGTCCATCTCTGGAGGGCTGGTGCAGGATTGACCCCTTCAGGACATGCTGGGCTGATGTGTGAGGAAGAGCTGAATTCATCTTGCCCCCCAAAAGCTGTATTGGTTCTGCGGGGATCATAAGAGTCACATATGTTTGTCTGGACAAGCAGTAGGTGTGACTCAGAGACACAGGGAACAAAGATGGGGCATAACAAGGTGCCATTTTTAGATAGTCATTTTTCTGACTTAATGCACTTTCAGCCACATTGCAAACGGTTCGGGGGAGGTTGTATAAGGTCTCACGACAGAACCAAGGTCCCTACCCTTCTGTCTCGAGTCTCGTGGAAACAGAAGCCCTGTTGTGATTGTGAGCACACCTCCTACTGCTTACCCAACTCTTAACACTTTTAAATCTTAGAACATAATTTCTAAGGCTTCCTCTAACCTCCTGTTGGGCATTTTGCAGTTAGGTTCGTGCACCATTCACAATGGTGATGGGAGAAGGCCAAAATGTTTTCTACAGATGAATTCTTGATGGACAAAGAATATGACTGAAGGGTATCTATCCATTGTCCATCTTTTTTTATATCGCTTATCACCATAGCAACGTAGCGATTGTGGGACCAGAATTATAAGATGTTACCGTGATTATGGCAACTAGTTCAGTGCTCTGTGTTAGCATCTATCCTTGTAGGTACAGCATGGCCTTGAATGAGTTCTTATAGTGCTGTTGAGTCCGGTTATTTTCCTGTCAATTATTATTCTGGTTCTTGCCTAGATTCCTCTTTTGAATTGTCTTACTAGCTTTCTTTTGTAAATTAACGGTATATGGAGAAGAAAAAAAAGAGCATGGAGCTTGCGGGAAGGCCATTTGCATACACCTTGTTAGCAAGGCTGACCGCAACCCAGCAGAGACAGATAAACAGCTTTAGTACACCCACGTCTGGCTGGAACAGCAAACAGCAGCTGTTTATCAGGCAGCACTCAGCTTTTGCCAGGAGGAGGTAAATAGCTTTATTCAGATGAACCTCCCATGTGTCCTTGCAACATAGTGTCTTTTGGTGGCAACTCCGGCTGCCTTATTAATTACAAGTTACAGTGTAAAATGGGGTAGTGAAGACCAGATCAAAGTCTAGCAGAACGAGGTCCGAGTCATTCAATTCCAGGCTGTATTTCATTGCTTTATATTTTAAACCCATGCTGACACAGCAAGGTAGGACCAAACACGAGCCCTTTGTGTCTCCAAGAACTTCACGGAAGCTGCACCAGCTCAGGCTTATAGCATTTGAAAATGTTATTTATTATTACTCCACATGGGCCAAAACACCACTATGCAAAATTCCCTGTGGCCATTCTGGGATCGGCGGGAAGCAGGATCAGCAAACATTTCCTTCCTGATTCCCAGAAAGGGTGACCAACTGTTCCCAAGCACAAAACTGATTCTCTATTACCTTATTAAATTTTATAGAGCCATTCAATTTTTTATTAAGTCCATTAGAACTACTTGATACCCCCACCTCAACAGGATATCCACTCTATCTACTGCTTGTAATATAGCATTGATATAATAGGCATCATGTAAACTTGGTGGAATGAGGATAGGGACATAGCAATACCAAGGTACAAAATATATAGGATTGACAGAATAGGTCACACCGGGGAGGGAATGGCATTATATGTAAAAGAAAGCATAGAGTCAAATGAAGGTAAAAAATCTGAAATCAATTGAACTGTACCATAGAATCGCTATGGATAGAAATTCCATGCCTGAACAATAAGAATATAGCAGTAGGAATATACTGACCAGGATGGTGACAGTGATTATGAAATGCTAAGGGAGATTAGAGAGACTACAAAGGCCGAAAACACAATAATAATGGGAGATTTCAACATATTGACCCATACATGTCACCTCAGGACAGGATGCAGAGATAAAATTTCTAGACACCACAAATGACTGCTTCTTGGAGCAGCTAGTCCTGCAAGCCATAAGGAGAGAGGCAATTCTTAATTTAGCCTTAAGTGGAGCACAGGATCTGGTCCAAGAGGTAAATATAACTGAACCGCTCAGTAATAGTGACCATAATGTAATTAAATTTAACGTCCTTGTACAGGGGAAAATGCCAAAGAAAGCCACCATGGTAGCATTTAACTTCAAAAAGGGGAACTACACAAAACTGAGGCAAACTAGTTAAAGAAATTGAAAGAAGCTGTCACAAAGGTGAAATGCCTGCAAACTGCATAGACTTTATTTAAAAACACCATAATAAAGACTCAAACTAAATGTATACCCCATAAAAAGAGGACCAAAATATGCTGCAAAGGCTAAACAGCAGAGTAAATGAGGTGATTAGAGGCAAAAAGGCATCCTTTAAATATTGGAAGTCAAATCCTAGTGAGAAAAATAGAAAGTAGCATAAACTCTGGCAAATCAAGTATTAAAGTATAAATAGGCAGGCCAAGAAAGTATATGAAGAGCAATTAGCTAAAGACACAAAAACTAACAGCAATTTTTTTAAGTACATCAGAAGCTGGCAGCCTGCCACTGGATGATGGAGTTGCTGAAGGAGCACTTAAGGAAAACAAGGCCATAGCAGAGAAAATACATGAATTCTTTGCATCAGTCTTCGCTGAAGAGGATATGGGGTAAATCCCCATACCTAAGCCATTCTTTTTAGATGACAAATCTGAGGAGCTGTCCCAAATTGAGGTGTCAACCAAGGAGGTCTTCGAACAAATTGATCAGCTAAACAGTAATAAGGCACCAGGACCAGATGGAATTCACCCAAGAGTTCTGAAGGAACTCATATAAATTGCAGAATTATTAACTATGAATGTAACCTGTCACTTAAATCAGCCTTTGTACCAAATGACTTGGGGATAGCCAATATAATGCCTATTTTTTAAAAAGGCTCCAGAGACGAACCTGTCTATTGCAGGTTGGTAAGCCTAACTTCAGTAGCAGGCAAATTAGGTAAGACTATTGCAAGGAACAAAATTATCAGACATGTATATAAACATGATATGTTACATAAGAACATAAGAATAGCCACACAGGAAAAGAATCATCACGACTTTGTAAATCATGCCTCACAAATTAGAATTCTTTGAGAAAGTCAACAACCATGTGGATGAGGGTGATCCAGTCCGATATAGTGTACTTCCAGAAAGCCTTTGACAAGGTCCATCACCAAAGGCTCTTAAGCAAAGTAAGCAGACATGGGATAAAAGGGAAGGTCCTCTCATTGATGGTTAAAAGATAGGAAACAAAGGATAGGAATAAATGGTCTGTGAAAACGGACCATTTTCACGGTGGAGAGATCTAAATAGTACGGTCCCCCAAGGAGCTGTACTGAGATATGTGCTGTTCAACATATTCATAAATGATCTGGAAATGGGGGTGAACGGTGAGGTTCCAAAATTTGCAAATGATACAAAATTACTCAAGATAGTTTATTCCAAAGCTGACTGCGAAGAGTGGCAAAGAGATCTGACTAAAGTGGATGACAGAATGGCAGATAAAATTCAGTCTTAAATGCAAAGTAATGCACGTTGGAAAAAATAATCCCAGTTATACATACAATATGATGGGGTCTAACTTAGCTGTTCCCACCCAAGAAGATCTTGGATTCATCGTAGCTAGTTCTCTGAAAATATCCGCTCAATGTGCAGTGGCACTTAAAAAAACCTAACAGAATGTTAGGAACCATTAGGAAAGGGATAATAGAAAATATCATAATGCCACTATATGAATCCATGGTACGCCTTCACCGTGAATACAGCGTGCAGTTCTTGATGCCCCATCACAAGAAAGCTATATTAGAATTGGAAAAGGTACAGAGAAGGGCAAGAGAAATGATTGAGATGAAAAAGACTGGAACTGTTCAGCTTAGAAAAGAGACGACTCAGGGGGAATATGATAGAATCATAGGACTGGAAGGAACCATGAGAGGTTATCTAATCCAGTCCCTGGCATAGAGGGTCTGTAAAGGGTATATAGAGTTCCTATAAAGGGTACATAGAGGGTATATAGAGGTCTATAAAATCGTGAATGGTGTGGAGAAAGTGAATAGGGAAGTATTATTTACTGCCTCACATAACCTAAGAATTAGGGATCACCAAATTAAATTAATAGGCAGCAGGTTTAAAACAAACAAAAGGAAGTACTTCTTCACACAGTGCACACACAGTCAGCCTGTGGAACTCATTGACATGAGATGCTGTGAAGGTTTAGAGCAGGGGTGGACAAACTACGGCCCACGGGCCACATCCGGTCTGTGGGACTGTCCTGCCTGGCCCCCGAGCTCCTGGCCCGGGAGGCTCGCCCCCGGCCCCTCCCCTGCTGTCCCCTCTCCCCCGCAGCCTCAGTTCGGTCGCTCCGCTGCTGGCGCAGTGCTCTTGGTGGCGGGGCTGTGAGCTCCTGGGGCAGCGCAGCTGTAGTGCCCGGCCTGACCCAGTGCTCTGTGGTGGCGGGTGGCCATTGGTGCTCCAGGCAGCACGGTAAGGGAGCAGGGGGGGTTGGATGGAAAGCAGGGGAGTTCGGGGTGGTGGTCAGGGGGCGGGGGTGTGGATAGGGGTTGGGGGGGGAAACAAGGGGTTGAATGGGGGCAGGGGTCCCGGAGGGGCAGTCAGGAAGGAGGGGGGGTTGGATGGGGCAGCAGGGGGCAATCGGGGGCAGGGGTTCCAGGGGCAGTCAGGGGACAGGGAGAAGGGGTGGTTGGATGGGGCAGGGTCCTGGGGGGGGCGCGTCAGGAATGAGAGGAGGGGTTGGATGGGGTGGTGAGGGTCGAGGGGTGGTCAGGGGACAGGGAGCGGGTGTGTGTGGATGGGGCACGGGTCCCAGAGGGGCTATTAGGGAACAGGGGGGGTTGGATGGGGCAGGAGTCCCGGGAGGGGGGGCAGACAGGAGGTGGGGGCTGGGCCACGACCCCCTCCCCTAACCGGCCCTCCATACAATTTACAAAACCCGATGCAGCCTTCAGGCCAAAAAGTTTGCCGGTCCCTGGTTTAGAGTATAACTAAGTTTTAAAAGTTCATGGAGACTAGATCCATCAATGGCTATTAGCAAAGATGGTGAGTGACGCAACCCGATGCTGCTGGTGTCTCTAAATCTCTAACTGCTGGAAGCTGGGACTGAAAAACAGGGATGGGTCGTTCAAAATTGCCCTGTTCTGTTCATCCCCCTGAAGCAACTGGCACTGGCCACTGTCAGAGACAGGATACTGGGCTAGATTGACCATTGGTTTGACTCAGTGTGGCCGTTCTTATGTTCCTTAAATTCTTCTTACATATCTTCCCTCTTACCTGAAACTTCCAGTGTGTACTCCCTGGCCGGTTCAGGGACATCACATAGGTCATGATGTTAACAACCCATTGGTAGTTTAAATTACCCGCACCAGAGCCCTGCTCCAAACTCTGGATCTTTAATCCAAAATGTGTATTTTTGTAATGGAGCAAACATCAAGTCTGAACTTGAAGGTACAAAATCCAGACCTGAACTTTCCCATGTCTAGTAGTTCAGACTCATTTCATTCTACAGATACAGTAGGTTGGAGCTGTGAATTCTGAGCAAGACCTGAGGGATTCAAAACTGGGTATTTGGTTCAGTTCCAGTCACGACACCTCTTAATTATCTTCCCTCTAGTCTAAATAACCTCAAACGCCATCAGTCTCTGATCACATGTGAGCGGCTCCACACCATGCAGCATCTACACTGGCCTACATCGGACTCTGTAACTATCTCACTTCAAATAGGGTGACCAGACCCGAATGCTATCCTCCAGATGAGTATTTTTTTATAAAGTTCTAGCGTAGTATCTTTGGACTGCTGCCAATATGAGACAGCCTCCTCTTAGCCCTCTTTCTGGCTGCTGAACAGTGGACCGAGACTTGAAATACTGGGTTTATCACTACAGCCAAATCCTTAGTATGCAGACTACAGTAATGGACCCCATGGAAATACCTTGGTACACAGAAAAAGAATCTCTAATTCAGTGCCTTTTACAATATTTTTAGGTTAGGGGCTCTCCCTACCCAAGTGCATCCGTTTACACTTAGACACCTGACATTTCAGATTCTCCTAGGTACCCATAAACACTGAAACTAAGCCAGACCGAAGGCTGGCTCCAGCTTTTTTGCCGCCCCAAACGGCAAAGCAAAAAAAAAAAAAAAAGATAAAGCCGCGATGGGCGGCACTTCATTCTTCGGCGGCAATTTGGCGGCGGGTCCTTCCTTCCGAGAGGAACTGAAGGACTCGCCGCCGAAGACCTGGACGTGCCGCCCTTTTCCATTGGCTGCCCCAAGCATCTGCTTCTTTCGCTGGTGCCTGGAGCCAGCCCTGGCCAGACCAAAGAAACCCGTACCTGACAGAAACCTGCTGTCTTCGACTGTCGTTTGAGATTTCACACCAGTCATTTAGGATGTGGCTACCATCCTATGCCTTAATGTTACTAATAGTATTAATAGCGGCACCTAAAAGTTTTCTACGTAGTGCACAATTAATGAAAAGGTCAATGAGCATTCTCTATAGGGCACTGTTCATTACAAGGCCCATTGCTTATGCAATCTGTCCATATCTCGCTTCCCAAACGGTCGAGAAGACTGGAGATGGCAGCTTATAGACCTGCCTGCGAGCTTCTAATTAGCAGGTTTAATTGTATGGAAACCCTCAGGACATTCCTCTTCCAGTGCATTGGCTTTTTGATAAGTTGAGCAGTGCCTGTGCCGTCACAGGGTGTGTTCTTCCCCCTGTGAAGCAGCTGTGTATTGAATTGAGTCAGGGTTGATATGGTGCTTGGGATGGGCACTTCTAGTGGGCTGTAACCTTTCCTTCTCGCCGGCATGCTCCAGATGACTCAGTACAGCCACAAGAAGTGCTGTCTCAATGTTGTCTTACCTTCTCGATACACCAGCCCAACATGAAATCTGGGCACCAAAGAATGCTGCCTCCTGAGTACAGATCCTTTCTGCTACCTTGGCAAAGGGAGATGGATGAAAGGATACGAAAGCAACTTGCTATGGAGGAAAGTGGGAGCACATAACCAGAGGGTCGCATTATAGCTGCCTTTCTGTGGGAGAGAGAAGGGAGCACTTTACCACACAGGGGACGGCCGTAGTGGACCCACATTTGGTCCATGAGCAAAAGAGAGGGGTCACTAATGCTGCCATCACTCTGCCTCTGGCACACTAGGACTCAGCTGGGAAGAGTCTGTGGTGCACCGGTGCCTTAGTGAAGCAGCTGGCTCTGGGGAATGTTCTCCCCCAGTATCTGCTTCTGGCCTCCATGGGCGCAAAAGTTCCAGACACTGCTGCTGTGGTTGGGCATCTCTTCCTCCCAGCCCCACACTGCTCAGGCCCTTGGAGCCATAAAAAAGCCCTTTGAAAGCACTGGGACTCATACGTGACCCGGTCCAGAGGCTGGAGGGGCCATCTTTTGGGTGAGATATGAAAAGAGTGCTTGGCGCACCGTGGTCATTGAGCATGCCAGGGCATTTTCCCCAAGAGAAGACACTGAGGGGCAGATTTTCAAAGGCATTTCTGTGTCTAAAGGTGTAGCTAGGTACCTAATTGGATTTTCAGAAGTGCCTACGCAGGCTAGACCCCTAAATCCCATTGATTTCAACCAGAGATAGGTGCCCAGCCTGCCTTCCTCTTTTGAAGAACTCGCTAGGTGCCTGTCTGCACCTTTAGGCACCTAAATACCTTCGGAAATCTGGCCCTGAGATACTGCACCGATGGGTGATATATAAAGACCTAAACCAGTGTTTCTCAAACTGGGGTCGCCGCTTGTGCAGGGAAAGCCCCTGGTGGGCTGGGCCTGTTTGTTTACCTGCCGCATCTGCAGGTCCGGACGATCGCGGCTCCCACTGGCTGCAGTTCGCTGCTCCGGGCCAATGGGAGCTGCTGGAAGTGGCGCGGGCTGAGGGACGTACTGGCCACCACTTCCAGCAGCTCCCATTGGCCTGCAGCGGCGAATCGCGGCCAGTGGGAGCCACGATCGGCCGGACCTGCGGACAGGGCAGGTAAACAAACTGGCCCGGCCCACCAGGGGCTTTCCCTACACAAGCGGCGACCCCAATTTGAGAAACACTGACCTAAATAGACGGAGCATAAACCGCAGTGTCCCAGCTAAATTCCTATTGGTTTGCTCCTTCCTGCGTTTCAGTTGATATTTTCCTTCACTTCCTTTCATAAATTAGGTCAGATCCTGCAGCCTTAACTGAAGTGAAGAGGCTCACTGAAATCATACTGATGATGAGCCTGCACCTGTAGAAATGTTCATGGGAGTGAGGGATGCAGGATCGGGCTCTTATGTGGCATTGTTGGGGCTGCTAAACTGCTGCCACTTACTGCCCAGAACTTCACAAAAAAGTTAGTGCTTTCTCTCCTCCCAGGTCATTTTCCTCATTTTGGCCTACCGGGGTGAGGCACCCAACTACAGTATCTCTCTTGAGTTTTGGGGTTTAAACCAACCCAAAATCTCTATGCAAAACTCACTCAAAACCCTCAGATTTCATCTGGTCTGGCATCAAAACCATGTGAAACCGCAACATGTCATGGACGTGGTGCCAGAGCATATATCATATCCAGCTTTGTTCCAAACAGACCCAAAACAACATGGGAGATTCAGCTGAAAGTTTCCTGAACCTCCTGTTAAACCTGCTGTGAGTTTTAGCAAAAACAGGATGACTTTCAAGTGCTTTCCTTGCTGATGTTTTGGGCAGCTCTAGTTCCACTACTGTGTGGCTGCATCCCCTGTAGGGGTGCATGTGAAAAGGTAGAGCGCTTGTAAAGCACTAGAAATGTAACTAGTTGTTGTCCGTTCCCTGCATTAACCTGGATTCATTCTCCCCTCCCCATCAACCCATTCTCTGCAGATGTTCAGCATATTAAGAGGAGAGACATCGTTCTGAAGAGGGAACTGGGAGAAGGTGCTTTCGGGAAGGTGTTCTTGGCCGAGTGCTACAACCTTAGCCCCACCAAGGACAAGATGCTGGTGGCAGTGAAGGTAAATCTCAAGGGAGCATGGAACAGAATGTAGTGGAGGCTGAACAGCAAGGTACAGCGGGATGATACTGTGTGGGAAGGACAGGAAAGGGTAGGTGGGGAAGGTTTATCAGATGCAGTAGATTGTGGTAAATCCACTTAGTCACATAAATTTTCAGCATTTTGCTTCAAGGTCATTTATTCTCACCAATGCCAAAACCTTTCCTTTCCTTTCCTGTTGATCTGGCCACGAGGCACCGAGGAGAATCTGCACTGCACTGGTCTGGAAGCTAAAGCTGACATGCAGCTGCAAAAACAATGTATGGAATTCACCTGCCCTCTCTGAGAAACTGTGGGTCCTCCCCCCCTTTTGCTCAGCCCTTTGTTTTATCTTTCGCTGCAACTATATATGAGAAGTTGAGGCAAAGAGGCCTCAGCAAAACACACACGCAAAAAAATCCAAAACACAGACACAAAAAACCCACAGAAATAAAGTTTTCTGGGATGATCTGCAAGATCCTCCAAGGATCACTTCCCGCTGAGATCTGCTCCTACCAGCTTGGTCACACAACTCCAAGCTAAAGGACTTCCAACGGAGGCCAGTTCAGCATGGCTTCTACTGTCTCAATCAGCTGCTGCGTACTCTCCTTTTGAGAGACTCAGAACACGTTTGCACAGCAAGTCCAGGCCTCGGGTGGAGGAGTCTGCTTAGTGGATAAGTGTGCTATCATATCAAGTGGCACCAGTGGGCAAATACATCATAATCCACCATGGTAACTGCGGCCATGTAAATCATTGTCAGTGGTTTTGAATTTGAACCGATACCCTACAAAGAAAAAATATCTCTCTCCAGAACCCCAGAGACAACCTGTTCCCAAAGAGAGCGTTGTTTTAATCAACCTTTTAAGACATTTTTTTTAAGCTCACTTTTCCTGGTACGTTCTGGTTCTGAACTGCAAGCTGCCACCTTTTCGCTCTATGCTATAGAGATGTATAGAATAACTACACACATGATTAATTATCTGAGAGCGTGGCTTGTGCCATGGTGTCAACCTTGTTCCCCGACTTGTGCCTGCCTCTCAACAACATCCAACCCTTATGGCGTATAAACAATGCATCCACAATCTCTTAGGGCTCGACTGAGTTCCATTTGCTTGTAGGCGGTAGCGTTAGCTTGACTATCTCCCACTAATTGTTGTTACAAACTTACATCTCCAGAATGCCTTTTGTCATGGTCACAAAGCATTTTACACAAGACTGACTTTGCCACCTCTGAAATGCGCCCAGCTTCAATATGCAACACAACAGCTGTTTGACATCCGACGGCACAAGGATAGGAAAGAATAATGTAGCCAGTTGAAGCCACAAGGGGAATTTAGGGAGCAAGTTTAGGTAGTTATGCAAAATCTGAACCTAGGCCGGCGGAGCTTAACGTCAGTCCTCCTTTACAAAATGCCAGAGGGTCTTTAATTACCACACGTGACCAAGGCTTCCTGTTTCACATCCAAAAACCTACCCCCCAGCAGCATCACACCCCTTAGGACTGCATTGGCATTTGTTCAATGATGGGTTAGATGGAAGAATTCCACCTGCTGGAGCATCAATATGACTTGCAGCACGCTGGGTTTTCTTGGAGATCTCGCAAGTGCACACAGACTCAACCTCCTGAGAACTGACTGTGATGGCAAAGAGGTGGCCCCAATAATGAAACCCCATTCCCCCACAGGAAAGCCTACAGGACTCAGTAGCATCGGCAGTTGGTTTCTACAGGCTCATGTGAGATGACCTCCTTTCCTACATCAGAACATCGTTTTCTTTTCTCCTCTTCATTTATTACAGGCGGGACTGATCGCACCGCCCATTATTGAGGTTGCCTGACCCTTCCCATTGTAAGACCCTGTTTTCAGTTGATAATACCTTTGCCAGATTTTAACCATTTAGGCTGAAGATTCCCATGGTGGGTGTCTGCCTCAGGCTGAATTTTTTTTTTTTTTTTAAATTTCAGCCGAAACAATTCAGCTGTGTTCAAGAACGAGGTTAGGGAAAATGCATTGGTTTGCCCATGCTAAAAAATGCTGGTGACCTTTTGTTTCCAAAGTTCTAGAACCCCCATGCTTTGGAGCCAGGGACTTGAAATTTGGCAGGGAAGTGGCCTTTGTGTCAATGACATGCCTTTCGCTGTCCCTGTGAAAATCCACCAAATTTGGACCAATTATCAGCCTTTGAAAAATTGCAGTTTGCACGTGCTCAGTAAAGACTGCTTAGATTTTAGCAGCTAAATTCCCTGAAGGTTTCATGAAGTCCTGGCACTAAAATGGAGAGAAGGGACACTCAGCATTTCCTATGCTCTCAGTGACCCCCCCCCATCCCACCCATGGGCCCAGGCAGCATGGAGAAGGAGGCTGCCTGATTCAAATGCAGAGGGGACATGAACCAGACTTGGGGGAAAGAGTAGACTGGGAGAAGGAGCTGGGCAAGGAGACTGGACTGGGAGCTCGGGAGAGAAATAAGGACGGAGACAGGAGCCTGAGAACCTGTAGATCAGGGGTTGGCAACGTTTGGCACGTGGCTTGCCAGGGTAAGCACCCTGGCAGGGCGGGCCAGTTTATTTACCCGCTGATGCGGCAGGTTTGGCCAGTCGTGGCCCCCACTGGCCACGGTTTGCCGTCCCGGGCCAATGGGGCGGCGGGAAGCCGCGGCCAGCACATCCCTCGCCCGCACCGCTTACCCAAACATTGCCGACCCATGCTGTAGATGGAGGTGTGTCTGAGAGTGGATGAGGATCGGGGTGGGGAGAGGAGACTGAGACTGAGAATCAGTGGGGTGGGCAGAAGAAGTAGAAGGGGAGCTAGATCTGATGAGCTAGGGTGCATGCAGAGAACTGGAACTGGGTGGACAAAGAGATGGGGTAAGTGGGGGAGTTGGGGATAAGGCACTGAATTTGGAGGAGCCCCAGGAGGGAGATTGGGACTGGGGGCCACTGGGGATGGGGAATACCAGAAGCGGGGAAATGGGCAACTGGAAGCCAGAGTGGGTGAGAGTGATAGATCAGATGAGGAGCTGCGATGGGGTGGGAAATTGGGACTGTGTGAGCTAGGAGACTGAGACAGGAATGAGAAGCCGGAGGAACGGGGTCTGGCACTGGCTGAGGAGAGTGGGACTGGGACATGGAACTATGGATGGAGAAGAGACAAGAGTGGAGGGAACAGAACAGCAGGGATCACGGTTGGGAGAATGGGCACACTTCCCTCCGGAGCCCGTAGTGGCACCTGAGATTCCAATCTCACTGTTCCTCTGCTGTCAGCAAATATCTGTGAAACCCACTGGCAAAATGTTCCCCTCTAGTGCTGGTCCACATAGAGGATGCTACTGTTATCCATTAGCTTACCTGGCAGCTGTCTGTGCAGTTGGAAGGCTCCAACCCTGCTGATCACCCAGTGGATGTCAATATGATGCCACTCAATGACATTTTTGTTTTCTCAATTTGCTTTTTTAAAACCCTAGGAAATAACACACAAAAACCATATTCAAAGAACATGAGTGAGGTTGTAAAGTCAAGCATTGTAACGGAAGGAAATACCAGCATTAAGGTTGCCTGCTCTGAAGACAGAATTATTCAAATCTTCACGTGGCTTTTCTGTGGTCCTTATCACTCAGTGCTTCACAAATATTAATGACTTTATTTTCACAACACCCCGCGTTATCCCCTTTTACAGATGGGGGACTGAGGCACTGAGAGATTAAAGTGAGAAGTACCCCTTCATGCCCAGTTTGGATGCCTTTATGCCAGAGTATTGCATGCAAAGCACAACTCCCATTGACTCCAGTTGCAGCTGTGAGTGCAGAGAGAGCTGCAAATCAGAGCCCGGAGTCTCAGGTCAGGAAAATGAGCAACTCACAGTTAGTGACCACCTGTGTAAAGTTAGGGTTAAGTGACTTGCCCAACATCCAGAAGAGGCAGAAACAGAGGTAGAAGGCAGTTCTCCCAGGCAGCATTCAACAGCCTTAACCATGAGACCCTCCTTTCTTTTTCCTCGTCTCTTTTGCCTCATTCACTACACACCTTCCAACGTCTATATTTCCTGACTTTTAAATCCTTGCCTTTACAATCTTAACAATGTTCCTTTAACATATATATTCCCATTACCTTGGAGAATCAACGATGTATTCAGGGAATTTAAAAGTCATTGTACCTTGAAATATCAGGTCCAAATATAAAGGGGGGAAAGGATGATTGAGGGGGGAAGGGAGCTATTTTCCTGTAGCAGCAATACTATAAAGATATTAAATGATTAAAAATAATCAGGTGCCTGAGATGAGGAAGGATGTTTTGCCATCTGCACAGTGTGACCGTCATCCATCTAAATATCTCTAGGTGGCTATCCCGTGAGGGCAGAGAATTAAAATGAAGTTATAGCATGTGTTGAGTGGGTGTAGGGTGTGGGAAGGAACAAAGAGGTGTGGCCTCATGCTTGGATAATAACCTGTGGAGATTGGTTCAGCGGGAAAAGCACATGGATGGAAGAAGAGCACTTGCCACTTTGCTAAGCTTAGTGTCTAGCTCGGGGTTCTCAAACTGTGGGTCGGGACCCCTCAGGGGGTCGTGAGGTTATTACATGGGGGGTCGCGAGCTGTCAACCTCCACCCCAAACCCCGCTTTGCCTCTAGCATTTATAATGGTGTTAAATATATAAAAAGTGTCTTTAATTTATAAGGGGGAGGGTTCTCACTCAGAGGCTTGCTATGTGGAAGGGGTCACCAGTACAAAAGTTTGAGAGCCACTGGTCTAGCCTGACAAAGCTGCAGGACAGGCTGGATTTATTTTCAGCATCTCACTCGATAGATCCACTGCCTCAAGACACAGCAAATGAGAAAGCGCTTCCTAAATGCTGAACTGTCTTCCAGTGCATCATTTACAGCCAAGTTCTGCTGACCTTCTCTGACTATTTGTGCCTTTGAATTCCAGGCATGAGTAAGATGAGCAGGGTCTCGTCCTTAGTCCCCAATCAGTGAGGTGACCATATGAGTTTACAGACTGACAAGAGAAGGACTGGGGTTTGTGGTAACTCCAATGACATCATTACACAGACAGAGATTGGTAAGCAGACAGCAGATGTCCTGGTAGGGTGGGCACCCAAGAAGAAATAATTTCAAGGGATATTGTTATGATCAAGTGGCACTAAATCTGACCAGCCTTTTTTGATGCGTAAAGGTTCGCAGTCCATGGCATTTGTAATGATTCTCCCAAAACGATAGTGGGGAGGGACAGCTCAGTAGTTTGAGCATTGGCCTGCTCAACCCAGGATTGTGAGTTCAGTCCTTGAGGGGACCACTTAGGGATCTGGGGCAAAATCAGTACTTGGTCCTGCTAGTGAAGGCAGGGGGCTGGACTCAGTGACCTTTCAGGGTCCCTTCCAGTTCTACGAGATAGGTATATCTCCATATATTTTTTATTTTTATTTTATTACACCTACAATAACAAAGCAGTGTCCAAACCAACCTCCATAAGCAACTGTACAATAATAAACAGTGTGTACAGCCCTGCACTCATGCGGAACCTGACCGTATACTCAGGAAGTATGTGCAGTCAAGTCCTCCCAGCACCCTACAATAACAAGTGTGTGCATTCTTGTAAGCTACCCTATAACAGCAGCAAACCGGTGTGCTCAAATGTGCTAAAGGAGATGTTTTTGGTAAGGATACAGATTTCAGCATCAATCTCTCAGGGAGCTGTTATAAACAGCAGGGAATAAAAACATGATTTTAAAAATGATGAGGAAAGATTTGACAGTGTCCTTCAGAGGCATTTTGAAAAATCCTCCCAATAACTGCACAGCCCAGCAAATCCGTCTTCAGAAGAAAGGAGGCGGCGTCAGCTATTTCAAAAGAAAAGACAGCTAGAGGGGGCTGGCTGGCTCAGGAGCGGAGTAATAATGAGATACTGAGCCTTTCGCCCCTAGGTCACCAGTTGAAATCCTGCCCAAGCTGGTAAGAATGGGAATCTATTACCCTCTGAGGGCTGTTTGCTGCTCTCTGTGAAATGAGGTGGGGAATGAGCTCTATTGCCAAGTAGGCTGCTGTCCACATAGGAAGAAACTCCAGCCTAGTGGCGGTAACTGCGGCTCAAGCTCAGCAGAGCTGACTGGTGCCATGGAGCCGTACCACCTTTGCCAGCTCCTACAGGAGGTGCCTCCAGGGTATGGTTGAGGTACATAGGTAGGGAGTAAAGGCCCCTTTGACAGCACTGTGAGAAGACCGTGAACTCCGTGATGGGTCCCACAACAAAGCCCCCAAACCATCAGGAGTTTAGTGGGAAAGGAGCAGGTTGTCTCTCCTTGTCGCAGGGAAGTGAAGAGATCTGTGATATTTCTAGCACCTGCTGGTAAGACACTGGACTTTAATGGTAGGGAAGGCAAACTCCTCCTCCTAAAATCCAAACAGACTTCGGCCTTGTCCCAGGTTCAAACCAAACCCAAACCATATTGAAGGGTTAGGAACAGTGCACTTCATGCAAGAGGGCAGCTCCTATAAAAGGTCTCCAGCCCACCTGTAACTTCCTCTAGCTTCCTTCTCTTCCCATCTGTTCGCTCTCCAGATTTACTCAGCAGATTCAGGCAATGCTACCCAGTCTCTTTCCCCCAGCCACTCTTGGGTTCCCCCCTCAGTGTCAGCCCAGGCTGGGTTTCAGGAGGAGGGTAGCTCAGTGCAGCAGTTAGAGCATGAAACTGGAGCTGGCACTACAGGATTCGGTTCCCAGCTCTGCCACTGACTCACTTGGTGGCCTTGGACAGCTCACTGTTTCTCCATCAATAAAATGTGGATAATGAACCTGGTTTATCTCACAGTGGGGCTATTAGATTTAATTCGTAGCTGTTTGTAAAGTGCTTTGAGATCCTCGTGTAACAGGCAATGTCACTCTGCAGAATCCTCTACCCCGAAGAGCCCAATGCTGGAGAGACCAGGCCTGGTCATTCTGACTCACACCCTCCCAATTCTGTTTGTATGTTCCCCTCTTCCAGGCTCTGAAAGACCCCACTTTGGCAGCCCGCAAGGATTTCCAGAGGGAGGCAGAGCTGCTCACCAACCTGCAGCATGAGCACATTGTCAAGTTCTATGGGGTCTGCGGTGACGGGGACCCTCTCATCATGGTCTTTGAATACATGAAGCATGGGGACCTGAATAAGTTCCTGAGGTAAGCGTGAGCTGACTGCTGAGAGGGCAGGGCAGGGGCCACTGAACCTTCCTCCTCTGGGTCACTGCTTTGAATCCAGGCCAAGCCAGTAGGGACCAAAAATTGTTACTGTCCAGTGACTACTTGACTGCCTAGATAACATGAGTCGGTCTTCCCAGTCCAGCTTCCAGCAGACAGGGGTCAGCACTCTCCACAGAGAGCCATGCAGACTGGACTTCTTCCTCATCCAGGAGCAGCGCCGGGGTTTTTGCCACCCTAGGCGGCAGCACTCCTCCTTTGAGCATTCGGTGGCGGGAGGGTCCTTCCGCTCTGCGTCTTCGGGGCACTTCGGCGGTGGGCCCCGGAGTGAGTGAAGGACCTGCCGCCGAATTTCCGCCGAAGACCCGGAGCGGAAGGCCCCCCCGCCGCCGAATTTCCACCGAGGGCAGCAAAATGCCACCCCCCAAATCCTGCCGCCCTAGGCGACTGCCTAGGGTCGCCTAGTGGAAGCGCCGGCCCTGTCCTCATCCTTAGAGGGTGTCCATATGGTCAAAGCAGGTTTGAGACAGGAGGCAGCCTGGGAATGCTATGGATAGGGAGCTGCAGTCTGCAGGGCTGGCAAATCAACACCTTTCAGCAGCTTTGAAATTCCTGTGCCAAAGAAAGTCAAGGACTGAACTGACCACCCTGAACACTTTCTCTGGTTTGTAAAAACGAGGTTATCGTTCTGCTGCCATGCATTTCGTTTTGCGCATCACCCACCTCAGAATCCTGATGGGGCCAGGAGTAAAAATACCAAAACTCTACCCTAGAGAAGCTGTACTTTCAGGATGTCTGACCTGGCTGGCATCAGTGGTTAGAGATCCTGTGAGATTTCCAGTTCCCCTTTCTAGATCCAGAGATCTAATTTTGGGGTGCCACTAGACCCAAACACTGGACCTTTGCTCACTAATTCTGGTTAGAGGTCCCAATTGTGATCCAGATGTCCTAGGGGAATTAGGAGCTATTGTAGGCTGGCCCCATTTCAATAATTGCCTCACCTGCTTCTAGAGTGGTAGAGATTAAAACACCAGCCGGGCTTGTCTATACCGCATGGTAAAGCGCATTAGAGGGGTGTGATTTGAGAGGTGCTCTGCCTGCCCTGTGTTGACCCTCCTGGTGTGAACAAAAAGGTTTCAGTTTGTGTTAACGTAGCCCTGTTTCAAATCTCTGAGTGGTGTGGAGCAGACAGCAAATGTGTCTGATGCTAGTCTCCTGTGATGCAGAAATCATGCTCTAAAGCTTGTACTGTAAGTGGAGTGGCGCTTACCTCTTGAAATAATTACTAGCTTTATTTCCAAGTATTTAGAAAATTGGACCCTTGATATTTTTGTGTTTTGACTGCTAAACATGAGCATAATTGCATTAGGAATGAGGAGCTGAACGTGGTGTCAGTGCCGGAACTGGGGTTCTCCTGTTCACTGAGATTATTGCTCCACTGTTGCAATCGATTTCTGACCGGGAAAAACAAATCCTTCCCCAAAGGTTTGGGTTATTAAACAAGTGATCTGAGTGATGAGGCTCTGGGAATGGCTCTTGAAAGGTTCACCTCTCCCCAGAGCTCTGCAAGGCGGCTCTCGCACTGATGTCGGAGTTTCACAGTCCTTGGGGGGCAGCGCCAGCATTTTGATCCCCAAGCCAGAGGTGTCTTGGTGGTAGTGTGCAGACTTCAGGAAACTGCATGTGATTTCACAGGTCGATTCCTATCCTATGCCCTAGTGGGATGAGCTGCTTGACAAGTTAGGAACAACACAATACATCACTTTATTAGACATACCGAAGAGGCATTGGCAGGCCCCCCTCACAGCCAAATCCAAAGAGAAGCGAGCCTTCCCCACGCCGGGTCTTTGCCATTTCACTACCATGCCTTGTGTGGCACCCCACCACCTTCCAGCAGTTTATGGACCACCTCTCCCTGCCATCATTGTGAGCATGTGGCTGCCTATTTGGATGAGATGGTCCTTCATTTAGTTCGGAGTGCAGATACAACCTGTAGGACAGTGTGTTGCTGAAGGAAGCCAGCCCAGAGAAAAGCATGAGAGACCAAGTACTTGAGGTATTTAATAGAAAAGGAGAAAATCCATCTGCTCTTAGATGAAGTGGAGTCACCATTCCCTGGCAAAAAAAAAAAAAAAAAAAAATTTGCAAGCCTTGTCCTCCTTAGGACTAGCCAGATATTGCAGGTGAGTCATAACCTATTGTACCACTTTGACATCTCCTTTAATTGACCTCACCAAACAGAATGCTCCAGAACGGGCCAGCTGGACACCGCAGCGTGACAAAGCCATTCCTTGTTAAGCCTTTCCGCTGCCAGAGCTCTGGGGCCTGGCTTTACACAGACATTCGTACTCCAGATGAAGGCCTTGGAGCCATTCCACCCCCACACTTCCAGGGTTGTATTGGAGTCAAGCAACAATTTGCCTCATTAAGTGAGATAACCCATGGTTGAAGAGTGCCTGGGTGGGACATGGACTCTCTGGAATCACCTATTAGGGAGGGTCTTTGTTTCATTACTGTATTATGCCCTACTGTCCTGGCTCCATGTGATGGAGTCCAATCCCTGGATTACCCAGTAGTCCCAGGCATTACAGTCTTACACCTTTTGGATGCTTTTTCCCTCATACTTTGGTCATCCCCGGGCGCCCTTCTCTGGGGAGTTATGTGGTGGGCAGAGTGGACACTCTGGAACATCAGTAGCTGCCTCGCATCCCCCAACCCCTTTTTTACTAGTGATGGGAGGAGACACCAGCCTAGTTATTGGGACAGGAGGGCTCCAAGAGACACCTGGGCCAAGGGAACACCCCACAAAGCTCGGGGAGTTCAGAGAGACCATGAACCCCCTGAGCCTGATTCACTAATGCATCTGTGCTGCCATCCTCACAAAGGGGATGAGGTAGAGAGAGGGCAGCCCTGGGAAAGGGAGGCTGCTAGATGGAACCTTTCTCCCTTGGGCAGTGAGCTCAGGCAGAGCCATGAATTGAGCCCTGTCTTGTTGTTTGTGAGCGTACACTGAGTCCTTTGTGTAGCCAGCCCAGAGGCGCTGGGCGGGGAACGGGAGTCAGGTCTCCTTAGGCGTGAAGGTCTTTACATCAGATAAATAGGGCCTCTCTTTTGCTTGCTGCAGAGGAGCCTCTGAAGGAACTGGAACAGGGACTCGCCACACCTCTCTTTGCTGAAACGATAGGGAGGTGCCGTCTTTCAGGCAGGGCATAAAGCCCAGGCCCTGGCCACTTGTGTCACTTAAAATCCCCAGCGCATTCCCTCAGAAAGGGGAGTTCACGCCCAGACACTGTCAAAACCTCAGCAAGGATAATAACATTCTTCTTTAATTTCACCCATCAGCTTCAAGGTCCTTCTTCACTGCCTTCCTTAAGTTCTTCTGCAGCGTTATTGTGCACCATGAAGCAGCTGCTGCATTGCACAACAGTGGTGGCTGCACATCAGTGCTGGTTAGGAGTTAGCCCTGGCAGGAGAGGGCCTAACTACCACTGACTTCCGCAGATATTACCCCAGGTTAGCCTGGGGCTGAATGTGGACCAGTCTCTGAAGCCCTTGGGATTATTCTAGCTGTGTTGGTCCCAGGATATTAGGCCATAGCTACCTACAGCTTTAGTTATGTCGCTCAAGAGTGAGAATTAGCCGCACCCCTGAGCGACATAACCCATGCAGACGTAGCACTGTCCACTCAGGTGCATTCCTTGCTTTGGGTGTTTACCCTGCAGGAGGCATGCAGAAGTTTTCTTTAGCATACATCACCCAGCACTGCTCCCAGGGCCAGAGGGGCGGGGGCTACTTTCAGGAGCAAATCAAATGAACTTGTCCGAGTTTAACTACACCTTTCAATAGAAATTGAAAAAGTAGTAAAATGGGAGCGGGCTCACTTTAGCCTGGGCTTCCCACAGATAAGCATCATAAATAAAAGTCCCCCAGTTTTTATTATGGCCTCTCAGAGAAAACACTGAACAATAAAGGTGACCGATGTGGCAAGGGGAGTCATTTCAATTTACACCTGCCAGCTGGACTGGGGATTGAGTGCCACAGGGTGGTCTCTCTTCATACTTCACTCCCAGCCCTCATGCAGCCTGGCTGCTCCTCTCGCCACTGGTGGCGGCAGATCAGACGTGTCAGGCTGCCGTCGGCCCGTCAGGAAATACAAAAAGGCCTGCTGCAAATTGCAGTGTCCTGGCTGATAAAAGGCCAGCGTTGAAATGGCTGCTCCCTCCGAAAGAGCTGTCAGGGAGAAGTGTAAACATCCCTCTCCAGGGAGCAGGGGGTCTCCAGGGCTGACTTACTAGGGAGCCTGGGAGTTCACTAAAAAGAACAGGAGTACTTGTGGCACCTTAGAGACTAACAAATATTAGAGCATCAGCTTTCGTGGGCTACAGCGCACTTCTTCGGATGCATATAGAATGGAACATATATTGAGGAGATATATATACACACATACAGAGAGCATAAACAGGTGGGAGTTGTCTTACCAACTCTGAGAGGCCAATTAAGTAAGAGAAAAAAAACTTTTGAAGCGATAATCAAGCTAGCTCAGTACAGACAGTTTGATAAGAAGTGTGAGAATACTTACAAGGGGAGATAGATTCAATGTTTGTAATGGCTCAGCCATTCCCAGTCCTTGTTCAATCCTAAATTGATTGTATCTAGTTTGCATATCAATTCCAGCGCAGCAATCTCTCCTTGGAGTCTGTTTTTGAAGCTTTTCTGTTGTAAAATAGCCACCCGCAGGTCTGTCATTGAATGACCAGGCAGGTTAAAGTGTTCTCCCACTGGTTTTTGAGTATTATGATTCCTGATGTCAGATTTGTGTCCATTAATTTGTTAGTCTCTAAGGTGCCACAAGTACTCCTGTTCTTTTTGCGGATATAGACTAACACGGCTGCTACTCTGAAACCTGGGAGTTCACTAGAGCTGCTATGCAAGACAAGGCTGCAGAGCCCCTGCTGTGCACATACCATTGGTGGCTGCTCCGCATCTCTATGGTGTTCAAATATCCTCTTTCCCTCTGTGTTTACTGCATGTCTGTCTCCCTCTCTATCTAGCCATGGAGAAGGACAGAAAGCGAGCGCGTGTGTGTGTGTGTGTATTAAACTTGGCGCTTGGATGGCAGAAACAGCTAGAGTGACGGTTACTTAAAAATTTCCATTGTAAACTCCTATTTGCAGTCGCCTTTAATTTTCCTCTTTTATTAAAATCTCCAGACTTGCTCCCTGCTCAGAGGCAATTGTTTCTTGGAAGTTTGTGTAGCATTTTGATTATGTATGTGTGTAAAATCAGAGCGTGGGTGGTAGCACCAGCTAGAGTTAAGGTTACTTTAAAATTTCCATTGTAAATCCCTATTTGCAGTCATCTTTAATTTTCCTCTTTTATTAAATACTCCAGACTTGCTCCCTGCTCACAGACAATTGTTTCTTGGAAGTTTTTGTAGTCTTTTGATTATGAAGAAAGAAGGAACAAACATACAAGCTATCCATTACAAAAAAAAAAAAGTCATAGTAGTATAATTTTAACAGCTCTAGTGTCCAAACAGCTGTGGGCAAAAAAAGACAGTGCTCATTGAAGACAGGGGATTTCTGCCCCATGCTGACCAAATGTCCATCGTATGAACTGCGGTGTTTTATCCCCAAAGAACAAACCCCTCTGATGGGCTGAGAATCTGCCCGGTTTTACAATCCTTAATAAACCGAATTAGCCCCACGCTCTGAGAAAGTGACAGACCAACCCGCCTTCTCATGCTCTCTGCAGCCTTCTCCATAAAACTGGATGCACTGTTGTCACTTATACTAATGGTATTAGCCTGTTGACACTACCCCAGCTACAGGGAGGGAGGAAAGGCCTGTCTAGACTAGGAGAATAGGTTGCATTTTAAAAGGTTTTAACTAATTTAGACACTAGTGTAAACAGGGTGTCACAAAAGTGTTAGCTGGTTGAGGGTAACTGTGCACCCCTCTGAGGTTGACCTGGACCAGCTAATATGTTTTAAACATCACCTGTGTTCCTTACCTAGACAGGCAGAAAGAGAGATTTCTTTGGTGCCTCTTGGTCTGTTGGGAGTTGGAATGAGCAGCAGATCAAACAACCATCTATCAACAACACGTTGCTCGCTTCCAGACCTGTTCTACACCAGAAATATTACTCGTTGCTGACAACAGGTGTCAGCCAGTCGAACCTTGATGAGCAGGGTCCAATTGCAAGTGCAGAACGTGGCCAGCTGTGTTCTTCATTGTTTCAGACGCTGTGGTTTGTTCTGGTGTATGTTTGTCGCTCAGCCGTGCTCAGCACCAGCTCAGCTCCACCTACTGCTGACATGTGTTGTCAACAACAGTTAATTTCCCTGGTATAAAACAGGCTTTAGGATGTTTAAATAAGACATCAATCATTCATCTTATATACTCTCTTCAGCAATCTCCTCTTGCACTCTGCAACATTCCCTAACAAGTTCTCTCAGTCCACAGCTCCTCTCATCATCCCACCTGCTCTTTGCAACTAGCCCCATAATCTCTGTGACATTTCTACCCCGCAGCCCAGCTCCTCCAACCCTAGCCCTGTGCTGTCGGCAGCATTCCTACCTCCTGCTCTCTGCAACATCTCCACCTCTGTCTGCAGCACTCCCTGCTCCCTAGTGCCACCTGTAGAGTTCACCTTCCCTTTCAGAGCTCCTCCTGCTGTCTTGTAGGGGAGCTTTAGGGTTGTATTTGTGGTGGCAGGGAGGCAATAGGCATTTGAAGAAGTGGCATCTGAAAAATGGAATCAGCTGAACCCGAAATACCTGGACACTAATCCCAGTGCTCATCCCAGAGCCCAGCCAAGCACTTAAGAAAAGTAGACAAACAGTTCTGATCTTGTGGGGATGTTTAGCTCAAAGCAGGGAAGGAGGTACAGCTCTGTACGTGCAGTTTCAATTTGCTTGATGAAATGCCAAGAATCATTTAGAAGAGAGTGGTAGGAAAGCCCCAGAGGAAACGTTGTTCTGTATCTAATCAGGAGGAAGAAGATCACAGCAAAATCTTTTGCTTTTCCTCTAAATATGAATGTTTTTCCTATTCCACCTCCACACAGGCAACCAGAGGGTGAACTCCAGTAGGGGAGAGACGCCACCGTGGAGATAGTGTGGCAAAGACAGGCTTAGTATGTGAGGGGAACTGGGCAGGCAGGGCAGCAAGGAGGCTGACCTTGAGTCCAAACCTAGAATGCACTTGTGTCTTATACGTAGACCTTGTGCTGCCCAGGATTTCCCCTGACTTTGTAGGGTCTAATCCCTGCTAGCAACTCTGGGAGGGCATGTGACCCTGCAAGTCACCCCACACCCATGCCTTGCCTCTGCCTGCCACTTTCAGCTCCTGTCCAAGCTTACAAATTCCAGGGCTGCCTCAGGGTTACAGTTGGGGCTCTGACCCAAGGAAGCCCAGGAGTGTGTGACATCTGAAGCCCAGCAGGAATCCCCCCCCCCCCCCGCCTCGCTTCGTGGAATGTCACCAGGAGCAGAGGACATAGTGGGGGCTGGTGAAAAGGAGTTTGGTGGGAAAAAGGCAACCTGTTTGAGGAGAGAGAGGCCACTGGGGAGCCAGGGAATGATGGGATTAGAAGAAAGGGAGATCTCTAAATATTTGGAGAAGGTTTTATGGGGGGCAAAGTTAACTGAACTGAACTTCCAGATCTTGAGGGCATTCATGTTTGTTTTGGCTCCATCTTTCCAATAGATCTGCGCATAGAAGCCAATCATCCAGGTGCACTGAGAAGGTCTCAGAGTTGGGGCCCAATGCCCTGACTCCAGGATGAATGGAGGTGGTTTGAGATCCCTGCCACCTGGTTGTTTAGATACCCACTTCTGTGCTCTTTGCTCTTTCCCCTGCAGGGCGCACGGCCCAGATGCTATGATCCTGGTGGACGGGCAGCCTCGACAGGCCAAGGGGGAGCTGGGGCTGTCCCAGATGCTGCACATTGCCAGCCAGATTGCCTCTGGAATGGTGTACCTTGCTTCCCAGCACTTCGTCCACAGAGACCTGGCAACCAGGAACTGCTTGGTTGGAGCCAACCTGCTGGTGAAGATTGGCGACTTTGGGATGTCAAGAGATGTCTACAGCACTGATTACTACAGGGTAAGGCAGCTCCAGCGCCAGAGTCGGAAGGGCAGAGGGAGGCTAGGAAATGCTACAGTCAATCAGCCACCAAAACTACTGACTTGCACGCTTGTTCATTCCTTCCCCCGTGCTCCCACGAACCCTGAAACACATACTCACGCAACCGCCCATGACTCACATCCTTGCACACATCGGTGTACACACCCACGCATGCGCACACCCACACATCGGTACCCTCTGTCCTTCTCACCTACACCCCCATACACATTTATAACTCAGACACAAATGCACACTCGTGCACTTACACACATTCCCTTCGTCTTTTACATATTCAGCTCTTTCTCTCTCTGATGCACACACACACATCACTCTCCATTACACACACATGCAATGTACAGTTTTTGATTCCTCTCTTTATTTAAAAAAAAAGACATTGATGCATTAAAGAGACTCCAAAGGAGGGTGACAAAGCTGATTAAAGGATTGTAGACCGTGATCTGTAGAGTGCAATTAAAGAAACATAATATAGAGAAAAGGCAACTGAAAGAGTGACTGATAACTGCATAAAATAAAGGAGAGGAAATAATAGGCAATTTAGGTTTGACCTCAGGACTGTCTTTCAAAAGGGACATTATTTAGACAATGGAATAATTTGCCAACCTAGGTTGCTCAGGCCCCGTCATTAGAGAAGTTCAACAGGAGACTAGAAAATAAATACCTGGGTTTAGTGCAGCACTAAATGCTAGAACTCAACTCAATGACCCAGGAGCTCCTTTCCAGCCTTATCTTCTGCGATTTATACTTACACATTCCTGTGTCCTTACACACCCCCTTGTGTTGCTCTGCAGTGCCCCATCTGGCTGATGTAGGAGCTTTACTGATGGGCTCTGAATGAAGCTCTCCTCAGCTGTGGAAAATTGGTTTTGCTTTGAGGGGAATCGTGTAGAGGAGTCAGCACCCCGCCCTCCACACAAAAAGAGTCTTTCAGGATAAAAAGTGGAAGCTGTTGCTGTAGGGCACGTTCTGGGTTTGGGTCCTTTCGGATTGTAACGTAGGGGGTCTGGTTCTGTATAGCGGGCTGCTGATTCTCCACCTGATTTCTGTCACCTTGGGGCAGAGTGATCCATGGCCACGTTGTTTTAAAACAACATGAGGTAGGAGCTAGCTTGTGGGGGGATGGAGAGTGGAGATGGACAGAGGAAAGCTCTCAACAGAGCGATTGAGCAGTGGCCAAGGTGGGGATGGTTAAGACACTGTCAGTGCAGAGATTTTAAGAACCAGGCTAGATAAGGAGTTAGTGGGCATGATGTCTGGAGGAATCTTGCAGGATTTGGAGTAGGATGAGCTGTCAAACTGGTATTATCTGAGTCTTCTCTCTATGGCTGTAGAAAACATATGCTCCGTCTAACTACATTATTGAACCCCCCCCCCCCCCCCGGTAGGGTTTCTGCAAAAAGAACAGGAGTACTTGTGGCACCTTAGAGACTAACAAATTTATTTCAGCATAAGCTTTCGTGGGCTACACCTCACTTCTTCAGGGTTTCTGTAAGTCATCGAAGTAGCAGGATCGCTGTCTTCCCACTAGTACTGTGCAAAGGAGTGAGCACTGCAAAGAGCTTCGTGGATGAAGGGACTGTGCTGGGCCGTTTTCACTCTCTATAATGGAGATGTCCTGGGGCCCCGCCCGTCTTCTCGCAGAAGGATTTTTTAGGTCTTTATTGACTGAGGAGGTGGAAGTTAAAACGCTCCCTTTCCAGCCAGTCACTGCAGCGTCTTTAGAAGTCATCTGTTTCTAGTGGGCTTTTCTTTGTATCACACCAACTGCCTTGTGTGGCCAGAGCAGCCCCTGGCACTGTGCTCTATACAAGCAGAGAGTCCCAGGGGAAGAGTTTTGTTCTTCAGAAGCCAATTTTTAGGATTAAAAATAAATCTTGATCATTTAACCCATTTAACTACTACTACTTAGCCCTTCTCTAGCACTGTCCATTTGAAGGGGTCCCCACAATCACGCCGGAGAAGTAGGGGTCACTATTATTACTCCTGTTTACACATGGGGAAAATGAAGCACAGACAGGTTAAGTGATTTGCCTAAGGTCACACAGTGAATCAGTGGCAGAGGACAGAATTGCACCCATGTCTCTTGATTCCCTTATCCCCTCCCTTAGCTAGCAGGCCATGTCCCTCTTGGAGCTGGGAGCAAAACCCAGGAGTCCTAACTGCTCTGTCCTCTGCTCCAACATTCCCCCCAAACTGTCTCCATCTCCCCTTCTGCTTTCACTTAGCACAACAACATTCTTTGATAACATGAGACTTGCTTTGCTGGGTTTGTATTGTGTGGCGGAATACGGTTTGTGAATGGCAGTCGGCATTGCTGAGCTCCCTGCTAGCAGCCGTTGCCACCTTTCTGGGCAAAAAGCTGGTGGTGACACCACTGGTGTTGGATGTGGCTCTGTAGCTGTGGTCTCAGGGACCCTTTGGCTGTAACCCTGGTGTATAGTGCCATTGGCTTCTCTTGCAAACCTGGGCAAGGCAAGCAATTCCTCAGCCACAATTGTGCTTCTTGGCCCTGAATGCATTTTAGGATTTTTACTCCTAATGTCTCTTGCATTAAAACTGGATCTTTTGGGCTTCAGAGCTCACCCGTCCCTGTTGCTTATGCCCAGCATGAAGGGCTATTTGACCAGACACCACAAATGGTTGCTGTTGAAGCAACACAGACAGAGAGCAAGATCCCAAGTCTGAGAATCAAAGTAGGGCTTGGACTCCCATGTGCAACCACTAGGATGTGGCTGATGAGTTCAGCCTTTAAGGTTTACCCTTTGGGTATGGTACCAAGCAGTGGGTATAACCCCCATAGTAAGTTCCCTGAGCCAACTTCTCAGGGTCCAGGCAGAACACCTTTCTGCTGAGGATATTTCCCGTTGGTAGGAACCTGGAGCAAAGTTCTATTTCGAGTGATTTCTGCATCACATTGTGTTGTGTTGTGTATCCAGGTTGAGGCCCCAGAAGAATACAGTAATTTATCATTTTCTGAGAAGGCTGTGAAGGATTCCATCTGAAAACTGACAAGATCTGACAGTTCTGCAGCACTCTGAAGGCTGCAGCTTACTTAAATCTGTTGGTCTGTGTGTTTGCCCTCGCCCAGCACTGCTGAGTGCGGATAACTAGGCGCATGGGATGCGGGAGTGCATTCCAGGTTTTGGATTAACTCCTAGCCATTTCTTTCCTTTTCCATTTTTAATCTTTTAAAACAAAGAGAAAGCACCATCTGGCTCATGCATAAGTAGGATGCAAAATGCTTTACAAAGGTGAACTGCTTAATTTCCTGTTACACGTTTGGATACAGAAAACAAACATTGACGTAACAAAAGCAACAGAGTGATTTGTTCTCCCTCTCTCCATGTTCAGTCTGAAGACAGATGTGTCCTTTCCCACGCGGATCACTTAGGAATCCCATCAGCTCTTGCTTTTAAACCTGCTTTGACAAGACAGGGTTTCTTATGGGGCTGGGGAGGAAGTGTTTTTTGGCAAGTATGAAAAGATCTGAGATAAAATCTTTGATTCGAAAGGGAGGGAGGGTGGAGGGGTGGGACGGGGACGAGCTGAATCCTAAAACCTGTGTGCATTCCACAGAATTGAAGGAACATTGCTGTAAAGCGTTATTTAATGTTCCATTTCATTTTTGGTTTTGCTCCCTGTGGGAATAAAGGATTGAATAGCTGCGTATTGGTGAGAAATTTTTTATTTTTTTAAAATTTAATGAATGGAGTCTTTTTCAGAAAAAAGACCCAGGACTGCAATGAGGGGAAGGGGGACTTGCAGGTCAGGATTTAGGTGCAACGGATTTGTGTGGGGAGCCCTGGACTGGAATAGCCGGGATTCTGTAAGTTAAAACTGAGATGAATCAGCAGTTATGTGCAGGAGGCAAGGGCTGGAACAGCAGATGGTGCAGCAGGTCAGGACTGAGTTTCTCTGACAGCTGGGGGTGGGCAGGAATGGAACAGCAGAGGATGCTGCAGGTGTGGGTTATGCTTGGATCCTAAGAAGTAGGTGACTTCCTCACTCACACCCTCCTCTCTTAGGCACTACCTTAGGGAAAGATCCCAACCAACCCTGGCCCATGCCCTTGCTAGTCTCGATGGGATGTTGAATCTCCTCAGTGAGGTCATTGGGTTCCTCTTCACCAAAACGAGAGAAGGGTCCCCGGTGTTTTAATGAGTGGTGAATTGCATTCCTAACAGTTCGGCTTGAATTGGGTGCTTCACCGGTGGTGTACAAGCCCCTCGAGTCTGTAAAATCTGGTTGGAAGTGTTGGAAGAAGATATTTTCTGATGATGTTTTGTCATTGGCCTGGCGGGTCATGGCCAGAAACATGGAAAGTCATGGAAATGAAAAGTTAACAGAATTCTTCCCAGCACCCTACATGGCTCAGGATTAATAGGAGCTCGGGGGGAAAGTTCAGGTCTTTTCTCCTTTTTAATCCACTCCCCAACTTAAATTAAATACTTTCCGCATGACACTATTGTAGTTGCTGGCTTGTAATGGTAGGCGACCAGGGGAAGGAAGGGTGACATTTCTAAGTCTTCGGAAGAGAACCCTGATCCTGGCTTCTCTATAGCCAACATCTAATGACGCCCAGTTGATGTCCTAACATGGAGATGACCGCAGGAGTGAGGACAAAGATCCAATCAGAATAGGGAAGTTTGGTAGAATCAAAAGCAGTGAAACCTTGTTACAACATCATTCCTGGTATAGTAACATTGGATAGTGCTTAGTCCCCATCATTTTTCAATTCATTTAAGAGTTTCAGCTCTAATCTAGCCATTGGCATTTCTCACACATCCATCGTCATGGTATTTTATTACTATAGAATCCTTCATTAATATAATATCCCTGTTATCTCTTCCCCTGCTGCTCTAGGACTTTGCTTTATTGTCCATCTCCATGTCGCACGAGGGCAGGGTGGCATTCACTGTGAGGCTCTTAGCCCAGCTACTGCACAGCAGTGCCAGCAAGAATAGTGCCGGACTCCCTGCCCCAAGTTTGGATGCAATGTCACATCTTTCATCCAATCCCCAGTAGAGTTAGAACAGGTTTTACTGTACCAATACGTAAAAGTGGTTTGAAAACGTACTAGTATTTCGAGCTAATCCATCAGCCTTCCCGTCTTAGAAATCTGTCTGAAGTTTACTGGGCAAAAGTGGGGGAAATCGATTTGTCACCCGCCCTTCTGGCATTACTTCATTCCCATTTGACTAATACTAATTAGCAGAGCGCTAACCCTTTTCCCTTAATTAATACTGAAGAAATAATGGTCTGTGAAATACCAGCCATTTCTCACTGGGAATTGCTGAGGAGCTCTCCACTCTCATCCCTCTTGCAGTTCTTCCAGGAGGCATGTCTGAAGCAAATGGGCCGGCACCAGAAGCCTGCCCGCTATGCGGAGTGTACTTAGGAGCACTGTGGGCTCTTCCCTCCATATCCCAGTCTGGGACTTGGAAACAAACCGCTGTCCAAATGTCCATCCCGGTCTAGTCTTACTGACTTTGCTGTAAGTTCTTGGGCAGCCCATATAACACATATAGGACTTTGCAGCTTCACAGTGCAGTGCTAACGCTGGCTAATGAATCCAAATCACCTCACCTCTCTGTACCTCAGGTTCCGCTTCTGTAAAATGGAAGTGCTAATACGATTTACAGCTTGGCAGTGCTGGAAATTTTAATGTCTGTAAAAATGCTTTGAGATCCGCAGATGAAAGGAACTTGGAGCTGGGCGGAGTGTTCCGATTAATTAAGGGCTCCCCATAATATAGGAGACGCCGTGGCAGAGTATGTGCTAGACTCACATACAGAGATAGTCATGGGTGCTATTAGGTGACTATAAGAGCTGTAGAAGGTGCCTCAGGGTGACAGAAAGGGAACCTGGAGACTTTCAGAATGGATGCAGATGTGCCTGCAGACTGGTGGCCGGAGACTTGCAGTGAACTTGGCCAGAGAATGGAGATCTCCACTACTGAAGGGAATATTTTTCTCAGTGTAACTTTGTATCCTTTTAGGGAGCGCTATGCAACTTCATTCTCCCCACTTTCATACCTCTCTATTCCAGTGCCAGCGTCAGTCACCAACCTCCCAGACGAGGACTGGATGGGACTCCCATCAGAATACAACCATGCTGCTGCTTACTCAGCTGGTGCTCAGTATACAGGGCTCCACATGCTACCTACTCAGTGCGCCAGTCCCTACTGGCAGTCAGAAGTGAGAGAGCAGGACTGGGAGTCACCCGGGTTTGGAAAGGGAGACTCCTGTGTGGCAGTGCAGGATAAGTCTCCCTGGGCCAGCACACTGGGTGTTCCGTGTGTGTAGGAAGAGACTGCGCAATATTAAATGTGCTGGTCTTTGATATCACTCCGGCTCCTGTAAAACCGCTGCAAATTGAATTCACAGTACAGTTTATTATCTCTGAAAGGAAGATGTAAGAGCAGCATCTTGTGTTTTATCCGGACTCTTTTCCCCACCCTCCACCCCTGACTTTTACACCGATGGGAAAAAAACCAACAAATTGTAAAGGTTCTTTTTTCCTCTCTCTCTCTCTTTGATAGTTAAGAGCCCTTCACAAAGCAGAAGAATTAATCGGGGTAATTAGGTTGTGTTGTAATTCATGGCATTTTCTCAGGAATGGTAATTACCCTAATTCCCCCCCACACCCTCAGCCCTCCCTCTACCCCCCCCCACCTGCCCATCACATGGCTGGGTTGCTGTTTTGATGTATATACTGTTCATTTAATTTCTATAATGAGAGGGATGTGGCCGGCTAAGACCTCTCACCAGTCTAGTGACGTCTTCTTTGAAGCACAGACACAAAAGGGGACTGTGAAGAATAGTCTGTAATCAACTAGTGAAAACGCCAGCCTGCCAGCCGTGCTAGGAGGTTTGACCTCTGCCCTAGTATCACCACCAGCTCAGGATTTGTGCCACCAGACTCAGTCGTAGCATCGTCACTAGTGCATGATGCTCTTAAACGGGTTCAGGTAAAATGAGAATCAACCTGAACCTTCCCCCACGGCTTAAACGGAACCCCAAAACCTAATCCAGAGCTCAAACTAAATCCAGAACCTTGTGCCTGAGGTCACCACATCCCTGCATCTTCCCCAGAGCTAAGTGGACTCCCAGAGGTAGCCAAACCCGCATAGTTTCACTCATCGATAACCAACACATGAGCTTTCAACCAGAGCTCAATACGCCCTCTCCCCCCCCTCCAAATCTTCATCAAGAGCTTGAACTGAGGCCTTGAGCCTTCTTCCAGCAGTGAAGCTCAACTTCAGACATTTGGTGAAGTCAGAAACAGTTCAGTTAGCTCTTCCTTTAACTTGTACCCTGCCCTTGCATCTCCTGTTTGCAGGATACATGAAAGCATCAGGCCATTGTGTAAAAGCCAATTCGCTCAGCATGAAGTGACCCAAACCCAGCAAATACAGGAAGTCTCCCAAGAGGCCCTGTTCTCATGAGATTTCCAGCCTGATCTCTACACCAGTATGGTCTGGAGAAATTCCAATCAGCTGTGGGTAATCAATCAAATGCTGAACCCATATGAGTGAGGGGCAAACCAACACCAGTAACATGGAGGTTCCATTTTATTCAACACAAAGAAATCCAGATGATCATCCAAATAGTCCGTGCTTCTTACCTGCACAACTGTATTGCTAATCGTGAGGCAGCAGGTTTTCTGGTGAGATTTCAGGGTCCTTCTGCTTCCCTCCACTCAAATTCCAGGTATGCCTAGACCCTAAGGGCTGGATTCTCTGCTGTAGCCAGTTTCTGCTGGGTGAAGCAAACAGTTGCAGGGGCAAAGAAAGCTGTTGATGGCTCCCTGATCGTAGAGCTGGTTCTCCTCCAGCCCCATCATAGATTAAAGAAGCCTAGAGCCTGCTCTAGTCTATGCTGGCCAACTGTGGCCCCCAGTGGATATCCATCAGCTGGAGATTGCTGGAGCAGTGTGCTCTAGCCACACCATTCCCCACCTCCCGTATGCCAAGGGCTGCACAGAGAATACTTCAGGAGCCAGATGTATGCCATGGGGAAGCCGCAGATAGGGCGTTCTCACCAGTGTCTGGTCCCTTAGTGACACCAGAGCCATGCAAAGGAAAGGGTATGAAGCTGACCCTAGGATATTACAGATGAAGCCAGACAGACAAGAAGGATGAGAAATGTGTTTCCCAGTTTTTTTTGGACACTTCCACTCATTGTCCCAGGTGGCACCAGAAACAATGACAAAAATTCACATGATGTTTTAGAAAAGCTTTTGCCACATTCAGAGAGATGAGTTAAGAATTAGATGCAGCAAGTCCCTCCTCTCTTCCAGTGCTGGGTCTATACTCTCCACTGCTCCCCAGCGGATCAGCTGCCTCCTCCTGCTTGCGCCCTACCCGCAATGTTGTGACATCACCATTCATCGCCATCGCAGCGCCCGTGAGATCACAAGCAGGAAGGGGCAGCAGAAGAGAAGGGTCGCAAGCTGTCTTTTAGCCACAAACACCTTGGGAATCAGCAAGGGAAGGGGAGGTGGAGAACTTATGAGAGTTTAATAGGAGCTCGGCTTAATTTTTTTTTTTTAATGTGTTGCTCACGGCAGTGGCTTTTTAAGTGGATAGATTTGAAGGTTTCCCCCCGGTGCAAAAGGCCTTTCTCAAAGACAAATTGAAAACCTAGCTATGAAAATTAACATACAAATATCTTCCTCATCCTCTGTAATTAAGATATTTGCATAGGAAGAGAGCATGTTTCTCCTGACTCCTGCGTGGCCTGAATTCTTTCTCTCTTCCCCTCCATTTCATAATCCTCCTCCTCTCCCAGCCACCCTCTGTGAACTCCTACTCTAAACCAGCTGGAGATGAAAGAGGGAGAAAGACAGTATTTGCAAACAGCTGTGCTTAAGAAACGGACCATTTAGGGCTAGGCTTGCAGAGAAAGCATGCTTCACCGTATACTTGGGCAATGATGCACAAAATTGCACATATATAGAAATAGAAATCTTTTTTTGGGAGGGTAACTCAAGTACCGAGCACAACTGAAAATAGTTCTTTTTTCTGTGCATGCCACGCTGAATTGGGGGAGGAGGGGAGAATCATTTGTGTGGGCATCACATCATCAGATCGTCAAAGGAATTCACAGGGAAGAAATGTTTATATTTTCTTACTCCAACCCCCCTTTCCTTTTCTGCAGTAATTAGTGACAACATGCAGTACCTATAGTTCGGAAATACTTTGCCAGTATCTCATAGCAGCAGGGTAGTAACTCCACTCCTAGTTTTTTCCAACATGAGATCATTGGCTTTTATAGTCAGATTCAACAGCTTCTTCATATTTACTTGGACTGAGATATAAATTGCATTTGGGTTTCTCTCTCCCTAAGTTATTTGTGATTGAATAAGCACGTGGTAAGGGATAGACACAGGGAAAATGTCTCTTGCAGCCTCATGTTTGAGGTGGGATTTGCATTGTTCTGTATTGGGCTGGATTGGTGTGTTTTTCCATTGCTGATGACTTCATTTGCTCTGTATCTTTTTTGATGCCCGTCCTGTGACACTGCTGGCTGGGAGAGTTTGTGCAGCGGACTTTTCTAACTCTGTAACATTTTAATGAACAGGAAATTTAAACAGCAGTGAAATCATTTTCTCAACCTCTTTCCCACCCAGTTTTCATTCCTCAGGCATTTGATTTGTTCGGAATAGAGCAAAGCAATTTAGAGGCTTTTCAGCCATTCAGACAGCAATTGCCTGAATGGGATGATCTTGCAGCTACAGGTAGCAGCTCAAATTTGCACCACTAGCGACGGTGAAAAGGTGCACGTGAGTGGAACTAGGTGGCCATGCCTCCCAAACCCACTTACTTCTTTGCTTTAATTTGGCAGCAGTCCATGTTGTGTTCTTAAGCACCGCCTATGAAAATGGTCACGTGTGCAGAGCAGTGCTCTCCAACTACATGCATAGCTCAGGGATGTCCCTTTAATTGTTGCCCTTGAAGTCCATTTCACCGGAGAGGACTTACTCACTGATTTCACAGTATCTGCCACGGCCGTTCAACATTATTTGCCCAGTGAGAGTCTCCTCTGGTTTCCCTTCTGCTTTAATACAGCCGAAGTCTTCTTTCAGTGTTTTCTCCTTTATTCTTTTATAATATTTTTTTCTTCTTCTCTTCTTTGGGCCCAATTCTCTGAGGGGTGGAGCATCTGTCACGCCCACCGGTGGGGATGGAATTCGAGGCCAGTCATAATCTTGCAGGATAGGCTCCTGTACTTCCAAAATGTGACTGAAATGACTGGGGGGGAGGAAGTACTGTAAATGAAACTCAGGGTGTCACCACAAGCTGCTTAATAACTTTGCACCACTGCAAATGAGGGCCGTAAACTCAGCTTCCCTGTCTGAAATGGGTATAATTCCTCCCTACCTCACGGGGGTATTTTGAGGTTTAATTGCTGTTTGTGAAGAGCACTATAGAGGTGGAAGTCGTCACAGAAAGGCAGATTACTGAATCACTGTGAGGCCAAACACTTTTCTGTCTGTCATGTCGCTCCTCTGGCTTAGGATACCTGTAAACTAAATAAAAGTGGAACAAGTTGCTCTCATGAGTCCACTTTTATATTGCTGCTCTCAGTGGTCCCTAACGCTGAGGGGCATGTGTAGCAGAGAATAGCATAGCATCTATGTTACTGCTGTATTACACTGCAAAATTAGCTACAAGAATAGCCTCTCCAGTAGGAGTGCTGGCACATAACCATCCATTATATAGTGGGTGCTTCATCCTGTGAACCTTTAGGACCCTAATTCTGAGAGGCTCCGGGCACTCCCTGTCAGGTTCTGAGCAGCTTGAATTCCTGTTTGCTTCAGTGAAAGTGACAAGCACTCGGCACCTTACAGGATCAGGTCCTCAGTCTTGATTCAGGCCAAATGTTCCCTGGAAGTTTTGGCTGAGTAAAGGCCTGGGCCTGGGCCCTGTCCCATCTGCAGTGATATCAATCCAAGTACATCATTCTAAGGAGGAAGTTTAGTAGCAAAGGAACTGGAGATATCTCAGAGTTGGACACAAGGGACAATTCCAGCCCTTTACAGTTCCTTCTGTGCTACAAGAAGGAAAGGAGACTCTTTGTACAGGGTCTCAGTGTTATTCAGTGGCTTTTATTATGTAAGTCAGGGGTCCAATTCACAGGTGCCCATCACTTTGTTTAGTCCTTTGCACTTGTTTAATTGATGACCCCAGGTGCCAAGCAGTGGTGCAACGTGCCTCAGCACAATAGTGGATGATCACGACGAGTGTTGTAAAGCTGTTAGAATGTTGCAGCCAGTGAAAGCCATACAGTTCAGTTAAAGACATACCCTCTCCCTTCTTGTCCCCCTGCTTCATCCCCCCCGACATACTCCCTCCTCCTCTCCCCCTCCCCTTCTCTTTTGTTTTTCTCCTTCCCTTGTTTTCACCCATTCACTGTCAGGAAGGGCCGCATCCGAAGGGCCAATGCAGCGCAGCGTGGCAGCGGCAGAGACTAGCACGACCAGCAGCTAAAACAGTGAGTGGATTTCAACTCCAGGGGGCAGTTTGAAGGCTGGGGAGTTGTATGGATCGAGCATGTGATGACATATGGGATTGGCTTTGGGACTGGTCTGCCGCAGTGCACATGGCAGTGGAGGGGACCCCACCCCTCGTGTGGGAGGAGAACACAACCTACCCCCACAACAACTTCATACAGATAAACAGCCTCTCAGTGTAGCTGAAGCAGATTACAATAAGGCATGTGCTGCGTTAGGTGTCTGACTGTCTCTTGGAAGGCCCTTGGCATTGCTGTCAGGGAGCAGGGCTCTAGTAATTAATGTCGGTCAGCGGAATCGCATGATAGCGTGAGTTTAGATCCAGCGTGGACAGACGATATAAGGGACATGGCAGAAGTTAAACAGGCTTCACCCCAAATATGATTTTGCTGCTTTCTTGCATTTCAGTGCAGTAACCAGAATGGCACTGCAGGACATGGATGGAATTAGTGTAAGATCTGATGTCATTTGTATCCTCTGCCCTGAAGGCAGTGGCGGATTAGCCACTGGGCCAACGGGTCCCATGCTCAGGGGCACTGGGCAATTGTGGGACCCTGGGAAAATGGGGTTCCCACGCCCTGACCCGCTTCGTCCACCCAGTGCTCCTTCCGGGGAGCAGGGTCGGGGCGCAGGGGCTTGCCCCGCTCTGCCCGCCAGCTTGGTGCTCCTGCCAGTGAACAGGGTCAGAGTGCAGAAAAGGGCAGAGGCAGCATGTCCCAAGCTGATGGGTCCTTTCAGTAGGCTGTGGGTCCAGCCCCACCTGTGCCTGGCTCAGGTCTCCACCCTGCTGGGAAAGTTAGTGCAGCCACGTGACAGGGAGCTCCCGCAGCTAAATCAGGCCCAAACGGAGGGCTGAGCCCAAGGCAGCAAGGGAGAAGCAAGCTTGAAGGAGGCCTGCCAGCCCCCCCAGCCAGGACAGGATTAAAGGGACCACTCAGAGAAGCTACAGCAAGTCGGAATGAGCAGCACAGGTTCCGCAGGGCTGTGAGATTCCGGGCACAGGTGGGGCCGCTTACCGGAGTTATCAGCAGCGCTAAGCCGAGATGCTGTAAGAAACGAGAGCCCTCGTGGCTGAATCGAGTCTAAAGTGCTCTGGTCTGGGTGCTAGGCAAAGGAGGAGAGGGCAGTGCTCCTGCAGGGCCATGCTGTGCCCCCAGGGTATCCTGAGGGATGGCTGCTGGTCACATAGGGCCCACCTCTCCCAGGATCCAGCCCAGCCCACCAGACCAGGTGGCTGGCAGAGCCAGTTCCTTGTGCCAGCCAGCATAGCCATGTGACCTGCAGCCAGGCCAGAGATTTGGGTTTGAAACCCTTTATTTCAAGAACCTGGCTAGTTTCCAGGTGTACATGGGCTTCCTGACCAGAGGCGCTCCTGCCGGGCAGGCAGAGGAGGGCGAGCCCCTGTGCCCCGACCCCATTTTCCTGGCAGGAGTGCCCGGGAGGTTTGGGGGCCCCCCCACTTGCTCTGGCTCAGGGCCCCACAAAACCATAATCCGCCTCTGCCTGAAGGGAGTCTTTTTAATAGGATTTTCCCCTGTGCACTCACACTATTTTTTGTCTTTCATTCACATCCTCGTGACTGTATAAATACTGCAGAGGTCAACTCCAGCAAGACATGGTAACATGTAACTTCTCTGTAGTTCCTTTCATCCAAAGCCTCTGCAAACTGTGAGCCTGATCCTGCAAACTCTTACCTCTGGACTGCCATGAACAATCCCCAGGGAAGTTAATGGGACTAATCACTCTAGAAAGTTCCATACCTGGTACTATTTGCAATATCAGGCACCACATAAATGCAGCACCCCACTGAGAGTGGATACGTTTTGGACAAGAGAACACTACCGTACTCGGATACAAAGTTCCCTGAGCTCTTGCATGTCCCGTGTTAACATTTCGTCCCAAACACTCACACGCTCTCTTCCTTTGGCTGCACTGTCATTGCAAATGGCTCTTTCCTCATAATTGTACTAACCATCTGGAAATTTGTTGCTTCCTTTTGTTGATTTTATTTGTTTTCCAGTGAAGATAACATGTGAATTAACAGATTCCCTTAGCATATCTTATGCCATTTAATAATACAACCATTCAATACTTTGAATATATTGGCAAATACAAAGAACAAGCTACTCTGGGGTGGGGTGGGGTGGGGTGGGGTGGGGGAGAATTTACTTAGAAATGTCCCCGGGTATCCCTTCCAGCAGAGCCTTGCAGCCTGCCATGGAGGTTAGTTGACTCCAGCTCCCTCGGACTGACTGGGGGAAGTGAGTCCTCGACTTGAGAGCTCTGCACTGACCATGCTTTAGGGGAGACCCTAATTGCTTGTATAAAGAGGTAGGGTCCGCCATTGGTTTGGGTGCTAGCCTGCGATTTGGGTTCAATTCGCTGATCTGCCACTGAATTCCTATGTGACCTCAGGCAAGTTATTTAGTCTCTGTGCCTCAGCTTCCCATCTGTAAAATGGGCATAATAGCGTGCCCTACCTCATAGGTGATAAATATCTTTAAGAAGATGGTGAGGCATTGGGAAGGGGTTCCCACTCACTACAGGGTCTGGGAATTAGCACCTCCCCCACACCATCTAGCACTCTCTTCGGTGGGTTATTCATGGCATGACCCCCTCACTCTTTTCATGACTCAGGGCGCTCCTTCTTCATTACTCTGCCCTCTGGCCTGATCACTATATAGTCCTCCCGTTCTAGGGTAAGAAAGTCCCACCATACAATAGCCGTATGCCATTTCAGTCTTCTGTTTCAACTCCAGTGCAGCTTTGCCAGTGGCTGGTAGGGGAACCCAGGCCCTCCCACTACTCCAGGTTCCAGCCCTGAGACGCTACGACTAGCAACCTAGGTCTGCTTAGTCTGAGAGACTGTTGTTTCCCTGGGCTCCTTCCTGCCCCCTTTCTCTATGTCCTTGCCTATCTCTGGGTTTACTACCAAAGATTCCTCCACTCTCTGTGGCTACTTCACCCCTCTGAGCCTCTTGCCAGACTCCCTAATCCAGGACAGTACCCTCAGAGCTTTCTCTTCTCTTGGATTTCCTCCTTGTCCCTGACCAACTCTCTTTCCCTTTAGGAAGTAACTGCAGACCTCACCCCTTCAGCCGCCTCCTACTTGCACTTCCTGGCTTTGCACTCCTATCCCAGGTGGGCTTCATCTGCCATCAGGCCTATCAAGCCCTGGTTCCACCCCAGATGCAGCATCCTGGCCCACATTAACCCACTGAGGGCTTGTGTGGGGATAGACATCCCATCACAGCTGCTCAGATACTATGGTGATGAGGGCCATATAAGTTACTTAGATAAATACAATCTTCGGTTTTGAACTGCACAGGGAAACGTTGTCGGCAGAGATACGCAACGTACCCTGCTTGGAACTGGGTCTCTGGATCAGTCCGGGTGTGGTGAACTATGAAAATTCTCAGTGTTGTTGGAAAAAAACAGCAGGAGCTGGAAAGTATCCACCAGTGCAAGGACCATGCCGTGATTCCTTAACCCTTTCCTTACCTGGCATGTGCAGCACTGCCAGGCATAGGCGCCAATTCTGTGGGTGCTCCAGGCTGGAGCATCCACAGAAAAAAAATAGTGGGTACTCAGCACCCACCGGCAGCCCCCGATCAGCTCCTCTCCCTTCCCCCCATGCCTCCTGCCTGCCGGTGGCCCTGCCCATCAGCTCCTCCCCCTCCCTCTCAGAGTCTCCCATGGAACAGCTGTTCAGCAGCGTGCAGGAGGCGCTGTGGGGGGAGGGGGAGGAGCGAGGGCAGTGAGCACTCAGGGGATGGGGCAGACCAGGGGCAGGAAGGGGCGCGGGTGGGGGCTTGGGGGAAGGGGTGAAGTGGGGTCAGGGCCAGGGGTGGAAAGGGAGGGGGTTGAGCAACCCCTGGCAACTCATAAAGATGGCGCCTATACTGCCAGGACTGTGCAAGGACATTAGTCTAGCTGCAGTGCTGTAGGATGTGGCCTTGCCTGGTGAGCTTATGCAATTAGCCAGGCATTAGAACCCCCCAAGAGGTGCGAGAGACATACATGCATATGTAACAGGTGTCTTTCTGAACACACATCTCTCTCTTTCCTTTCTGCTTACTGCCACCCAAACAGGATCTTTTTTCTTAATTAGTTAATGTTTTATTAAACAGGAGGTACCTAGCTCAGAAGCAAGAGGTTTAACTCAGAAGCTCACACAACCCATACAAAAATACTGCATTAAAAGAACATAAAGGTTGCAAAGTGAAGCATGCAAAAGTCAGGCACTGGAAAGGTCAAGACTGCCTGTGCATCCGTAACTTCTACATTCCGATGTATCACCCTACAGTCTTTAATTATATGATCGTGAGCTATTATTCCTGCAAGGACACTGCTCAGTAAACACAGGCAATTGTTCATTATTTCTTAGTGTGCATTGTGTGGCCCCATGTCTCATTTGCTGCACACCATCCAACTTCCACACTGAGATTTTTTTTCTTTCTTTATTGTCTTTTTCTATGTCATTCATCACTGCAGTGTCTGAGAACCTCACCAATCTCTATCTGCCCAGCACTCTTCTGAAGCCGGGAAGTTTTATTTCCCCATTTTACAGATGAGGACCAGAGTTACAGAGAGATCAAGGGAATTACTTGTGGTCACACAGCAAATCTGTGGCACAAGCAAGACCAGAACCCAAATCTTGGGAGTCCCTAGCTATGGCCATAATCACAAGGCTATCTCTTCTCTACCAGGGGGCCTCTATATTATTCACTACACACCATACAACATCTGCAGTGAAAGAGGAAAGGATGCTATGGATACCACCTTCATTCATGACACACCATACAATATCCGCGGTGAATGAGGTGAGATGTTCAGGTCCCAAGAAAAGTCACTACACAACCTGGCCTCATTCATTCTCCAGCATGTACATTGCTTGAAGCAGGGGTCCTGTGAAAAAATAGTGTGTGATCATGTAACTGAAAACGGTATCACATTGCAGAGGTACAGGGGGGCAGAGCTAAGGTTATACTTTGGCTAAAGGAGAGTCCCCTGAAGCTTGTAATAGCAAAGGGCCTATGACACACTGTAGTGCTCATTCCATCCAGCAGAGAGCAATGGTGCACACGCGCACACACACACACACACACACACACTTGCCAATTCATTACAGTACAGTATAGACATGGGGCTCTCAACCTTTCCAGACTACTGTACCACTTTCAAGTATCTGATTTGTCTTGCGTACCCCCAAGTTTCACCTCACTTAAAAACTACTTGCTTACAAAATTGCTGACGTTCTCCTTTTTGCCATATAATTGTGAAATAACTCAATTGGAATACAAATATTGTACTTACTTTTCAGTGTATAGTATACAGAGCAGTGTAAACAAGACGTATGAAATTTTAGTTTGTACTGACTTCGCGAGGGCTTTTTATGTCACCTGTTGTAAAACCAGGCAAATATCTAGATGAGCTGAGGTACCCCCGGAAGACCTCTGAGTACCCCCAGGGGTACGTGTACCCCTGGTTGAGAATCACTGGTATAGACTACTAGAGCAATTTGCTCAGAGGGCTGTGTGCAAAGTCACTATGTGAACTAAGTCCCACATTCAGTTATTTAAATTGACACTTATTCACCCAAAACAGGCATGGTTAAGAAGAGGTTAGACAAACGTGTGTCGGGGTGGTCTAGCTATGTAATCCACCTAAGTGCAAGGGGCTGGACTAGATGCCCTCTTAAAATCCCTTCCAGCCCTGCGTTTCTATGATTCTGTGTCTGGGGTCTATGGGCTGAGGGGAGCATCAGCATGTGGGATTTGAGCGTTCTGTTTTGGTACTCATGTTTGAAAACTGGGCCTGGAAACTTTTTTTAAAAGTCATAAGAGCTATATTATACCCGGCTGAATCCTTCCAACAAGTTAGAAGATTTTATTAGTCTACGATCTGAAAATAATTGCTGCCATTACTATTTAAATTGTAAGTGCTCCAGAGGGAGCAACCTAAGTGGGTCTAAAATACATGCAAATAGCCTTAGTCACCTTAAAAATCCCATGGGCCTTATATGCATCAAACACCAATCCCTGATCCACATGCAGAGCACCCGTTGGCATCAGTGGATTGGAGGCATTTGTGTATCAACTGGTGGGGGCGGTATGTGGGGGTTCTGTGGACGGGATGGTTCCTTCGGCTGGGGTGAGCACTGTATTGCAGGCAGTTCCATAAGGCATGGCTGGGGTATAATGTACCTGGCTCTGAGAGGGGCAGCATTAACTCTGGTGACTGGAGCAGAAGCTTTCAGACTGACCCACAGCGTGTGTGCGTGTGGGCAGAGGTGAAAAGTTTCAACAGAGAAGGAGACAGCTGGTCCACTCAGCGTTTTACCTCAGGTTTTCCAAAGAGAACGCCCAGGTCTTTCTATCGTTGGTTTTGATGAGTTCAGAGGATGACACAGAGCACGAGGACATAGGTGGTGGTTACTGGCAATGCTCCCCCTCGCTCGAAGGCTAATAGAGTTCTCCAGCTGGTGTCCTCACCACCTCACAAACGAGGCTGTGTGAAATCTTGAACTCCTTTCTCCCACATCAGGAAGGGTGACCCCTTGCTCGCCCCACACACACCCCTTCCTTCTTCCAGGTATCACTGGGCAAACCCAGATTTGTCCCTCTCAGAAAGCTCAGTTCAAAACAGAGGAACTCCCCCTCCCTGCAGTCACATGCACAGACGTGTCCAGTCAGACTGTGCTTCACAGAGCAAACCCTTCCTCTTCACCACCCTGAACAGGGCCACCACTCCTCCCACCCCTGTCCCACAGCTGAGTTGTTTGTTGGGATGAGTCTCAGTGCATGGACATGAATGGGCCGCTTTTCAGGGGTGCCGAGCACCCTCAGATCCAGCCAAAAGGAGCTGCTCTGGAAGCCAACTCATAAACTGTTTCCCAAGGCGCTGACATGGAGACAGTGTCTTGCGTCGTGCTGCAGCCACCTCATGCTTCACTGACAGCATTGCAGAGTCTTGACACAGCAACTTTATGCATTTAAAAAGCGCTGACTCTTGCTCTGTAATGATAGCAACATGGCCAGTCCCCTGACACTGCACAGAGATAACATACTCTTGCAGGTTACTGAACACCGAAATGGGAAGGTGCTAAGAGGTTCAGAGATTAATTACCATTTAACTGGCCGTGTTTCAATCTCTGGATAAGGCTGTAGTGAAGAAGACAAAAATACCCAGATAATTTACCCTGGTGCTATATAGTAGATTACCCTGTACTTATAAGGTCACTAGTTACCCTGTAATTAGAGTTCTAACACATGGAAGCCAGTGCAAGGCTTCTGAAACAACATGTTACCACTTCAGCACCTGGTGTCATAATAGCAGAGGGATGGCAGCAGAGGGCAGGCGAAAAACCTCATTATGCACATATTGGAGGATGTTAAATAGCTTAAAAATTCAAATGGGGCCAGGGGGATTTGGGGTGGGGTGGGGAGAGAGGCCATATGTAGAAGAAAGGAGAGAGAAGTGACAGACCCAGGGTTTCTGAGATACACAGTGGAAATGGAAGGAGATACAGACTATGTGTGCTAGGAGGTTTTGGACTGGAACAGCAGGTGTTGCTGCATTTCGGGATTGAATTGCATCCGCAGAGCTGGAGGACATGAGGCCTAGCGCTTTGACAGAGCCACAGGACTGGATTAGCGGGATACGGCACAGGTCCGGGCTGAGGAGCACCAGCAGGACTATGTTAGGAGAATGCAATACTGGAAGGCCAGGGTGTGCTGCAGGTTGGAACTGAGGTACTTCAGTAGCAGCATGTCAGGGCCCATGACTGTAATACCAGGTGTTCCTGCAGATCAGGATTGAAGTGGACTGGCAGAGCAAATGTATCTGCCACATTGGACCTGCCCACACTGGGCCTGCCTCTAGTTACTAGTTTCTCTCCCTCATTTTCACTGGCATTAAATTCAAACAGAGAGCGAGAGAGTTTGAAAGAGTCTTTGATTATAAAGCACATATTCCATTAACATCACACATCTCACGTGGAACCAGTTCTGTCCCATACACAATAGAACCCCTGTAATGTGCACTTGTATCATTTCCCCTTGGGTCACATCCTATTTTCTTGGGGTAAACACTGTCCTCTTTGAATCGTGTGACGGGGAAGTTCACCACAGAGCTTGTGTGATACGGCAACACAAAGGCCAGTGCACTTTGAGGCTGTATGTACGGAGCAATCACATAAAGGAGCAGGGAGATAGGTCTCTGCTCCAAAAGTCTCTACCGCAGGCATACCTCAGATATTACTTCCTTGTGCAGGCAGGCTCCGTGCCACAGCACCACGTTAACAGAAAGGTATTGACAAACCCAAAAGACTTCAGAGAAGAGCAGCAGAAATCATGAGGGGCCATTGATTTATGAAGATTAAAAGGCCTAACTATGTTTAGCTTGGCTAAGCAACGACGAAGGGAGAGGATATGACAGTCTGCAAATATTGGAAAGCGGCAGATTTTCAGAAGTGTCAGAGAAGTGCTATTTAGGGCTGTACATGGAAGTTATCACTAGGAGCAATGGGATGGAGATAAGAAGGAGAAAGGCAGCGTGAACATCAGGGAAATCTCCATGACAGTGAGATGTGTTTGGCTGTGGAGTATTTGCACATGGGAAACAGTGGAAGCCCCTTTGGGATGTTTAGAACTGAAGCCATCAAAATGTCCTTCAGGGGACAGTCCTCCATTCGCAAAGGGGTGATAAACTGAGTGGGACATAGCAGGTATTTTCCAACACTAATTCCTTTGGTACAACATCTTTTAGTTTGGTGTATAGATATGTGGCCAGTGTGTGTTTCTCCATGTGTGTAATACACACGAATACAGAATTCCTGGAACATAAATATAGGGCCAGATCCTCAGCTGATGTAACTCAGAGGAGCTTCAATGAAGTCACTTCTCCACTCAGTAAATGACCTGGCAAGGATATAATCTAGGAAGAAATGATGCCTTATGCATATCTGCATTGTGTCATTCCTCCCACCAGACACAGCTGAACATTAGCGGTTTCTGTATTTCTCTCTCTCCTTCCGTCCTTCCTCTTGTGGCTAACCCTAATGGAGAGATGGTGTCCAGAGAGACATCCGAAAGATCCATCTGGTTAAGACAGTTGACCATCCAGGGGCAACACAGGCTTCCAGCAAAAGCTTTCATTTCTGTCCCACCGGGGGGGTGGGTTTAGCAAAATGCATCCCTTAGGGGCTGGATGGCTCAGGGCCTCCGGTTGGCTTCAGGAAAGGGAGCCAGTGGTGCAGGAGATGTCAGACAGCAATATCTGAAATGGGCTCTTAGTTCTTCCTAGCGCTCATGGCATTTAGGACCCAGGCATCAGCATATTCCTCGGTTTGGTTTGGTTTTAAAAAAAATACATTTCTCTGCCAAATAAAGTGCAGAGAAGTGTTTTAATAATAGACCATTAGGATAAGCAGGTCACTGGACACCGTGGATGCTGGTCTATCGAGAAGTTCTGGAGACATCACCAACCAGGACAGTGAACTGCAAGTCACTCTGACAACAAATGCTTGGCTAGAAAGGGACAGGGTGGGGACTGTAGTCCCAAAATTCAAAATTAGCCTGTTACTGTTTCCAGAAACAAGTCCCAGATCCATCTTCGGCATGGGCTACTGCTCCCCCTAGTGGTGCTTTGAAGTCTCCATTTTTCTGCTGCTGCCTTCTTGTAACCCACTCAGACACCTCCAGCAACTGTCCCCTTCTGCTTCCACTTTTCTGTGGGTGCTGTCACCTCCGGGAGTCTCCTGTTTCTGTGCCCCAGCACTTTTTTGCCCATGCATTATAGCGTCTGGGACGTGCAAGAAAAGAGCTCCATCCAGTGCAGAGCATTCACCTTGCTTGGCCTCAAGAAGTGGAGCCATTAGCAACACATATCAAATCACTGCATCATCACAGTGTCTAAAATGTGTGTGCTCCAAATCCTCTCCAGCGGTGCCTTAACTCCTGGTTCTACCTTCCTTATGCTTCTCCCCCATTGACCAATGTCAGAGCAGGCATTGCTCCCCTAATGGCATTGACTAGTTTAATCGCATTATTAGTGGGTGTGACGTTGCAGTCCTGAATGTTGAGATCTTCATTCTGACATGGGATGTAGTATGTTTGTTTGACATGCCATCCATGCCTTCTCTGCCAGTAACTGGTACTTGACTAGGCCAGGAATCAAAAGCAACTTCAGTCTGAAGTTACTCAATATTTCTTTGAGGTTTTCAAGCTGATAACCCACTGTTCTAAAACAGTGTGAGACTCTCAGCCTAAGAGGGGTGAAAGCACCATCACCTGAGATGTTTAAATAGACTGGAGAGGACAAACCACTAGCAGAGGTACAGTAAGGAACTGTCCCGTGTTGGTCCATAAGAGATTGACTAAATGTGACCGAATGGATTTTGATGAGATGGTCCTGATTTAATGGAGATTGTCTACCTATCATATTTCTAAAGGATCCCTCACTTTGGGAAAACACTAAACCCCCGTATTGTAGGTGGAAGCTACTACTACATTTGCAGAACAATAAGGGGCAGATTTTTGAAATCGTCCTTTAATTTGTATATACACTTTTGCACACGTCTCCTGTTTGCACACACAATTTAGGAAACTGCATATGCTGTTTAGGCACGCCACTGTATGCATGAGAGTTACGTGTGTGCAGTTTTTAATATCTGACCCAACGGGTTTATTAAGTTATTATGGGCTGGTGCAGTATCCACCGAGGGTAGGACAAGAAATAATCAGCTTAGTTTGTAGCAAGGGAGATTTAGGTTGGATATTAGGAAAAAATTTCTAACTATAAGGACAGTTAAGCCATAGAACAGGTTACCTAAGGAGATTGTCCAGTTGGACAATCTCCAGTGTTGGGGATGCCACAAACAACTGTCAGAGATGGTCTAGGTATACTTGGTCCTGCCTCAGCACAGAGGGATGGACTACATGACCGCTTGAGATCCCTTCTAGCCCTACATTTCTATGGCTCTGTGATGTTCCATTGCAGCATGATGTGCTAACATCCCAACATTGCAGTACAGCTGGGTTCAACACTGGCAGCTTTCAGGTCGCCCTCCAGAGTAACTGTTTCACATATAGAAAGGGATTTATGTATCATGGGGTTCCCAGGCCCTGCATTGTATTAAATTTCTGTCTTTAAGCTGCCAGGACATTTCTGTCTCTGGCTGCCAGGCGTGAGCTCAGTGAAACTGACATTAATAGGAAATAGATTTCCAAACAATCAACCCTAATGAATTTTGAATATTATTATGATTAATGCCAAGGAAGTTGAACTGATTATCCAGCATCCAGAAGTTAAGTAATGGAGCCTTGTCTAAATCATGTATACTCCTCAGTCAGGAATGGATCTGGCTGCAGATGAAAAATGGACATGATTTTTCCAGAGAGGGTTTCATGGGCAGGACAGAGAGATAGGGGTAATGGAGAGGAGAGATTAAGAGATACCAAGATGACACTGTCTTTGCATGTAGTGGTAGTACATGCAATTTGTTTATCACTGCAGTTTTTTGAGCTTCATATCTCAGCCCATTTTGTGAGTTTACTTGCATATTACTGAGCAAGGATCTATTGACATAAAACTCCACCTAAGTTCATGCCCCGAGATGATGCATGTAGAAAGAGAAACGTATTGAAGACATTGCTTGCAGCCTGCTGTTTTGACTTAACGCCCGTCTATCTGATTAGCTGTTGATCCCTGACACACCCATCACTGTATTATCAGGTCACTGTCAGGTTATACCACAACGCATGACGTGATGATGTAGTGCCAGCTCCAAAACATATACGCTTGTATGATCTTGCAGATATGGGAGACTTTAAAATCAGTCTGAGAGCTGGTAATATGCAGCCCAAAAGAGATGTCAGTTGGCTGCATGCCAGAATGAGGCTGGGAGAGCGTAAAGCAAAAGAGAAGGTGGTTGGAGGGGGTTAGATAATTTCAGGGGTAGCCAAAGTGTTGGTCAGCAGGCCAAAATGGCCTGCAGAGTTCTCCAGTGTCCCTCACAGGAACCCTTATCACTAAACCTCAGGGGCTGCCCCTGGACATTCTTGCAAATTTCCATCTTGATCCAAGCAACATTAGTTTCTCAAAAAGAAGAACAGGAGTACTTGTGGCACCTTAGAGACTAACTAAATTTGTTAGTCTCTAAGGTGCCACAAGTACTCCTATTCTTCTTTTTGCGGATACAGACTAACATGGCTGCTACTCTGAAACCTGTCATTAGTTTCTCAGCGCATGATGGAGAATTACACACTGGGACCACAAGTAGCTTGGGTCAATATAGAGCGTTACATGCTGATACCAGTAGCTTCCATGGGCCACACCTCTTTATTAAAGTTGGATACAGCTGGAAGACATTCCATTACATCAGTGTTTCCCAAACTTGGGATGGGAAAGCCCCTGGTGGGCCAAGCTGGTTTGTTTACCTGCCCCGTCCGCAGGTCCGGCCGATCGCGACGCCGAGTGGCCGCGGTTCGCCGCTCCAGGCCAATGGGTGCTGCTGGAAGTGGCGCAGGCCTAGGGACATACTGACCGCCGCTTCCAGCAGTTCCCATTGGCCTGGAGCAGCGAACCGCGGCCAGTGGGAGCTGCGATCGGCCGGACCTGTGGACGCGACAGGTAAACAAACCGGCCCAGCCCGCCAGGGGCTTTCCCTACACAAGTGGTGTCCCAAGTTTGGGAAACACTGCATTACATGGATGTTAGGTGCCTCTATCCACCTATGCAGCCTGTTACTATGCGCAGTTTGGGCAGTGCCTGGGACATGGTGTCTGTAGTAGCGGATGTGGTTATGAAGTTGGTAGCATTGCTAGTGCCCGCGCTGAGCACTTTGCAAATCAGAGCTGAGAAAGGCTTTCCTCACTGTTACTCCAGACATTTGGCTTGTGTCCGGGCTGCACCTGGACAGTTTGTAGGACCAGCTGCCTCCCCAGCTGAACAAAATATGACCGTGACGTGTAAAACTCCACACGTGTTCAGAAGGTACTATTTTTGAGGCATCGTTTTGGAAGCAAAAGCGAAGTGCTGGATCTTGCTCATTTGCATATTTGCATGTGATTAGCCTAGCTCCTTCATAGCAGTAGTTGCTGATGTCTGAGCTCTGGGGGAACACGAGGGAAGGGTTGAGCTGTGGTTTGGGCACACTGAGTTCTTGTCTGTGTTCTTGGCAAACATAATTAAAAATATCTGTGAGTTTAATCCTCTATTTCCCTTTTTGTAACCACTCTCCGTGTTACCTCCGGCATTTCTAGGCAGCAGGTAATAACCGAGAACAATCCTGGATGCAGGCAGCTCTTAGATAGTAATGATTTATCTCAGGCCATTTTGAGGTAGCAGACTTTACCTCTAGCTACAGCCACCCCTCCATGTCTGCTTCCTCTCATTTGCATAAGTAATTGGCAGCTTGTTAATGGCTCATTAGGAATGCTGAAAACCGTGGGATTGAAACAAACTCAAAGGAGCAAAGACGGGGGGAAGGGTGAAAAGGACGGTGTCCCTGCTTGCAAATTACACTGCTGAATTCCACCTGATTCAGAATCGCGGGTCATAAACCAACCAGATTGTTAAATGAAGTACGGAAAAAAACAATGTCAATGGGAGGCTTTATTTTTAGACTTGTATTTAAACACAGAATGCGAGTCTGTCAGGAACAAATAGTCCGTCTGCCTCCAGGAGGCGTGTCTCGCCCCCTTCCCGACCTTGCAGTAACTTTATCTGGTCAGCTCCCCCTGCCTCTTAACAGGTACATCCAGCTCTCTACATCCACCTTATGAGAAGCGCAATTGGTTCCAGCAGAAGTGATTCCAGCCTCCTCTCCTCACCTCACAGCCAGGGCACTGCATCCTGACCCGTAGGGGGACACAGGTGCCAGCTACTGTCTGGTGAGGAGAGGCTGTGCCTATTTGTAAACGCAGACATGGTCAACCTGTGCAGGGCACTTCACTGAGAGCTATGAACAGGGCCCAGTTTTTGCCCTATGAGATATAAGTTGCCTGCAGCTACTGACACCCAGGCAGGACGCAAAGCCTGCTATGTGAAGCCGCGAGGGTGCAGAGCTGGCTGTGTAATCGTTACACAGAGAGACTGGAGATTAATGCAAAGGCGGTGACTGCCATCCCCATGGGCAGTGGAGGGAATGCAAAGCAGCTGCATCAAGGAGACACAAGAGGCTGAAGAAAATCAGTTGGTGTTTGTTTGTTTTTGGGGGGGAAGGCGATAGTTAATTCTCCACTCTGGCTGCAGCTGGGACCATTTGAATGAGCGAAGTCACAAGGCCCCAAGTCTCTCGCTTGTCCTGCTGGATCATGGATGAAGAACAAGAGCTTAAAAGCCCTGAGTGCGGTGTGTTCTCTCCCCTGCTGTAGGCCTGAGCTGTGCCCAGCAAAGAATTTAGGTTAAGTGGAAGGGCTAAAGCAGGGGAAGAAAGGAGCGGGGGCAGTCTGTCTGATCTGCTCTTTGCAGGGAGCAACAAGCCTGACATTTGCAGTGAGAGGTTGTGTTGAAGGGGAAAGAGCATGGACTGCGAAGTAGAGCAGCAGCAGGAGGTCCCAATCTGGAGATGCTGTGACAATATCAGGGGAATTGCTTTGCAAGGCCTTCATAATCACACAGGATACTCCCCCTCCAGCTGGTGTGTCCAGACAGGAGAGATCCGTGCAACTCTGAAGGCAAGATGGGGCTGGTGAGAGGACCTACGTTAGGAACATCTACGAAACTCAGAGGCTTTGCCTCCATGAATCTGGAGCCTCTGTTGCAGCAGAGCCCAGATCTGGAGCTGGACCACACTGAGTTACGCATCTGCCTTGCAGTCTTTCCGAGTCTTTTCCACACATTTATAAGGACAAGTGATGTTCTGGTACCAAACAGCAGCCTCTCTATTGAGCGGGATCCTTTCCATTTGATTTTTCTTTCCAAAAGGAGTGGAACAAGGAATTGTTTCCTTCGTCTTACATTTCTCTAGGGCAGCGGTTCTCAAACTGGGGCTGCCGCTTGTGTAGGGAAAGCCCCCGGCGGGCCGGGCCGGTTTGTTTACCTGCCGCGTCCGCAGGTCCTGCAGATCGCGGCTCCCCCTGGCCGCAGTTCGCCGCTGCAGGCCAATGAGAGCTGCTGGAAGCGGCGCGGGCCCGTACTGGCCGCCATTGGCCTGCAGCGGCGAACTGCGGCCAGTGGGAGCCGCGACCGGGCAGGTAAACAAACCGGCCCGGCCCGCCAGGGGCTTTCCCTACACAAGCGACAGCCCCAGTTTGAGAACCACTGCTCTAGGGCCTTTCATCATGTATAAACTACATACATGGTAAAATGGAATTCCATCTCCCGCAACTCCAAATGAATACCCAAACACACACGTGCACTTAAATGCAGCTACCTCTGGTGTGGAACATGCCAGCTGTTTAATAGCAAAGCAACAAGACAGTTTAGAAAAGAAAAAAGAAGTATAATGTCTGCAGGGAATATTTAGAGAAGCAGAATGTAGCTGAAAATAAGCCAGGACATCAGGGCTAACACCCTGTCCTTCCACAGAGTGCCCTGGAATCCTTAATGAACACAGGGTCTCACTTTTACATCTAATCTGAAAGCTGGCACTTCCAGCAGCGCAGTATCTACTAGCGTCACACTAAAGCATTGGATTCAGCACTGACTCCCAGAGAAGACTGCTCCCTTCTGGATTTCCAGCAACACTGGGAATTTCCTGTGGGGTCTTACATCCCAATCCTTACAAAGAGCAACCTTGCTTAGCTTGTGAGCACTCACAAAATCACAGCCTGCTGTGGTGGGCAGATGGCAGCATCACTTGTTGTTTTTGCCAAATGCAGAGGCTTTCCCCGCATCTCAGCTGTATTCACTCTGCTCTTACTTCCCCTCAGAAGACGACCCAGGCACCTGCAGTTCTTATTTACTCAAGAGTGCTCTAGATTATTGAACAGTAAGTATTGTCCTCGGCAGAAATGAACGCGCCCTGATGGGGACACACATCTGGTTGTTGGAAGAAGGTCCAGAGGTGAGAATCTTCAGGTGCTTTTGGTGCTGAGGTTCTAAAGGACATGCACACATGTTCCATTCCATCCCAGCCTGGGAAGTCAGCCAGTTCTGCAATTGAAGGAGAGCTCTGCTCTGACCCACACACCCAGCCGGAGTTGAGACAGCAACCACAGAGCATGTGTCCTGTCACCAGGTTTAAAAGGAATTAATTTGCTGAATGGATTCAACGGCATTCACAAACCAAACAGGCAGGGAGATGGCACCAAGTTTTCTAATTCCCCCTACGTTGGCCAGGAAGAAACCAAGCAAACAACATCTAACCTTCCAGCACACAAAAGGCAAAATTCACCAGAAAACTGCCTCATTTAAAGAGACACATTTTCTGTGACTCAGACCTGAGTAGCTTTTCCTTGAGGCAGCAGCAAAAGCAACGAGAGCAGAGGCCTCCCAAATGAACGCCAGCCAAGTGACCCTTCCTCCTTCCGAGCGATCCCCTGTGTACATTAAACGGTTTCCTGGGCATGGATCACAAATTTGGGTCAGGCGCAGTTAGAGGGTGTTTGGAGGAGTTGGATTCTGGATCCTAATGCACCAGCTGGCCCTTATCTCCAGAGTGGGGATCAGAACCCAAAACCCCTAGATCCAAAGTTAACGGGAGTTCTGGGCTAGGGTTTTGGCCCAGGCCTGTCTTTAGTTTTGGCTACGTCTAAGAGAGTAGGTGCCCAAGCGCCCCATTGTCTGAAACACTGCACTACCTTGGCAAGCTTCTCTGTGACTTGCTGCTGTATGGCCACACTCACTTGGGATGGCATGTCTTTTTAGTCCTTCCTAATCAGCTAGATGTCATTCAGAAAGCGGGGACAAGGAGACTTCTTTCCCCAGACACCAGGCTTCCTTTCTGGCAGTCAAACCTGGAGCCTTATAATAATAATCATACATAGCACTTATATAGCTTTACATCTTCAAAGTGCTGTACTAGCATTAACTAATTATCCCTCTCCCTAATGGCCATTAATCCTGGCCTTTCATGAACCTCCCCCATTTCCCTGAGGTTCAGCTCTAATACAGCAGTAAGCCACTCTACGGGAGTGGCCTGCTATCTTGCAATCTGCTGCCTTGGATGTGTAATGAGGCCCCAAAGCAAAGGCCAGGTGCTCTGGGCCATTGGAAATGTGCGATTATAGAACAGTGCATGACCTTGAGAGTGGTTTATCCTGATTCTAAGATGGCTATTTTATCAAAAGACACTTCTCCACAGCTCTGAAGCAAATGCACCGCAGGCTGCATTCATTGGTGGGCATCACGTTACCAGGATAGTATTGGAAGGAGCAGAGCCAGGGCCGGCTCCGGGGACCAGCTTAACAAGCAGGTGCTTGGGGCAGCCAAGGGAGAGGGGCGGCACCTGCGGCAATTCAGGGGCGGCAGGTCCCTCACTCCCTCTAGGAGTGAAGGACCTGCCGCTGAACTGCCGACGCCAATCGCAGCTTTTTTTTTTTTGCTGTCACCAATCGCGGCAGAAATGCTGGAGCCGGCCCTGTGCAGAGCAATGCTATAGTTATACAAGTAATTAGTGGCAATAATACACACTAGTTTGAATAGCAAGGAGGAGGGGGAGTTCTTTTAGGAGCAAAGGAGAAGAAAGGAAGAATTTAGGCTGAATGTCAGGATAAACTTCTTGAGAATGAAACCTGTAACCAGGTTGTAGAACGTCTCTCAAGGGGAGTTGTGGGGATTGCATCGTTTGGGACTTTAAAGGCTGCACTGGACAATCCTGCATTGCCCCAGGTAGACAGGTCTGGATTTCAGAAGAGCTCTTTTCTAGCTCTGCTGTGTCTGATTCTGGGTGGGAGTGGTGGAGGGTGGAGAAGAGAGCGACAGGAATCGTTCAGAAATGATTTTGAAGCAGCAGTCTCTTGACAAGGAGTCAGCCTGCGCGATCACTGTTGTTGCAGGAAACTGCCACCCTGGGCTCTGTCTCAGCAAACTGTGGATTGATTGAAGCAAACTTTCATCTTCCCTATAAATATACATAATGATTCTCTCCGGAGCCAAGGACATGAAATGTAAATTGGCTCTGCAAAAGGAAAAATAAAGTCTGTTTTGTAGACAGGTTTGTTTAATAGCCTCATTTCTCTCCGGTGCTTTTGCCAATGGAGGCTACTCCAGGTGGTCCCAGGTATAGTGCACAGGCCTGGGAATCATGCTTATGTGATTATACAGTGGGAAGCGGGGGTTCAGAACAGGGAAGAACCCCCAAAGGGCAATGCCTGTTGTAGCCAGCACATGGTGTAAGAAGGATCTTCTGTTATCCAGGCCACATGCCAGCTTATGTACTGTAGCCTGTGCAGTCTAATCTGTCTGCTCTCAATTCTAGATTATAACGTTTGCAACATTAGCAAGCAGCGGGACATAGTAGAATGAGCACAGGATCCAGGAACGCCTGTGTTCAATACCCAGCTCTGCCATGACCGACTGTGAGACCTCAAGCAAAGTCCTGTCCCCTCTCTGTGCTTCGGTTTCCCCATCTGTGAAGTGGGGATTATCATTTATATCCCTAATCAACCTAGTACGCGGCTGGTGAGGAGTTAATGGCTGTGCCTTGAAAACGTCAAATGGCAGGTATTACATTAACTCTGCACCCACTGAAAACTGCTACTCTTCTGAAATACAGAACTCCCAAGAAACCCTTACTTACAGCCCTAGATTGGGCATATTTTGGGCTCCAGAGTCTTTTGTTTTTGCCTATGTCAGGGTTTCTCAAACAGGGGTCGCCGCTTGTGTAGGGAAAGCCTCTGGCGGGCCGGGCCAGTTTGTTTACCTGCCGCGTCCGCAGGTCCGGCCGATCGCGGCTCCCACTGGCCGCAGTTCGCTGCTCCAGGCCAGTGGGAACTGCTGGAAGCGGTGCAGGCCGAGGGACGTACTGGCCGCCGCTTCCAGCAGCTCCCATTGGCCTGGAGCAGCGATTGACAGACCTGTGGACGGGCAGGTAAACAATCCGGCCCGGCCCGCCAGGGGCTTTCCCTACACAAGTGGTGACCCCTGTTTGAGAAACCCTGGCCTACGTCCATCTTCCTAATGAATTATTGGTATTTTTTTCAATAACAAATACATTGCACATGAAGTACAGAGATGAGAGGAGCCCCTGGGCACTCCATGTCTGTGAACAGATGAACTAAGCCAAAATTCTGTCATTACATCCTTGGGACAACAGCTGACCTTGTATTTCACTCTATGGGTAATTTTTCCCCAATGTGTGTGTAGAGACGGCCAATGCCTTGGCTCATGGTTTGGCTCATTAGAGATGAGATGGACTATTGGTTCTTTTCTCTACTTTCACAGCCAGATCCTCAGCTGGTATAAATTGTTGTAGTTGCATTGAAGCCAGTGAAGCTACACACCAGTTTATACCAGTTGAGGGTCTGGCACACAAACTTCCTGACTGGCGCGGGTCTAGTTCAAAAGGAAGTTAAATGTACACAATATATATTTCACTACTTGTATCTCCCAAAAGCTCCAAGATATGGCAGATTTACAGAGCTCTGCAATGATTTCAGGATTGCTGGAAAACTGAGTCAATGCTACTAAAGGAGTGCAGGGAGCCAAACATTAGCACAAAATAATTTTCAGTAACTAACTTGGATATATGTCATGTTGTGTTGACAAAGAATTTCCTTGGAGTCCTTCAAAATAAGGGAAAGTAAGTCATAAAAGCTGGAAGTGCAGGAAAGAGCTAAAATCGCAGCCAAGATTTAAAAGGAACAGAGGAAAGAGTCTTTCCAGTTGCAATAGGAATAGCATTCCTGGGGGTTCAAGGCAGCAAATGGAGAGCATTTCAGCCAAAGATGGATCTCTAACTGGGAGGTGTGGAGATACAATAAGCTGTTCATCCTCACGAATTGCAGTTTTGAGCATCTGCGCACATTAAAGTGAAAGATAGTTTTCAGACTTTAAAGAATCATACTTCTGGTAAAATTAGGCTGTACTAAGCACTAGAGCAGAGGTTCCCAAACTTGTTCCGCCGCTTGTGCAGGGAAAGCCCCTGGCGGGCTGGGCCGGTTTGTTTACCTGCCGCGTCCGCAGGTCCTGCCGATCGCAGCTCCCAGTGGCCGTGGTTCGCTGCTCCAGGCCAATGGGAGCTGCTGGAAGTGGCGGCCAGTTCGTCACTCGGCCCGCGCCGCTTCCAGCAGCTCCCATTGGCCTGGAGCAGTGAACCGCGGCCACCGGGAGCCGCGATCAGCCGGACCTGCGGACGCGGCAGGTAAACAAACTGGCCCGGCCCGCCAGGGGCTTTCCCTATACAAGCGGTGGAACAAGTTTGGGAACCACTGAACTACAGATAGGGCCAGTTGACAGAACTCTGAGAGCCTGGATCTGCACCCCATTAAACTCTGGGGAAGTTTGGATCACCACTTCCTGGTTAAGGGCTCTCTCTGCCATGTGTATTACCCATGTCATAACTTACTTTGAACACCTCCTATGACATTGTTTCTGTAGCTTAGTGTTGTAGCTTGCCTCTTTACTGACACTGCTTTAGCACTAGCAGCGATCTCATGAAGCAGGGGAGCTTTGAGAATTTGTGAGGAAAGCAGGGACTTGCAAAGCTTTTTCTTTTTGAGTACTGTTGCCCCCTTGACCGAACAGTAGCTGAAACCGGGGGCCTGGAAGGATGGTTTCTCTTTGGATGGGAAACCAATGATATGGAGTCAGGATACTGTCTTCATGTCATTTGTTACTTACAGAAATGTACACCAGCCCTCTTTCCACGAATGGCAGCAGCACACTGCACACAGGCAGCCCCGTGTTGCTGAAATTTCAGGCCAGGCGCTCCAGCCCCTGTCCCAAGAAGCAGCGGCCTTTGCCTCTGCTCATCTCCAGAGGCCGAGAAAGACTCCAGCCGCTTCATTCCAGCTGCCATGTGGTTGAACTTTAGTGCTTCCACTGGTCGGTGTCTAATAGTATGAAAAGAGCTTCCCAAGCGTGCGCGTGCAGAGACACACGCACACAGAAGGGAGTCTCTCAGCATCAGTACGAAAGGAATGGTAGTCTAGGACACTCTGCCCTCGCAAGAGATGAATGCCGGAGACATGGAGCCACACTGCTCTCAACACCTGCTGTTCAAAACTCCTATCAATTAGTTATTCCTCTGCAGATGGTGATTCCTGAATTGAAGGACAGAACAGAGAGAAGCTGGTTCTGCTCAGAGACTTTAGTTGTACAAAAATCTCTAGCAAGGACAAGGTGATTCCTTCTGCTTTCCTGCTGCCACGGCTTGTGTACTTCCCCGGTTGGACTGAAATGTCCTGACGATGGGGGAACTCTGTCCCAGAAATGCTTCCCCTGCCCAGTATTCCTCAGAGGAATAGTCTCAGGCTATTCTTTCAAGGGCTCCACAGATTTCAGACATTCTGAAGGGGAAGGCTTTACTTTGTGAGTAGGTTCTTATGCTGCGCCCATCACCGTGGTATCTAAGGGTGTGAAGGCTAAGCCTTCATCCACTGACTGTGCTTTTGCACCTGCAGTTGCTTGAGTGGATTCCTGGTGCAGTTTTCTGGGTACACACCCCTTTGTGCAGTTATTTAATAGGAGCCCAAACCGGTTTGAGGCTGTCCTAGGCAGCAGGAAAGCTATAAAGAGCATTGACATACCTCTGCCGTACGTATTTCTATGTATTTCAGGCATAAAACTGAATATGCCATTCATTCTGCAATATCTAGGCCCAGGAAGGCTAAGGATAGTGCTTTGGTTTAGACTGTATATTTCCTGCCTTTTGTTGCTTCATCAGCAGTTGAACACGTTCTAGGCATTTTGTTGTATTACTTTGTAAGTCAGGTTTGGGAAGAGGGAAATCTTTGGAGCTGATCATTTATCTCTCTATATTTTACTTCCGATCTCTCATATTATGATATTAGCTAGTTTGCATTGATGGGTGAGTGTGTGGGGGTTAGAGGGAGGAGTTAGTGCAGGCTACCCATGTGTATGCTCAGACAGGCTAGGCAAGCTAAGTGCAGCCTTTCCCCTCTCTTATGGCTCTGATAACCCAGATTTGCCTGTGCCTTTGTCCCCATGCAGGTTGGAGGACACACCATGCTGCCCATCCGCTGGATGCCCCCTGAGAGCATCATGTACCGGAAGTTCACAACAGAGAGTGACGTGTGGAGCTTTGGGGTGATCCTCTGGGAGATCTTCACATATGGGAAGCAGCCCTGGTTCCAGCTCTCAAACACAGAGGTACAGGATAAACCAGGGCATCTTGGACTGGGGAGTGGAGGGGAGACGAGACATGATGAAAAGGGGCTTAGCATGCTTGTTGCAGGATGTTTCGGGCACTTTGAGACCTAGAGGTGGGTCATTTTGCCTCCCTTATCCACCTTGGAAGCCAGGGTACACCACCACCTTTCTCATTCTCAGGAGGAAGTCCTAGCCTTCCTCCACCTCGGGTGCCACTGTTCATAACAGCATCATGGCCTCACAGAGGAAGGGCTAGGTGAAGCCATGGTTTCTGTCTGTGAAATGCAGCCTGACAGAGGCTCTTACTTTGAGAAGAGCCCCCAACCCATAATTCCTCCCAACCCACCCCTGCCCCTTCCTCCTGGGTTTGAATCAGTCACAAGTAAAGTAAGGTTACATGGAGGGCTAATGCGCCCCACACTGGCACTCAGTTGGCTGGCTTTAAGCAGCAGCCCGTATCAAGTAAATTATTTCCAGCAGAATTCCCAACCTGGGGCATGTAAAATGTTGGTCATAGCGAGGGCTGCAGGTGGGGAGGTGCAGGAATGGGGTGGACCCCAGTATTTTATAGAAAGCTGGGTCAGGCCATTCAATGTGCACCCCAAAGAGTGGGGGAAATTTGGGAAATACCAATGCACAGCAAACACCTATGGTCCAGGCACTTCCCTTGTGTGTTCATGTACAACTCCCATTGACCCCAGTGGGAACTGCGGGTGAATGCGGAAGGGACAGATCTGACCATAAAAATGGAACATTATTGCTCACGGGGAGAAGGGCTGTTCTTCCATTGCCATCTTTGCAACAATGCTTTCAGAGCAATCAGTGCGTTGAGTTTAATGGTCACCTCACGGATGTTCACAATAACAGTGGTAATTAATGCTTGCCACTCTTATGGTCTTTTTCGGCATAGCATTTAAAGCACCTTTCAGAGGGATAACTATTATTCCTATTTCACAGATAGGGAAACTGAGGCACAGAGCCTGACACAGTGACAGAGCTGGGAATAGATCCCAGGTCCCTGGATTCCCAAATCCATGATTTAGCGACATACCCATCACACTGTTTGGCTAGATAAGCACAGAAGCATGCTCAGAACTGGGACTAGTAGGGGTTGCTGCAGGTCAGGCTCAAGTTACATCCAGGAGAGGCGGGTTTGGAACAGCAGGCAGTGGTCCAGCTCACATTTGAGTGCAGTGACAGAGCTGTGCCCGGGAAACGTGCACATTTTTATCCGATTGTGTGTCTAATGGATTTCAGAAATGTTACCTCTTTTAACAAGAAATGTGCATTTTCTGCTTTCCGGACACAGATCCCTTAATTGAGTGAGTGCAGAGAGGGACTATCCAAGGTGCTTCTTTACATCGCTAATACTTGCCCATTTGTGAGCTCAGTGCACTTCCCGAAGCAGCACGCACAAACATTTTAGAGACACAAAGGGTGAGAGAAATGATCACAGAAGCCATTTGTTATGATACTTAATGAGCTACTCTTGCATTTGCCTTGGAGATAAATACACACGCACACAAATGAGCGTGCATACATCCCACATGGATGAGTTGTCCTGCTGGAACCCAGACCACACAAATGTCTCTGCACCTGTCTTAGTTTCCCCGTCTGTGAAATGGGGATAATCAAACTAACCCATCTAATAACCTTAAACAGTGCTTTGAACATATAAACTGGTACCGTTGGGCTAGGAATAGTACTGCTACATCCAGACAGGGTGACTTTTAACCATTGTCACCTCCATCTCTACGTGACCCCATCCTCTGTCCCTTTCCCTTTTCTCCTCAAAGGAGAGAATTCACAGGCAACCTGTGCAAAACATTGCACATTCATCTTCCCAAATGTTCAGGACGTGTTTGCTGTTGGCCTGCTGGGTAGAAGCAAGCTATGGAGACTCATGCAAAGTCCAAGGCCCTCTGGAGAACTGACTCCACCAGATCTTAGACTGTCACTTTTAATGAGGATGAGCAGGTCTGGGACACACCTTCTCCACTCCGGGACATCTACAGGGGACATGAGTCTAGATTTTGTCTGGCTGTTGGCCGATTAAAGTTAAAATGAGCATTTTTAGACATTCTGCTAAACCCTAGAAGAGACCCTCGCTGAGGGGAAGATGGAATAGGGCACATGGCTACTGAAAGACCACCTGAAGACCCAAAGCGAGCCCTACTGGCTAAATCTAAACTTTGCTTCCTCTCTAGAGATAGGGGTTCACCCTGGGTCTTTCGAATACAGGAAGCCTTTTAGTGGTCCTAGTTCATGTCTCTCTGCCTGCTCCACCAAGGGTCCGAAAGTTGACTCTGCCATCAGCTCTATGGTGATGGAGCCTTGTCTGCAGCACTGCATTTCCATCGCCCTCCCATCAGCAGCTCCTCCTAATCGCTTCTCCTTTTGCTATGTCTATGCAAACATCAGAGCGATAACTATCTGTTTGGATGGGAGCCGGGGCCCATTACTAGTCACAAAGGATAAACGTCAGGCCCCCCTTGCTGGTCTACTTGCCTCCCACAGTTTGGGATCTGTGTTTATCTGCAGCGTGTGTCGGGTCACTCAGATACCGCAGTGCCGGGACACAACACTTCCCAAACAGGGGGCTAGTCGGTGATAACAGCTCTCTGACAAGTCACTTTTTTCCCCCTTTACATCCTTTTCTCTGGCGAGCAGGATTCAAAAAGCAGGTGCTTGGGGAATTGTTTTCCCCTGGAGTCACTCTAAAGACACCATTTCTTGCTGCACGAGCTGCTCGCAAATTTCTCATTAGCGGCAACGACCTGACCTAGAGCGAGGTGTGAACATTTGCAAGATTTCCTTCCATCATGAATTTGATCCAAGATGAAATGGTGTTCTTTTTTCTGCTTTCAAACATCAAAAATTAGACAAATTTGCCCTGGGAGAGGCAGGTGGGAGATGATGCTTTGAAATCCCCCTAGTAGAATTTTCCTGTGTTTCACCATGGAAAAGGCTTTTATTTTCTGGGGGGGGGACACTGATTATATTTAAAAAATTAACTTTTTCTTAGACCATCAGGAAAAACGGACATATCACTTTCAGGTTCAGCCTCTCCACTGTATAAATTACCATTGGACTCCTTCTTTGACTAAGCCTTCTGGTCCATAGGTACAGTCAGGTAATGAGGTGTCAAACTGGGAGGAGTTGTGCCTGGAGTTAATAGTGGTTGCAAAATCAAAAGCGTGTTTCATTGAGATTGCAAAACTGCAGCTGCAAAGCAGGAGGCAGGTGCTGAGAATCTGTTGCTGCATATCACCACCTGGGAGCCCGCACACCTCAAATCAGAGGGATCTGCCGGCTCATTAGTGCTCGGATGAAATGTTGGTTACCATCCAGGGCTAAGCAGAGTCGGCAAAGGGACATTCTCGGCGCGTTGTTGTGTGGGACTCACCCTCTCTGTTCTGCGTTTCAGGTCATCGAGTGCATCACCCAAGGCCGAGTCTTGGAGAGGCCTCGAGTTTGTCCCAAGGAGGTTTATGACATCATGTTGGGCTGCTGGCAGAGGGAACCTCAACAGCGGCTCAACATCAAGGAAATCTACAAGATCCTTCATGCTCTTGGCAAGGCCACACCAATCTACCTGGACATCCTTGGCTAGCAGTGGCCACTTGTCAAAAGTTCCTGCTCCTTCCTTCCTCCACCCTCCCCACCTCCTCTTCTCCCCAACCCTTTCAGCCCCCAAGCAAACATCTTCATATAAACTCAAGTGCCTGCTACACATACAACACTGAAAAACAAAACAAAACAAAAAAAAAACAACCTGTAAGGCAGTTTGGCTTATATATATTTATAGATATATAGATATAGATATATATACCTTCCACACCAATACAGAAAGAAGCTGCTGTTACAGAAACTATAAGACTTTACAAAACAAAACAAAAAAGAAGAGAAGAAACGTAAAGTACTTAAACAAAAAAAAGGAGGAATCTTTTCCCCCAAGCTGTGGAGCAGTGAAACATGACCCTGCTGTGCTTTGTCCGCTCGTGCCGAGCTCAAGACTCTTGCTAGCGCAGAGAAAAGCTCTGGGAGGAGGCCCTGCCCCGTTTGTAAGATATGCACTGAATGTGTGACTCAGTTCCCTCCCCCCCCCCCCCGGGCGTTCGGGCGCTGAGCCAGGGCAGTGCCCCTGGAGGAACTTGCAATTCCGCCCGCCCTGCTCCACCCTTTTCCTCCTTTTGACATTGCAGGACAATTTTTCTAATTTGCCAATTCTTAAATGTAGAGACTCAAGGCTTTCGGAACATACAGTAAAGGATCGCGGCATCTACGGGTAAACCACACACGAGAAACAGCCACCCTCCCACAGAACACAGACAAGAGGAACTGAACCTTTCTATTGCCCAGCACCAACCCTTTGTCAGACTCTGGGGATCAGTGCCGGGGACCAGAGCAGCTGCCTGGGAGAGCCATACAGAGAGCAGAGTTGGGGAGGGGCCTGTGCCATTCTAAGGATGCTTTGACCGCACTTCGGCATGGGGGACAGGCACCCAGCCCATGCATCGCCCCCAAATAGAGGGCGGTTTTGAAAGCAAAACCCTCCGCCCTGCTTCTTTTGCCAGGGGACACAATAGAGATGTGAGGAGAGCCCCCGCCATACAGATGGGCCAAATTCATCCCTGGCGCAACGGCGCTGAAATCAGGGCTTTCCCCCAGGGTGTGTTCAAAGGCTGTAGTTTGTCATCTGGCTGGGGACTGATTGGCACTGCCACAGGGGTGCTCTTCAGGGTTAGTATGCCATGCTGCCCCTCCTCTCTTTCCCCTGCCCCCACCATCCACCCCCCTCTCCCTTCGTCCAGTACCTGCCAAAGGGGTGGGGGGTGCAGGGGAAACAAAGGGGTCTGGGAGATGGCTGGGAACCTATCAGCACCTGCCCAGGCCCTGTTGACATTCCCCTCACGTCTCCAGGCCCTGAAAGGATTGATGCATCTGCCTTTGAGCTGCTGTGAAAATGCAGAGGCTGAAGAATAGCTCCACTGGCAGCCCGGGGAGCTGGGGGAGGGGAAGGTGGTTCCTTCCCGAGGAGACAGCTCAGCAAATGGCCACTGCGGCCAGCCTTGCATGTCAATGAGGACAAAGGCCTGGCCAAGGGGACAGGGACAGCCAAGGGAAGGGGAGAGAAGCAGGCCCCGTCCCATACCCCCATCAATAAAAGGAATCAACCTCCTGGCGAAAGGCTTCCTCAGAGACGGACTCCTGCTCGAAGCAGGCCTGGGAAACAAACGTTTCTGGTTCGTTTCTCCTCCAGCTAACGGAGGACGAGGGGAGAATGTGCCGCTTGGCAGCTCTAGCCAGGAGGAGCCTGGAGCACGGGAGCCATTGTCAAGGCGGAATCTGAAAGGTGACCACTGCAGACCCAGAAATAGCTTGTTGGGATGTGGCCCTTGTCATGGAAGGAATGGGGGGATCTTCTCTCCTCCCCTCCCCCCCCAGCATCCCTTGCCCAGAGCAATCAACAGAGCAGGCTACATTCGAGAAAGGATCCTTCTGTCCAGCTGGCGACGTAGTTGTGGCGAGCTGCACAGAGGACACCCCATCCCCTCCCCCCTACCATCACCCCATTTATCTGGAGCTGTCTTGTTCATGGCTTAAATCAGAGGAGGGGGCCCTGGTACAGGGAGGGGAAGTAAGCAGATCCAGGGGAAGGCCTCTCTGGTGCTAGTGGAGCGGAGTCTGCAGGGGCGAAGGCTGCTGGAGAGGGATGGGTGCAGTGGCTTATTTGGCTGAGGCGGTGCTTGCTGTAATAAAGGCATTGGTGAGGGGAGTGGAGACAAAATGTGACTCTTCGGCCTGCCTTACAAAAACCAGGATCTGTCAGTGCTCGGCGGTAACGGCCAAGGCCAGTGCAGCAGACTCGGGAGTCGGGGCAGCGCGCGGGGCTGTTGGCGTTACAATGCTGCATGATTGTTTACGGGTCGCTTTGGATAACAGAACTGAGCTGTTGGCAGGAGGACAGGCAGGGAAGGGGTGTTAATGGCCCCTGAGATCATAGAGAAACCACAGTCTGGTGCACCACTCCCCCCACGCTCTGCATGGCTTTGTTCTCCTGGGGCAGCTGGACAATGGGAGCTGGCTTTGGTGAGGGGGCCATCCAGTCTCTCCCCTCCCCCTCCGCCCATTTAACTAACCCTTCAAACCCCTTCCCCCAGTCATAGCACTCATAGACCCCCCAATTCCATGTTAAATTCAGGAGCATCCCACCATGCAGCTCTGCTGCAAACCAGGGATTTCCCCTCCCCCGTCCCATGAGTGGTGAATTCCCCAAGCCAGCTCTGTGTGTGGGCACCTGAGCAAGGTGAGGGCAGGAGCAAGGAAAGACATCAGGCCTGAATGCAGCATGGTTATTAATAACTGGTCTAATGAAAGGAGAGGATGTTGTCCCCTGAAAGCTGTTAAGCTCCCGACACTGAGATTCAGGCTGTCAGATGCCCTATTCTTAGCCCCACCAAATGCAATTATGGCATTGGGGAAAGGTTCTCTTGTCAAAGCTTGTTTTGAGCAGCTGCTCAGTAAAAAAGCAAAGCAGGGTTGATACCATGGAATGGAGTCATGATTCCCCTGCTGCCGCTGCTTTGGGCCTGTGGGTGTCTGGTTTTGCTTTTGTTTGTTTTGTTTCTGTATGCGTGAGAGGAAATAGTTGCAGACGTGCTGTGGGAGTTGGGAAGGACGCTGGGCCAAGTTATAGGGGAACATACCAGGAGTCTCCTGTTTGCCGGAATTAATACGGAGCCCCTTTAGTCTGCATGGGTAGGTCTTTCACCCACCACAGGACCAGACGTTCCTGATGGCTGTGAAGCCTGTATGGTCCCAATATGTCAAAGCGCAGGATTTGGGGAAACGCATGCAGTGTGCCTCAAAGCAAAGATCTACTCTAGAATGTGGGTGCCTTCGTGGACAAGGGAGGCACAAGTGACTCCAACATTGTGCAGATCCTCCATTCGCTCCCCCTATGAAGAGGGATAGCTATTGCTCTACTGCCAGGAACGCCAGAGCTCTCCCCCAGCCTGGTTACTCGCGTCATGCCCCAAGGACAGCAGTTGGCTCTGGCTTAGGCTTATTTCAATTCCCGTCCCCACATCCCCGTACCAGGGCATTCCCATTACTCCCCTCCTTTCATTGAGCTGGTCCCGAATGCCTTGTGAAAGGGGAGGTGGGCCAGACCCAAGGGAAGTCCTGGATCTTAGCTGAGAACAGGATGTTGCCCTTCCTTGCACTGGCAGTGGGGCACTTTTACTTAGGGAAAAGATTAACCCAGGCAAATCCCTTCGAGGGTTTCACCTAGATGGAAACCTGCTGGGTATGAGGGCACTGGAGCTGTGCTGTGGTTGGCCCTGGGTTGTGGTCTCAGTGACCTCATGTTTTTTCCCCCCCATATCTTCTGTGATTTCCCATTTCTAACATTTAGGTGAAGCAGATACTTCTCGAGGGTGGGCCATCGAGCGCTCAACCCCAGCTCTTGAAGTCGGCCTCCTATTTTGCATGCCTGTATTGTTGCTCACACAGCTTTCTACACTCCAGGTTTTGCACACACCACCAGACTTGGATGGTCATTATGTGTGTTATATGTGCAAACCTGATCACCTGGCACATGCATGTGAGTTCAAGGTTTTGAATTTGCATGAACTTGGGTGTGAAAAATGGCATGCACAAACTTCAGTGTGGAGGAATATATGTGCAAAAGCAAGTGTGAAAATGTTGGGGTTCCATTATTGAGGCTGCTTTTGAAAATGTGATCCTCAAAGCTCAGCCAACTGCCTCTCTCCTGTAGTGGGTAGAATAAGCTGTCTCAGTTAGACAGCGCTTGGAAAAGGCCTCGTAAGGAAGGGGACAGTTTTACAAGTCCAGTGCACTACTTGGGTTAAGTAAACCATAGTTGTATTGGGAAGGGCTAGTGTTATATTAAATCCCAAGTGGTGGTGATGGTAGAAACTGAAATAAGCAAAAAATAAATTGTGTGACTGGGACTACAGGAAAATGAGGCTATAATTCTGGGCAAACATTGGCAAAAAAGCAAAAGCAAAGGTCACCAGCCGGCAGGGGTCTGAACTGTGCTGTGTTGTGAGCTTTTCTGGTCTGAAATACAAGCAGTACAAGGCCTGAGCAATATTAAACCTTTCAGGGACAAAGGCAGGGAAATCCAAAGCTAAGGCTGCTGTTTTCTCTTCTGAAGAAAGGCTTTTACCTGTCAGGACCCAAGTGCATTTGCTGCCTAATGTACTAGCGATATCAGCAACTGTAACTGCAGAATCACAGAACCCGGGTCTCGGCAGGTAAGTGAAGAAGGAATTGATTTAAGCGCTGTTGTTCGTTGGGTGTATTTATTTGTCATTGGTGAATCTCATCTAAAGTGTGTTCTGTTCAGAGCTGGCATCTTAGGCAGTTTTATTACGGTTGCGTATTTATTTTTATAACGAGGCAGTTCACTTCCGGCACCCAATGGTGACTCTCCTTTTACAGGCTGTGAGTGAAAAATGTTGCATTCAAGGCTAGTAGCCAAATGTACTGACAGAGAAGGCCCTCCTTGCTCTCTGCAGGTGACTTTTACACCTCAGGGTGGCCCAGTACAGGGCTTCCCCCTCCTCTGGGGCAGCTGTACCAGTTTACTAGACTAAGACTGTGGCCCATGCCCAGTGCCTTCCTGTACAGTTACATATGTTCACCTCTCCTGGGGCTTAGCAGTTGAAGCTCAGTTGTACACCACTAAATGGGAAGCTGGCAGTGGTGCCATGCTGAGGCCTAGCCTACAGAAACCTGACTGAGAATGCGAGGGAGAGTCTAGAGTATCTGTCATATGAGGACGTGCCAGTTTCGGGGCAGGGAAGAACCAATTGTTGAGAAGACAGACACACCCACCAGAAAGGATAGCTTGCCCCCTTGGCTTTCCATTCATCAGGTCTTGGTTTAAGACTTTAGTATTTTTTGTACAAAGAGGGGGAGGATTTAAATCTCTGACAGGATATTTAGCATTTGGGTCATTCACCTTGCATGGGCCAGGTCTTGGCTGGGAAGCAGTCCCTCCTGTTTACCAGGAAGAGCCTGGGTTCTGTTCTATGCTGTTTAGTTGCTCCCCTGCAATGGCTCCTCTCTGCTTTTGAGACACCTACTCACGTTTCTCTAAATGTGGATTTTCACATGCAGAGGGAGCTGACGGGGCGGGGCGGTTGGCCGGTGATCGGGTCTGATGGCTCCATACAGTTGTGCCCTGCGCATTGTGGGAAGACAGGATGCCCATGCCAAGAAAAGCACTAGGCAGGTACATGCTTTGGATCGGTGCAAAGGCACATCCCCAAATGCTCTGCTGTGCTACTGTGTCCTTTCAAAGGAACAGGATGAGACTGCACCTTTGGGATGAGTATGCTGTCGGTTTGCAAAGGAGAAGAAATTGCAGGGGAAGCATGTCACTTTGTGCCCCATTAGCATAATGGCTAAGTGGAAAAACTTGCTTAGCTCTTCTCCAGAATCACTGCTCCTGGCTGGGACCTTGCAGGTCCTGTGTCTAGCCGAGTGAATGTGTTTGGAGACATCCTCCTCCCCCGAGTGGGAGACTATAGTGTCGCAAATGGCACAGGCGTATGTAGTCTCTGCTCCCAGTGGGATGCAGACGTAACAGTGCATCCTTCAGTCACTTTCATGCCCCTTGTTCCTTGCCTGTACAACATGAGGCAGTGGAACAGGTTCCCAACCAAAGTGGTGGAAGTCTCATTGCTTGCGACTTTTAAAACTATGCTAGAAAATTGTGGGGAACAATCTTGCTTGGGACCCCAGGAGACAGGCTAAGTGATCTTATAGGTCATTTTCATCTCTAGCTTCTGTGGTTTCCCACTAGCCACAATTTCGCAAGGCTTCTTTACAGCCTCTGTCTTCTTCTAAAACAACCAGCTATAACAGTCCTCAAAGGAAATGGATGATTATCACATAACTCCCATTGACACTCAGGGATCCCCTATGGGAACTGATCTCCCAGACAAAAAAAGTGACTGATCCTAAAACCTGAAGCCCAGAGTTCAGCAGCTGTTCTGAAGAGATGTTTAGCTGCAGAACTACTGGCTTCTTAAGACAAGAGCCCAGCAGGAGATGACTGAAATGCCTCTGTGAAGGAAATCATAGCATTGGGAGGTCTGAAATTTTTTTTCTTTTGCGCACGCTGGCTCTCTGTTGGTTTCCAACCTCCCAGATCTTTACTGCTTGATATTTAGATAAGTGAAGTTGCTGCATTCGCTTCCTTCAGAAAAAATAGGACTGGCACAAGCCCTGTGATTTGGCTGGTGTAGGTGCGATAAGATTCCCTCAAACCCAACCCCCCGCCACTCCACACACACACTTTTCCTTTCTGTCCTTGTAGTTCTCTGGGAGTGACAAACAGACTTTGTCAACTGAGCGAAAGTCTTAATGTGAGGTGAATCTGAAGACCACAGTTTGGACTTCAAACAGTGAGAAAATTGGCGCTGAATGATTCCGCACACAAAGCAGAAAACTTTCATTTCCTGCAGGCAGGATGGAATTGACTGTTATATTAAGACTTCAGAAGGAGCACTGCCCTGGAGTAATTTCACTGCTGTCAGGCAATGTTGACATCTAGATTAACCTCTGTGCAGTGAATTTTACAGCAAAGCTCATTGTGATGCGTGTGGGATATCTCCTGTAAATCCCAGCTGAAACCAAGGGTGTCCCACCCCCCTCTATGAGAAGAAGGGGAAGAGCCTGGCAAGCTACTGTGTTTTTTTTACCTCAGCAGAACGCGGCTCTGACCTCATCCAGGCCGTTCCTGCTGAGACAGGTTTTCTGTTCTGCTAAAGTGACAGGAGTTTTAGCCCATATTTTTTTAAATCCCCCCAAGGTATTTAAATCAGGGGGATGAAAGGCTCTTTGCTATTGACAAACAGGTCCTGCCATGTATCCACAAGCAGACAGTCATAGTTAAAAGGAACTGGTTAACCAGTGGCTGTTAGCGTCTCTCTCTGATTAACTCCAAACGAGGGCACTGATCAGACCGGATACAGTGAGCCATGCCGCTCACTCTCACAGCTGCTGCCAACTGGCTGCATCTAGTGTTAACCAGCCAACCCAGAGGCTAACTATTTAAACTGTGAGCACTAGACAAAAGATGCATGAATTAAAGGAGTTCACATAGTTCATTCTGCAGAAGTCAAAGGCCATTGCAAGAGAAGTCTCCAAACTCCTTATTTCTTTGCTCTGGCTGTTAAATCCAAACTGCAAGGTAGGAGCAAGTACCCTTAGTATTTTCTTTAAGAGTAGCTTCAGCAGCAAAAGTTTCCAGGGCTGAGAGGTACAGAAGCGGAACTGCCTTCTCCTCCCTTGTGTGCTAGAGACAATGCTCTCAACAGGCATTAGTAGGTACCCAGTGAAGTCACCTAGTTCTTTTGATTACCTCTGTGTAGACAAGCACTGTCAGCTGGAAAATGTCAGGACTTGAGGGTGTATCTTACATTCTAGCTATTCTTTATGCCTTGTTCTTCTTGTTCATCTCCAAACTCATATATGTCTATAACCAATAGCAAAAATTCTAGGCAAAAAGGACAAAATGTCAGGCTCTCAGTGGCAAACCCCTAAGGCAAAATCTTCATCATATTTCTAGAAATTCCTTTCATGAAAAAATGTTTGTTAAAGAAGTTTATTGTTTGTGAAGTGCTCTGAGATCCCTGGATAGAAGTGACTATAGAGTCAAGAGCTTCATTTTCAGAGGTAGTTCATGCATCATTAAAAAAGGGATTGATGCTAAGACAGAAAATATCATATTGCCTCTATATAAATCCATGGTACACCCACATCTTGAACACTGTGTGAAGATGTGGCCACCTCATCTCAAAAATATATATATTGGAATTGGAAAAGGTTCAGAAAAGGACAACAAAAATTATTAGGGGTATGGAACAGCTTCCATATGAGGAGAGCTTAGTAAGCCAGGGACTTTTTCAGCTTGGAAAAGAGATGACAAAGCGGGGCTATGATAGAGGTCAGTAAAATCATGACTGGTGTGGAGAAAGTAAATAAAGTGTTATTTACTCCTTCTCATAACACAAGAACTAGAAGCCCCCAAATGAAACGAATAGGCAGCAGGTTTAAAACAAACAAAAGGAAGTATTTTTTCACACAACGCAGTCAACCTGTGGAACTCCTTGCCAGAGGATGTTGTGAAGGTCAAGACTATAACAGGGTTCAAAAAATAATTACATAAATTTGTGGAGGATAGGTCCATCAATGGCTATTAGCCAGGATGGGCAGGAATGGTGCCTCTAGCCTCTGTTTGCCAGAAGCTGGGAGTGAGTGACAGGGCATGGATCACATGATGATTACCTGTTCTGTTCATTCCCTCTGGGGCATCTGGCATTGGCCACTGTCAGCGGACAGGATATGGGGCTAGATGGACCTTTGGTCTGACCCAGTATGGCTGATCTTATATTCTTATGCAGCTCCCATTGACTTCAGCTGGAGTTGTGTGTCCTCAGTATCTCTGAAAGCAGGCCTGTAAACTCTTTTTTGAACTTTTATTTGCTATCCCCACTTAGAATACAGCTGGAAGGGTTGCCTCCAAGGTTACAGAGAAGGTCATGGTGTCATTTTTGACTATGGAAAGAATATGATTGCCCAATTTAACACCAAAGAAAATCAAACTTGGCGGCCTCATATAAAAAGTAATCGGTATTGTGTTTTGCTTTGGACATCCATGCATGAATATTCCACAAATATGATTTCCTCTTTGTTTGCATTATTGATGCTATAAAATGTCAGACACACTAAAAAACAAACTAAAAAAACCCTTCAGCAACCCAACCTTTGGAGTTTGGAGTAATTTTGGCAGAGTCACAAATAAGGTTGCTGTCCCTTTTGCTTCTCATGGATATTAATGCACTGGTCACTTTGCTAGCTGTATTTCAAAGAATACAAAACCCTGACATTCTTTGTGCCCCAGGCAGGAAGCCAAAAGGGCCAGGATGAAGTACCACTTTGTTATGGTTGGGTTTGTGACAGGCATCCCCTCTCTCATAGGGTCTGTTGCATCTCTGAGGTTCCCAGCAAAGCACCACTTCACAACCTTCTTTGTTCCAGCCAAGAAGGACAGGGAGTGTGTGTCCCCTTTTGTCAGAGCCATTCTATCACTTGCCGTTGCTCTTGAGCAGTACTAGATTCCTGCCTCTTGCAGTGATAGGTGGAAGTTATAACTCCACAGCACACCAGCCCTTAGTTGCCCAAGAATTGAGACATGAGCAGGAAGGAGAGACCTGTATTCTTCTCAATCACTATCTAACTACATCCCAGAATCTTAGGCACTTGTTTTCATGAGCACCGAGTGGACATCTTTACTGTGCTGTCCACAGTGAACCCTAGATTTTTGTGCCAGAGAGGATACAGGGAACTCAGAACCCATCCCTGTGTTTTTCCTGTGTTGGAGGAATTTAAATTGCTCCTTCCAATGTGTGTCTTCTTGAACTAGCTGAAGACGAGTTTCACTTGCCCAACAACTGATTTACTTTCGTCCCTCCCACTCCTCCCTGCCCCAACTCACTAAATAATGTTGTGCCATTGGCAAATGTTACATCATTATCCGCCCACCTTCCCAAGTCATTAATAACTAAATTGACCAGCACCAGCCCTGGCATCGATGTCTGGAGTCACCCCACTATTAACATCTCTGCGCAATAGGAACTGTCCTGTTACTCTTCTCATTTGCTCCCTGTTTCTCCTTGTTAGTGTTTGATCCATGGTAGGACATTACCCCTTGCTCTGGCTATCCAGTTTCCTTATTCGTCTCTTATGAGGGCCTCTATCATAGTCTTTTTGAAAGTCTAATAAAATGATACAAATGTCTACTTTATTATTTCCTTCCCTCTTCCAAAGCATTCTCAAAGGTTAGAGACAAAATTGACTCTTACATAGGCTAGGTCGGCATGTCCCTACCTTGTTGCTTTCATCTGGGGGATTCCCAACTATTATGTAGTTGGCTTCCCGACCCTTTTTCCTAGTCCTGCAATTAGAGCTCCCCATCTCTCTGAGGTCTGAGTGAAAATGGAGGTCAAATCATACTCTGCAGGTGAGACCTTCTGCACGATGTTGTGGGGAGGATATCTCAGCAAGTTTCTCCTTGGATTTTCCCTCCAGTGATAGCATGAGCAGGGGATTTGGGGAATCCAGAGAGAGGTAAAAGAGCTCCCAGTTCTGTAACCTCCTGCTGAGATTTCCACATGGAAATCTGGGAGCAGGGCAGGGGACACTGCCATGGAGAGCAACATTTCTCTTATTCAATCCTCCTCCCAACCTAGCCCTCTGAAGTCCACAGAGTGCCATTGGCACAGAGGTACAGCTCAGGTGCATGCCCACAACACAAGGATGGGGAATTTCCAGTTGTGCCCCATCAACCCCAATGAGATAGGAACAAAGGTAGCAAAAGTCCCAGAGTAGAAAGAGTTCTGGCTTATGATGTTTTCCCCATAGGGATGATTTAGTTTCCTTTTCTAACTCCATTATTTAAGACACAATCCCACAGTAACTATAAACATGCTCTGAAATATGGAATGAGTGCGAGGAATCTGTTTGTTTTCGTTTTTATGCCTGTAATTTCTCTCGCTGAGAATTCAGCTGTTACTCAGCCCCCAGCTGGTTGTTCTGATTGGAAAGTCAGTCAGGACTGATTCCTGATGGGATCTGCTCTAGTCCATCCTAGTTCTTACACACTTGGGCTGCGGCAATGGAAATAATCAGCAAAAAAAGACTGAGTTATTGTTACTGTGTATAGACCTGAACCCTCCACTTGGTGCTGGGCTAAAGCCTGATAGGTGTTGAACACCACAAGTGTTCACTAGAGTCAGAAAAGGTGGTGGGGTCTGGATGCCTCTTGAGATCATTCATTGTGATGTTAGGAGTACAGTTGCAGGGAATGAGGGGGTGAAATTGTACAAGAAAAAATGGGTCAAACAGATTGTTTGACATTTAGTGCAAGAAAATCCACAATTGTACATGAGACAAGATTGAACTCATCATATTCTCCCCGGCAACAAAGGATATTTGCTACAGGGAGAGGAACTTCTCTGTCCCAATAGCTTTTAATTTTGTTTTTCTTGTTCTTCTGCTAGAGCAGAACAAACCATGGCTCACAACATCTTTGAAAGCTGGAAATGAGGGTGAGAGGTGGGGTTGGGAGCGGATGAGAGCCTGATCTTGTTCGGTGATGTAAATGGGTAGCAGCACAGCATCTTCCCAGAATCAGGCCCTAATCATCTGGCATCAGATTCCCCCCTCCCCCCGCCCCCAATCTATTTTGTGCAAGCATTGTTCACAATGTTGTAAATCAGCGTTATCTCTGAGATTAAGAGACAAAAGCAGCCACTAATCTGGGGATCCTGCTGTATTTTAAACCGGTAGAATCATTTCCCTGAAGTTCAAAACGCCTGCCTAAGGTCAAGAAAGACGCTGATGGAAAACCAAGCAATGAGATTGTTTTGATGACCTGTCTGCACCTAAATTTTTGCAACATGTTAACCACAGCCACCAGGGAATTCTGTGCTGAGGACAGGGACACCTCCGACACTGCAGAGATCAATTTCAGGCAGCTCTGCTTAAGAACGGTCGGTGTAATAAACGTTATCGGAGGCAGGCTGTCATGCAGTGTCTGCAGCTGATGACTGAGTGTTTAGTCTGTCAGATTTGTTCTGGTCTCTGGTTTCAGGGTGGCATGTTCTTACTGGCATTTAATTTGGGGCTGTGTGTTCAGCACCATGGACAACGGTCATCTGCTAGTAGTGAGTGAAATTTACAGGCTCTCGCCCAGCTTCATCTCCCACAGGGCTCTGGCTTTCCCCCCTTGTTTCTAAACTCTGGTGGTAGTTTTTCCTAGTGGTTGCTCTTTTGTGTGTGCTTTGCTTATCAACTCAGCATGTCAAGACTCCCTCCCCCCTGCAATGTTGCACCCTGAACCTGCTGACGTTAGCCTGCTCCTAAATCAGTGTGTTCCTTTCTGCATTAGGACTACTTGGGTTAGTAAGGGGGGCAGGGCTGGATCTGTACATCTCCCACTCTGAGGAACAGGCCAGAGAGCTCTCAGGAGAAACAGCTTGAAGATTAATAGGGATCCATGTACGTCAGTAGTTCTCAACCTGCGGCCCAATCAGCACACAGCTGAGGCTCATGTGACATCCTCAGAGCCATACCAGGTAGTCTATATATTATGTGGATGTGGCCTACATAACACAGAGAGCTACGTATGCAGCCCACAATGGTAAATAGTTTGAGAACCACTGATGTAGGCAGTGGGCTGGTTCAGCTACCCTGGAACTGATCTGGGACTGTCCTGGCACTTATTTAAGCCTAAATGTTCAAGGACCTGGCGTTTACTTTGGAATGATGTAAGGATTTGGCCCAATGATGAGAGACAAGTTATAGCATGTCTAATGTATGAAAAGGGAACATAATCAGAGCATGCAGCTTTCTCCCGATTGTGTATGTGGGATTTCCCCCTCTCCCACCTTTTCCTGACACCTAAAACTTTCAACATTTGCTTTGTCCTAAAAGATTTAACCAAGTAGAGTGAAACTACTGGAACTGGAGCTTCAGTGAAGTTACTGCTGATTGTCACCAGCATTTGTGAGATCAGGTTCAGGTCCAGCGACAATCAAAAAGCACTGGGCCAGCTGGAGATTTTGAAGCGCAGCCTTTGATCTGCTTTTGTTTATTTTAATATAAAATTGTCCTGTTGCAACAGTACAAGGAAATGAGTAGCTACCACATATTAGTGAGCATATTTTTGCTCAGACTCAATGGGGTAACAGCATGCAAAATCCCTCTCAGTTCAACTTAGTGTCTCTGTGCTTTTTTTCACTCCAACAGCCCTGCCCCTGCTCTAAGACCAAATGAAGCAGACAAACTCCATCTTAAGTGGCTGATTCTGCAAGCATCATGAATAATTTCCTTCCTTTGGGCAGCTTTGGGAGTGATCAGGAATTGTAGCTCCATCCCCAGCTCTTGGGTAGGGATGGGCTACCTGAATCAGGAAATGGAAGATAAGAACCGGCCAGAAACTTAGCTCAGATATGGAACCGAACCTTCAGATTAGTTCCTGGGAGCACCCCTTCTTGTCTTTCCTCCCTGACCCAACAGGCCCACTGACTTGGCTGAAATCCATCTTGGGGTTTGACAGTTGTGTCTTTCCTCAAGACTGATGGTTAATGTTGGGGTCACCCAAGCAGTAGGAACCTCAGAACTTATGATCTCTGATCACACAAGAGAGAGAAAGAAATTCAGGTCACTAATCTCTGATCAGTGAAGAGCAGTACCAGGAGGAGGAGTTGAGAGGTAGAAGTGGGAGGGGTCTGGTTGGCATAAAGAAGAAAGAGAACTGGTGGCATAAGGAGGAGAGATGCCAGCTGGTAATAGGGTCAAGGAGTAGTATGGAGTTAGGGAGCCTGCTGGATTTCAGGGAGAGGGAGTCATAGGGCAGGAGGATATACTGGGAATTGAAGAATGGGGTGTAAGAGGGAGGCTGTTGGAAATCAGAGGGTTTGATTTGCAGGAGAGAGGAATCCTGAACAGGGAAGTCTTAAATGTTGGGAGGGAGGAGAGAAACCACAAGTGACTTGTGTCCATTTGAAGCAGCTTTGAGGGCTCATCTGGACTTCCCATCTTGTTGGGCTTCTCCCTGGTTTGATCGTGGGTCTCTCACTCAATACCTTACAAACACCAAAGTCTTATTATTGTATATTCCACTGTCTGATGGTTCTTGCCCAGCCACAAGTGGGTTGTTTTGTTTGGGTTTTTTTTCCCTGTGTGAAAGGGATTTGTTTCTTCAGGAGAAGTGTCCTTTAAAATTCCAGCTAAATCTGGAGGTAATTTCTTGCATGAGCAGCTTTTTATAGATAGGCTTAAAGCAGAACAAAAAAACCTTATGTTAACTAAGTGCTATTTCACATAATGTGTTCCATGAGAAATGAAGGATTTCCTGCCTTGTAAATGACGTACATTGATGTAGTTCATACTGGACACTTGGGTCGGAGGAGTTGTGCAGAAAGATTTCATGATCTGAAGGATCAGCTGGCACCTGGGACAGACGTGAAGGGAGACCAGGCTGTATTTGGCAATGGAGTTTAGGTGCTGTATTCTCCCCCTCCTGAGATACTAAATACGTGATGTGGTGACAATGGCTGGAAGTGGCGTGTATGTCCAAATCTCTCCCCCCCCCCCAGTAGGGATGTATAATTCTCAGCATTAGAAAAATGGACCAGCTCTCAAAACAAATCTATTCCCCTGCCTCTGTTCTGCAAAGATAGATGGGCCCTTGATTGGGGAAGAACTGCAGTGGTATACACAGGCTGTTGTCATCAGCAGTGACTCTAGCCATTGGGGACCTGTGGCTCTACCCCACTCAGAGAAAAGGTGAAAGTAAAATCAGAGTCCAATCAGTTGGCCTTTGTCCCAGCTCCTATGTACCTCTGTTCACAACTACAGAATGGCTCTGCCAGGTGTAGAATTCCCCGCCCCATACTATACAATTCACATTCCAGTAGGGGGCTAGGCAGCAGCTGGACCTCCCCCACCAGCCCAGCAGCTGCCACAGAGCACTGAGGGGTGCTGTAATGAGCACATGTACAGCCCTCCCCCAATAGAATTTTGCCCTACGTAGCCTCTGGTTGGAACTCAGCCCCGTCTTTGCAGACACGTTGGGGGAACATGGCTAGCCTCCCAAAACAGGGACGTTTGACTGGATTTTTACCAGGCTAATGTGAATATCAGTTAACATTTTTGAAACTCTGTATGAACAGAAAACAAAAATCTCAGTGACATTTGCTGGATTGAGTTGTTTGTTTTTACCCATTATACCAATAAGCTACAGTCGTGGCCTCTTTGGATCCTGTTTTAAATTCTGCATCTGGGTCTACAATGGAGGCCATCACCTCCCAATACCTAGCCACTATGGGGGTCATTGGTGGAGTCACATGATTAAGGGGTCAAAAATGAACTACCAGCCTTCAGGTCTTGCTATGGTTCTCAACCCCTTCCATATTACAACACCCTTTGCCATACCAGGACCCATCCAGAACCTCCCATTCTGTCAAACTAGGATCCCCTCCCATGGGACAATATGGGAAAGGCAGGGTTATGGCACCTCCTAGAACCTGTCTGCAACACCCTTCCTCCCCAGGGACTCCAACTGCTAAGGGGAGGAACTCTGCTCTGGGTATTAGCCAAAGTGGGTTCCCCTGTATCCTCCCCAGTGTAATTTGGATTGAGCTCTTTGCTACACTGGGGTGGGGGGGCATGATTCCATTACAGTTTTAGACCCATAGAAGCCTTTTACAAATTTTTAAAAAGTGTTTGAAATTGAGGTTAAGGGACATCTGAAACACTGAGGTATTTGCCCTTCCCCTGGATCCTCTCCCCACCCTTTGCTTCTCCTTTTCCCCCTCCCCAGCCTCAAAATGAAACAGAAAATTATTTTTTTAAAACTATTGATAATTTATGTTTAGTACAAAGGATGATTTAATGGCATCACCAAAGGTCATTCATTCCATTTACACGTTCCTCCTCCACTCCCTAGCCCATTCTCCCTACTCCAGCCTGTCGCCCCCTGTCATCCACACCACACACTCCCCACCACCACTAAAGAAACACAAACACTGGAGACCATTCCGATTTGGTCAACAATCATTGGAGGACAGAGATTTAAAAAAATACTAACCAGCCACCACACAATGAAACCATGTCCACCTTTCAATTCAATAGTCAACTGCTGCAAATAAAAGACAAACTCATTTCTTGACTTTTGTTTAAAAAAAAGAGTCTTTTATACCTATATGTCTGAGCGTGTGTATGTATATACATGCACCTATGTTCATACACACATACGCGCACACATCTCTCTCTCTCTCTCTCTAATATAAATATATTGTACGTTAGAGCTGTAAATATTCCTTGGTCATGTGTCTATGTCTTCTTCATAGTATCATATCCTCAGTGTTACGTTAACAACTCCATTTATTGATTGATGAAACTGTGTGTAGAACTGTACCCTCCTGACATAGTTTATGTAGATCTCTCTTCTCAAATAAAGTACAAAACAACCATTAACTAGGCGTTTTTCCCCTCCTCTGTCTGCCTGTCATTCAACTTTCTTTTTATGAACATTACCTTTGATCTTTTATGTTCCAGTTTTAATCACAGGCTTGAGGCAGGAATTCTTGGGTGAAGTTCTTTGACCTGGATTTTGCAGGTCAGACTAGAATATCATAGCAGTTACTCCTGGATTTAAAATCTATGGGTGATATCCTGGCCCTATTGAAGTCAAAGGGAGTTTTGCCAACGAGGACCATAGGACCAGGATTCACACTAGGAAGGGGAGAGTATTTTTCGTTTAGTGGAAGCTCTGATTTGGGAGCATGAGATAGCAGGTTCCAGAGAAAAATACCAGTTTGCTGAACTACTAACCCCAGCCTGATTCACCTGATGGGAAGGTGATTCACCACCATCAGTCAGTTCCTTCTCACCCAGGTTTCTAGCTCATGAACTAGTGAAACCTAGACAAAGTCTTTGTTACAGAAATTCCATCATTCACAGGTCCCTTGACAAATGGTGTCCTTCTCCAGGCAGAGCCAGGAGGACACATCTCTGCCACTTTCTTGGAGGCACTTAGGACTCTGTATCACTATGTAACCCCCTCCCCTTTCCCCGCCACAGCGCGAGAGAGACTTGGTGGGGCTAAACTGGGTGTCAGCTCCCTGTCATCCCAGTCTGTTAGCCAGCTAAACAGTCTCCTCTGAAGCTCTGCCAGCCTTCACTTTGTGTTGCAGGTAACACTTGGTATACTCCCATTCCCAAACACCTCAGAAGTATCTCCCTGTAGCATCCAGCCTGTCACTGGACACTCACGGAAATGACCAATCTGCTGTCTCAAAAAAGACAGTGTACACACAGCTGGGAGACTACAACCCAGGATCGGGTCCTTCCTGACCACATAGCACTTGGTGAAAACAAACGGAAGTTTAGTAACAACAGAGCTTCACCGATTCAAGTGAGCATTGAGTAAGAATAATGGAAACAGAAATGGTTACAAATGAAACAAAAGCATAACACACTTCTAAGAGACGCCTCGTAATTGTGACAGGCTATATTCCTTTGTCTGCAATAGTTTATCACCCTCAAAGTCCTTTTGCAGAGCTTACTGATTTTAAGTCAAATCAGGAGCCAAATTTTCATGAACAACCTCTGCTCCACTAAGTGTGTTCTGCAGTTAAATGGATAATGAAATGTTCTGCTGATGATGATTATATTTTCCAAGGTTTATTGTCTTTGGTTCTAGAATCAGGGTAACCCCTGTTGATTTCACATCCCTCTGTCAATCTGTTTTTCTTGTAGACATACCATGCAAATAGGTTTTCCTTTCTGCTGGTTTCCCAACGCTTTTAATTTACATTAGAGATTGGGAGATAACTACCTTTCCCCCTGTCTGGAAGAAACTAGTTTCTGCCTTTGTTGGGTTACAGACTTTACAGCATAATATCAGTAAGTATCCATAATTCCTCATATAGTGTTAATACATACATTTCACAATGGCATTAATGACCAGTGTGTCACCGGCTTTCATTTGATACCTTACAACCGTGGTCTCCAAAGTGGGGTGCGTGCAAGAGGATCCTTGGGGGTGCGCGGCAGGAAGAGCACTTTTTTTTTGGTTCGGCAGTTTGGGTGGGGGTCTGAGCGGTTTTTTTGTTTGTCTGTTTGTTTGGTTTTGCTTTGGCAAAAATGGTAAAGTCGACACGGCAGGGGGTGCGTGCTCAAAATTTTTTTACTGATAGGAAAAAAATCAAAAAAGTTTGGAGACCACTGCCTTACAAGACACTTTTTGGACAAACACTATGAAAACCGTGGGTTAGGTGTAATGAGTTTTTCAGGCCTGATAGGAGTTGCTCACAGAGTCGTGAACCATCAATGGGCCTCTGTGTCACAACATCACTGAGGCTTCTGAAGAAATAACCAAAATGAAATATGTTAATAGCAGTTACCGGTGGGTGGTGCGATGGCCTGTCTGGTGGTGAAATCCTCAGGCATTTTCTACTGCTCAGAATGGCAGTGGGTCAAATGGCAGATTATAGTTACAGGAAGGCTGTGTCATTGGTGTTATGTTATATCCTGCCAATTTCTGCCATTGGCTCACGTTACCTTTCTAAGCGTGTGCTGCCTGCGGTTAGAATTAGGAGGTGCGGAAGGGTCCCAGAGTAACCATGTGAGATAAAAAGGCTCAGAATCAGCTTCAGGTTAAACCGATTCCACATGCTTACAAAAAATTAGGGGTGATGTGGGAGAAAAGGGAAGGCGGGAGGGCTTTTGACATAGTCCCCTGGGGTTTGTGCATGATTTCCTGCTTGTTTCAAGGCATGCATCCTCGCGCTTGCTTGTGGAACCACAACACTATGTGATCGAGTCACCTCACAGCTACTGGGAGGATGTGAGCCTGAGAAATGCAATGTGGAGGTGACATCTGCATATACCTGGGAGCCGCAGAAAGTGACTCCAATCATTAGACTAATGAAAGAAGCAGATAAGTGCTGAGCACTGATCAATTAACTAGGTATTTGATCTGGACTATACACTGGGGACTCATTGGCTAAGGGAATTGCGTAATGGGATACCGAGATTTTTCCCGACTTCAATTCCAGCTTGGTCTGGTAGATTCTTATCTGATGGCTATGGGGTGGCCTATGCGAAATGAGTCAAATGAACCCTCGATTTAATAGGAGACACGTGTCTACATCCAAGCAGGCACCACTTGTCCTTCTCATTGGCAGCTTCGGCGAGAACTGAACAGGCCATGGAAACCGACCCCTGGGAGAGGTCCCTGGTGAGGCACACTAGCATAGCAATGAAGCTTGCACTACTCCTGCCCACGTTGAGACACAGAAGCTCTTTTTTCTCCAGGGCACCATCAGTCCAGCTCCTTTCTCCAGCCGCCACCGTCTGATAATACACGTGCAGCATAAAGGGACCCATCACACAACAAAGACGGAAACAAAGCTGGGGGGAGGTTGGACTCAGGACTACCCACAATCCAGCTTGTCTGATACATCCCCAGGAGGCTTCAACCTTCCGTTCATGCGCATCCCCGTGGCTCTGGAATTTCAAAGAGGAGATGGCCCCTGTGTGGCGCTGAAGGCGACAAGCTAGACATTCAATAGCATGGCTGCCATTCCGCGCCCCCAGCCCCATTGCAGAGCTTTACAACGGCTTTGGTTATTCCAGCCATCGATGCAGTATTCCACTGAGCGCCTAATTACTGCCCCCCAGGCAATGGCTGCTGGGCTGGAAGTGCCCACCCTAGTTAAGACGCCCAGGATTCCTCTTTCCTAAGGCAACTGGAGCTGGTGGCAGCTCTAGAGGACATGACACTGATGAGAGGGGACTCCAAACCTGCACATACAGCCTGCGAGCCACGTAGCTGCTCATTTAGGGTTAAACTCACCCTCGGCATAAGCCCCATGCACCACTGGAGCAGTTCAAGCAGTGCCTTCCACCTCAATCAGGCCCTCTGCAAAAGGGGTGAGATTTAACCCTTAGAGAACCACTGAATTGTGCCACAGAGCTGACACCAATATTTGGATCCCTTAGGATCTAGCCCCACTTTCCCCTGGTTCACACTGACCTGCTCACAACCTTTCCCACCCCTAGCCCCCTGCAGCGGCAGCTTGCTTTAGCCTTGGAAAACACAGCAGCTGTCATTTTTGCAGGCATTCCCTCACTGCTCTGAACCTTCTTCACTGCAGGGCCAATGAGACTCAGAATTAATGCTGTTCATCGGGGGAATCCGCCGTTGCCTCCACTACATCCAACCTCCCTCCCTCCCCCCCAGCCAAAAGGTCAAGCACAAAGCAAGGCTCTCCCTGTCCCACAACGGCTCTGTGTACTCTCCTCCTCTTGTTCTCAGCCACCACTGGCCTGAAGATCTCAGCACACCAACTCAGATCTGCTGTATAATAATGGGTCAGAGGCCACCAGCCTAGCAAAGGGCTGGGTCCACCCCCGGCTCTCTTCATGCTGACTCTATGCCCCAATTACAACAACAGTCCATGTGATACCATCTCGGAGTCACTGAGAGTAAGGGTATTTGGCAACGCAAACTGAAATAAGTCTTTGTACAAATACACTTGCCGGCCAAACGGTAAAGGTGATTTGGGGAGCGTAACAGTTAATGTATTGCTTCTGACTCCAGCTGCTAGGAATTTGACTGACAATTTCTGTTTATTTATATCCCACTACATAATCTGTGGCTTCATGTTATAAATTCTTCTGATTGGAGTTTCACTGTGTCTGCTTGGATATTTATTGATCATAAAATAATCGGCGCAATCCTTTCCAGTCGAGGCAGGAAGAACTGGCGCCCATGAATTCACTTGGCAGGATCTGGGCACCAGTGCCCAGGCAGCAGGAAAAAGGGGGCTATTGTATTGGGTTATGAATTACTGAGCGCCAACCTTTCAGAATGGTTTATCGTCTCTGCCTGAATGCCTGACCTGGAGGCCTCCTTGGCTTGTGAAGCTGATCACCCATCAGTTGATTCCACCTGGACTTTGCAATCCGTTCTATAGCTGTGTGTGGGTAAGGGAGGCCAAGGGATGTTTTGTTAGTGTCATTAGCAGGTTCCCTGCTGTGAGGATTATTACATGTGCAATGAAATCTGTGTTTTCACAACAGTTCACTAATAGGGCCCAAGGGGCAACATTTGGCTCTTTTTGCAGCACGGAAGTTTTGCCAGCTTTTTTGGCAGCCAAGAAAATGATACAGTTCCGAGCCCCCTGGGAAAAAAAACCCTGCGCGCCTGCCCCAGCTGGGAGTCTGCCATTTCTGCTGGTGAATGTAGCTTTTCTTTCTGCACTCAGTGCTGACTCCACAATTTTTATCTCCAGTGAATCTTGCCCTATAAATTTTAGCTTCACTGATGCCAGGAGGAACAGAGCCGCCTCCCTTGTGGAAAATATAACTGACTAGAAGACGTCCCTTTATTTCCCTTTTTGGCTTAGGCTTTCTTTCATTCCCTTCCAAAAGCTGGGCCTTTGCTCTTTCAGGGACGGCACTTCTATCTGGCACAGACGTACCAAGGATGGGCAGATGTTACTCTGCCACCTTTGCTGATGGGGCCTGGTGCCGAAGATTCTGGTTCCTTTTAGTTCTGATAGGTAATAAGTCAGCCGCTGCCCTGGTGCAGCACAACACTGGAAGTAAATGCAGCCTAGCCCACCAGTGGCTGGACTAGAAGGCTGGTTCCCGCTATATCCATGTTATGAGGTTTGCACAGTAAGTCAGCCTTGGGGAAGAAGGCACTCAAATCCCCTTAACCTCCCTTCAGCTCCTTTGAAAATCCCAGTCTCAGTGTGGGGTCTGACAATACCCAGCTCGACTACAGCAAGCCAGGTTCCTCACTGACATCCATGTATACAGTGGTGAATCTGCTGTCGGCGAGAAGGAAAGGGTGCCACCCACCCACTTCTGGGCTGGCAGGCGGAGGGCGCTCTCTAGCGGCTCACTGGGGGACATGGATGTGCGAAGGTTCACAGACGCTAAGGAGGCGTTTAGGAGAGCTACCATGTTGGCACTTCGGGGCAGGAGAGACAGTTGTGACTATGGCAGCAAGGCTCTGCCTCTCCTTTAGCCTGCAAGACACCTTGCGTTGTGTGGGGGGGACGCGGGGAGAAATGGGGGAATCTATTCATTGGCTTTTCCCATTTTAACAGATGTGCTTACCCCTATCCATCCCCAGTGAGGGAGGCCACAGCCTCCCACAGAGCTGCCCTTGGCTGGCCAGCGTTGTGCTCCTGAAGGTGTGCAGAGCACAGACTCCAGCTCCTGCAGCCTGAGGGGTTGGGATTAAGACCTCAGCGGAGTGAAAAGGGGAATGCAGGGCCCCTCTCTCTTTGCATTTCTTCGCTGGCTCCCTTGTATCAAACATAAGCGACTTGTCTTCACTTCCAAGGCCCTTCACGAACGATCCCTACCATCTCGCCATCAGTACCAAAAGGTTGGCACCTGCCTCCGACTGGCCCATGATGTCAGCCTCCATCAGCCACTTGTTAAATTTTAATCCCCATGGTGCCGTCTCCTATGCTGGCCCTCACCGTTGGGAGAAGCTCCCCATAAACATCCACAGAGCTACCTCATTGTCCTTCAAAACCCTCCTTAAAACGCTCCTTTGCTGTGCTGCCTACAATAAACTTGACAACAGCTAGGCTGCCGGCGTGCTGAGACCACTGCCGATCATGCTAAGAAGTGTTGTCTCATTGTTTCCTTGTACTCCGCCTGTGGGTCTGTCTGTCTGTCTGTGTCCATCTGCTGTAGCTTGGCTTAGGGCTCGTCTACACTTGCGGCGGTATGTAGGGTACATGGAGCTCATGGGCGGCGCGTGAACTGCTGGCTTGGGGAGGTTAGCCCCTGGCCCCACCCCTTCTCCCAAGGGCCCGCCCCCTCTGGAGCCCAGAGCCTCCCACTGTGGCCACCACCCCACCAGAGCGCCCCAGCCCCTAAGTGCCGGGTGGCCCGGTGGCAAGGTCTCCGAGCCCTGGAGCGCTGAGTAGGTGGGAGATGCAGCCCTAGCCACCCAGACTCCCGGGCTGCAGGCTGGCCCCTCCCAGCCCTAACCCTAGCCCCTGCCCCAGCCCAGCCATGGGGGAAGAGTGCAGGCAGGGAGCAGGCGGAGGCCTGGGGGTGGAGTGTGGGCAAGGCCACGCAGGGCTGGTTGGGGAAGCTCAGCCTCCCTTGGCCTGCGATACTCGCTGCTCATGGTGTAGCTACATGCCACAGTGAAAAGCCAGCGGCAGCGGCAGTGTGTAGCTACACGCAGCAGTGAACGGCTCTGGGGTGGGGAGGGAGGCAGCAGGGGGAGGCTCTAGCAGTGGGACACTGCAGTGTAGACGTGGGAGGCAGGGCTCAGGCACAGTGGAAAGCCACGTAGGGATATACCCTAAAGGTCTGGCCAGTCTGCACTCTACTCGACTAAGCCGTGCCTGACCATCTAGCGTGTTGGTGATCCCCATGCCAGCTGTGCATGCAGTGTCTGTACTCCACATGCCCCTGTTCGTGTAGTCATCACCTTGGCCTGTAAGCTTTGTTCTGAGTGTGTACAGCGCCTAGCACAGGGGCCTACTGGGCTGGGCTGGGCTCCTTGGTGCTACAATAATACAAACCAGAAAAATCCTCCTCATCCCCTGAGAGGTTAGTCTGAAAATCTCCATCTTTCGGTGCAACGCGTGGGCACTAGAAGCCTTGGCGAATGGATCCAACGAGGGGGGGGGCAAAAACCCATGGAACGCAGTGAACTCGTCCCACCCATGTTGGGGGGCAGAATTTTAACCAGGGGCTCCCAGGAACCCCCTCCGGCTCAGCAATGGACCAGGAAAGGAGTCTGTATCCAGAGCACTATGCGCCACTTAATGAAGATAAGTCGATAATACCAGAGCTGCCCCCCCCCCCATCCCAGCACACACACATGCTCGCTCATTGCCCCAGCAGGCACACACGCTCTCCTCATCAGCACACACCACTCCTCCTGCTCCCTCTTCCCCTCTCCCCTCCTGGTTTGTTCCTGGAGTGCAGCCTTGGCCTGCCGTCTCCAGATAAATAATGCACCAGCTATTGTTTCTGCTGCTCCCTGCATCCCACAAACAAGCTACTCCTCGCTCCTCCTCAAATGCAGATTTGCGAGCATTTCCTCAACTTTGGACTAATAAAACATGGGCTGGGACTTGGATTTCAGGCTCATTAGCTCCAGGCCAACACCCTGATGGACAGAGCTCACTTTTATTATTGATTTAAGACATTTACACAGCAAAGACCTTTTGAGATTCATTAAAAATACAATAAAGATGAACACAGCTCAGCCAAGTTCCCTAAGCGTCCCCGCGTTCTGCTGTTCGCTCCCGCCCTGCGCCTGCTTCAGGCCCCTGCTATTTGTCTTTGACTAGCAGAGACGATGTGATTACAGGCGAGTGTGGCGGCTGGAGAGGCATCTAATGGGGCTGGAAATAAAGACACACAAAGAATAAACAGCAGCAGAGAAGTCAGTGACGGCGGGGGGTCGTTAGGCTGCTGCAAAGCACCCAGTTGAGGCAACCATGTTCTGCATGGACTGATCACATACAAACATACGTGAACACCCCCCGCCCCCGATACACACACTGAGTCACTCGGCTCTTCACAGATTGTGCCTGCACAGATGTGTACACAGAGCCAGTTACATGCTTATACCATCTAAACACAGAGCCCCCAGCCATACGCATGCCCCCCACGTTGTTCATACAGACCAACTCACACATAGATCGGCTGTGCATACATATAGCCCCAGATACACACAAAGATTTTACACTCGGACACACATGTATGCTCACCTAGACTAACCCCTGCCACACAAATAACTATAATCATACGGCTGTGATCACAGACAGTCACACACATGCCTATGCTCTGCATACACCTACTGGGACAGCTTGTCAGCTGGTGTCAATCGGTATAGCTCCCTAGCCGCCCATCACCCGGCTATCTGGGCACTAGCAGCTGTGTGTAGGTATGCATAGTGGGGCAGCTCCTCAGTGGGAGCAAATCAGCATAACGCCATTTAATTCATTTACGCCCGCTGAGGATCTGCCCCACTGTATATGCATACAATGGTGACAGCGGTCAGTTACCCTGGTGAAGGGCAATTGGGACATGTGTAGGCTGGACTAGCTAAAATAGGCAGAGATAGCAACACACACACAAAATCCCATTGACTGAAGGAGATAAAAGGCTCACATCCGCCCATCAGCCAGCTGCCCCCCTTCAGTCTCTGTTCAAGCTGATGGTGACAGTGCAATGACAGAGGGCGGATGTGGGCTAGTCATTGAGAAAGTGGGACCTCCCCTGGCATTGGTGGATGTTTCCTTCCGCCACCGGGCCGTATATTTCACTCCAAGCCGATTGTCTGCCATGGCGATCCCACAGAGGCTCCAGTGTTCACGGTAACCTTTTCAAGGCCCATAAACCCCTGCACACATTACCCTTTAGAAACCAGTAAGCCTGTGCCTTCCATGCGATCCACTCGGACAGCGGCACTAATGGGGTCCTGCCCTGCGGGTTAGAGTCATCCAAACGCATGGTTAACAATGTCATGCTTTACTCACTGCACTCGCAAGGCAGGAGGAGTGTCACGCAGGAGCCACTTTTAAATTATGTCCTACCCAATCCTGGCGACTGTTCTTCCCCGAGAAAAGCAGCATGCACTAGGGGCTTCTCATTACCATTCGGCCAGTTATTACCATTGTGGGGCAGTAATAAACACCTCCATAATGACCAAAGGGGAGGTCTTTCTAGGCTAATAAAGATATGGCCAAAAAATACCTAAGGACGTAGTAGTGACCAGGATGGGCAATTTCCTCAAAGCCAGACAAATGAAGAGCTCTTCAAGCAACACCTTTATCCTCATGGCATAGCCTGTAAACACAGCTGCCCTCCGCACCATCTAGTCTTCGAATGAATTCCTTTACCAGCCCGACTTTTCTACTCGCCACATTTTTCCTGCTGTGGATCATCTGTGGATCCAGATCCATCCACAAAGTGCTAAGGATGTTTCAAATGGAGAGAGAGTAGGTGGGTGTGAAGCACATGGAGGGATAGGAGGCAAATGTCATGACACCCCTTGTTGCGGATTGTGGGGGAGTTAGGGCCCTGCACCCCTCTTCCCGAGATTCACTGCGACTCTCAACCAGCCAGTAAAGCAGAAGGTTTATTTAAGGACAGGAACACAGTCTCAAGCAGAGCGTGTAGGTACGACCAGACCCCCTCAATTAGGTCCCTCTGGGAGGTTCAGGGAGCTTAGACCCCAGCTCGGGGTTCCCTGCGTTGCACCACCCAGCCCCAACCGAAAACTAACTCCCAACTCCTCCCGCTGCTCCTCTCCTTTGTTCAGTTTCCCGGGCAGAAGGTGTTAATTCTCCCCACCCCCGTTCCTGGCTCAGGTTACAGCTCAGGTAGCTTCCTTCAAGGGAAGTCCCACATCCCCACTGCAACCCCCCTGCAACATTCCCAGGTCAAATCTGCCCTGCTCCCTGCTCCGTCACATCTCTCCCCCCTTCGAGACTGAACTGAGCGGGGTCACTCTGACCAGTGACCTGGGGAAGTTCAGGGCTCCCTCTCCGGGACAACGCGTCCGCTATCAGGTTGTCACGTCCCTTCACATGGACCACGTCCATGTCATAATCCTGCAGGAGCAAGCTCCATCTCAGGAGCTTGGCGTTGGCTCCTTTCATCTGGTGCAGCCAGGTCAGGGGAGAGTGGTCGGTGTGCACGGTGAAGTGACGCCCAAAGAGATATGGCTCTAGTTTCTTGAGGGCCCACACCATGGCCAGGCATTCCTTCTCGATGGCCGCGTAGTTCTGCTCCCGGGGTAGCAACTTCTTGCTCAGGTACACGATGGGGTGTCTCTCCCCCTTTTCATCCTCCTGCATTAACACCGCCCCCAGTCCTGTGTCTGAGGCGTCGGTGAACACCATAAAGGGCTTGTCAAAGTCTGGGTTTGCCAGAACTGGGCCACTGACCAGAGCCTCCTTCAGCGCCCGGAGAGCCTCCTGGCACTCCTCGGTCCAGACCACTTTGTCTGGCTTCCCCTTCTTGCACAGCTCAGTGATGGGGGCGGCTGTGGCGCTAAAGTGGGGCACGAACCTCCGATAGTACCCTGCCATCCCAATAAAGGCTTGGACCTGCTTTTTGGTTTGAGGAGCGGGCCAGTCTCTGATCACCTCCACTTTGGCTGGTTCCGGCTTTAGGCAGCCGCTTCCCACCCGGTGGCCTAGGTAGGATACCTCAGCCATCCCCACCTTGCACTTCTCCGGTTTTACGGTCAGCCCAGCCTTCTGGAGTCGGTCCAGCACTTGTCTAACCTGGGATATGTGGTCCTCCCAGGTCTGGCTAAAGACACAGATGTCATCGATATACGCCACAGCAAAACTCTCCATCCCCCTCAGTAGCTGATCCACCAGGCGCTGGAAGGTGGCTGGCGCTCCCTTGAGGCCGAAGGGCAGGGTCAGGAACTCATAGAGCCCCAGAGGGGTGACAAAGGCCGATTTCAGCCTGGCATCTGCATCCAGCGGCACTTGCCAATAGCCCTTTGTAAGATCCATGGTGGTAAGGTACCGAGCACCTCCCAGCTTGTCTAGGAGCTCGTCCGGCCTGGGCATGGGGTAGGCATCGGCTACAGTGATGGCATTGAGCTTCCGATAGTCCACACAGAACCGGATTGACCCGTCCTTTTTGGGGACCAGCACCACCGGCGAGGCCCAAGGGCTGGAAGACGGCTGGATCACCCCCAAAGCCAGCATGTCATTGACCTCTCTTTCCAGGTCCTGAGCAGTTTTCCCTGTGGCTCGGAAGGGGGAGCATTTTATAGGCGGGTGCGATCCTGTCTGCACCCGGTGGACAGTCAGATTAGTGCGTCCAGGCTGGTTGGAAAACAGCTGCTGGTACAGATGCAGCACCCCTCCGATCTCAGCTCGCTGGGCAGGGGTTAGCCAATCAGAGAGGGGAATTGCTTCCAGGGGGAAGCCAACTCTTGTCCCAGGGAATAGATCTACTAAAGGGTCATCTCCCTGCCCCTCCCACTGTCCACACACGGCCAACACCATATTCCCCCTGTCATAATATGGCTTCATCATATTCACATGGTACACCCGGTGGTGGTGTGCCCGGTTCGACAGCTCCACCACATAGTTTACCTCGTTTAGTTGCTTGACAACCTTGAAGGGCCCTTCCCAGGCGGCCTGGAGTTTGTTTTTCCTCACGGGGATGAGGACCATCACCTGATCCCCAGTGGCGAAGGCACGGGCCCGTGCTGTGCGGTCATACCAGACCTTCTGCTTCCTCTGGGCTCTGGCCAGATTCTCCCTGGCCAGGCCCATGAGCTCGGCAAGTCGTTCCCGAAAGGTCAGGACATACTCCACCACCGACTCTCCGTCAGGAGTGGCCTTCCCCTCCCATTCGTCTCTCATCAGGTCCAGGGGCCCCCTTACCCGCCTTCCATATAGCAGTTCGAAAGGCGAAAACCCGGTAGACTCCTGGGGTACCTCCCTGTACGCAAACAGCAGGTGAGGTAAGTACTTGTCCCAGTCCTGCGGGTGCTGATTCATAAATGTTTTCAGCATCATTTTTAGCGTCCCATTGAACCTCTCCACCAGCCCGTTGGATTGGGGGTGATATGCTGAGGCCCAGTTGTGCCGGACCCCACATCTCTCCCACAAGCACCGGAGCAGGGCCGACATGAAGTTGGACCCTTGGTCCGTCAAGACTTCCTTGGGGAACCCCACTCGGCTGAAAATGGTCAGCAGCGCATCCGCCACAGTGTCTGCTTCAATGGACGACAAGGGCACTGCCTCGGGGTAGCGGGTGGCGAAATCGACCACCACCAGGATGTATTTCTTCCCAGACCGGGTCGTCTTGCTGAGAGGTCCCACTATGTCCATGGCCACCTTCTGGAAAGGCTCCTCTATGATGGGCAAAGGTCTCAATGCTGCCTTCCCCTTGTCCCGGGCCTTCCCCACCCTCTGGCAGGGGTCACAGGATCGGCAGTACTGCCGGACGTTGGTGAAGACCCCGGGCCAGTAAAAGTTCTGTAGCAGCCTCTGCCTGGTGCGCCGGATCCCCTGGTGCCCTGCGAGAGGGATGTCATGGGCCAGGTACAGTAGCTTGTGGCGAAACTCCTGGGGAACCACCAGCTGTCTCCTGATCCCCCACGACTCCACTTCCCCCGGGGGAGCCCACTCTCGGTACAGGAACCCCTTCTCCCACAGGAACCTCTCCTTGCATCCTCTCCTCATGGTCTGTACCACACTGAGGTCAGCCAGGCCCCTTAGCTTCCGCAGGGAGGGGTCCTTCTGCAACTCGGCCTGGAACTCGGCGGCTGGGGAAGGGATGGGGACCTGCTCCCTCTCGTCGGCTGGGTCGGAAGCCCCAGCCACCCCGCGGCCTGTCCTTGGGTGTTCCCTCCCCACCCGGGAGGGGTTCGGTGCCTCCGGTGGGACATCCTTCCCAAGGTCAGGGCGTAGTGCCCCTCGCCGGCTCTGGCTACGGGTCACGACTAAGGTGGTCTGGGGGCTGCTTGGCCAGTCCTCTAGGTCCCCCCCCATCAACACCTCAGTGGGCAAATGGTGGTGCACTCCCACGTCCTTGGGGCCCTCCTTGGCCCCCCATTTCAGGTGTACCCTCGCTACGGGAACCTTGAATGGGGTCCCGCCCACCCCGGTCAGGGTCAGGAAGGTGTTGGGCACCACCCGATCTGGGGCCACCACCTCGGGCCGGGCCAGTGTCACCTCTGCGCCCGTGTCCCAGTATCCATAAACTTTCTTCCCATCCACCTCCAGGGGAACAAGGCACTCGCTCCGCAGGGACAGCCCCGCGCCAACCCTGTAAACGGAGAACTTTGAATCCGGAGCCTCTGGCCCCCCAGAGAAGCTGGCCGGGGGCCCTTCTCTCTCTTGAGCAGTTGATAAGCTGCCAGCCCCTCTTGCGTGGGAAGCCTGCCCCTCGTCCGTCTGGGCCTCTACCAAGTTAACCCGGTGCGGGTTCGGTCTGCTCAGTCTGTCTTTGAGCTTGGGGCACTGGGCCCGAACGTGGCCTCTTCGGCCGCAGTAATAGCAGCTCAGGTCCCGTGGGTCCCCTCGAGCCGGTCGGTTGTCCCTGATGCTGGGCATTCCCCGGGGGAGGGGATTCCCCATATTCCCCCTTTGGGAGGTCCCAGGGTGACTCTCTCTCTGCATCGCGGCGGGCCTGTTCCTTTGGGGCTCCTCCCTGCCACCCCCTGACCGGCTCTTTACAAACTCATCAGCCAGCTGCCCGGCGTGTCGCGGGTTCTCTGGCTTTCTGTCCACCAACCACAGCCTCAGGTCGGATGGGCACCGCTCATACAGTTGCTCCAGTACCAGCAGTTTAATCAGGTCCTCCTTCGTCTGGGCCCCACCAGCCCACTTGCTGGCGTATCTTTCCATGCGGACGGCTAGTTGCAGATATGAGATCTCAGGGGTTTTATCTTGACTCCGGAACCTTTCCCGGTACATCTCAGGAGTCAGCCCAAACTCACGTAGCAGGGCCTTTTTGAATAGTTCGTAGTCCCCTTTCTCTGCCTCTCCCAGTTGGCGGTACAATGCCACGGATTTGGGGTCCAGTAAGGGGGTAAGGACCCGGAGTCTGTCCGCGGGATCCACCCGGTGCAGCTCGCAGGCCGTCTCAAAGGCCTCCAGGAAGTCATCCATGTCCTCCCCCTCCTTGTATGGGGCCATGATGCACTTATCAAAGCTCCGTGCAGTCCTGGGTCCCCCCTCACTCACCACAGCCGGGGGTTCGCTGCCCTTCAATCTCGCCAGTTCCAGGTCATGCTGACGCTGTCTCTCATTCTCCTCCCGTTCATGCTGACGCTGTTTCTCATTCTCCTGTCTCTGTCTCTCTTCACGCTGATGCTGTCTCTCTTTCTCCTCCCGTTCATGCTGTCTCTGTTGTTCACGATCCTCCAGCTCTCTCAGTTTTAGCTCTTTCTCCCATTCCAGCCAATTCCGCTCCCCGGATGCCGAACGTCGCCGGGAGGATCCTCTGCTGGCCGGCGGGCTTCGCCGGGGGGATCCCCTGCTGGACGGGGGGGTCACGGCGCCTTTGGTATTTGCTGGGCTCCTCCCCACCCTTCCCCTAGGTATAGGAAGGAGGGGTCTCGGGAAGCCCTCAGCAGCCGGCTGACCACTCCCAGCTGGGACAGACACTGGTGCCTGCGCTGCATTTGCCAGGCTGCTTCCCTGAGACACAGGGATCAGTTCATTCGCGCGATCTTCCGCCTCCAGCTGGGCAATGAGCTGTTCTTTGGTGAGCCTCCCAATGCGCAGCCGCCTCTGCTTGCACAGCTCCACCAGGTCGCTCTTAAGCCGCTTGGCATACATCTTCCTGCTGGCCACTCACCGGCCTGTGTGCTCACAGCTCCCCACAGTTCCCAGGGGGACCCCTAGTGTGCCAGCCCTTCTCGAGGTCACCGCCTCTCTGCCAGGGTCGAGCTGCAGACTCCTCCGCCCCTGGGACCACTCGCTGCGATCCCCCCGGGGGACCCTGTTACTGCAAAAGTCCTTCTCGCTGGTCACACACTCCCAGGGGTAATAACCGTCTCTCTCTCACTCTTCAGCACGCCTGGTCCCCGTCAATCCCCCTTCGTTTTACTGCTCCCCAGTCACTTACCGCAGGAAGCGCCGTCCACGGGGTGCAGTAGATCCCACCGCTGCCACCAGTTGTTGCGGATTGTGGGGGAGTTAGGGCCCTGCACCCCTCTTCCCGAGATTCACTGCGACTCTCAACCAGCCAGTAAAGCAGAAGGTTTATTTAAGGACAGGAACACAGTCTCAAGCAGAGCGTGTAGGTACGACCAGACCCCCTCAATTAGGTCCCTCTGGGAGGTTCAGGGAGCTTAGACCCCAGCTCGGGGTTCCCTGCGTTGCACCACCCAGCCCCAACCGAAAACTAACTCCCAACTCCTCCCGCTGCTCCTCTCCTTTGTTCAGTTTCCCGGGCAGAAGGTGTTAATTCTCCCCACCCCCGTTCCTGGCTCAGGTTACAGCTCAGGTAGCTTCCTTCAAGGGAAGTCCCACATCCCCACTGCAACCCCCCTGCAACATTCCCAGGTCAAATCTGCCCTGCTCCCTGCTCCGTCACACCCCTGGATGCATCATCTGAGGGGACTGAACCAGGCTCTCTCAGCATGAGCATCACCTGGTTTTGCTCATGAAGCAGACCTATGTGCGCAAGGCCAGTAGCAGACTCACAAACCTCTATAACCCGGTCTAGCCATAAGCGGTGGCCAAATAGACTTAATGTGTTCATTTGGTTTGCACGAGCATAGAAAGCAACATGGAGGTCATGGTCCTGCCGTGCTTGGCATTGGTAAGGCCTCAGCTGTGTCCAGTTCTAGGTGCCACAATGTAAAGAAGATGTGGACCAATTGCAGCGAGTCCTGAGGAAAGCCACAAAAATGATAAAAGTTTCAGAAAAACTTGACCTATGGGAAAAGGTTAAAAAAAAACTGGGCATGTTTAGCCATGAGGGGGGAACCTGATAACAGTCTTCAAATATGTTAAGGGCTGGTATAAAAAGGATGGTGATTAATTGTTCTCCGGGTCCATTGGAAGTAGAACAAGAAGGCATGGACTAAACCTGCAGCAAGGACGATTTAGGTTAGCTATGAGGAAAATCTTTCTAACTATAAGGATAGTTAATCCCTGGTCTGGGCTATCAAGGGAGGCTGTGGAATCCCTGTCACTGGAGGTTTTTAAAAACCGGTGGCACAAACACCTGTCATGGATGGTCTACTGCTCCTGCCCCAGTACAGGGGGAAGGCCTACATGACCTCTTGAGGTCCCTTCCAGCCAAAACATTTCTATGGCAGGAGGCCTCCAGCATGGCAAGATGATTGAGGCTGCCCCCATTCTAGACTACAGCTTTTGGAGGGAAATTGTAGCTGTGGGCTATTTTCTCTGGAAATGCTTATTTTTTCTGCCAATAAAAGATAAAGAAAATGTCACCTAGTAGTTAGTGCAATAGACTCTAAGTCCTAGTCTCAGTCTAGCCTCTGAATCACTGTGTGACCTTGAGGGTTGGTCACTTACACACTGTGTGCCTCAGTTTCCCCATCAATGTAATGGGTAAAGTAAGCCTTACCCATAATACTTTGCACTCATATAGAGCCTCCCATCCAGGGAGTGCAAAGCACCTTCCAATAAATTATCCCTCACAACACTTCAGTCAGGAAGAGAAGCCTTAGCCCCATTTTTTTGGGGAAAAGTGGAAACTCAGGCATGGAGAGATTAAGTGATTTGCCCAAAGTCACACAGGAAGCCTGTGGCAGAGCTAGCATTAAATCCTAGCCCTCCTGAACTGCCAGGCCCAGGCCTTAACTAGAAGACCAGCTCCCTGCTTTTGCTTGACAGGAGCTGTGATGCTTCATTGATGCTCTGTTCTGTACTAGTATCAGAGGGGTAGCCGTGTTAGTCTGAATCTGTAAAAAGCAACAGAGGGTCCTGTGGCACCTTTAAGACTAACAGAAATATTGGGAGCATAAGCTTTCGTGGGTAAGAACCTCACTTCTGCATCTGAAGAAGTGAGGTTCTTACCCACGAAAGCTTATGCTCCCAATATTTCTGTTAGTCTTAAAGGTGCCACAGGACCCTCTGTCGTTCTGTACTAGATGGTTTTACAATATGAAACACTGTTTCTCTCTCTGTTTCCAGACATTGCCCATGCTCCTGCTGCTGTCGCTTGGGATCACAGAGGTGTGCCCTCCTAATGTGCGTCGTGCCTTTGCTTTAATAGGCCCCTGTGCTCTAAAACAGCAAGCGGCATGGTGTCAGATGCCAGAGCCTGTGAGTGGGGCAGACGGGGGGGGTGGAGAAGTGGAGGGAGGGGTTCTGGCGTGGATGATGGCTTTCAGGAGAAATGGGGAAAGGAGAAGCTTTTCACCTGCAACATGGACTGTCTGGAAAGCTGCTGTTTGGAAAGTCAAGTAGCAACAGCTGCCTACTAGAGGTCCATGGTGAAGGGACCCTGACGGTGCAGGACCCCCAGTATCCTAAATCTGTTGTGCCCCATCCCCGTCCAGCTGCCAAGTGCCCCTGCAATCTGCCAAATGACCTGATGCCCGCTCTTCTCTGCAGGACAGCCCGGCCAGGTGCTGAGCAAGCGGCCCTGCTTCTCCAGCGGATTCATCCGCTGCCTGGAGACGTGATCCAGGGCTGAGCCTTCCCAGCTGCCATCTAGCCTGAAATTAGACAGCATTTTAAGGGTTGCAACGGCCCTGTCTCTCTAGCTGCCTGTGTAATTACACCAGGCTCATTCCCAGGCTGGCTGAGTGCCCGAGGGAAGCAAAGGCCAACTTGCTGCGAGACCGTGGGCTCAATTCCCAGCTCCCACATATCAGCGAGAATGAAGAGAAACCCCACCACAGTCAAGGGACTTACCCAAGGTAAACCCAGAGCTAGCGAGGGAAGAATCAGGCTTCGTGTGCTCTATTAACGGGCACAGGAGCCTCCCTGGTGCTTCAGAAGGGAAAGGAGATCAAGGAAGCCCAGTGGCCAAAGCATCACAGGACATGCTAAAGGCAAAAAGATGTCGCTTCTGGAAAGTTAGCTAATGTAAGACAAGGAGAGGATGAGCAGAACTGGCAGGCAAAATATATCACAGGGCGCTCCGTGTAGGTACTCAGCAAGCTCCAAAAGCCACTTGGGGTGCGGTGATATACAAAAAGCAATGCACAGATCCCACCATTGAGAGGCTCCGGTTCAGTTCATGCTGCCCCAAAGACGGGTGGCAGGGCCTGTCTCAGCTGAGGTCCTGTACTGGATGCACCACCCTTATGAGCCTGGCCACGGCTGAGCAGACACCCCCCCTCCAGCACCCGATCTCTCGACAGCAAACGGGGTATGTTGTTCTTGATGTCATTTCTCAGTTCAGATTGGCTGCCCATCGCATCGTCTCTCAGCTTGGGCATGCTAACGATCGAAAGCCAAACAGCAACAAGAACCTAACCAGTGCCAAATGCCCAGAGCAACAATGGCAGAAACTCCACCAGAGAGGTCCTTTGGGGCCATCTGCCTGTCCCAAGTCAGGATAAAGGAGGAGGGTTGGGCGTGGGGCTAGCAATTCCACCCCGTAAAAAATCAACCTGCTATAGAAACGCCAACAACAGAGATAACAGAGACTTTTAGCCTGGAAAAAGAAGGGTCTTCGACTCGAAGACGCATGATGCTGGGTGGTGAAAGTCGTGAGGAAGCCACTAAGCCGATTACCCTTCTTGCAACCAGGAGGATTACCATTGGTACATGGAACGTGAGGACCATGTACGAGTCAAGAAAGATGGCACAGGTCGCAGCAGAGATGAGGAGCAACAACTTGACCGTACTAGGCCCCAAGGCAAGCGGAAAAGAGGCCGTCCAAGAAACACCTGGCGACGCGACCTTCAGGCTGATAGCATAAAAATGGGCTATACCTGGAACCAGCTAGAGCAAATGGCCCAGGATAAAGGACTCTGGAGATCTGTGGTTGGCGGCCTATACCCCAACTGGGGTGACGGGCATGAGTGAGTGAGTGAACAATGGCAGAACTGCCCAAGCCCAGGAGACCCTCACAGCAGCACCCAGAGACTCGAAAAGAGCCTGTGTGAACACGTTGGCCTTCCTGTAATGTAACGAATGGCTGTGTGTAAATACAGGAGTCAGTGTAAGCTATCCCATTCTCTCTGTGCAGGATCTACCCGGAGATGAGTGTCTCAAACAGCGCCCAGCTCAGGGGAAGTGATGGCGTGTGTATCTCACACAGGCCCTGACAGGGTTCATGTGGATTGGAGAGGCCAATTATATGGTAAGAGGTGCGGGGGAGGGAGACAGGCTTTGCTGATGTTGAAGACCAGCTGGAATAAGAGCCTGGTGGAGACTATGAAGGAAGGATGTTCAGCGCAGAGGGAGGACTGCAAAGAAGTCTGCACCCAGCTCTCCGGGAAGCGAGAGAAAGAGAGAAGTCCTGGGATCCTACTGTGCCTAGAGAAGGCTGGCAAGCAGCCTGGGGAGGCACAGAGTAGCCACAAGTTCCAGGGAAAAGCCCTGACTGCCTTGGCTCTGCAAGAAGGGTTCACTTCGAGAGGTTGTCGGCAGGGGCGCTGGAACAGTTTGTATAGTGGGGGGTGCTGAAAGCCTTTCAACAAAACTGTAAACTCTGTATATGATGGAAACCCCTTCAAGCCAGGGCGTGTGGCAGCACCCCTAGTTCCAGCACCCCTGGTTGTCAGTGAGAAGACCTGAGAACGGCCGTGATAGGAAGAAACCCACGGAAGCAGCAGCAAGGAGCTGTGCAGAGCTGCTTGTTGGAGGGTCTCTGGGCTGGAAACTGGTGCAGAGGGAGGACGGGTTTCCCCCACCAGCCACTGGAGAAGATGCCATGAAGCCCCCCTGATGTAGGGGGATAAGGACATTGGAAAGCCCTCAGGCAAGGGAATGAGGACAACAGGACCCAGAGTTGGGGGCCAAAGACCAGCTCCTGAGACCACTGGACTTCTTTTATGTTGGACCTTCTCTTACCCTGTAAGGGGTGGACTAAATTGTGATGTAACTGAAGGGCCGAGGTATGGGAAGAGAGACCACTGCGGCACTGGAGCGACCCAGCCACAAGGAGGCGCTCTCGTGGCCAGTGAACGCCTTCATAGGGGACTTAGTCCTTTAGCTCACGAGGGATCATTTCCCCATTTGTGGCTTCCGGCAATCAGATTTGACAGCGTGCTGCAAATGGTACAACTCCCGTAAGCCATTGTCATCACTGGTGAAGCTGCAGCCATTGCAAACACCAGGTCCCCGATGTGCAATGCAGCTAAGGCGTGAGGGGCTGCAAAGCTCTTCTGTTGCTGGTGGGCCACCGAGGGGGTCTCCTTTAGTGCAATATAAATTGGCCTGTGGTTTTGCAGACACAGGTCCTGTGTTCTACTCCCACTGCCAGATGCACGTGGTTTAACTGCCACCTGTGACATCTCTGACGTGTGCAGCACTTGGCTCTTACAGTGCAACATGCTCCGTCAGCAAAGTTGGTGGCATCTCTCAGTCGTAGGCGGGAAGGGAATATGAGAGCTGAGAGCCCTTTGCAGACAGCGCTCTGTCCACCCTGCCCCAAGACGTCAGCTCAACTCTCTGCTTCCGCCTAGGACAGAGAGGCACTTTATAAACATTAAATCTGATAAGCATATGAATTTATCCTAACTAAATCGTGGCCTAGCCAGAGGGCAGCTCCCCCGTGAGGTCAGGAGGTAGCACTACCCACATTTCGCAGCCAGGGAAATGGGAAGGGCCGGGAGGGAAGTGATTTCCCCAGCACATCACACAGAAAACCTGTGTCAGAGCCAGGAAGAGAAGCCAGGAATCCTGAATCCTACCGTGTACCATTGCCACATGGCCACGCTTCCTCCAGACGGCTGATGGGGGTGGAGGAAGCCTGTGAAAACTGGTGAGCTCCCAAGGAGGACTTGGCTGGGGAACAAGCAGCAGGAGTACATGTGAGATCCTGATAGAGAAGTAGCAGGCCCTGACAACTTAGGGTAATGTAATAACCAGACACACTCTACCACTTCACATCCTTTACCGAACAAGTCCCCACAACACCCATTTTACAGATGTGGAAACTGAGGTGCGGAGATGGGAAGCGACTTGCCCAGCGCTACATGTCGATATCTCTGTTCAGACCTTTCCATGTCCACGTTCACCCTTTTCATTTCTCCTCCGCCCATGCCGGGGGAGCGAGCATTGCTGTGGATTACATGTCCCACAACCCTTTCTATGGAAGCTCTTTAGCAAAGTCAATGTCCCTCCTCACGCTTTTGTCGTCCTCCCCATCAATTACAAAAGGTGCTATTGTCAAGGGAGTGCACTGGAGACTGAGGACGTGTCATTCGTATAGTGCTTTTCCCCGCCGTCTGTTCCGACTCCTGCTGCTAAGTGTGCGCGTGCCCTTTATCATTGCTTTGAAATCGAGAGAGACACTTTGGAATTCAATTAGTCAAACAGTTGCCACAGCAACAAAAAACATATACACGTAAATGATTTATCCTCGCAGATACCACTTCAAATAGGAATAAATTTAATACAGCAGCTGGGAATGAAATGCATTGTACAATAAGAAAATTGTATTTTTTCCTCTCCCCGATGATAGGCCTCAAGGTCTTAATGCAATATAGATGAAAAAAAGATATTTGGGCAGAAGGAAGCGGAATACATTGTGCTGGATGTACAATGCTGGCTCGGAGAGTACAACGTATAATGAGCATGTACATCTAATCACAGAGCTCCCGGATTTTGTTTGCATGACAGCAGAGGATCAAAGGCGGCAGTAAGCAAATTAGCTGTTGTTTGGTTTCGCTTTCCTTCTTCAACCCCTGCAGCATGTGACGTGCTCCCTGTTTGCTCTTACCCACTCGGGCAATAGATCTACCAGCGTTCCACCAAAGATCTATCGGCTGGCCCTAATTGGCTCCGCGATCCACTTTTGAACACGATCCAGGCCCATTAAGTCAGGCGTGGCTGGGATGTTATTCTAAAAGCTATGTTCCAGTGCAGCCTCAGCTCTTACACAATCGACAATTAAATCAGGGAAGTCCTATAGTCTGTGTTATGCAGGAGGTCCAATTAGAGCATCACAATGGTACCTTCTAATCTATACATCTGTGTCACCATTGCTTGGGGAATCCAAATCAGGTATGGTTTGAGCAAACTATCCACTCTACAAGATCTTATTCACCTGCCCTCCATTCCCCTCCCTTGACCAATCTCAAACAAAGAAGACATCCAGAAGTTGGGCAATGGTAGTTTAGTTCTCCCTGGCAATAAGAATGGTGGCTAGTTTGGGACACGAGTCTGTCATTTCTGCGTTTGCAGGTTGTCCGCCTGTGTCATTGAATACAGCAATGGTGAGCTCATCAGCTCTCACAGCTTTTCACATGGACCTAGGCCATGCTTAGATTGTGGGCTTTAAGCAGAACCCAGCATGCTGTGGGAAGTTGTGATTCAGCAGGTGCTTCCCTGAGTCAGAGCTGACCCCCTGCTCCTGAAGGCTGTTCAGGAGTACTGTGCGGCCAGAGGGGCTCTAGTTCAGATGAGACGTGAAACTGAGGAGTCGATCTGAACCTGTGAGAGCTGAGTAACTGACACTGAAGCCAATGGGAGTTGAGGATGCTCAACCCCTTATAGCAGTGTTTCCCAAACTGGGGTCGCCGCTTGTGTAGGGAAAGCCTCTGGCAGGCTGGGCCGGTTTGTTTACCTGCCGCGTCTGCAGGTCTGGCCAATCGCAGCTCCCACTGGCCGCGGTTTGCTGCTCCAGGCCAATGGGGGCTGCTGGAAGCGGCGGCCAGTAAGTCCCTTGGCCCGCGTCGCTTGGCCTGGAGCAGCGAACCGCGACCAGTGGGAGCCGCGATCGGCCGGACCTGCAGACGCGGCAGGTAAACAAACCAGCCCGGCCTGCCAGGGGCTTTCCCTACACAAGCGGCATCCCAAGTTTGGGAAACACTGCCTTATAGGGTTGATGCTTCATCACTGAAGATCCCCTGACTGTTTCTGCAAGAGATAGGGTTTTAGCTCTAAACATTGCTCAGGGCAACTAAATTCCACCAACATGAATTATCCTTTGGGGTTTCGGCCAGATACAATATTCTTCTTTATTTCCTGTCCTGAACTAGTCCATAGCATTGAGCCTTGTCTTAACTCAGAGGTGAGGAGCGAAGTGATTCCCATGTGTGTCAAGCACCTTGGGACCCTTCCTGTTCAACCCCTGTGTTAATGATGTTCTGATGATTATGTATGATTTCCCCTGTGTCTAGTGAGATCAGAGCTTGGATGAGAAGTACAAGGCCGAAGTTCTGCGTAAGACAGGGGTGATTCAAATCTGCAAGTCTTTAGCTTGAGATTGGAGGTCTTTCTAAAAGATCAAGCTCAAGCAAGCTCAACCAGAAGTTATGGGCTTGATGCAAAAATTACTTGGTGAGGTTTTATGGTCTGTGCAATGCAGGAGGTCAGAAGGGCTGATGGTAATAGATGACTCAGTGATGCTGCTGGGCTGGGGAAACAACTGGAAGAGATGGCGGAGGTGATACTTTGATTGAAGGGGGGTACATCTGCCTTTTTTGGCTAAGGTTTGCATAGACTAAGGGGCTGATCCAATGGTCATTGAAGGCAATGGAAAGACTCCCATTGGTGTCAATGAGTACAGGATCAGCCCTAGGGTTGCATCCTTAGATGCTTAGGGTTCTCCAGACAGAGGCAAGACCAATGAGGGTTTCTTCCAGCTTGGTGTGGAAGGAGACTTTGACCTCTTTCCAACCTGGACTTTGCCACATTTATCCCTATGAACCAGAGAAACCTCCTCTCTTCATCATCTGCTGACATGCTCAAACTGATGGTCTCTAGAACACTGAGGGTGAGGGAAGGCCATTTTCAGGGGAGGGATTGTGTTTGGACTGGAAATAAGGGCCATCGGGAAAGTTCAGATCCAGAGGAAATGCTCAGATTCTGGGGTATTACCCAGTTCCACCCTGATTTCAAACAACAGTGCACTCCTCTTGAAATGCACAGAGCACTCCACGGAGCGCAGTTCCTCTCAGGATCAGGCCCTGTAGCCAGACCTACCTTCTGCATTGCTAATGTTTTTGTTGCTTCCTGGTTACTAAAGCGTCATGTGAGTGCAACACTCCTGAAAATGTCTCTCCAAAGAAAGAAGTTCAGTCAAGGTGCACTGCCCACTTGGGGAAAACTAACTCCCCTGTGGAGTAGAACTCACGTGAACAAGTTTTGGGGAGAACAATCTCTTCTAAAGGACCCGGAGCAAGGATTTTGTGACTTGCTTTTCAAACAGGCAGCAAAGAGCCACCTTTGCATCTCTTAGCTGGGACTGACAGCATGGCCCCCTGCATAGAGAGGATAACGTGGTACTAACCCAGTGAGATACCCTGGGCATTTCACTGGCTCTGCTCTGTAGGGTCATGCTGATCAGATCACTGGCTCCCCTAGATTGAGAGTGGCTGTGTGTCCATGAATTCACAACCAGGCTGTGGATCAACTGTTGAGATACCGTTGCCTGATCCGAGTCACTGAATCGTCTCTCTGCCACCACTACATGCTTTAGCATGCCTCCAGCACTCGCTTGGAGTGAGCTGCATATGTTAGCCTTAAGGGCTGCACATATTGTCCTGATGGATGGGGAAGTTCTGTTTACCCAGCTGCATGATATGATAATCTTCTTGGGCACCCACTCACTGAGCTACTCAAAGAGACATTATGAATCAGGCTACAGGCTAATGTGCAGGGCTGAATTATTTCATGAAGTAGCCAAGGATGTTTAGGGGTTGAAATCTCAGCCACATTCAACGTGCTCATGCTTTTGCCTTTACACATTTTATCTCCAATAGCACAGTTCCCAGCGGACTCTGTGCTGAATCAATGCTCCGGTACACACTCCCATATAGATCCAAATGGCCTCATGTTATAGGAACAGAGTGTTTTTTGCAGCAAGCTCTCTATCGTTTCCTCACTGTCCTGCTCTGAAAAGCTCTCCCAGTCTAATATCCTGTTGGCAGCACACCATGGCTGTGTTCTTTGCGGATCAAACAATTTCATGTGGGGATTTTTTTTGCTGGGCTTTTCCAGCTCAGATTGCAGCTTTTCCAAATGCACCAAACCATGGCGGACATTTAGCCAGTCAGATCAATGGGACTGGATCAACATCGTAGCCTCCTGTTTCTGAGGAACTAGCTCATCTCATATAATTCCACTGTGCTGGGCAGGGCCTGCTCCAGGCACCAGCTTGCCAAGCAGGTGTTTGGGGCAGCCACTCCGGAGAGGGGCAGCAGGTCCAGCCGTTTGGCGGCAATTCGGTGGACGGTCCCTCACTCTCGCTGGCAGCAAAGGACCTCCCGCCGAATTGCCGCCGCAGATCGCGATTGCAGCTTTTTTTTTTTTGGCGCCACTTGGGACGGCAAAAACCCTGGAGCCGATCCTGGTGCTGGGATGTTCCATAGTCACTTTAAGGTTATATCTGACGGGGGTGGGGATAGCTCAGTGGTTTGCGCATTGGCCTCCTAAAGCCAGGGTTATGAGTTCAATCCTTGAGGGGGCCACTTAGGGATCTGGGGCAAAATCAGTACTTGGTCCTGCTAGTGAAGGCAGGGGGCTGGACTCCAGTTCTATGAGATAGGTATATCTCCATTTATTATTATAGTTTATTTTAGTAGTTATTTCAGATGTTAGTGCTTTAGAACACACAGTTAAGTGCCTGAGGATCTCCCAATTCACCTGGGATATAGCCCCTACGCTACAGTTCATATATCTATTATCTGGGATCAGATGCGACAGTGATATATCCAGAAATAAACAGACAGGGACCCCGGAAGCATCCCCACCAACATTCATATTACTCTTGCTAGGGAGCTAATCTTACTAGGAATGAGTATTTAGAATCGCAGTAGAATCCCCAGTGGCTGTAAACTGACACATCTCCAGTGAGATGCACACCACCAAACAAGGACTGGACCTTTCACATTTCTGCCCCGATCTGATTATAGATGCTGCCAGCAATGGGAGATGCCAGTTCAGGGAGATAGTTTGCATTGCTTTGTGCACAGATCAAAATCAAAACGCGGGAACCACTGCGACGTTGGAAAGGAATCGAAGTGGACTCGGCAAACCAACCAGACAAATCCAATAATGAAATCATGTTTATGTAGGCAGGAAGTAAGCTCAATTGCCAGGAGAGTACTAGACTTTACAAGTGTAAATACATACCAAAGACGTCAGTTTGACAAGATGCCAAGTTTGTCTTGCAAAGTAGGCCACTCTAGCGATGAAAGTGCCCCTGTAGAAGGAAAACCAGGAAAATGGCTTAAAGGTCAATGGGTGAGATAGGTAGCTCACTCCGGATGTTATGGAAATCAGCACAGATTGCTGGAATCGAATGCTGTATGTTTCTCTGCAGGTGAGAAAATACGCAGGGTACCTGACAATCCTGCCACATGTAACTGCATGCAGGAGCTCTGCCACAGGGAGTTGACGCACTTACTGAACTAGCGCTTTCAGCTCTAGAGTCTTGGCAATGTGGAACCCCCAGGTCATGCTTAGTGAAAGGATGTATCAGGGCTGGAGCTGAAGGGTTGAGATCCACGGCTGAGGCCTAACCAGATATTTCAGACCACTGAGTCCTCCAAACCCAATTCAGCAGAACTGGCCTTTGTCAATAGACGGCATGAAAAGGATCAGGGAGCAGGTGGCTCAGGTGTGCCTATATTTGCAGGGCTGGTTTGGTCAGTACTTAGATGGGAGTGTTCTAAAGAAAACCCAGGGTGCTGCAGGAATTTGTTACCTTGACAATGTATCTGAGTCAGGGCCTAACGGCTCTTGCTTTTTGGGTCTTGGCTCCAGGTGGTGCCTTTGTAACCCACACACCTCCTGGGTGTGGTGTTCTGTCCCCTCTAGTGGCACCGAGACCACTTAGAAATTAATTAGTCTACTCTACAGCCTTAGCTAACAGTTATGTGGCTTTTAGCTTATGCACTAAGCTTCAGATGTCTCAGGTTTGGGGTCTGTTGGTGTTACAAGTGGGGGCTCATCTGCGATTTCAATCAGGAAGTCTCTGAAGCTCGGGACGCACTTCCTCACCTAGAGGAAGTATGTAACCCACACACCTCCTAGGTGTGGTGCTCTGTCCCATCTAGTGGCACCAAGACTACTTAGAGATTAATGAGTCCGCTACAGCCTTAGCTACGAGCCAGTTGGGCTCATCTCAGAAGTACCGGGTTTGATCCCACCCGCCAATGACGGGGGTCTGTGGATGTTATACCTTGTCTAATTTTTCCTTCCTCCCTGCCAAGCTGGGTGTCCATAAGGAGCGATGGTGCCTGGGGACAGCCGTTTGGTTTGCCCTGTCACACGTACCCAGTGAGTTCCTACTCTTCTGCTTGTGCCTAAGGGACAGAACAGTTCCACACCAAAGTATTCAAATCAAATGTAGTGTCAGACAGTCTAAATCCAGACTAGTCTGACCTCCAGTAGATCAAGCCAGCAGCACCACCCCGCACCTGCACACTAAACCCAACAACCAAAATTAGACCTAAATATTACAGCACAGGTCTTTATGCCCCATCTATTGGTTCCCCTGACATTAAGGCTTTATCAGACTTCCTTGCTGGCTTGGCGTGTGTTAGTATTACATTTGCATTACTAATCCCAGCTGGACTCTTGGCAGCATCTCCTGGGGATGAGCAATCTTTGCCCTGTGCCTTTGACTGAGGGCCCAGGCTTTTCAAACGAGATCAGGACACAGCAGCTCCCACTGAGTCACCTAAATGAAGTGGCCAGACCTGGGAGTTGTTATTATTTAGTATGTGTATTACTGTGACGCCCCATTATGGACCACGACCCTGTTGTGCTAGGTGCTGTATAAACACAGAGCAAAAAAGAAGGGCCCTCTCCCAAAGCACTTACAGTTCAAGTACAACACAAGAGACCCAAATGGATACAGACGGGGGAGTACAAAGAAACAATGAGCCAAGGCTGGTCAGCATGACAGGTAGGGGTCTCAGCACACCAGTGGCCTAACCACTGATTTTTGCCGACCTCATGCCAAAGGAGAGTTTTTAGGAGAGTTTTGGAGGATAATGAGGAGCTTTACAGAGAGCTCTCCCAAGTACAAGGGGCAGCATGGGAGAAAGCATGAAGAGACTGGCATCGTGGCCTGATCAGAGACAGGAGGAGACATCTGATAGTGACAGGTAGGGCAGGGATAGGCCATGAAGGGCTTCAGAAGTTATGTGCTGGACATGTATCCAGTCCCTATTGCCCCGGGTTAGATACCTTTAATCCCCTTCTGTCCCTCACCCGACGTCAACAGTTTGTGGCTTTCAGAACAGACCTCAGTAAAGTTTCCCAGAACAGCCTGTGGCCAATAATACATCAGGCAAAACAAAGATTGTTAAAGAAGATGAGATGGAGTCAAATCAAAGATAAATGCAGAAGGTCCCTGGGTCTATGAGTGCAGCCAGCCTTAATTCAGGGCTTAGTTAGAGGTGAAATAAATCCAAGACCATCAATGCTCACACCACCAGAAAGCCGGCCTTTGCAGGCCATCAGGGTAGATACTTCCTGACATGCTACCATGCCCAGCCATGAAGGCCAGGTGCCCAGCTCAGTTCCTGGCCCTGCACTATTTGATGTTTTTATCAATGACCTAAAAGAACACATAAAACCATCCTTTATAACATTTGCAGATGACCCAAAAACTGGGGAAGTGGTAACTAACAAAGAGGACCGGCCAGTGGCACTCTAGCTCACTTGGTAAGTTGGGTGCAAACACTGAGTGGGGGGGATGTAGTTTCCTGGGTTTCTGGGTGAGGGCTCAAACTGGTGTTAGTTAACTCTTTAATGAAACCCCTCAAAAATTGAACCTGGTCCTTTTTCTGCCAACACCATCTGGGATAAGGGTGATATGTTATTGGTCACTTCGGAGGGTTACATGGGAGCCCGCATATCCATGTTATCAGCCACGGAGTCGCAGGTTGCATTCAGCTGGGCTTGCTCGTATTGCTAGCTCATGCAGTAGTTTGGATTTGGGTCCATCTCTGGTACAATACCTGCATTTAATGAAAACTCCCACTTTAGAACTGCAAACCCTAAGGCCCAAATCTGCACCACTCTGGCAACACAGAGCAACCAGCACTCTGGCTTAAATGGCCCTGGGAGAATTCCTTCTTTATAGGGGAATCCTCAAGGTGATGCAAGGCCTCTGGAACACATCCTATGCCACCGTCCCCATGCTGGGAGTGTGGCCAAGGTGTTCGGCCACCGTGGAGAGCCTGGATGCTGGAATGGCCCCTTGAGGTGGGAGGCAACTCGTGTAAGGACAGAGCACCCTTCAGGTTGGCCCCACCATTGGGTTGCTAAAATAGTGGCGTAAAGTCACCTTTGCCTTCATCTCTGAGGTTTGTGCCACGCTCAGCTCAGCCAGCCTGGAGAATCTGAGCCTTAGTTTTAGCCACTCTTGCTCATGTGCCTTTTAGCACTTCAGAAGCGCCTTTGACTTGGCACAGTGGGTCGGCTTTTATTTTGCACAAAGTTTGAATGAAGCTCAGCTGCATGGTCACCAGCTGTGACATGCTGTACCTTGAGGGAACACCCTGCACCCCCCATGCTCATCCTTATAATATGATTGTGTGGTATCCAATGCAAAGTTTGCCATGTCCGGCGTCTTCAGAAGGCTTGTGATGCACTGAGCATTGTTGTTATAGTGATGTTATAGTGATGTTATAGGTTGTAATTTCATGTATATAGTTATGAGGCTGAAAATGTGTCCTCATGGCTTAAAACAACCCCAGGCAAAAACTCTCCAAGAGCAGAGGGGCAGTTCACACCTCATCAAGGCATGTATGGGACAAACCCAGCCCGGCCTAACAGGAAAAAAGGACGCTGGCCTAGGCAGCAACAAAGGATCTGTTGGACTCTCGAGTGAATCACCCCCCTTCCCTTGGTCAGTTTGGGGCTGCGATGAGGTAATGCTCACCTGACTCTGAAGGGGGGGGGGGGCAAAGCCAAGAGGGAAGAAAGAACATGATAAAAGGGAGAGACATTTGCCATGCTCTTCCTCTCCCCTCCACCTCCATCTACAGACACCAGCACCAAGCAACTGAAGCGATGATCAAAGAGGAGCGGCTGGCTGAAGGGCAACCAGCCAGCCTCTGGTGAGAAGCATCTAAGTTTGTAAGGGCACTGAAAGTGTTAAGATCAGCTTAGAATGTGTTTTGCTTTTATTTCATTTGACCAAATCTGACTTGTTATGCTTTGACTTATAATCACTTAACATCTATCTTTGTAGTAAATAAATTTGGTTTTCTATTCTACCTGAAGCAGTCAGAGACTCCCCTTGGGATAGCAAGCTTGGTGCATATCTTTGTTAAATTGATGAACTCATATAAGCTTGCAGCATCCAGCGGACATAACTGGACACTGCAAGATGGAGGTTCCTAGGGTTGTGTCTGGGGTCGGAGATATTGGCTAGTGTCATTTGGTTGCACAATCCAAGCAGCGGCGGCTCCAGGCACCAGCGCTCCAAGCGCGTGCCTGGGACGGCAAGCTGCAGGGGGCGCCCTGCCGGTCCCTGCGAGGGCGGAAGTCAGGCAGCCTTCGGCGGCGTGCCTGCGGGAGGTCCGCCGGTCCCGTGGATTCAGCAGCAATTCAGCTGCTGCCAAAGCCACGGGACCGGCGGACCTCCGGGAGACATGCTGCCGAATCTGCGGGACCAGGGACCTCCTGCAGGCATGCCGCCGAAGGCAGCCTGCCTGCCGTGTTTGGGGCGGCAAAAAAGCTAGAGCCACTCCTGAATCCAAGGAGCAGCTTACATGCCAGAGGCTGTGTGTGAACAGCCCAGGAGTGGGGGTTCTCACAGCAGAGCAGGGTAAGGCTGGCTCCCAGAGTCAAGGATTGGCGTGACTGAGCAGATCACTGGTCCAGACAACACCAGGGGAACGTCACACCGTCTCAGCTCTCTGGGACTGCTGGCCTCGTGTGTCAGAAGGAAGGCAACTGCCAGTTCATTCACAGGTTTTGCAATCATACTCTAGTTCTCATTAACTCCCAATATGATTTCTTGCTGTATGAAATCTGCTTCATCATGCTGGGATTGGGGAAAGCTCAATGCTTGTCAAAAGCACAGGGCCCAAGCCAGCAAGGGAGAGAACGTTATTTCTAAGGAGACCGTTACACACAGAGCAGAGCGAGGCAAAATTATTGGAGACGATATGAAATGCATCGACAACCTGCCTGCGAAACACTGCAACTCTCTCAGCAACATGCAACAGTTTCTCAGGGGATGGGAGCAGTCAGATCAATGAAATATGCAGTCAGGTCAGCACATTCGTCATCTCATTCACTCAATTGCATAAATCCATTTACCAGCAAAGCATACGCTATGCCTCCATTGACAGGAGGGGAGAAGTTACTGAGCTAGTGAAGTATGTGCCTCGGGTGACTTTTTGTCTTAAATGGAAGACATTTCCATTACAGGAAACAATGCTTACCAGTGATTCTCAATTATATGGGAACAAGGAAGAACAATGCCTGATTTTAATTAGCTGCCGCAGGTCGATTCCACAGCACTGAGAAGCCAGTGCCTCCCACCCCAAAAAGGCAAACCTAATTCGTAGGAGCAGGGAGACCCCAGATGAACAATCCCATGTGCCTGTGGAGTGCATGAGTGCTGTCTGTGCATACTTGTCTGACTCGTATCCAGTTTGGCAGGTTTCGTGGGTGTCAGGAGAACTGAGGTGTACAGACCATATAAATTGACTTCAGAAATTCTTTCAAACACATCTAGTGAGTCTGGTTTCCTGTTTTGAAGGAAAAATCAGGGACACCCCACCAAATTCTGACCTAGGGTATGGATGCACTGCAGCCACGGAAGAGAAGAAGAATTGCATGAATGTATCTGAGGCCCATGGCAGGTTGTTCTGATTGATCTTTAATCCCAGAATCATCTGGTGGAAGGGATCTGCAAGAGGACATATAGTTCATAATGATTCATATAGTCATGTGTTTAGGAGCCATTAATCCACTGGGTGTCCTCTGGGGAACTGTTTGTCTTTTAATTCATTTATTTAATTTTAGGTGAATTTAGAACTCACGAAAGCAATGCAGGAAAGTGATTGATTCTGCACACAGTGGACAGGTGCTACGCAAATTCTCCTGCCTCAGCAATGCCAATGCAGTTTAATCACATCCTGCAGAATCCTCCAAATCACTATCCCGGACCTGGGCTCCTCGTACAGCTCTGCCAATGCCCCTCAGTCCGGATCTGCAGCCCTCCGCTGCTATCCCCATCTTGGGTCAAACACATAGCTCTGCTGATGCATCTCGTATCTGAAGTACAGAACCCCTTGCTCCTCCAGGGCTGGGCTCTGCCTCAGCAGAGACTGGGAACCACTGCTCTAACTGTCAAACTTGGGATGCCGCTTGTGTAGGGAAAGCTCCTGGCGGGCTGGGCCGGTTTGTTTACCTGCCGCGTCCGCAGGTCCGGACATCCGCGGCTCCCACTGGCCGTGGTTTGCTGCTCCAGGCCAATGGGAGCTGCAGGAAGCGGTGGCCAGTACGTCCCTCGGCCCGCGCCGCTTCCAGCAGCTCCCATTGGCCTGGAGCAGTGAACCGAGGCCAGTGGGAGCCGCGATCGGCCGGACCTGCGGACGCGGCAGGTAAACAAACCGGCCCGGCCCGGCCCACCAGGGGCTTTCCCTACACAAGCGGCATCCCAAGTTTGGGAAACACTGAGTTAGAGGATGAATAATTTGTGACAAATTTTGCCTATTTTTCACTACACAATTTGTCCCCAACTAGCTAGTGATTTTTTCAAATGAATTCATTATTCAGCTTAATCATGACCCCCTTTGTTCTTGTTCCATAGCTTGTTTGCAGGTAGTTTGTTGTAAGTCCTCGATTTTCAGAATTTGAGCTTTTATTACTGGACTTTTTAGATCAGGTGGGATGTCAGCGTCCCTGATTATATGAATGAAACTCTTTAGAATCAGGTTTCTGGTGCAACGATCTTTGCTTGTGAATTTGAAATTTGCATTTTTCAAACTATATGCCACATCCACTTAATTATTTCAGCGACATCCCTGACTGAAGGCCAACAACGTAAAATCATGAAGAATTGTGCCAAATGGACTAGTCGTAGATTTTTGTGAAGCAGACAGCTTTCACTCTAGACTGACATGGGACTCAACAACCTCATTTCACCTGTGAAGCAAATTTGGTCTGGACCTGACACTCCAGAAGTAAAACTGCATGAGCCCACTGCATCAGTCAGGCCCTTGGCTTGTCTCCTTGCAGCTGATGTGTCCATGTCTTCCCTTACATAACACAGATATCACTTCTGCAAAGACTTTTAGGTTAGAAACATTAATGGATGGATTTGAGGTAAACTCAGGCCCCACACATCCATCTAATATTGCTGAACTGCTGCAGGTTACTTCTTCTGAAACCTGTAATTGACTAGTCCTGTCAAAGCATATAACATCTCAGGCTTTGACTAACAACACCGCGCACTCTGAATCCGCTTTCTATCCACCGGATAGAGCAGCACATTTGTAAAATTGCTGTCGCACGTGTCTCTCTCCTATGCTAACACACGCGCGCACACAAAACACAGATTAATACTTAAACATCAGCCTACAATCTTGTTCTAACTAGTTTGGGTCAGAAAACCCTGCCATGGAAAATGCAGTGGTGCAAAGGCACAGAAATCTCTTTTTGAACGGGAAGGTATTTTTCTTGCCCACTCCCTTTGAGATAGCCCTAGGCTTAGCTGCTGTTCATTGGGGTCCTCAGCTGTTTTTCCATGATCGATCCCCAGAGAACAAAGCTTAGGAAGTTAAATGAATTTGGGAATCTCATCTTCACTTTAATTAATCTGAAACCAAGGCAGGCTAAGGATGGAATGACGGGAGGATTGGCAGAGCCTCCCCACACTGTGGACGGAAGTGGGAGCTGCAGGGAGCTTAGCCCCTTTTACTCTCTCTGGCTGCTGCTACAGCAGATAATTTGTGGTGGCTCCAGCTCAGGAGGGTTTGCTGTTTCAGTTTGGAACAGCACTGAAAGCTGGGATGCTCTGAACTTCATCTGGCCCATCCCTATCTCTTTGGCCCAGAGTCTGTTTCCCTTACGCACTCTCAGGAGCATTGCACTCCTCCAGTAGCCCCTTTGAAATCAGTGTGATGCCTGGAGGAGCAGGGTGCTTGCCAACAGGACTAAAGGTATCATACTTCGGACCCTGCAGTGTGCAAACTCAGATGGAGATTCGTTCTGGTTCAGCCTCTCAAATGGGATTTTGATGCTTTGGCTTCCCACCCAGATGTGCAGGGGCCGGAGCGAAAGAGGAACACAACAAAGCAAGCCAGTCGTTCGATCTCAGCTGGGCGGCAGGGATCAGGCTGAGTTTCTAACGAAGGTTGGTGTTTTGACCGGAATGGTCGCACCCTTCTCTAGTGAGAGTTTGGCTGAGAGAGCACAGTGCTTTGGTTCCCCGGAAGAGCATCTGAAGATTTGAACAGGGCACTAGATCTTTCTCTCTGGCCTGGCGAGCAAGCAGTCGGGTGTGAAAATACTACCTGACATGTACGTCGTGCCTTTCATCCCAAAGGGCTGCAAAGTGCTATGCGAACCTAGGGCACCTGTCAGCCACCACAGATCCTGGAGGCCTCAAATTCCTCTTGCTGACTGCACACCAGCTCAAACCCTTAGAGTGCTGCCTGCCCCCCCCCCCCCCCCCCCCCCCCCGCAAGAGAACACCACCGCCGGGCTGGCCCAACAGGAACGGGCATTTTGGGGCTCACACAATGCAGGGGTTGCCTGCTGGCTCCCCTCTAGCAGAACAAGGCATTTAGTACCAAGGAAAGGGAATGTTTCATGTGATTTTAAGGCCACATAGGACCATGAGATCAGGGAGTCTCACTTCCTGTGTAATACAGGCCGGAGAATTTCACCCAGTTATCCCTGTACTAAGCCCAGTTGCTTGTGTCTGGCTAAAGCAAACCTTCCAGAGAAGCAGCTCAACTTGATCTGAAGACATCCAGAGATAGAGAATCAACCACTTCCCTCGGTAGCTGATTCCAGTGGTTTGTCAGCCTCACTGTGTGACATAATTGTGTTTCTTAACCGTCATGCAGCCTAGAGTCACAGCCTATGGGCTCCATGGTGGCAACAGGACAGAGAGAGAAACTCCAAGGGCTGGAAAGTGTTGCTGTTCAGAAACTAGGGGCCACCCTTCGCTTGGGGGCAGGTGCAGGCAGCCTTTGCAGTGGGGTGCCTGATCCATGAGCACAAGGCGGCGTATTAGTGGTAAGACACTCCCTTAAAGGAGCTGGAGAAAGTCAAAGGGCATGACCTTAAGCCTCTTGCCTCCCTGTTAGCACAGGGGGAAAGGCATTATACAGTGTTGCCAAACCTGAGCGTTCAAATACACTGAGCCAAGCCTCTCAAAATCATGAGGTTGGCCTAGAAATCATGAGATTTGTTTAAAAAATAACTACTGTGTGTTTTTATTTGCTTTCTTTCAGCCTGGAGAGGATCATAGTTCCCCAACTTTTCTCTGCCACCACCATGGCTAGAACGTTCCTTGTTTTTAAAAGGAGAGCTGACATTCTCAGGGACTCTCATGACCTCAGGACCTGGGGTTATCAAGGAAAACACCAAATATTGCATGAGTTGCAATCCAACTGTGAGCGTTGGCAACACTGGCCCACATGGCACCCCTTTATCGGGCTCAATAGTTGCAACCTCAGGCTGTGCTTCCCACCTCAGTCCAGGGTGGTATCCCGCACAGAGAGATCTCCTCTGTAGGAGCAATAGAAAGGATGAGCCAATCAGTTTTTGGATTGGGTCAATCGAAACGGTTCATTTAAATGTCAACCTCTTAAAGTTTTTTTTTATTATATATTAACTAACGTTTCAAAATGAAAAGTCATTTTGAATTAGAAAACAAACAAACAAACAAACAAGTGCCAAAATGTGAGGTTTTGAGACTATCAAACCTTTTTTTCAAATGTGTTTCAAATCAGATGTGTCGACAACGATCCATTCCCAAGAACAGTTTAAATTTTGAGTCAGCATTTTCCAATGAGAAACATTTTGTCACCAAATTTCCCGCGCTATTTGTGTCCTTATCTAGCCAGAGGGCTATATTGTGGGATAAAAATGCACCATCCCAGAGGCAGTAGCTGGAGGTGTAAGGTCTCACTGTCTCTCAAATTTGGATTTGAGGAAAGAACTAGGTGAGATATATTTTATTGGACCAACTTCTATTGTGGAAAGGACCAGCTTTCAAGCTTCACAGAGCTCTTCTTCAGGTCTGGGGAAGGACACCAGTGTGTCTGAGCTCAATACAAGTTGGGACAGATTGTTAAGCATAAGGGGTTCAAACATACATTGCAGGGGACCACTTAAAATGAAGTGGACAATTAAGCACTAGCAGGTCATGAGGTGTGTTATAAATTATTGTACTGAGCCATAAAACCGGTGTCCATGGTTTTTAGTGTCTAGTACTGTTGTGATAGGTTGGTTTTGTCTTTTATCATTTTTCTGTGGGAGTTCATTTGAGACCATAGTGACTGTCTGGTTTCACCCATATAGTTGTTGGGTTGGGGCATTTGATGCACTGGACGAGGTACAGAACATGTTGAGATAGGCATGTGTAGGGCCCATGGATCTTGAACGGCATGTAGAGGGGTATATTGATCATCGTAGCAGGGAAGATACTTCTGCAGGTTTTGCATCTGTCGTTCTGCCAGGGTCTGGTGCTGCTTTGAATTGGAGTGTCCTCGTCTGTAGGGAGCTTGCTTCTGATGATGAAGGGGGTCAGAGTTTGGAGGTTGCCAGGCTGGAGGTTGTTTGAAGGTCAGAAGAGAGAATTTGGGAAAGATTTGTGGTCCACATTGAGTATGGGTTGTAATTGTCTGATGATGCCATTTAAAATTCAAATTAGAGGCAGTCTTAAAGGAACTTTTCAGACAGCTGCCTCATTCAGTAAAGGCCTATTTCACTATTGTTCTTTCAGGATAAAGGACGTAAGGGAGTAAACCAAGTTCTGTTTTATTGCTACCACCTGAACAGTAAAAGGCTGAACATAACCCATTGAGCTATTGTGCCATGGTTAAAATCCAGCTCCGCACAGTACTCTGCATTTCAGCCTCAGCCTTTTTCAGTAAAACATCTCACAAACAACTCAAGCCCAGTGTAGATATGCTGGAGTACAGTCGCTAAGAGAAACCATTACGTGGGGGCATCTTAGTTTAATTTAAATTAAGCAGTCACCTGCCGCATTCGTAAAAGTGCTTTAATGTTAACCTCAGAGCACAGGCCGGTTACCCGCACAAACAGAAATCAAGTTACAGATGCTTTGGTGTTAACACCTTTGGTCTTAGTCACAAAATCAGAATGCCAAACTTTACCGGCTACATAAGCACACGCTGTACCTATAAGCATTTAAACAAACATGGCCAGCAGAAGCATTTGTTCTACTAACAGATTCCAGGGTAGCTGGTGATGGAAATCAGCGGGGCTGCTACGCCCGGCTTCTCCCTTGTGCCTCAGTGACTGTGATCAGCCTTACTCTCTCTCTCCTAGTTGTTTCAGCAATCAACTCCCCTCCCTACCTTTCTCTATTTCTCGGGGTTTAAGAGGAAGCTAGGCAGGCCAGGTGGCAGGGGAAGATTCCAGGCAGAACCTCTGCAGGGAAAGCAAGCGGCCAGGAGAGCGAGTTTAGGGCTAATATTGTTTTCCTTACTCTAATAAAGGTTCTTGTTCAGCGTTAGAAGAAATCAGCTCTTCCCCATTGTCACGTGGCAGAGTCTCATTATTTTATTATTAATATTTATTATTTGTATTATCATAGGACATGGGAGCCCTAGTTCTGGACCAGGACTCCATGGTGCTAGGTGCTGTACAAAAACAGAACAAAAAGACAGTCCCTGACACATTAAAAACACCCCCCAAAGGCACTGTCAGAGCTGCAGGACTCCATCAGCCACTGGGCAGGCTAATGGTAGGGAAATAATAACCCAAGTCTGTTTGTTTTAGTCTCCGGTGAGTGATACTCACTGTAAGTATGTTAATACTTTTTGTCATTCATGGAAAACGCAAAGGAAGAGTTAAAAAAAAACCAAAACCATGGCACACAGAGAGGCAGCAGCCCTGGACCTCACACTCTGAACCGGGGCAGCAATGCTTCTGTCTCTTATTCAGCTCCCACAAGGGTCGTGAGAGCATTTGGGAAATTGCCTGGTATTATCGATTCATGAACATTTTGCGTTTTGGACCTTTTGTCCAAATTTAGGAGAAGAAATTTTTCTTGAAATCTCAAAAAAGCTCTTGCGGGATGGGAAAACTCTCTGCCCACCCCCAGCTCTAGATATCAGCACCAGTTCAAGAGGGACAGAACAAATCACTTGTGTCAGAGTATCACCTGACCACATGTAAGATGAGGACAGCATTTCATTCCCCACCCATAATTATCCAGGTGCATTCTGGGAGTTGTTCACTTAGGGTGACCAGATGTCCCGATTTTATTGGGACTGTCCCGATTTTGGGGGCTTTTTCTTATATAGGCTCCTATTACTCCCCACCCCATGTCCCGATTTTTCACACTTGCCCTCTGGTCAGCCTATTTCACTGCCATCCTCTGAAACACCAGATGCCGACATTGGCAGAAGCAAGATTCCAAAGGGTAAAGTTCACTTCTAATTGTAGATCATGTGTAAGTAGTCTTTTGGTCTATCCAAGGCCGTGATCAAGTGTCTTGATGTTTTTCGTCTTTTGGCCTCGAGATGAAAACCTTGCCTGGGTGTCTTGGACCTTGAAGTAAAAATATTATCTAAGTTATATCTGTTAGGACAGAGAAGAGACAGGATCCCGTTATAATGAAGGTAAAGGGGATTCTTTATAAGATTGCTGGGCACAGACAGGTCCTTTGGTTCTCTCTGGCTCTCTGGTTCCCAGATTTGGATTAGTATCAAACACTAACACAGGGGGGGCTCCTTAAATCCTGGTCTGGAATGGTCTGTTAACTACACTGAACTAACCCAGAAAGACCTTTGGAGGAAAAAAAATGTTACATAGAGGAAATTATGTTAATATCCAGGGTATTAGATTATTGGTTTCCCTTCAATAAAAAACACGTGGCAATAAAGAAATAAGTGAAACATACAATGAGATCATCTGGGGCAGAGCAATAGGACATCCTAGTGAGAGCAGATTTGCTCTTGGCCTTTTGCCTTTCTAATGCTAACATACTATTATTTTGCATTTCCTCCTCAGTGTCTGTTCAGTAACAGTAGAGTTGTCTGGGAGACAGAGTTATTCCCCTCCCCACACGCTGGGTCATCCCAAGCCATGTCCCTCTGACCTGTCTGAGGAGTGATAACTAGCTTGTTAGGGGAAGTAAATACCCACTGCAGTCAGGTTGGAATTTAAAGGATGTCCTTGTCTTGGTGTCTTTCAAGGTGATGCTTTCAGCTTCGTTAACGGATCACATACAGTTTTGCTTCTTTAAAGCCAGGCTCTTTAGTTCCATCAAGGGCCTTAGATTTAAAATCTTTGATAAGTAAAAAAAAAAAAAAAAATCACATCTCAGTGGCTTTGCTTTGTAGGCTCCTTTTTGTCTTGCTGTCTTTCCCCCCCAAAAGCTCTGTGGCTTAAATTCCTGCAGCGGGAAGAAATACACTGGAAATAGAAATATGATGTACGAGATGGGAGCAAGCGTGCTGGGAGCTATGGAGAAAGCTGTGCTGTCCTGCCCCAGCGTTCGGTGCATCTGCATAAATCCGCAGCTACAGCAGCTGCTGAGGCAACCAGAGTTTTGGGCTGGGTCTCTTAAGGGAGAAGAGCGGAGAGGATCACAGACTAGAGCGATGGAAGAGGGCTGGTAAGCCCCATCTGTGCTTCCTCCTGGCCAGGCAGTGAAGGATCGTTCTCTTAGGCTTTGTCCAGTTAAAATGTGAATGATCTGAGCAACTGGGACTTCCAGTGCTTCCCTTGAGGAACTAGTCCGCACCTAAGGAATCTCACTGGGAGGAATTCTTCCCATCTTTTCAGCCTAAATGTTTCCTTTCCTCAGTTTCCCTGTTGCACCTGTGAAGTGGAAGGGGGGGAGGCAATACGAGGCCTTTGGAATATTCAGGACATGCTCCTATCTGTGGGCCATTGCCTTCTAAAACAGAGCCTCTAGTCTATCTCCTTAATGTGAATCTCATCAGAGAGCTCAATGTTTGAACTCCCTTCTCACCCCTGGGATCAGAGACCCTTGCCATTCAAGGCTGAGACAGTGGCAGGCTGTGTGGGGAAAGCGGGCCCTGCTGCTCACCACGCCATTTCGTGTCTCTGGGGCTGTCAATCCAGCCCCTTTCACTGGCTCTTTTACTGTATGGGGCTGGTGTCACATTTCAGAGAATGGATGGACACAGTGACCTGCGTATGTTACAGAAGACTTAGCCTTTCTCTGGGGAACAGGGTGGGGGCGGGGGGGAGATATGTCCCAGCCTGGGTCGGATACTGATTGTTGTACTATATACCTCATCTCCAGTGGAAGCTGTGATTTGTTTCTTGGTTCTTGCTTTCCTTTGTACACAGTCATGCCTCCCTTTAAAGTCATCTTTTCCTAGGAGCTCTGGCCTCAAAGGATTCCTTTCCTTTGTGTGGGAATTGCAGATGTCACAAACACCTCTGACACGGTGCATGATTCTTGATTCAAATTCAGCTAAGCAGAGGAGAAAACAGGTCTTTAGATCTAATGCATCTCCTGGGGATAGCAGCATGGCACACACACACACACGCACGCATGCTCCCGTGATAAGACAAACCGGGCACTGGGTGTCACCAGAACTCCACCAGAATCACAGTAGAGGGAGCAGGTATCTGGCAGTAAAAACCTCCACTTCTTAAGGAAGGCAGCCCAGTTAGCAAGTAAGGATAATTGCTCGCAGTGCAAGAACTAATGGAGATCATCTATCCCTTTCTATCGCTGGAGTTATTCCAGCAGGCCAAGGAGACTCAGCTGAAGGGACGGGGGTGAGTTTTCAGTGCAGTGACAAAATAAGCATTGAGAAACAATCCCTAACAGGGGAAATGAGAACGTTTTGGCTAATTTTGGTGAAGCGAGGGGACATGGAGAAATAGCGTGAAGATGTCTCAGCTTGTCAAATTTCTCCTCCAGATCCCTCCAGCTGGCTAACAATATTGATAAAAGGGAATTGGGGAGGAGGGGGGGGCGGGGAAGGAAAAGATCTAGGTTCTTAATCTGCCACTGCCTTAAGGCTCCATATTTCCCTGAAGCCCGACAAGCCCTTCCAAGCCTGGCGCTCAACCCTTCTCAAGATTATGTAGTGTTTTGCGATCCTTGGCTGAGAAGTGCAAGCCTTGGTATTATTATTTCTGTATACTCTTTATTCACTCTTTTTCTTTCCCCTCACCCCACATATGCTTCTCCTTGCCCTGTGACTCCCCAGTTGCTCTTCTCCATGTGCCAGTGGGAAAGGAAAGTATAATTGACAAGTTCTGCACCTTCCCGGGGCTTGTCAGTTTCACTGTGGCACTCTGCTCTTGGTACAGAGCAGGAGACAATGACAAAGCTCTAGCCCATACATTGTGCCAGTCCATACCTGCCCACATGCGCCCCAGGGGTCAGGGTCAAGAGAGTACTGGGAACACTTGGAGCAAGGCACGCAAACCATGGAATGATGGATCCTGTACACAACAGAGTCTAGCTGAATTGTATGTTAATAGAGGAGCAGGAAACAGGGTCTGAATCGTCTTCTGGGTATGGAGTCTGAATGCCTCTGATTCAGGATGCTTGAGATGTTAAATATCCTAAAATGCTGTTTAAAATCACAATGAACTGTGTGTGTGTGTCACTGCTCGCTACTGGATGGAATGAGAGCTGTGTGTCATAGGCCCTGTACTGCCAACAGCCAAAGAGATTCTTCTTTAGCTTGACAGGGGCATGTGTTTTTGCAACAGGAGGAGATCTGTCCTACCCCCACTTTTGCTGTGGCGATATATGTGGCGACTAAGTGGAGCATAAGAAGACATGATGTTCCTAGTTGGCTATGGATTTGTTACAAGCCAAGGGTGTCTGCATTGCCTTCGCATTATTTCCAGCATTAAGAGCCTGTGTCGGGCAGCTACTGGCCTTACCTGACTGTGTAACTCTGTTACTATTTTAAACGTCTGTTTGTTTGTTTTAAATGCTCCAAAGCTGAATACACTGCCCTGCTGGCATGCCCAGGGAAATCGCCATTTGCACTGCCTGTGCCATCCTGCATTCTCCCTCCCATGCATTCATTTGTACAGAGCTTCACTGACCTTCTAAATATAGAGGCCTCAAATTAAATTATAACATTGCTGATAATCAGCAGACCGGGGGATTAAACTGATTGGGACCCTGCCAGACTAGATTTAGCTTTCATTAAGTTCTGTCTACAGAGCCGCCCTTCCCAAGGAGGAAAGTCCTTATTCTCTATATTACAATATAATGCAATACACATAGCAAAAGCAAAGTACTTCACCATTTAAAATTCTAATCCTTTCAAGATCCGGAAATACCTAGGGTCTAAGTACAGCACTGTCTATCCAACATCTGCTGTTAGAAGTCAAAAGCTGAAAGCAAGTCATTTACATGAGGGTTTAGAGAACTGTGAAGGAGCTACAAGACCAGGGACATAATCGGCAGCACAGAGAACGTCTGAAAGGAGCTTGTGTATCCCTGTGAAATGCAGCAAGAGGCTTATTTAATTTTGTGTGTGTGTGTGTGTGTGTGTAAATTTCCTAAACAGTTGACCTAAATGAGTTCTTACCACGATCAGATAGCCTAGGACAACAGAGTAATCCTTCTAATAGGATTATAGGCTGTGCTAAAGGAGACTTCGGGCTTTTATGCTCTGCATCGTAATATGTATGCACACACAAACGGATATCTTGCTTGGCTGGTGGCACCTGGGAAACTGGCCCTTATTCATGGACCCATAGACTTTAAGGTCAGACGGGACCATCATGATCATCTAGTCTGACCTCCTGCACATTGCAGGCCACAGAACCTTGCTCACCCACCCCTCTATTAGGCCCCTAACCTCTGGCTGAGTTGCTGAAGTCCTCTAATCTTGAAGTAAAGACTTCAAGTTACAGAGAATCCACCATTTACACTAGTTTAAACCTGCAAGTGACCCATGCCCCATGCTGAAGAGGAAGGTGAAAAATGCTCAGGGTCTCTGCCAATCTGACCTGGGGGAAAATTCCTTCCCAACCCCAAATCTGGTGATCAGTTAGACCAGGGATCAGTAACCTTTGGCACGCAGCCCATCAGGGAAAGCTGCTGGCGGGCCGGGACAGTTTGTTTACCTGCAGCGTCCGCAGGTTCGGCCGTTTGCGGCTCCTACTGGTCATGGTTCACCGTTCCAGGCCAATAGGGGCTGCGGGAAGCGGCATGGGCCAAGGGATGTGCTGGCCGCCTTCCTGCAGCCCCCATTGGCCTGGAACGGAGAACTGCGGCCAATGGGAACTGCGATCGGCCGAACCTGCAGATGCTGCAGGTAAACAAACCGGCCCAGCCTGCCAGCAGCTTTCCCAGATGGGCCGCGTGCCAAAGGTTGCCGATCCCTGAGTTAGACCCTGAGCATATTGGCAAGACCTAACAATCAGACACCTGGGAAAGAATTATCTGTAGTAACTCTGAGCCCTCCCCATCTAGTGTCCCATCACCAGCCATTGGAAATATTTGCTGCTAGCAGTCGCCGATGGTCCACAAGCCATTGTAGGCACTCTTATCATACCATCTTCTCCATAAACCTATCAAGCTCACTCTTGAAGCCAGTTAGGTTTTTTGCCCCCTGTTCTCCTTGGAAGACTGTTGCAGAACTTCACTCCTCTGATAGTTAGAAATCTTCACCTAATTTGAAGCCTAAACTTGTCGATGGCCAGTTTATAGCCATTTGTTCTTGTGTCCACACTGGTGCTTAACTTAAATACCACCTTGTGCCTGGGATAGACCACACTGATAATGCCACACTCACTGCAAGAAATAGAGCAGACTATCCCCAGAGCTGGTGGTTTACTCTATAATTAGATTCACCAAACCAGTAACAAAAAACCATGTGCAGCACCACATGGTTAACCAGAAGTCAAACACAATCCCCCTTAGGCATTCCAGCCTTTGGCTCCCATCCAGGCAACCCAATCTAATATAGTGAGAGATTATTGGAAACCTATTTCACCAGCTGTGAGATTCTTTCTAATACCAAAGGATCAGACACATATTCCCAGGTCAATATGAATCTCAGAGCTTACCCAAATATCACACTGCCAGTCAATCCTTAGTAACTAACTAAAGATTTATTAATAAAAGAAAAGAAGAGAGTTATAAATGGTTAATAGATCAAATACCTACAAATGATTGCAAAGTCCTTAGATCAGGTTTGTAGCCATGATGGAATAGACTGCTGGCTTGTAAAGTCTCTCTTGGATTGTCCTCAGTGCATAGTTCAAGATGCTCCTTTTAGTTGTAAACCCACAGTCCAGATAATCAAAGTAGGAAAGAGGCAACATGGAGATGTCTTGGGTATCTTTTTATATCCTCTGCCATGTGCATGGAAATGTACTGTCCCAAACAAAGCCCACAGCCCCTGTCTGTGGAAAGTTACTGGCCAAGATGGAGTCCAGGGTCACATGAGCATATCACATGCCCTTATATGTTTTGCAGAACCACAGAGGGTGGCTATTGGCTCCTTGCTGTCTGAGGCATCTGCCAGAAGCCCTCCTGGGTGGGATGAGTTTCTTCAATGGCCCATTGTGAGAGCAGAGTGGTCTTCATGGGCCACCGATACCTAGCTGTCTAGCCCTAACGTAAGTCCTATCTGGTAGGTGTCACCCTGGAATACAACAGAGCTTTAAGATACAAGTCCATAGCCAATATTCATAACTTCAGAGAAAAAGAGGATACATGGATTTAACAAGGATAATCATATTTGATAGATCGTAACTTTTCCATTGACACTTTACATGATACACTTTGTACAAGCTTTATGGGAATTGTATAACAGTGCTAATATCAATTATATAAATGGTCATCTTTAATCATACAGCAGCACACCCCTCCTTGCTCAATTCCTCTCCCCTCCGTCCCTGCTTTCTCCACCACAGCAATAAAGTAGCCACCGCTGTTTGTACTGGAAATAGGAGAAAACATACATCAAAGTTGGAAACAAAATTGGACAGAACTTGGGGAATTATCATCAAATGGGGGAGTTTCTAGTGAGGTTCCACAGGGATCAGAACTAGGCTGGAGGCTATGCAACATTTTCATCAGTAATCTGGAAGTAAATATAAAATCGCTGCTGATAAAATTTGCAGATGACACAAAGATGGGTGGAGTGGTCGATAAAAATGAGGACAGGGCAGAGTGATCTGGAGCACTTGGTAAGCTGGGCCTATTCCAACACAGTGCATTTCAATACAGCCAAATGCAAGGTTATACATCTAGGAATCAGGAATGTACGTCGTATGTACAGAATCTGATGCTGCTGAAAAAAAGCAAAGGCAATTTAGGTTGCATTAACAGAGGCATAACATGCAAGTCAAGGGAGGTGATAGTACCGCTCTACTCAGCGCTGGTTACTCTTCAGCTGGGGTACTGTGTCCAATACCGGTCACCAATGTATAGCAACGATGGAGAGAAACAGAAAAGGATCCAGAGGTGAGCAACAAAGATGATCAAAGGGATGGACTGCAAGCTAGCTAAGCAAAGGCTGAAGGGACTGGGTATGTTTAGTTTGGAAAAGAGAAGATTAAGAAGGGACATGATAGCGGTCTTCAGATACTTGAAATGCTGCCATAAAAAGATGGAGAAAAGTTGTTCTCTTTTGCCACAGAGGGCAGGACAAGAGGCAATGGGTATGAACTACAGCACAGCAGATTTAGAATAAATCTCAGGAAAAACTTCCTAACTGTAAGAACAGTAGGACAATGGAACCAGACGCCTAGGGAAGTGGTGGAAGCCCCTTTGCTGGAGGTTTTCAAAAGGAGGCTGGAGCCATCTGTCTTGGATGGCTTAGACACAACAAATCCTGCGTCTTGGCAGGGGGTTGGACTAGATGACGCTTGTGGTCCCTTCTAATTCTATGGATTCTATGAAGGGGGGACTGTATCTTGGAAAGGAGTAACTCCGAAAAGGATATAGGGGACAAGCAACTGAATCTGAGCTCCCAGCGAAATGCTGTAGCAAAAATGGCTGAAACAACCTCAGATTTATAAATGAGAATTGTGAATAGACTGTAGGGGAGGGAGATAGCTCAGTGGTGTGAGCATTGGCCTGCTAAACCCAGGGTTGTGAGTTCAATCCTTGAGGGGGCCATTTGGGGATTTAGTTGGGAATTGGTCCTGCTTTGAGCAGGGGGTTGGACTAGATGACCTCCCAAGGTCCCTTCCAACCCTGATATTCTATGATTCGGAAGGTGATTTTGCCTCTGCATATGGCATTGATGAGACTGATACTGGACTATTGCACACAGTTCTGGTGTCAACATGTTAACTAGGACGTTGAAAAATTGGCGAGGGTGCTGAATCAAACACAACACATTTGTAAGTTTCACGCTCTAGGTGCGTATGTAGGAAAGTTTGGTTCGGAAGCTGCCACAGGCATGGAGAAGGGGGAATTGGGAAAAGGGCACTGTTGGGAAATCCATCCTCCTCCACCAGTTGGCAAGAGCCCAAAGAACTGGCATGGGGAGCGAGAGGGGGCACATCCTGCCATCACGTGCTTCCCTATGGGGAGAATTGGGGCTGGGATCTGAACCCTGCTCTCTTGCACTTTGCCACACTGTAAAGCACCATATAGCTCCAAGAGGCCACCTTGCCATTGCTCTACCTAGATCCCCCTCTCCCCTTAATGGTGGAGTCTCTTTAGCATTCCTGGGACTTGCCCAGCAAATGAGGCATTTTCACACTTGACAGCAGCAGCAGCTGCTTGGCAATACAAACCATGCGTCTCTCCGGGGCTCAGTGCTAGATAGGAAATGAGACTTTTAAAAAATGGAATTTCATCCCCCCTAATCTCTCCTACCAGGGGCAGGATTGTGATTGCTGGGTGCCTTGCACTGCATATGCAGGTCAGGAGCATCATGTGAGACAGGCGAGATGCAGAAAGCTCCACTGGTATGTTTCAGCCCAGGCAAGATAGCATCTTTCTGTTAGCTTGCTGCTTAAAGAGTCCTTTCTCGGCCTTCAAATATTTACCACGCCAGCTGATTTCCTGTCAGTGAACTTCACAGCTCTGGTGGCTGGTGTTATTTGTTTTCTGATACAGAGGAGAGAGGGCGGAGGTACAAAGAGAGGCCGTCCAGTACTTCCACTAGGCCAAGCCAGGCCTGGAATGCACATGAGCTGCTGCTGGTTCCCCTCAGGAGATGCGTTTGTCACAGGGGGCATGGGAAGCAGAGGTCCAGCAGTGGGCTGGCGGGTGAGAGGATGGAGAGACGGGCTGAAGAGGGGAAGAGCCGGGTGCTGTGACAGATGGCAGGGAGAGGGATGAGTGGTCGCAGTAAGGAATGCAAACCTCTTCCCAGTCAGAGTGTTGTCTGCATGTAGAGATTTGTTGAGTGTTTCCTCTTCTGGCCATGCTCTGTATGGTGAGGAGGAGGCTGGGTGGGAAGAGGAGGTGGCGTATGGAATTAGCACACCCATGCTCTGGAGGAACCAGTTTATATCCCTCTGGTTCTGCTGTGCTGATGTAACCCACCACGCCCATTATCCCATCAGCTGGGGCAATTGCAGCTGTCTGGGGGAAGAGGGGACAGAGGGAGATTTAACCTGTGCTTGTTAAAAGGCAGGTACCTAGTCTATATGGGCCTGGTCAATAAACAGCAACATGTAGGATTTAGTGCTGGAGAGGCCTTGACTGAACAGAAGCCCACTAACCCCCCAAAACATTTCATTTGTGGGACTTACACCTGGATGGGTAGGAGGGCTAGTGGGTAATACACTCAGCACCCCACATTATTAGCACTAACACATTCAGAATCCATATCTGCATTTTCACCTTCCTCTCTGCCTGCCCCTGACACCAACTACGCTGAGGTATCAGTTCCAATCTGCAGCGGGCAGCCAGTCACTGGTACCAAGAGCCAAAACCATCTGGTCTAGTTCCAGACACAAGTCCCCGGGCCCTGGCTGGCAGCTCAAGGCTGCAGCAGGTCAATTTCAAGGGGGTTATAATGAAAATGCATCTTGTTCTCCATTGGCCTTTGATCTACTGCAGCTCTGAGAATTTCAGCAAAGAAGTGAATTGCTAGAATTCCAGCACTAGGGAAAAAATCTCTCCCAGTTCTTAGCTGAGCTCCACAATAGGTCGCACCTGCTGCTGGCCAAGGATTTCAGCGGCAATGCTGAGAATTTAACAGGCGTTTGTTTATCAAGGCCATATGCCATGATTCAATTGTCCAGAAAGGGTGGCTGGACACACACGCTCTCCAAGAGCAACAGTCTGCGTGTTCATCACCTAGTATTTAACAGGCATCTTCAATAGGGGACTGCCAAGGAAAAGAATTCACCAGAAGATCCAAGGAGTATAAAAGTGGCAATTACAGACCTTTCTTATCTTTGGGGCCCATTTCTGCTCTGATACCCATCAAAGGGTACGTATGTTAGGGGCCAGATTGTGCTATGAAGGCACGGCCTGGACACTGGGTGGTGTGGCATTGCTCCCCAGTGGGGGTTTCAGCAGGCATTGTCTCTCCCTGGAGCTGCAGGGGGCGAGGGAGTGTACACCGTAGGATGTGCTCCTGGCTGATGTCTCAGAGGGTGTGGTTATGGCCCCTACTGGAGTGGTCTCCCCACTTCCCATCTAGAGCACTACTGTATGACGGGGGAGGCTGTTCTCTCAGCCTCAGAGAAAGGGCTGGGATTCCTACAGAGAAAGTCCTTTCACATACAGTTTTGCATCATTCAGAGTTGCAGGTTGTTCACTTTTGGAGAACCATCATCAGCATAATCCTCTGAGAGTTTCCCTGCAAACCAAACTGAAGCTGGTCAAAATATTTCGTACTTCTCCCACCCCTGAAAATTGGCTTTATTTTCGGAACTGGAAATTCTCACTGTATTTTCACAATTTATTTTTTTAATTTTCTGGTTTTTCCCCCAAAGCAATTGGAAAAAGAAAAATGACCATTTCCAGTTATTGTTTTCTCTTTTTCCTCCACATCCCTCCTTCCATCCCACTGTGATCTTGCTCATTTTTCCCTGGCAAAAGGGAAAAATGAGGCCAGGAGAGAGAGGCAAGGGGGAAAAAGGGAGAAAAATTAAAAATGGGGGGGAAATAGAAAAAGTTCAAGTCAGGAAATATTTTAAGGTAAATGTGAATTGATAAAGTAAACAGTAATAAGTCACCAGGACCAGATGGTATCACCCAAGAGTTCTGAAGGAACTCAGATGTGAAATTGCAGAACTACTAACTGTCATCTGTAACTTATCATTTAAATCAGCTTCTGTACCAGATGACTGGAGGATAGATAATGTGACACCAATTCTTAAAAAAGGCTCCAGAGGTGATCCCAGCAATTACAGGCTAGTAAGCCTGACTTCAGTACCAGGCAACCTGGTTGAAACTATAATAAAGAACAGAATTATCAGATACATAGATGAACACGATTTGTTGAGGAAGAGTCAACATGTTTTTTTTATAAATCATGCCTCACCAAACTACTAGAATTCTTTGAAGTGGTCAACAAGCATGTGGACGAGGGGGATCCAGTGGATATATAGTGTACTTAAATTTTCAGAAAGCCTTTGATAAGGTCCCTCACCAAAGGCTGTTAAGCAAAGTAAGCTGTCATCGGATAAGAGGGAAGGTCCTCTCCTGGATCAGTAACTGATTAAAAGATAGGAAACAAAGGGTAGGAATAAATGGTCAGGTTTCAGAATGGAGAGGGGCAAATAGTGGTGTCCCCCAGGGGTCTGTACTGGGACTAGTGCTGTTCAACATATTCATAAATTATCTGGAAAAAGGGGTAAACAAGTGAGGTGGCAAAATTTGCAGATGATACAAAACTACTCAAGATAATTAAGGCCAAAGCATACTGTGAAGAATTACAAAGGGATCTTACAAAACTGGGTGACTGGGAAACAAAATGAAATTCAATGTTGATAAATGCAAAGTAATGCACATTGAAAAACATAATCCCAACTATACATATAAAATGATGGGTTCTAAATTAGCTGTTACCACTCAAGAAAGAGATCTTGGAGTCATTGTGAATAGTTCTCTGAAAACATCCACTCAATGTGCAGCGACAGTCAAAAAAGCTAACAGAATGTTGGGCATCATTAGGAAAGGGCTAGATAATAAGACAGAAAATATCATATTGTGTCTATATAAATCCATGGTACACCCACATCTTGAATATTGCGTGCAGATCTGGTCACCTCCTCTCAAAAAAGATATATTGAAATTGGAAAAGGTACAGAAAAGGGCAAAAAATGATTAAGAGCATGTAACAGCTTCCATATGAGGAGAGATTAATAAAACTGGGACTTTTCAGCTTGGAAAAGAAACAACTAAGGAAATATGATAGAGGTCTATAAAATCATGATTGGTGTGGAGAAAGTAAATAAGGAAGTGTTATTTACTCCTCATAACACAAGAACTAGGGGTCACCAAATGAAATCAATAGGTTTAAAACAAACAAAAGGGAGTATTTCTTTACAAAATGCAGAGTCAGTCAATCTGTGGAACTCTTTGCCCGAGAATGTTGTGAAGGCCAAGACTATCTAGTTCTTTTTTTGTACCCTGTTATAAATTCATGGAGGATAGGTCCATCAATGGCTATTAGCCAGGATGGGCAGGGATGCAAAACCATGCTCGGAAGTGTCCCTAGCCCCTGTTTGCCAGAAGCTGGGAATGGGCGACACAGGATGGATCGTTTGATAATTACCAGTTTTGTTCATTCTCTCTGAAACATCTGGCATTGGCCATTGTTGGAAGACAGGATACTGGGCTAGATAGACCATTGGTGTGACCCAGTATGACCATTTTTCTTTTCTTATGAATTTTTTTGAATAAATGAAACATTCTTCCTTTTCAAAACCCACAGAATTAAAATGATTTGAATTTTCAGATGTTGTTCACACATTAATTCACACAGAAGACTGGAAAAGGGCAAATATAGTGCCAATCTATAAAAAGAGAAATAAGGACAACCCAGGGAATTAGACCAGTCAGCTTAACTTCTGTACTCGGAAAGATAATGAAGCAAATAATTAAACAATCAATTTGCAAACATCTAGAAGATAATAAGGTGATAAGTAACAGTCAGCATGGATTTGTCAAGAACAAATCATGTCAAGCCAACCTGATAGCTTTCTTTGACAGGGCAACAAGCCTTGTGGATAGGGGGAAAGTGGTAGATATGGTACATCTTGACTTTAGTAAGATGACTTTTTGGTACTGTCTCATATGACTTTCTCATATACAAACTAGGGAAATACAATCTAGATGGCACTACTGTAAGGTGGGTGCACAACTGGTTGGAAAACCATTCCCAGAGAGTAGTTATCAGTTGTTCACAGTCATGCTGGAAAGGCATAATGAGTGGGGTCCTGTAGGGATCAGTTCTGGGTCCGGTTCTGTTCAATATCTTCATCAATGCTTTAGATAATGGCATAGAGAGTACACTTATACAGTTTGCGAATGGTGCCAAGCTGGGAGGGATTGCAAGTGCTTTGGAGGATAGGATTATAATTCAAAATGATCTGGAGAAACTGGATAACTTGTCTGAAGTAAATAGGATGACATTCAGTAAGGACAAATGCGAAGTACTCCACTTAGGAAGGAACGATCAGTTGCACACATACAAAATGGGAAATGACTGCGTAGGAAGGAGTACTGTTGAAAAGTGCTCGAGGTCAAAGTGGACCACAACCTAAATATGAGTCAACAGTGCAACACTGTTGCAAAAAACCCCAAACATTATTCTGGGATGTATTAGCAGGAGTGTTGTAAGAAGGGGTACGTCTTGGCGGGTAGCAATCGATTTATCCGGGATCGATATATCACGTCTCATTAAGATGTGATATACTGATCCCCGAACACGCTCCCCGTCAACTCTGGAACTCCACCAGAGCGAGCGGCAGTAGCGCAGTCGACGGGGGAGCCGTGGCCGTCGATCCCGTGCCATCTGGACCCCAGGTAATTTGATCCAAGGTACTTCGACTTCAGCTATGCTATTCGCGTAGCTGAAGTTGCATATCTTGGATCGATCTCCCCCCCCAGTGTAGACCAGCTCTAAGACACAAGAAGTAATTCTTCCACTCTACTCTGTGCTGATTAGGCTTCAACTGGAGTATTATGTCCAGTTCTGGGCACCACATTTCAGGAAAGATGTGGACAAATAGGAAAAAGTCCAGAGAAGAGCAATACAAATTATTAAAAGTCTAGAAAACATGACCGATGAGGGAAGATTGAAAAAATTGGGTTTGTTTAGTATGGAAAAGAGAAGACTGAGAGGGGACATGAGAACAGTTTTCAAGTACATAAAAGGTTGTTACAAGGAGGAGGGAGAAAATTTGTTTTTCTTAACTGCTGAGGATAGGACAAGAAGCAATGGGCTTAAATTGCAGCAAGGGAGGTTTAGGTTGGACATTAGGAAAAACTTCCTAACTCTCAGGGTGGTTAAGCACTGGAATAAATTGCCTAGGGAGGTTGTGGAATCTCCATCATTGGAGATTTTTAAGAGCAGGTTAGGCAAACACCTGTCAGGGATAGTCTAGATAATACTTAATCCTGCCATGAGTGCAAGGGACTGGACAAGGGGACCTCTCAAGGTTCCTTCCAGTCCTATGATTCTATGGCTATGTCTACACTATAGCTGTGATCGACGCTCTGAGATCGATCCGCCGGTGGTCGATTTAGCAGGTCTAGTGAAGACCCGCCAAATCGACAGCAGATCCCTCTCCAGTTGACCCCTGTACTCTACCCCCAATGAGAAGAGTAAGGTGTAGACCCTGCAGTAACTCGACTTAAGGTACGTTGACTCCAGCTAAGTTATTCGTGTAGCTGGAGTTGTGTAGCGTAGGTCCACTTACCGTGGTAGCGTAGACATAGCCTATGATTATTTTTCCATTTTTTGACAAGTGCAACAAACGACAAACCCTTTGAGGTTTGCCCATCACTAATTTCTTTGTATAGCTCCCTTCTCTAGTTCAGTGGTTCTCAAAGCTGGTCCCCCGCTTGTTTAGGGAAAGCCTCTGGCAGGCAGGGATGGTTTGTTTACCTGCCGTGTCCACAGGTTCGGCCGATCGTGGCTCCCACTGGCCGCGGTTCACTGTTCCAGGCCAATGGGGGCTGTGGGAAGCAGCGCGGGCCCAGGAATGTGCTGGCCGTCCTTCCCACAGCCCCCATCGGCCTGGAGCAGCGAACCGCAGCCAGTGGGAGCTGCGATCAGCCGAACCTGCGGATGCGGCAGGTAAACAAACTGGCCCGGCCTGCCAGGGGCTTTCCCTGAAGCGGCGGACCGGCTTTGAGAACCACTGCTCTAGTTGATTGTTACTGGTGGTAATATCAACTCCTCCACTCACTGTTGTGCCTTTTAAAAAACAAAACTTGAAGGGAGGAGGGACTGGGGGAAGAGAAATTGTATGAATATCTGAGAACTGCATGGTGTTCAATGTATCTACATCCCAGCAATGGATGATCTGGATTGCGTGCGTTTAACAACCCTTTTGCAAACCCAGCATGGGTACCCCAAATATTTATTGAGTTAGATTTTATATTGGATTGGTTTTGGACACAGGGAAATTCAGTTCCATTAGGGCATCTTCCTTCCATCATCTCCAATCATGACATCTGCCTGTGGAGCTAGGCGCCTGGGCTTGCCTGGTTCAGACATGTGCATGAAAACAAAATCTCTAACTGCCTAGGATGCAGGGACCTCAGCGAGGCATCTTAATGCCAAGGCTGGTTGGTTAAGGAACAATCAGCTCCACTCAATATTCCTGCCAGCTGTTCAAGTCCTCCCAGTAAAGTCAACAGTAAAACTCCCATTGGCCCTAACGGGAGCTGGACTGAGCCTCAGTTCTTTATCTGTAGCCCTGGCCCAAAATTCTTTCCAACCTGAAACCATCATATTTGTTATTTTGATAGCAAGCTCTACGGAGGAGGGAGAGAGTATCTTATTCATGTGCTCTGGAGCCTGTGAGAATGCATGCATTGCATTATTAATGTACATTATTCTTAATCAGTCAATTAGGTTGAATAACAATAAGATAATACACGCAGCTCCTGGATCTTTGTAACCAAAAGCTCTACAAATCTTTCCACACCAAGGGGAATCTGAGCCTGCACAGATAGATTTGGCCGACAGTGTCAGACGATAGCGGGGATGAGCAAGTCTGAATCCCATCCAGTTTTATTTGTAAACATTACATAAATACATGACTGGAGGCATGGGAATAGAAGGATCTCTGTAATCCTGCTACGCTGTAGATTTCTCCTCAGCACGTGAGCCTCTGAGACACATTTCCCATCTACATACCAAAAAAAAAAAAAAAAAAAAAAAAAAAAAAAGAGATAAACCCAGTTATTGCCCAGACGCATTATAAAAGGGGAAGTGCCACACTTCGAAGTATGTGCCAGAGCCATCTTCAGAGCCTCACTTTCACCCATGCACTCCATTGATAAAGCAGTGGCGCACTTTGCCATGCAAAGATCATGTGATTTTAAATGATGTCCAATCAGTTTGAGCCTGGTAGTGCAACAACTCTGCAGCAGCCCGAAGCCCACAGAGTGAAGAAACTGCGGAAGAGTGGGAGTGTCTCTCTCTCCCCATTTCCATAGTCCAGCTGTCCAGACATTGTGATGTTCGTAGATGATGGGGTTCTGTTTTGCTGAACACTATCATTGCTGCTGTCTGTGTATCAGATCGTAGGGTGCAGATGCTGATTGCTGCGCTGGTAGGTGAGATCCATGCCCCAGATCTGTGGGACACAATGTAAACCCCACCCCGTAGGGCAGTGCGTGAAAAATACGTATGTGTAAATTTAAGGACTTGTGGAATGCGTCTAATGCGTTTTATCAGGGATATCTGCCCCTTGTTCAAACACTGCCAGTGGCTTAGAGAGAAAGAAAAATAAAAAGTCTCTTATAAAATTATTACCCTGTAATTTAAGTCAACAGCAGTGGTACCATGATGGAAGCCAGCAGTTATGTCACATTGTTTTATCACTATAATTACATCAAGAACACAGTTACTGTCTGGGAGCGATAAGATGAAGAGAAGCAGCCCTTCTGAAATTTTGTATTCATGGCACTGAGATTTATAGACTGGTTCTGTGTTTGGACATTACGTTCAATTACTTCCCTTTAGCTCTGGAGATCTGTGTTACAAGAGAAACACTCTCATAGGGTGTCCCCCTAACTCCATCTGCTGCCACTGGGTTCACCTGGAGCCACCAAATGCAAGGTGGCTAAGGAAGATTGCTAAGAGATGCTCTGATTCCTTTCATTTCACTAGTCAGGGAAGATGGAGTCAGTCACTGGACAGCAACTTGAAGTGCTCCACGCTCATTTCATCTGCCAAGGGTGACTCTGAGGCTCTCCCAGCCCCAGGACTGAGGAAATTCAACTCTGCTTCCATGTTACATTACAAGACCACTGGGACAACCAATGGCTGACCTTTCTTTCCAGTAGCTCACAGCCATGCCAGTTGTGGCAGCTGGGAAAATGCTTACTCAGTGGAAGATCTTGCGTTCCAAACCTTACCCTTGCTTCTGATTTCCAATTGCCCTGAGAACGCATTACCCAGAGCAGAGATTGTGAATCAGCCAGCTCTGCTCTCCTATGCCTTATCTGAAGGAGCTCCTACTTGCTTTTAGCGGTGTGGCTTGCTTGCCAATTTATTTTGGCTACCAAACTGCTAATAGCATTGTTCTGTAGAGGTGCAGAGAGGCACACTCAGGTACCTTTCCCTAACTTGTGGTATCGCCCTAGCAGCTGTCTATAAAATCTTAAATCCTCCAAACACTTGTTCACTCATCTCAAAGAGTGAATCTCGCAAGGCTTGGAGGTTCCATCATCATTCACTATCCATTTCTCCCACCTTCCCCCATCGCTTTGGAATACACAGCTACTCTCTCTGTTCAGGGGATCAATGCTCCACGTGCTCCTACATCTTGCCTGATGACTCATCTGTTTCTAGACTCTTTACTGGGGATCCCCTTATTTACTGTAAACGGTCCTGAGGCACCACAGCGTCCAGCGAATGGTGCAAGAGAAACTGGAAAGCTGCAATTGCTGCTGCTCTCAGCTGCCAAAGGAGGCTGGTTTTGTTTTTTTCCTTTTTATAGTGAAAGGCAGGACATGGCAGTGACACGCACAAAAGGTCAAATGCAGAGAAACTGTCAGACCCCAGCCATCTTGCTGGGCCAAAAGCCTTTTTTCTATCCAGTAATTCATTGTCTTATGCTTATTCGACGTCCTTGTGCTTGCACCAGACTAGCACTCAGGACCCATCCTATGTATGCACGTGAGACTCTCTCTCCTCCTGCATGTTGATCTCCTAGCATCTCGTCAGTACGTTGGTGCCCTCTATTTACATCATGAAAAATGACAGTATAATTTCCACCCCCGATACGTGTCAGTTACAGATTGCAGGCACTGCTTCCTGGGTGGAGAGGAAGTTCCGCCTCCATGGGCAAATGAACACTGTGGCTCTTCTGCTGAGAACTGCAACAAGAGAGCCAATCAGCAGGGCCAATCAGAGTGGGGACCAGGAGAGCCATTTGGCCTGGGCCTCAAGCTTAAAGGGGGCCTCAAATTTAGACACTTGTTATTCTGAAGCAATATCTTCCTGTGTCACTGAATGGGATGTCCAAAACTAGATGGTCTGCACGGATTGATGGTGTTCAACCAGTTGCGCAGTGTCTGAATTCAGCGAGAAAGGCTTTAAATGAGCTTGAATCTCTCAATCTCACTGCACAGGCTCGAACTGAACTTCAGTCTGTTCAGAAGCACATGTCCAAATTTGAATGCATTCTGATGTCATCTTTGTGGATGAAGCTACTTACAATGATCCACCAAACTCATCTGGTAATTGAAGCACGCAATGCTACACTTGATGTTGAGAGGGATAACACTGAAAGTCTTATCAATGACATTCAGCAGATTCGTGAACAATGGGATGCGATCCTGACTGAGTCCAAATTAGAAGCAGAGAATATTAGCATTTCATCTGAGTTCTCCACCAATCGCAACTTACCTACTGAATCGGATGCCGAGCAGCATTATAGGGTCAATGTTTTCCCTGTCATCATTGACTATATTCAATCAGGTCTTACACATCCATTTGAGTCACTGCGACTAATTTGTACCCTTTTGGGGTTTCTTTGGCAGTTCAACAGACTGAGTAATGAAGATCTACTTTCTGCAGCTGAACAATTTCAGCAACAGTACAACAAAGAAATCTCAAAAGATCTCAGTGACGCAGTCATCTTCCTCAAACGAATATATTCCACAAACTTTACATTGGATTGCAAGCCAAAGGAATTGCTTCAAGAAATACTCGAACTTGGACTCTCTGGGGTGTTTCTTAATATCACAATTGCATTGCGTATTTTTATCAGTTTGCCCGCATCACTGGCTTCAGGTGAACGCCCCTTCAACGTGTTGAAGCAGGTAAAGAACTATCACCATTCAACTATGGGACAAGAGCATTTGAATGGGCTTGCCATGCTTAATATCAACTGTGACATTACACGAAAACAAGATTTTTAGTAGATTTGCACAGAAACTGGCTAGAAAAGCATTTGTTAAATATAAAATATTCAAATTATGTCTCACTTTTTTTTGGTGCCTTATTTTGTTTTCATATGTCGTCCTTTTTTATTTTTATTATGGCTAGGGGCCTCAAAAGCTGGAAGTGGCCCAGGCCTCTCTGGACCTCTGAGAGGGCCTGCCAATCAGTACCATGTATCTGCACTGTGGACATCTGTCAACTAGGAATTCGACTGACACCTACTCGACTCATTTCTCACAGGGGCCACAGAGCGCCCGTCAGGTAAAAATGACTTCTCATCCACAATATTTTGCATGCTCCACCACAGACCAACATGCAGGGAAATCACAGAGCAATCTGAGCTCTGTACAAGACTGAATGATGGGAAGTTTACAGTACATTTTGCTAGGCAGGCACAATTCAGATGAAGATAGTGCCACAGAATGTAACCCCATCCTGTTTACTGACATTGTTTACTATGCTTACCACAAAAGCATGGGATAAAATATCCTCTTGTCTGAAGTCAACAGCGACAGTGCAGTTAAGGATGATCCGTCATGCCACAGAGCTTTATCACGGTAATTACATCAGGAGCAAGTTTACTGTTTGAAAAAGAAGTAAGATTACAAGAAGCAATCCACCAAAACGGCAGCACCGCCATGGCTAAGAGATACACAGCAGGGAAGAGGAATACGTTATGCGAATGAAGCTGAGACTAGATTTAACACTCCAAGGACCAAATTTTCCTTGACTGCCCCTGAAGTATTTATGAGCACATCTCCTTTCAGGCGCTCATACATGCATGTTCAATAACTAATCCTGCATGCAGGGATATTCGTTTTGCACTTGCAAATGTACATACTCCCTGACGTTAAGGACATTTCTAGAGGCCCTTAGAATGCAGGGGGATTACAGAGTCCTCCAGACACTCTTCTGAGGCAAATCAAAGTCCCTCAAAACCACATGGATTGGACACTTCATTAGTCAAGAATGGACCCATGCTCATCTGCTACTTTGACATCTCTACGTAGCACAACCTTTTTTCTTCAGGCATAATAATATAGAAAATATCAAATTGTCTCTATATAAATCCATGGTACACCCCCATCTTGAATATCGTGTGCAGATATGGTTGCCCCAACACAAAAAAAGATAGATTGGAATTGGAAAAGGTACAGAAAAGGGCAACAAAAATGATTAGGGGAATGGAACAGCTTCCATATGAGGAGAGATTAATAAGACATGGACTTTTCATCTTGGAAAAGACATGACTGGGGTGGGGGATATGATAGAGGACTATAAAATAGTGACTGGTGTGGAGAAAGTAAATAAGGAAGTGTTATTTACTCCTTCACATAACACAAGAACTAGGGGTCACCCAATGAAATTAATAGGCGGCAAGTTTAAAAACAAACAAAAGCAAGTATTTCTTCACACTATGCACTGTCAACCTGTGGAACTCTTTACCAGAGAATGTTGTGAAGGCCAAGACTATAACAGGGTTCAAAAGAAGAAGTAGATAAGTTCATGGAGGATAGGTCCATCAATGGCTATTAGCCAGGATGGGCAGGGATGGCGTCCCTTGCCTCTGTTTGCCAAGATGGGCAACAGGGGATGGATCAATAGATGATTACCTGTTCTGGTCATTCCCTCTGGGGCACCTGGCATTGGCCTCTGTCGTAAGACAGGATACTGGGCTAGATGGACCTTTGGTCTGACCCAGTATGGCCATTCTTATGTTCAGGCCAAGTTTCAAGTGATCTGCCAACAGCTCAGGTGAGGATCTGTACAACCATATGGAGAATCTGAATTTGGATCCTCCCTCTCTTAGCCACATGGAGGATCTGAATTGGTGTCTTGAACCCATTCTCAGTTTCCTCAACATGGCAGGGCATGGAAGCACCACAGAGACAGTGGTGGACAACCTGTGGCCCATCAGGGTAATCCACTGGCAGGCCATCAGATAGTTTCTTTACATTTGCATGGCCGCCCGCCACTCCCAGTGGCCACGGTTCGCCATTCCCGGCCAATGGGAGCTGTGAGAAGCGGCACGGGCCACAGGGACGTGCCGGCCCCTGCTTCCCACAGCTCCCATTGGCCACAGGGAGCTGCGGGCGGCTGTGCAAATGTAAACAAACTGTCTGGCGGCATGCCAGTGGATTACCCTGATGAGCCACGTGCGGCCCACTGGCCGCAGGTTGCCCACTGCTGCTCTAGACAGAGCTTCACAAAGCCATCCTGGACTGGAGGGAGGGTCATTTCAACTCTGACTGGATACACCCCTCCCCCCCCCACACACACAAATAAGATGGTGAGAAAATAGAGGAGATGCAAGGACGCAATCTGTCCATGAGACCCCATTGTAAAGAAGCTGTCATTGCTAATGCGAGGCTAGGAGCAATATCATTGGTCAGTTTCCTTTGTGACATTAGGAAATTGGTACTCCAGGCACCACAGCCGCCTCCCCAGTGCACCACACACACTGGCTGCCAGAGATGAAGGGGGCAGAACAGTGCACACCCCAGGCATTCAAAGAGATCTGGCCATCAGAGAGCCATGGTCCATAGACAAGCTGTGACAGGGAAAGTGGAAGGGAAAAAAAATGAGCGTGGATGGCAGAAAAGACAGCCTGATACAAGCAGGCTCTGACACCAAGGATTTTGCCAGACCTCATGTCACTACCATGGCAGAGGCACACAGAGCCAAGCTGCCCTCTGCCATGCAGGCAGCAACGTCCCAGCCTGCAGAGTTTTGGGGGGGCTATAAATCACTATGTAAACCCAGAGACCAGCACTCAGCCCCAGAGCTCCACACCGGCCACCGACAGGAATCATCACCTTCCACAGATCTGCTTCTGTGATGGCCTCATAAGCCACCAAGTACTACCAGTGGGAGCAGGGCCAGACATAGCAAGTCCCCTCCTTCCAAGGAGTCAGCCTGTTCACACGAGTCACAGAAGAGCTGATGGCAATCAGGGATCACCTGTGACTGCCCCCTGCCCTGGCTGGCTGGCAAAAGAGAGAACACCTGGGAGCCCAACTAGCAGCCTGTTGGCCCCTCCTCAGACAAAGGGGAATCTACTACCCACCCTAAGCCATTCAATAGTCAGGGCAGTACTAGAGAAACCACCGCCCCATGCTAGAGTCTTTGCAAGCCACTGCCCAGCGTCCAACCAGCCTCTTCCAAGCAAAGCTAATCCACACATGGCAATAAACGGGGTCCATTGGCACCCACCGGCTGCCTGTTTCCTGGATCCCTCCCAGGCCGGTATCAGGCCAGGGCACAGCACAGGGACAGTACTTGTTGCTATGGTGGATGACGTGCTCCTCACTTGTGACAGGGGAAAATCATCCATACCCCTCCCACTGGGACTCTTTATGGCATCTCTGACCAGTGATCACCAAATGCCCTGCCTCCAAGAAACTGCCAGGATGAATGGAAACTCCCTGGAATGGTTCAGGGCCTCCCTCTCAGATCCCAGCTGGAGCTGCAGGGGTTCAGCACCTCTGAAAACCGTGTCATGTTATTTAGGTGCCTAAGGCCATGTCTACACTAGCGAGCTTACAGCGGCCCAACTGTACCAAGGCAGCTGCCCCACTGTAAGATCCGCTCCGTGTAAAGCTCTCTCCCGGCGACATAATAAAACCACCTCAGCGAGCGGCGGCAGCTACGTCGGCGGGAAAAGCTGTCCTGCCAACGCAGCGCTGTGCACACGACTGCTCGTGCCAGCGAAACGTATGTTGCTTAGGGAGGTTTTTTTCACACCCAGGAGCGACATACATTTTGCTGATGTCAGGGTGAGGGTAACCATGGCCTAAATAGAGACTTCGATGCCTTACTCTAAGCCTCCATGTTTGCAAATTGTGGCCATACATCTACTGTGTACAGACATGCATAATGCATGCAACTGAAAGCTCAGCCGGCGCCCCAGTCTGCCCAGGGAAAGTGCCCGAGCGCCAATTTATTCTCTCACATGGCGTTTTCATTTACTTGGTGTTCCAGGCAACTCTGTGAAGGTTAGGAAAAGGCCCTTCAAAGGTGCTGCAATTTGCAGCATTAGCTTTTAGTGCTCAACCAGGCTGGCGAGCAAAGGAGGAGGATCGGGGTGGGGGCTGTGATGTTTTAGGGATGATTTGAAATGCATAGGGTTGCGGGGAGATGTTGTGCGTAAAGGCCACTTTTCAATCTCCTGTTTAAAAAATCATCCCCAGAGCAGAAATATTCCGAGTGCGTGTGGGGAGCTCGCTCGCTCGCTGGCCGGCTGCATATTTGTTTTATGAAATGCACTGCACAGCGATGTAAGATTTATGATCCAAGTTGTAGAATATATTGAGAGCGTTACCAAACTGGCCACTTTTCAAAGGCATTTCGAAACAGTAAAACCTAGATGAGAGGCCACCCCTCCCCCTGCCAGGCAAGCTCCCCTCTTCCAAGACTGCCCCAAAGCATCTCCTCACATAGGGCAGATGGTTCTGCTCCACCTCTATTAGCAGACCACCCCGACTGAGCAATGAGCATTGCTGCTCCCCTGAGCAGTTGCTTAAGACAGAATTTGCTCTGTGGGCTATGAGGCAATGCAAGTTGGGTGTTAGGTCCCTGGCGTCTGGGCTAAATTCCAACCTGGGTAATTGCATTCTGGCTATTTAAATCCCTCCTACGCTGCGCAGTCACAACTGGAAACAGTCTCCTTTTCATTCTGACCGAAGCTGTTCTATGGGGTTGCTACTGTTGCAGGTCAATGTTGTCGATAGCTAGAATACAGACAAATGATAAGGTATATAAATCATGCTTCTGGGCATAAGCCAGCCACCCGACGGGGTCAGGAACAAAACTTTCCCCGATGGGCTGGTTATTCCCTAATTGTGCATTATGGCATTTCTTGTATCTTCCTCTGAAGCAGCTAGTCCTGGGCCATTATTTAAAATAAAATACTGGACTGTCTGGGCCAAATGGACAGGCAACTCTTCGGCTCTTCAGGATAGGAAACTATCATAGCAATGTTAGGGAGGCTTATTCTTTATTACAATGATTAATTTCAATGTACTCTACTTTCTACTGGTTGAAAGTCCAGAAGGAGATAAAGGGGGAGGCGAGGGGGATAGTTTCTGTTCATTATTTGTTAGTTTTTCAAGTCTGAACAGGCATTTTCAGTGCTAAGGGCCCCTCACGTCTATGGGAGTTGGACTGTTAGCTCCATACGTCCCGTGGTGATTTCTGAGGGCGAGAGAAGATTGGAAGTGATCAGCAGTGTTGCGTGACAGGTCAAGCAGAGGTTGGTTGCTGTGCAGCTCCCGCATTATTTTTATGCTGCCAATTAATACAGCCTGAGGTTTAGAACAAGACAGAAAGGCAGCTAGTGGAGAGAGAGGCCCAGAGATGAGTGAGTAGGTGCAGGAGCAACAGGGGGGGGGGGGATTTTGCCTTCCTCAGAAGCATTTGGCATTGTTCAACAGCAGAGACAGGAGGCCAGATGAGCTGTGGTTTGTTCTAGTGCAGCGAGGACAGCAGAGTGATTGGTCTGAGGAGACGGGGCCTAATCCAGAGCCCATTCTAGTTGATGGGAGTCTTTCCATTGTCTTCAGTAGTCTTTGGAACAGGCATTTGCTTTCCAGAGTCCACTAGGCCTGTGGGAGGATACAGATGGCGTTCACCTCATGCAACACCACTGCCATTGGGACTGCCCTGCTGGACCTGAACCAGAGCTCTGTGTAGCTCGAAAGCTTGTCTCTCACCAACAGAAGTTGGTCCAATAAAAGATATTATTTCACCCACCAGATCAGGGCTAAAACAGGTTGGCAGGGCCCACGTGGGGAAGACTGACATGGGACTGCCTGTGTGATTCTTTACGGAACCAGAAGCCTTCCATATCCAGGGCTTTCAATCTGTTACTTTTCACTACTGCTATCATCTCCTAAATAAATTAAAACACAGCGAACAAACAGAACCAAGAGAGCCTCTCTCCTGAGTTTGTCTCATCCGCGCAGGTGGGATAAATCATCCCTCCTAATGTAATATTGAAAGCACTCTCTCCAGCAGGACTGTCGCTATCATTCATTAGGTGCAGTTTTGCAATTCTGCTGTTATGAACTGGAGCCATTCGTCCAGCCGCGCGACACAGGTGACACTCTCGAGCATTTTGCATCACCTACGAAAAGCCATTATAGATAAAACAGCTCGATCTCTGATATGACCTGAAAGGAGCTGACAGAGTGTTATCTTCAAAACACTGCCAGACATTTTCCAAGAGGAGTTTCACTTGAACACAACTCTTGCCCAGCTCAGCCGAGTTCCCTCTAGTGCTCCTGAACCCTGCTTGCCAGCTGCTGTGCCCAACATATCATCTGGGTTGTAGAGAAGGGACTTGTGAACAGGAAAGAGGCGGAATCACAGGAAAATGCTTTCTTAGTCACCAGCCAGTTTGTTCTGGCCTCTGGCTGTGAGACCCAGGTTCAGAGACCCTATTTCCAGGGGTTTCACATGAGACGCTCGCCAGCTCACAAGGGAAATTTGTAACCCAACTCTCCACTTTTTGCAGTTACCTGGGTGTTGCCTCATGGGCAGCTCTGATGTGAGGCTCCAAGACTGCTGTGTCGAGTCACCCCGTTGTGTGTCACACATGGTGAATAGGGGTGGTCAGATTATTCACTGTGGAGAATTATCTGATTATGCTATTTGAGAGTCAGAGCTTCCAGATTTTCTCCAAATGGTTTGTGCCAGCAAATGGCAGCCTATGGGGTGCTTGGCAACTCTTGACTACTTGTTATTCATGGTGTGTGGTTGGCCACATCCAAGCCCCATTGTATTATTTCCGTTCCCTGATTAGATCACTTACAGCTTTTACACCGGAAAATGACAATTGAGGGAGAATAAATGGCAAATTACAAACTTTCTGGTTTGAATTTTCAAATAATGGATCGTTCTGTGCTAAAGTTTGTGGAACTTTTTGAATTTGAAAAAGTTTTCTCAAGTGAATTGGTGCTTAAATGCCCAGGAATGATAAACCCTCTGGCCTGTTATCTGACTCCGATAACAGCAGAGTGAACTCACCAAGTTTGTGCCTGAATATATTCACAGACCACTTTCAGAATTATTTCCAGTCAGCTGTAGCTACAATGACACCATGTTCGCTGATTACATCAAAGGAAAGAGGAAATTAGGTAAACAAACAAAAAAGTTTCAGTGTCACAATTTGATACTTTCTCTCCCCTTCTTTCCATAGGCGGAACCATTGATTTGGGACAGAACTTGGCAATGCAAGGCCTCCCTCTTCAAAGGCTGAGCTGCCAGGACTGAATACTCCAGTAGTGCTCCAGGATCATGGCCTCACGTCAGGTGACTCAACAGCCCAATCTGATCAGGCCTGGGCTGTCCGCCTGGACCATCTAGGGCTACAGTTGCATTTGGAGCTAGGGTGCGATTCCCAGCTCAAGTAGACATATGCTAGCTCAGTGTTTCTCAAACTGGGGCCGCCGCTTGTGTAGGGAAAGCCTCTGGCGGGCCGGGCTGGTTTGTTTACCTGCCCTGTCCGCAGGTTCGGCCAATCGCGGCTCCCACTGGCTGCAGTTCGCCTCTCCAGATCAATGGGAGCTGCTGGAAGTGGCGGACAGTACGTCCCTCAACCCGCGCCGCTTCCAGCAGCCCCCATTGGCCTGGAGCGGTGAACTGCAGCCAGTGGGAGCCGCGATCGGACGGACCTGCGGACAGGGCAGGTAAACAAACCAGCCCGGCCCAACAGGGGCTTTCCCTAAACAAGCGGCGGCCCCAGTTTGAGAAACACTGTGCTAGCTCAATGCTAAAAATGGTAGCGTAACCATGGTCGCAGAACGGGCTAGCTGCCACAAGTACGTACATACCCATGGAGTCCAGGTGGGTTTGTATTCAGGATGGCTACCGTGTGTCGCCGCTCACTACTGCCCATGGCTACACTGCTATTTTTTGTGTGCTCGTTCCACCAAAGCTAGCGCAATTATGTCTACACGAGCTGGAAATCACACACCCTAAGAGAAACTTCTCTGGCTGGTGAAAGCTCTTAATGACTTGCTGAGCAGGACGTGTCTCTTCCCTCACCTGACAGGGTTGAATCTCAATGATCTCCAGCTATGGTGGTTACATAGGTCCAGTCACTGGAACAGAGGCAGGGGAGAAGGCAGTGCTAGTAATTTCAATACACCCACTGATATTTTTGCCCCCACACCTACACACACACCCATGTACACTCACTCTCACACACACACATATATAATACAGCCCTCACCCCAACGCTGTTTGCATGCAGCTAGACCTTGATCAAACTGCTCATATTTGGAGGAGTCAGCCAAGATTCAGTATGGTTGCAAGCATTGGTGCATCTTTCCCAACTAGTGCGGCCAAGCACTCAGAATAATACAGCACCAGGTGGGAGTGGAAGGAATATGCCCTCTGTTTTGCTATGTGTGCCCCCTTCTGATTCACAGCTAGTGTCTTTCTAGGGATTGACCGGCTGCACAGGGCAGTGGGTAAGTGTAGGAGGTAGCAGCGACATACATTGGGGATGCTCTCTCACTCCATCCCCAAACGCAGTCACATGGCTGTTTGCCTCTATGTTGGAACGTAAAGTCTACACCAGGGGTCGGCAACATTTGGCACGCGGCTCGCCAGGGTAAGCACCCTGGCAGGCCGGGCCAGTTTATTTACCTGCTGATGCGGCAGGTTTGGCCGATCGCGGCTCCCACTGGCCGCGGTTTGCCGTCCCGGGCCAATGGGGGCGGCGGAAAGCTGCGCGGGCGAGCGATGTGCTGGCTGCGGCTTCCCGCAGCCCCCCGTGGGGGCCGCGATCGGCCGAACCTGCCGCATCAGCGGGTAAATAAACTGGCCCGGCCCGCGAGGGTGCTTACCCTGGTGAGCCGCGTGCCAAACGTTGCCGACTCCTGGTCTACACCAAAGAGAAAGAATATCAGCAAAACTCAAGCTGAATACCTGCATAAATTTCTGCCCCTCCTAGAGCCCCTAAACACAAGCCTGGGCCCTATAGTGATACCTGGGCCTACAAATTTACCCTAATTGTGTGCTCAACTGGGAGAAGGCGGAAACAAGTTGATTAAAAAGTTACAATAAACTATAACCATGGATGCTGATGGGAAAAGGTGCAAAAGAGAGACTCCAAGACTGACTTAATCCCAATAGAAAAGCCGCCTGATATAACTCATTGTGTTAAGATCATGACAGGTGAACAAGGGAAGTGTGGGATCAGAAATCAAAGGGCCAAAATTGGTGTGTTGGAAATAAAGCCTAATTGATGAACAAAATAATGAGAGGTTGGACTATTTGCCCATCAGTCCCTTTTGGGATCCTTAAAAGAAAAGAATTCCTTAACATTAATTAATAATTCCTTAACTTAACCCAGTATCCTGTCTTCTGACGGTGGCCAATGCCAAGTGCTTCAGAGGGAATGAACAGAACAGATAATCATCAAGTGATCCATCCCCTGTTGCCCATTCCCAGCTTCTGGCAGACAGAGGCTAGGGACACCATCCCTGCCCATCCTGGCTAATAGTAACTGATGGACCTATACTCCATGAAGTTATCTAGTTCTTTTTTGAACCCTGTTATAGTTTTGGCCTTCACAACATCCTCTGGCAAGGAGTTCCACAGGTTGACCATGTGTTGTGTAAAGAAATACTTCCTTTTGTTTGTTTTAAACCTGCTGCCTATTAATTTCATTGGGTGACCTCTAGTTCTGTGTGTATTTCTCTTATTTTGTCTTTTAGAAAAGGGGATCAGACTTGAACAGTGTTGTGAGAGGCTACCGGTGTGGTGCTTCTGCTTTCTCCTGTTGATATCACTCGGCTGCGTGCTTGTGTTCCCTCTGTGTGCTGTCCCAGCTCTGCGCAGATAGCTGACACAGCAGACCCGACGAGAATCCCCAATAACCACAGAGTCTACTAAAATACAAAGGCCCCTCGGCCAGGTTTATTGCGACCCTGACACAATTTCAGTTCCCCGTAGATTACTTAGTCTACCGGGCATACTGCTAGAAAGTGCCGCTCGGCAATGGACTCAGCTCAGTGGCGGGACTTTCCACTGCCCCCTCAGCCGGACAAAGACACCACCCCAGGGACACATTCTTATACACAGGTACAAACAAGTTACACATCACTCCTGATGTATTGAGGTGCAACCCCTCTACGTAGCAAGGTACAACCCCTCTATGCAGTAAGGTGCAACCCCTCTACGTAATAAGGTGCCGCCTCACACCTTGTACCTGTTGGTTCGATCAAAACAACTCTATCCATCATTTTACCCTTTTGCCCCTGTCATTGGGATGGGTCGGCCTGTTCCATGTTATCTGTGGAATGTTCCGGTATAGTGTGTCTTGGTACCATGTTTATACTATAACTATGCTAAATGAATATATATTTCTGCAACATCAGCCCTTTCCTTGCCAACTTCTGTGAGCAGGGTCTGCCTTTTGCTCACAGCTTAACTTTGCTTTCTATGCTAGCAAAGCCTTGACCATTACTTTAGTTTGGTTCAGGCCTCATACTGGGCCTTCATTAGGCCTTTACTATGTTGCCTTCACTTACTACATTCCCCCACTTTTTGTCTTTTTAAGGGGAGGATGTTTACTCATCGTCTCAGAAAAGCATAATGCATGGACTGAAGATAACCCAGTGGGCTAAACACTTATATGGTTACCTTCTTTTATTATTCATACACTTATGCCCCATCCGTCTGTTTAGTTTGCACATTCCCTCGTACGACTGGCAGACAGATTTTATTATTTAATTATTTTTTAGTCTCTTATGGTGGGCCTGGGAATGTTAGGCCCGGGACCATGACTGAGGAATGTAGTATTATGATTGAGCTTTAGAGGCACTTTCAAATAATTAATATATATGAATTATATGGATATGGCATATATATTTGTAGTGTGTATGGGCGTATATGTATAATATGTATGTGTACATATGACACCACTTTATATTTAAGCATAACTATGTTTTTTCAGTCTGGTGTTGTACTTTGGCCTTTTTACTTTGGTGACACAGATAGAAACACACTTTTATTAGGGCAATTCTAGTAATTACTTGTCTCATCATTAGTAGTAGGCTGAGTGTTTTGAAATATTGGACTAGGGATTGTGATAGTATGTTTCACAGAGCTATGTATATGAGAAGTAAAACAGAAATTTGGAGTAGTGACACTACTACTGAGGCTTTTATATAGAAATGTATTGTATTTAGTTACTACCTAGTACTGTCCATTCATGTTATAGGTTAACTTTACTGCTAGTTGTCACCCTCTGGTTAGCTTCACTGCACAGGAAATAGAAGTGGTTAACTTTTCTGTTCTATTGGTTGCACGGCTCTGCGATACACCAGTAGTTGACATAGATCCAGTTGCTTCTTATGGATGCTGTTTTTCAGATAACCTACTGAATGGACAGTAACCAATTGATCAAATATTGCTGTGTCAGGATTTAGTATTGGTACCCAGACACTGAACAAGATTGCTTTGAATAACGTGTGCCTTAGTTAGGATGCAGTGTTACTGACCCAAATTATGACTGGTACTAACAGGCAATTTGTTTACCTAATTTGTCATTACTATGTAACTTTTTGTTTGTTTACCACAGTGTTTTTTTTTTCTTGCCTTCATGTTGTTTGCTGCCATTTGTTTGTTGATTTTTACCTGTGTGTTGGTTAAACAGTTTAGCAAGGTTATGCATATTGTAAATGTTGTACAGCAATAATACAATTCAGCAATAAGACAACAGTACAACAATAATACAGTAGTACAGCAATAATACAGTTGTTTTTACATAGTAACCAAGTTGAAATTAAATGATGGCTTATCCTGGTCCAGCTAGTGGTTTTTAGCTGATTGTTAACTTAATTGTCCATATATGGTAGATAGAGGTGTATTTAACCAGTCTCTTATTTATAAAGCACTTCATTTTTCTGTTTTTGATGCTTGGGAGTTTCTTCACTGTATACTGATATCATCTGGTGTCTTTAGGGTGTGATATTTTTTGGTGTTTTTGGTCTGTGGGATGCAACTTAAACAGCTGGTTAGTTAACATAATAAAGGGTTTTTGTTTGTTTCTTTTTGGTTTTTGTTTTTAGTAACTTAAACTTAATACATAGTTTGTTTACAATGTAATAAGACCAATGTAATAGGGACCAAGCCTTTTATAACACAAGCTATACTTTTGCAATTGTTGTATAGACATTCATTTTCATTTGAAGTGCATTACTAATATTTTTATACGAAATGTAATGCTTAATGGCTAAAATAAATGCTCACAATCTTCCATGAGAAGGTGTATTGCTTTCCCTTGCTGAACAATTTGTTTCAGCAAAGGAGTTAACAGAATTTTTACCAAGCTTTTTAGAGTTAATTTGCTTGTGATACCAATTTCACTTTTGTTAACTGTTTAGAAGCACAACTTTAACAACCACTGTTTCCCATTAACATAACATAACAAAAGAAAAGCATAAAAAATTAAACTAACTATAAAATTAAACTAAAATAAATTTTAAATACAATACTTTGAGGGTATTTGAGGGTATACTTTCAGGATGCTTTGTTATGTTTGGGAGCCAAAGGTGGAAACCTGTTGAAAACATGGAAACCTGTTGAAATTGTTTGGTTAGCTTTATGCATAAATTGTTATTTTAAAACATTTTGATTATGACATTCTTATAACTATATTTAAAAGTGTAAACAAATTTACAAAGAGCCCATCCCAGCCCATCCTGGCTAACAACCATTGATGGACCTCTCCTCCATGAATTTATCTAGTTCATTTTTGACTAGGTCTGGCTGAGGAGAATGGAGTTCAAACATGCACTTAATTAAATGTATGGGGAAAAAAGCCAGCCAGAGAAATAAGCAGATGGATTTATCAGCTGGTGAGGGGTGTGGGGAAAGGCAGATGGAGGAGATGAAGATTCTGGGTGGTGGAGTGGATGTTATTGCACACAGACAGTATTCCTTTGACAAATATAGACCCAACCTATAACCTCTATTAGCTCTATACACTCAGCTGTGTTCAAGCAGATCTGCATCCATGTATTATTCTCTAGATAACCGTAGCATCTAGCAGCCCCAGCTGAAGTCAGGGCCTATTATTCTAGGGGGCGCTGTACAGACCCATAATAAGAGCGAGACCTTGCCCCAAAGAGCAATCATGTGAATGGGCAAGTCAAAGGGTGGGAGAAAAGGAAGTATTATATGGGTGGTGCATCGTAGCTGGCAGTGTTGTTTGACCAGGCTCCCGGCTCCCTATTTATTTGTATTTGTGATAACAGACAAAAACAGCACCTATGCCAAGCACTAATCACCTTTGACGATGGTTGGAAAGCCAAGTAAACAGAAGTTATAAGCCAGCAGCAGTTTCTGCTACATAAAGCAGCAAACAATCAAGCCTTGTAGGAAAGGAAAAATGACTTCCTGAAAATTATCCCTCCATCCATCTCTCTCCCTAGGCTCCCTTTAAAAGATGAACCTTGCAGCATGCCCTTGTGGGCAACAGATGATGCTAATTGGGGCTGGAGTGAGGAGTGTGTTCCTAAGCAAGCCCCTTTCATGAGGAACATCCTGCCAGCAGCGCCCTCTCGATACTAATAATACCTGTAAAAAGCAACAGAGGGTCCTGTGCCTTGCATCTGAAGAAGTGAGGTTCTTACCCACGAAAGCTTATGCTCCCAATACTTCTGTTAGTCTCAAAGGTGCCACAGGACCCTCTGTTGCTTTTTACAGATTCAGACTAACACGGCTATCCCTCTGATACTTAATACCTGGTGTTTTTTAATCACTAGGTCTTAAAACACTTTACAAAGAGGATCAGTATCATTAACCCCGCTTTACAAATGGAGAAACAGAGGCACGGAGTGGGGTTGTGGCTGGCCCAAGGTCACCCAGCAGACCAGTGGCAAAGAGGAATAGAATTCAGGTCTTCCAAATCCCAGTCCACTCTATCCACTAGGCCCTACTACCTCCCCAAGAGCATGCCAGCTGGAGTGCCGCTGCTGGTTTGCAGTGTGGCAGCACAGCACAGGGAGAGAGGCAGGTCCCAGGCTGCTAGAGGCTTTATACGTCAAAACTCACAGGCGGCTGGCACAGATCACAGAGCATCCGTGTACTTAAGTTTACAGCGAGATCCCTTGCTTACCAAGCGGGCTGCTGCCTTCTCTGCCAGCTTCAGGTTTGCAAACGGCTTGCAATGGAATCAAATCTAATCATCACAAAGGCAAGAATCACCCTGGTAAGGTCTGCGGTGAGGAAACAGGGGCGACTTACGGAGGGATGGTGAGGGATTCTCCATCACTTGGACTCTTTACCTCTGGACTAGGTGCCTTTCTCCAAGATGAAGCAAATGAAGGAGAACCGTCCTAGCCACTGCTGAGATCTGATAAAGCAGCAACAATAGGGAATGCAACCAGACTCCCAGGTTATGAATATGGGTAACATGGCAGAGCAATGCCGTCAGAGAGCGGCACAGACACCACCCTCACCATATGTTCCAGCTGCTTTCCACCACTTGCCTCTTCCATGGTGATTGGCCACTTCTCTCTCATCCATATCCTAGTATCAGCTAAGCACTGGGGGAAAAACACTGAACGGCACAGTCAAAAAAGCTGAAAACATAAAGCCAGGTGTCAGACACTACAGGGACCTCAGCCCATTGTACCTCACTAACGCCCACTAGTGGTCTCTTGCCTACATTGCACAAGAAGGAGGGCATGATGGGTCCCTGTGGAACTCCCCAGGAGAGTTGGGGAAGAGAAGGAATTGTCCAGCATTGCCCCACAGGACCCATCCAACACACAAGAATCAAGCCACTGGTGGGCAGCTCATCCCCTTTCTTCCAAGATCTGCAGATCCATCGACAGCATTGCACAACCAATGGGATGGAAGGCAGCTGATACTGTATAGCTAATAACAGTACTGCCTCTAGAATACTGCTGCTGGTACTTCTGGTGGCATCGGGACCCTTTATCAGCACTAACTCCCCCTCCCTGCTGCAGATGGTAGCATTTCGCTAACATCCTGCTTCATTGTGTTTCACAGTGTCTACTTAGTGCAACAAGATGCTTTAAGCTCAACAGGAGCAGACAATCAATGTATACGTCTGAACGATTCATAGATATTCTAGGAGAAAGCCAAAGCATGTTTGCCATGTTTTTAAAAGACAGGGACACGATTCTCCTCTCCCTCACCCCAGTGTCACTCTACCGAAGCCAGTGAATTACACTGGCATAAAGAGCCGCTGAGATCGGAATCCAGCTCCTATTGTCTGCTGTCAAATAGCTGCTCAATAATGCAAAGAAATGAAAACAATTTGGTTTGGAAGATTGATTATGGGAGTATTGTTCATACCCCCAAAGCATGACACTTCCAATCACATCTTCATTTAATCTGTCAGCAAAGAAATTACGTTCCTCTCCTGGCACTGGGCCTGCTCCTTCCAGAGCTGCCCATGGTGCTTTACTTTATTCTGTGTCAGTTCCCGCCCCATGGTGACGCTTGGCCTATCCCCACCAGGGCTGCCAGCCAGCAACCACCTGACTCCACTGGGTCTAGAACTCAATTTGAACTTGAACATTAGCGTTCTAGATGGTCTCAGATCTCAAAGCCAGTTCTTATTTCTTATAATCAACTTTTCCCCTAAGCGCAAATACACTGCGATCGTCAGAGAAGCCGAAAGACCATCTGTCACCTGAGGATTCATTATCTCCTTCAAAAGGGTTCTCTCATTCAGCTGGATTATTTCCCCATTGCGATTAGACAATTAAAAACAAAAAGTTGTGAAGTGCAGAGTTTTAAATCAATCCCAGTGGCTCTCTCCCCTCGGGGCTTTTTCACACTTATGTTTCTGGATCGGCTAGAAATAAACACTAAACTAGGCATGTTGTATAGGTATGTGTATTATATATATATAAAAATAAAAACCTTAGGCATGTGCCATCCTCCAAAATATACCAGCTAAGCTGTCACATAGGAAACAAAGGCACATTAAAGGGCAAAGAATGCAGCTATTTGTAGACAGACCTTTAAACTCCTCCTGGAAGGGATTAGGTGGGTTTGTACAGCACCTAGCACAATGGGGCCCTCGTCCCCAAGGGGGCCTTTGGGAATACTGCAGTACAAAGAAATACATTATAATTAACAGCATACTCCTTACTGTGTATCTGAGGCCTCTGTTGTGTCTGAGGAGCGCCCTTTCCCAGGATGTTAGGGAATGGGGTGGGGGGCAGGGAAGGGGAAGAGGTGTGGGAGGAACTGAAGCCGAATAATGCCACATTTCCGTAACACTTTAGGCAACAGGAGGGCAAAGCACTTCACTGACGGTACAAACTATCCCCAGGAATCCCTTGGCCCCAGAGCATAGTACAGCAACTGTGGGGGGTAAAATGCAGCTATTGCTTAGCGCACACTGCAGGACAGTTGAGAACGGGAAGTGAGGAAGGATACCATGTCCAGAAGACATGACTGGATGAGTTTCAGAAGGCAGAATGTAACCCTCCAAACTGGAATATGTCCAAGATGCCAGATTTAGTAGCTCAACACATGCAGAGGGACACAAGGCTTTTAAAGACCATGCAGGATAAGTCCATCAATGGCTATTAGCCAGGATGGTCAGGGATGTGACACTATGCTCTGAGTGTCCCTAGCCTCTGTTTGACAGAAGCTGGCAGTGGGCAACAGGGGATGGATCACTCTATGATTGCCTGTTCTGTTCATTCCCTCTGGGGCACCTGGCATTGGCCACTGTCAGAGACAGGATACTGGGCTAGATGGACCATTGGTCTGACCCAGCGTGGCTGTTCTTATGTTCTAAGACTATGAGTGGTGAGGACCGTCAAGCTGGCATCTCCCCAGAAAGAGAATGATCATATTTTGCTGTTGCATAGCACTTTCCCTCTGAGGATCTCCAAGTACCTCTCCAGCAGTTTGACACCCCTTAGCATCATGCTGAGGCACTGGTTCAGTGGGAAATGCGTGTCGACTTGTGAATCCTCATCAGCGCTGAGGTCTCCCACTCAAGCCTGGACCCACCAGAACCCTGCTTAGTGCTTTGCTTCCGAGATGTGACGCGCTCAGAGCCCAGGGTAGTCTGGCTGCAGATTCAGTGGTGAATGCACCAGAGCTAGAGGAGTGAGATGCTCTCATATTGCTCTTGCTATTAAACGGCACACATTTGCAGCAGAACGGCCCAGGTAACAGGAAGCCGGAGGCTGGATAACAGCTCGAGAACCCAGAATGGAGTCTCTCTCCCCCTCTCCACAAGAGCATTTTTGAGGGCCCTGCTGCCTCAGAGTGCAAGTAGCACAGCAATGAGTGCTGGATTCTCTCAGCAGACTGGGAACAAAGCAATAACAATCCTAGGGCTAGCTGGTGGTGTTGTTGTTACTGAGGCTCGTTCTGTGACGAGGGAGCGGAGGAGCTGGCAGACAGACGCACGCTCTGGGCTAAGTGGAGCCAAATGAAATCATCCAGCGCTGCTGTTCCTCAGAAGATAGCAATCCTTCAGGATCTCACTGAAGCCTGCTCCAAAGCGCTACCGAGGATGGAATGCTAATTCCGGCCTACCCCAGCTCTCTCCCCACTTGTGCTTTCCAGACAGCAGCGTCCCGTGCTTGTTCGCTTTTCCCCTTCCTCCCCGAATGCTCCCCCCTCCTGAGGGGGCACACACTGCCCCCCAGTTCATACCAACTGAGTTTCTAGGACTGGAAGGGACCTCGATAAGGCTAGATTCTTCCTATTCAGCCAAGGTATGAAGCCAATGTAAATTGCTTTCCTCTTTGTTTTGGAGAAAACTCTTGGCTTTCTGTCAGGCCCAGGCAACTGCCCAGGTATATTATAAGAAATACTAGATTAGCTTCTATCTAAACAGGTGGACCGTGGTCCCTCTTATGATCTGCCCCAGGCAGGTCAGCTCGGCAGCTTCATGTCCTTTTCTGGATGGGTGAATACAGAATGGCAGCTCCCCTGTTAACTGAGCTGCACATGCTAAGAGAGATGGGAGACTAGAAAGGCACCCAGTCCAGAGGTAAAGGGTCCAAGTGATGAAGAATCCCCCACCATCCCTCGGTAAGTCGGGCCTGTTTTCTCTCTGCCGACCTCACCAGGGTGACTCTGGATAAACTCCAAGGAAGATGCAAGCACAGCGTCACCAAACACGGGTTCATAACAAAGTTTCTTCTCTGCCTTCTGTTTGGGAGGATCTTGCAATCAGGGCATGTGAAAAAAAAAAATCACTGAAATGCAGCCACTTCTGGGGTGGGAAGTGGCAGCTGTTTAACAGGGGTCCAGCAAAGCTGCTTAATAGCTTCAGCCAGGAAATGGAGCCAGGACTGACACACCCAGTTGAAATGGATGAGGGGGATTTTGGGGAGGCAGAATGCAGTTACCTACATGGCACCAAACCTTTCCTTCCTCTCTCCTATAAAAGTGCCCAAGGTCCCTCAGTGACCCCCTATGCTCATGGTCACGGTTCTACATGTCCTCTAAAGCGTAAGCAGCGCCTCCAAGACCATCCAGGGGCACTGGGGCAAATAAAATCCCAACAACCCTTCCCATGGACCCCTAATTTCTTCTTCACTTCCTCTGTCCAAGCTCTGAGCCACAGTAGCCCTGCCTTTATTGACAGGTCAGACAGGCTCACAGTGCGTGGAGTGAGACTGCTGGACAACCCCAGTTGAAATCCAGCATCCCCAGTCTTGGGGAGCAATTTTGTAACTTTTTTCATTATGACAAAAAAAAAAAATCACTTACAGCATAGACATGAAAAGCAGTGGCCCCGCAGTTCCTCTTTCATGCTTCCCCAGCCCATGTGCTACAGAAAGTCAGGTGTGGATTTGATTTAATAGTGTAACAAAACAGTTCTGCTCTCCCATTTCACATCACTTCTGGGTATTCCTACCCTGCACGGTTTTGCCTATCTTATACTCGCTTTGACCTAATTCTCACTGAGGTCATGCGGGTGTGGCAGGATTGAAGCAGGGCTGTTCTACTGCTATTTCCTTTTAGGTTTGCATTGAGCTGAGGAGTAGAGAAAAGACAGGAAACATGGGAGGGGAAGACCAACCCCTTCAACCTATGTAGCGAGTGTTGCCCTCAGAATTATGGTCGTTCAGGACTGCATGATCCCGTCACTCGTGATCCTGGGGAACAGGAACAGTCATTTTCAGGCGTGGGTGGCAGAAGATAATTGTTATGGAGCTCTGTACCAAAATGCTAAGCCAAACCCTGATAGCCAGGGCTTCCCAAATAGGGAGTGAGGGCTTTTTCACCAAAAGCCGTCTGAAGAGCAAATGGGCATGATCTAAACCTACGGGAACTTCGACAGAACCACCACACTAAGTCTAGGGAATGAATTACTAGGGAAAGGGAAGGAAACCAGACCAACCCCCTGATTTGTGGAGGTGGAGGGGGCAGAAGGACATGATGAAAAAGCCAGGGGGTAGGATTAAAGTCACCTGGAAAATGAGCTACTCCTTTGTGCCATGCAGCATATCCTGGAAATATCTGTTTGGGGGTTTACTGATGTGCTTGAAGCCTGTCTTCACCCTGCTTTCCACATGGGATTTTGCCATCTCTGTGAGGGGAGAGGAGGGAACTGAGAGAAGGGGAAGCAGCAGCAGAGAAGATCCAGTTTATGGAAATCATGAACTGTCCCTTACATCCGGTGATATTAGGTCCTGGTGGGAAGTGATCAGATACCGTTGCTACGTATGTTCCTAGTATCCAGGTTCCAATATTGCTATCGTGGCAGTGAACACACTAATGCATAGTGAGAGAAAGATCACAGAGTTTTGCCCTAGCTATGGGAAGCAGCAAATTCACATCATTTGACTGCATCAATCCTTCCCCTAGTTTTGCAAACCTCTGAGGTCACCTCAAAGTCTCCTCTTCCCCTTGGAGAAATGAGGCCAGCTCCCTTCATCTTTCCTCAGAATATGAAAGTGTTTGAAGGCAGCTGAAATGGATGCAGAAGCAAGACGGGCAAAATCAGAGCTGCTTTGGAAGTGGTTTTGTTCTTTCAAGCAAATGCAAATGCTCATTTGTAGCCACCAGCCCTTTTGAAGGGAAGGAAAAGCGGCTGCCCAAGTAGCCCTGGTCTCCGAATGCATTCCCTGCTGGCTTTGCCACAGCAGCACAACTTCAGCTCTGCAGGGGAAGTTAGAAGCTGTGAAGACAGATACCAGGGCCCCCGTTACACCAATCTGAAAACTGGCAGAGGGCTGTACAGGGTCAGAACTGCATTATCTAGTTCCTTGCCCTGTGCTAGCAGCACGCATGCACACACTCCCATGGAAACGCACTCCTGGTCTATGCCGATGATTTGCCTCATGCAAAAATGACACATTTTAAGATCTAATTTATTATTGCAAAGCCCTACACCATAATGGAAGAGCCTCTCTGACTCAGCTCATAAAAGCCTGACTGCTCTCACTGATCTCCTTTCTTGCAGAAAAAGAGCCTGTCAGGTGTGAGAACAAACTGTCACTTCAGGCTTGTGAAGTAACAGACCACAAAGAATGGGTGCCCTGGGCTCAGTGCCCTGTCCTGGTCTGTCTCTAACTCCTTTGGCTAGCCTGGTGGTAGCTTAGTGCTTTATGCCCTGTACTGCAATGCTAGAGACCTGGGTTTTCAGCTGCATCTGATCTTTTAGGCCTTGATCCATTGAAGTCAATGGATTTGGGATCAGGCTCTTGGCTGCAAGGAGCTGTGAAGGAAGCATGCTTGGTTTGGAGTGGTGAAGGGAAGTCAGGACATCTTGGCTCACTCTTACAATTAGCCCCATCTGGCTGACTGGGTCAGGATGGGCTGCAAAGGGAGATCAGTCTAGCCGTAGTGTTTGCAACCCAAACCTGCACGGAGTCTCGTGTGCACGACTGTTTTTATGAGTCCGTGAGACTGATCTTCAGGCACAAGTGGCTCAGAGTGGCATGAAGCACTTTGGATGCTTCTCCAAACTCACTGAGTGCATCTTTTATGGTTGGCCTGTCACTCACTACCAGAAAGACGAGATGCATCTTCACTGTAGCCAGCAATTTAAAGAAGTGATCCAGATGCCATAATGGCCAGCACTAAGATACTCCCACACCATAGATCAGGGGTCGGCAACGTTCAGCACGCGGCTCGCCAGGGTAAGCACCCTGGCCGGCCGGGCCAGTTTTATTTACCTGCTGACGCGGCAGGTTCGGCGGATCGCGGCCCCCACTGGCCGCGGTTCGCCGTCCCGGGCCAATGGGGGCGGCGAGAAGCGGCATGGGCGAGCGATGTGCTGGCCGTGGCTTCTCGCTGCCCCCTTTGGCCTGGGACGGCGAACCGCGGCCAGTGGGGACCGCGATCCGCCGAACCTGCCGTGTCAGCAGATAAATAAAACTGGCCCGGCCCGCCAGGGTGCTTACCCTGGCGAGCCGCGTGCCGAACGTTGCTGACCCCTGCCATAGATATTAAGGGCCAGAGTTTCTATCTGGCCTGCTTCATGGCAGCTTCTGACTTTTATTTATCTTCGTTTGCATGCACAACTGATTGCACTAAGGGATGGGTGCATTCCCAGTTTCTGCCTGCATCTTGGGTAGCTGGGCACTCACTTGTTTGATTTGCGCACACAAAAATGTGAAGGTTGTGTGCAGAAGCAGGGGAGGGTGTACATCTGCTTGCCCGTGCAATCAGTTGCATGTGCAAAAATAGGCGAGCAGAACTGTAACAAGAGCATGTGACATGTATGGATGTCAAATGTGCCTGGAATATATTGGTGTTAACGTACTATTACTTCCTGACTGAAGGGCAGAGAGGGAGCTATCACTCTGGTCCTCTCTCCATGACAACCAGGAGTTTAATCATCCCCTCCTCTATTCCAGATGGTATGCTCCTAAAGGAACCACTGACATGGGGAGAGCAACATATAAATGTGAGACACCTTGACTAAAGAGTGTCAGATAAACTGAGGCTGAAATCCACATCCCCCAGGAATGAAAGCTCTGATGCTGTTTTAGATAAGAAGCTTAGATAAGAAGCTCTGATGATTTGCATGTGGATAGATTTTCCTCCCTCTCTCTCTGGCTACCTGGAACCCCTGGGGCAGATGAACAGTGAAGAAATGCCAGAATAGCTTTCCAGGAGACCCAGAAAAACTAAAGATTCCAGAGGTTAAACTTCCTGTTAGCCCAAGAAATCCAAACCAACCAGATGTCACCCCCAATTTCAAGCTGTATATGCATCTGCTCTATAAATCAGAGGCACCGTCTCTCCATATGCCTTGATAATCTGTCTTGTTCCTTCAAAATAATGTTTCTTGCTCTATTATAAGCTCTAAGGACATGAAATGCTTATATATTATCAAAGAATGTACAGAGAAGGTTGACTAAATTTAGAGTAACAATAGGGGATTTTCTTGGCTCTCTTTCTAAATAATTGTCCCACTCTAGAAACCAGATGAATGACATAGCACAAGAAAGTAAAATGATGTGGAAAGAGATAAGCAACGAAGCAGGGTATTACTTGGAAATATTAAAAAGTTGCTTAAGGACAGGGAATTCTAACAGTCAGGGTTAAAAGTGAAATGCAGTCCCTGAAATGAAGAAAATAAAAAAACTTCAGATAAGAGAGAGGTAAAAGAAATTGACGCCATCTACTGGATATCAATGGAGTAGCAGAGAAATTGACAGCTGAAACGTGACCGCCACCTGGCAAGTGTCCAATAAAAATAAAAGGGTCTTCCCTCCCCAGGGCCGGCGCTACTGTTTTTGCTGCCCCAAGCAGCGCGCCGAATTGCTGCCGTGGACGGCGGGGGCAGTCCATGTGCCGTTAGGGCGGCACGCACGTTTCCACGGCAGCAGCAATTCGGCAGCAGCTTCTGTCTTCAACCGGAAGACAGAAACCACCGAATTGCCGCTGCTGCGGGCAGCTGAACATAGAAGCTGCCGTCGAATTGCTGCCACCGCGGAAACGCACGTGCCGCCCTAACGGCACACGGACTGCCTCCGCCGTCTGCAGCAGCAATTTAGCGCACTGCTGGGGGCAGTGTATAGGAGCAGACTTACCCCTGCGGTGCCTCCTGCTGGTCGTCTCGGGAATTAGCTCTTCCAGCATCCTGGAGCACCTCCTGCAGGCCAGTGATCCGCCTGTCCTCTGGCCCCTGTGTCCCTCCCAGACCCCAGTGCCCTTGTATCTGGGGTGATGCCCCCTGGCAGTACACCCCTCAATACTAGGGTCTCCCCTCCCTGGGGAACCCCCACCCACTATCCCTACCTCACCTCAGAATAGGGCTACTGCTAGTCTCCAAGTAGCCCCCACTCCCTGGGGCAGACTACAGTATAGGCCACTCATCACAGGCAAGGTTGGGTTTGGACCTGCTGCCTTGGCCTACCCATGGGCTGCCCTCTGCAACCCCCAGTACTCCTTAGTCTTCTCCTAGGCCGTAGCCTGAGGCTTTCCAGGCTGGAGCTCCCCAGCCCCAGCCCCAGCCCTACTCTACTCTACTCTACTCTACTCTACTCTACTCTACTCTACTCTACTCTACTCTACTCTACTCTACTCTACTCTACTCTACCTCACTGCAACCAGGCCCTTCTCTCTCTCTGAAGGCAGAGAGAGACTGCTGAGCTCTTGGCTCCCAGCCTTCTTATACAGGCCAGCTGGGGCCTGATTGGGGCGTGGCCCAGCTGTGGCTACTTCCCCAATCAGCCCAGTAGCTTTTCCCTTTGCCCCAGCCCTCTGCCAGGGCTGTTTTAAACCCCTCAGGCAGGAGTGGGTAACCACCCTGCTACAGGGGGCATAAACACATGGACTGCTGCCCCTTACAAATTGCCACCCCAAGCATCTGCTTGGAATGCTGGTGCCTGGAGCCGGCCCTGTCCCCCCCGCCCCCCAAGGAACCTGACATAGGGTGAACTGAGGTCACCATGTGGGACCTCCGCGTTCTGCTCAACCCTTGCAGACAATCTCTTCCCCCCTCCAGTTACAGCACTAAGAAGATGAGTTTGAGGAACCCACAAAAGTAGTAGCAGAATCCAGAAGTGCCCCCAGGACATTTGGACCAAACACACAAACAGACTTTCCTCTTGGATAATGTTACGAGGGTAAGAAGAAGTGGTGAGAGTTCAGAGTTTGTATTTCTCTTTGAGTTCTTTAATAGAAGTAACTGAAAAGTCTCTCGTTAAGTCTGCACTCTTTCCAGTGAGACCTCAGGTAACTGCATCTTTTATTTTAACTAAACAATGCCATATGCATGTCTCTCCTTTGTAAGTCCGAGTACATTGGCCTAAAAGAACCTCAAACCATATCTTTAGGCAATTGCTTTTGGTGCTTTAAACTAGATTGGTGCCTTTCCAACCAAGCCCTGGAAAGAGCAGGAGGCCATGTTCATAAGAGCACCTTAAGACAAGTGCATCTTTAGTCCTTGGGAATTACGTGAAGTGTTATAAACGTGTTAGCGATATCGAAGAACTGACAACTGGTGATTATAAGTAAAAGTAAGAAATCTTGGTGATTTGTATTGTTCTCTGGTGTAACTGTTTGATCTCAGTGCTGTTCTGTGTCAGTTGCTTTCAGGACAATATGTTGTATTTAGTACACGCCTAGAGCATTTGATATCCAAATGTAATCTGTGGTTCTTGGTGAATTAACAAACCTGGTGATTAGTTAAGGGTAACTGAGAGTTTCCTGCTTTGAAAAGTGCCACTCAGGGTAAAAGTGAATCTGAAAAGAAAAGTGTCAGAACTAGTGAACGAGCATTCCCTGGACTCATTAAAAGGACTTGACCTCATAAAATTCCCATCACATATTGAATATTATATTTCTCTAACTGGTGAATCCAGTTTGTTAGATTTCAGCTTTAAAATCAACCTGGAACGTGGGCAAATTGATAAAACTGACAGCTGCCTTCCCCACTCACACTCAAGTATGCAGAGTAACCGGCAACCAAGGAAGGATATTTTGGGCCCGTCACATTGGAGTGCCATGCCTGCTTTCTTAATGGTCATAGGCCATGGTCCTGTGCACGTGGCAGCTCTGGGCATGGATGGTTAATTTATTATTAACTTTCAGAAGAACAGACCTAAATCTTTTCCTCTGGCATTTTCCACCCGGATTTTTAGTCTGATTCTCCTCTCACACAGTAAAAATCAGAAGTACCTCTGCCAAAGTCAATGGATTTATACCAAAGTGAAACCACAGTGAATGAGATCAGAATCAGGGTCTTTGTGTTTAATAGGGAAAGACTCGTTTAGTCATTGTTCTCAGCTTTCTGCTTTTTTTGGGTCAGTCCAAAGGCCACTGATGTCAAAGGAAAGATTCTCAATGACTCCACTAGGAGTTGGATCAGGTCCTTAGTTTAAAGGGTCCTTCTATCTAGCTGATAGCAGCCAAATCAAGTCTCTCGGACCTTATAACCTCATTGCAGGCTTTCAGCTTTTACTTCTGCCATGCGTCTTCCCCTACCTAGCAATGCTTATACTTTTATCAGAGAAAAAAGATGACAAACCAACCTCTAACAATAGCTTGACATTTCTGAGCTCGGTTGGAACCTAAGAATGCAGAAAAATAATGAGAAAAGTTTCAAAGCAACTTATTTGAACCTCAGCTCTGGTTCAGTTGGAGTCTGGGCAAAAGCTGAGATTGGTTTTCATTTTACCCAAACTGTTTCATTCATATATTTGCAGGGCCTCTTTAAAATGAGGCTCCAGGGTGACAACAATGGGTGTGGTTTTATTTGTTTTGCATGTGCCAACAGATGCACTTGCAAATAGTGCTGGAGCAGTGATCAGTTATAAAATAATCATGCGTCACAATAAGAAATGTAATGGCAATTAAAGAGCCTTTCAAATCCTGGCCTGCATTTGCATTAGGTAAACACAATTTTAAAAAGAACTGGAAAGAAACAGTTATTGTATCATATTACTACCAAAAGGACAATCCATCCAGCTCGGCAGTCCTGGGTTTTATCACCGTCCGACAGACACACAAAAGAGTGCACAAGACACTAATCAGTTAAGCACTTTGCTAAAGCACTTGTTCCGAAGGGGAACATCTGGAGTTGAGAATCAATTGTCCAGAACTAGCTGCTTGCTAATTAAAATTCTTTCAAATGGCAGTTCTATCAAGGTGTCCCTCCTGTCTTGCTGCCCATTCCCTGGTGGTTTGGATTAGTTTCCTGAGAGGCTCGCATGCTCCAGCACATTCCTGGTGGGCAGTCCTGGTGAGGGAAGAGTTGTGCAGGGAAACTAGCTCCTGGTGCAAGGATGCTCTTGACTTGTCCACCCAGGTCTTGTGCAAAGCACCAGCCCTTTGCATGTATAAAACAAAGCCCCCGAGGATACAGGGAACAGATCTGTATTGGCCCTGTGGGAGGACTGGGTGAAGGAACACCCTCATAACAGGTGTTTTCCAGCTCTCATTTCTTCGCATCAGAAGAATTCTGAGGCGGCCATATTTTTACAGGGCCTCAGGTTTGTATGCAAGCACAGTTTGCACATGCACCCATTTGCTGTCATAATCAGGCTTTCCCAAGCACCCTGCCCCGCTCGGGTGGGCAAAGGCAGGCTTTCTGAGCAGGAATGCGCATACACAAACCGTCCAGACATACCCACTGGTGGCCCTTTGACAATGGAGCTCCCGAAAGAGTCCCAAGTGATTTAACTGCTGCTACCCCTGGATTGCCTCCGGGGGATCCCTTCAGTTGGCTGCAGATGATATCCTTCCCTGAGTAGGCTGCTTCCCCGCTGCAGAGAAATGCAGAATACAGCGCTAAAGGAAACTCAACAGGCCAGCCGCTAATAAATACACAATAATAATACTTTACAAGTTTCCACAGCACCTTTCATCCAAGAGGCTGAAAGGGCTTATCAAACATTATCCACCCATCTCTTTTCCTTAATCGCCGCCACTTCCCCATTGGTGAACCTCAGTATTCCAGAATATTATTCATCCTAGGTGATCATTCCCGGTGAGTCAAATGAACTGTCTTCATTGCATTCGCCACTGAGGTCTGTGCTGAGGGAATAGTGAGGAAATCAAAATGTCCACATAGCTCTCAAGTCCTGCTATGTCTGTTTGGCTCTCAGTACATTTCCAATCTCTCTGTGCTGCTAAAAGGGAGGGAACTGATTCAATACCGGCTCATTTACCCCTCTCCCCTTCCTGAGCTGGGGAATCCTGTCAGTGCCTTCTCTGCAAACAAAGCCCAGTTCCTCAGGGTCTCTGCATTTTTTGTTCAGCTCAGTCCCATCAATCTCGTTCAGATCACACCAGAAAAACAAGCGTGTGACCCTGTCATGCACGGCTGATCTATCTATTCATTCCCAATAGACATTATCAGGAGGGATTTCACTGGGGCAGTGCTGGCCTTATGACCCTGGGGTCAAATGCCACTTGGTCCCCAACCCAAAGCCCTGCAGAGTATGGCAGAATTGGTACTGCAGTCTCAGGGTCAGTGGGGGTGCTGCAGTCAGGACTGAGGCTCCTGGGTGAGCTGTGGGAGGAGCTCCAGGCTTAGAATTCCAGGGGTGCTACAGGTCAGGCGGAAGGTCCCTTGGCACAGCTGTGCAGTGGGAGCTCAGGACAGGAATAGCAGTGGTGTCAGGGGAGTGGTTTGCAGGTGAGGCTAAGTGACATTGGCAGAAGCGTGTGTGTGTGTTGTAGGGAGAAGTTTGCATAGTACCTGTCTCAACGCAGCGCTATTGGAACGCCACCATCATGAGCATCAACATTCATCAGAGAGAGAGAACAACAGCACAACTCTGCTGCATGCCTCACGCAGGGCTGTAAACACTCTGCAAACCCTGAGTCTCGTCCCCATTCATTTGGGGACCCCCTAACCGAGACCTATAGGTCCCAAGAATTCTATCTGACCCTGAACAAGAACACCATTGCACTTCAGCAGGGACACATTACTCATAACAGATCAGGTTCCCAGCCCCACGGCAATCTCCCTTCACCCCACTCCATCTCCAAGATATTCCTGGGTTTGTGTGAATTGATTGGCTCCATCAGACATGCTCTTCCCCTGGGCGCAGGTTGTGTGATCTCACAGAAAGGCACTGCTCCGGAAGACGTGAGCATCTCAGCCGCACTGCAGGGCTTGGCGGCGGAAGTTCTGCGTGTGGTCCTGCAGGAGTTTTCAATGTGGAGCTCCCCTGAACATGCCCAGAGATTCCGCTGCACTGCCTGTGGTCAGAGCCAACACACGCAGCCTGGCGAGCTGCAACTCAGGAGAATGAGCAACCAGGTCCTTGTAAGGGCTGAGTGGTGTCCGTCTGTTGGAAATCTATCCATGCCGTGACACAACCCAGCGACAAGTAATCACAGGAGGAGCTCGTGAGAGAGTGGGCGGGGAGGATGGTGAAAGGGGAGCATTAGACCAAGGAACTGAGTGGAAACGGCACCTCGTGCTCTTCCCATTCAGATGGCACCAAAGTGGGAACGATACAGGGACGGCATCAGAGGCAGAACTGAGAGCTCCCGATTAGAAATGGCTGCAAAGCCCCTATATTTGAAGTATCGGGGGTAGCTGTGTTAGTCTGTATCCACAAAAACAACAAGGAGTCCGGTGGCACCTTAAAGACTAACTCTCCTTTTGACTCCCTATATTTGAAGGGAGTCAAAAGGATAGTTCTCTTGATGCCTCTGCTTTATTTCTGATGGCGTGGAGAGGGAAGCACGGGATGGGCAGGCGTGGCCCCTGTCTTGGGAGCCAAGAGCTGCTGGCCAATGAGGGAACCATGCCTTCCTGGCCTTGGAGGAGAGGTTTGCAGGTGATGGCATGGAGTGAGCGCTCCCCCTTCCCTTTGCTAACCCACAGCAGCTGCAGTTTGAATGCGTGTTTTCAATACGGGAAAGGCCCTTCCAGGTTTACGAGGCTGGAGCTTCCCCTCTCGCCTCACCTGACTCCCTCCCTTCCCCGGTGGGGTATTTCCAAACTCAAAGAGAAAAGAAGTTAGGCAGCCTCATGTCCCTGCGACTCAGGGGATCCGGGGAAGACTTGGCCTGGTCGTTCCATTCTTATCCTGCTGATTATTATCCCAATGCCCCGCAGCCTGTACAGAACTGCCAGGACCCCATATGGAAAGCATAAAGTGACTAAGCCGGTCTGTGGAGGACATACACCTTCAGCGTACGGCGGACGTGCTAACTGTAACGCTCGAGATAATGACCGTGATGATCATACTTCGCAGCATGCACATGCCCGGCTGCCCCGGGAGCTTTCCAGCCAAGGAGCTCAGAGCAGCCGGCTGCTGCATCATGCTTCCTGCAGGACCATCCAAATAGACAAGATGTAATGGGAAGTATTTGCGCGTGGGTTCTTAACCTGGCCTGCAACTTTGCTATCCTGAGAGTGAAGGAAAGCAGGAGGAGGTGGGAGGGCAGGTGCAATTCCTACTCGAGGTTCAACACTGACTGAGGATCAGCCCATCCCCTGTGACCGAAGGGCTCCACTCAGTGAGGTGCCAGACCCCTGGACTTCAGTGGGATCTCAGCGCCTCCCGGGAGTGCTCAGCACCTTGAAGGAATAGACCCTAAGCCCGGAGTTTCATACAACTGGAGTGGTGACTCCCTCCCACAAACAGCTGGATGAGCCAAGTCCTGAAGCCCAGCTAATCGTTTGTGGCATGTCCAGGGGATCTCGACACACTTTGCAGAGGTTAAGGAATTAAGACTCACAAACGTCTCTCAAGGACCATCCCCTCCGCATCAGGTTGGTTTATCCCTGTTGTACAAGGGGAAGCTGAGGCACGTATTAGTTAATGGCTGGATTTCTCAGAGGTGCTCAAATAAAACAGACCATCGCCCAACAAGTCCGTGCAGGAACAGAACTCACGTCTCCCAAGAAGCCTGTGCTGTAGCCACCAGTCAGGCTTGTCTTCTCCTCATCTCCCATAATGATCCCTGTCCCCTTCCTTCCTAAGCCACCTGGCAAGGAGCAGACCAGATTCAAATACCTCTGTGGCCTTTGGAAGTGCTCAGTTAAAATACAGGAAATGCCAGCAGCAGCAGGAGGAAAGCAGGGCATGAGCTGGCTCTGGGGGCCAAGAAGGTGAATCCATGAGCTGGGTGCTACTTAAACACGAACCATTTCCGTATGTGCTTGGCTGCTGAGAAGACTAGGGCCGTATGGCAGCCTGCCTGGAAACGGGATGGGCTTCGATGGTTTGAAATCACTCAGCTGCCGATAAGTGTGTAAAGCTGGGTGCCCCGAGATGACTTCCAACACAATTGCTTATTAAAACAAAACAGTAATTAAAGGGAGGACATGGAGCTGGGTGATTTCAGAGGATTGGATCATTATTCACTATGAGCCATTGAGTGGTCTCCAAGCTGGGGCGAAGGATCGGATGGGACTCAAAGGGCAAACGGCACTCTCCGCGCTAGGGAAGGGAGCGCTGCAGGGAGAGCAGTTATCATGAAATAAAGAAAGTGCCATCCACCTCTCCTGGGAATGCCACCCTGTGACAGAGGATCCAGCACTGACCGGGCAGGGGGCTATTCAGAACTAGAACCAGATTAGATTTAGGCTGGCGGGGAGAGTCCAGGTTTAAGCTCATAAGAACAGCCATACTGGGTCAGACCAAAGCTCCATGTAGCCCAGTGTCCTGTCTTCCAACAGTGGCCAATGCCAGGTGCCTCAGAGGGAATGAACAGAACAGGTAATCATCAAGTGATCCATCCACAGATTACGGTCACGTCCTTTTGGACTTAAGCATAATTATTCCATTGTGAACTGCAGGAACGTGTCCTTATTTACTGTGTCATTCTAGGCTATTTACTAACAGCTCCCCTTTTGGTTAGTTGGGTGATTGTGGAGTCCTGCTGTGTTACCTGCGTCTCTTGCGATGACCGGATCCTCCTGCAACCACTGGGGAAGCATAGGGGGAAGCATCAGCATAATTCAGTCGAATGAGAGCGCAAAGGCCATAACTTCTAAACCGTGTGCACCCATAACACGGATCTCATTGCGGTAAGGGGAAAGCATCGCGGGCGAGCTATATTGCTGCCATGTGCCCTTTGAATGCCTGCCTTTCACATCAGCTGTGTGTGTGGGAGCCACCCTGGTGTTAGTACAAGGGTCTACCTGAGGATAGGACCGTGCTGACCTGTAGATTACTGTCAATGGGTACGGTGTGCTGTCATATACTCAGCTTCCCACTCCATTCCCTTAACTGTGCTTCTTATCTGACCTGCTCCCCTCCCCACCCCCCAGAAGCTACCCGCCATGCCCAGCTCCTAGCTCTGAAAGAAGGGAACTAAAGGGGGGTTACACACACCGTTCTCTTGCTGCTCACACCTTTGTCTGGTGTGGACACAGTGAACCCTGGCAGTGCCCTGACACAGGCATGCCTGGCCGTGCACAATGGGAGGCTCAGTTACTCCATGGCTGAATTCCCTTCAAACCACTAGGGGCAACTCGTTCCAGGCCATGATTGATGTGGGGGCATGAAGCACTATGCCCGCTGCCCGGGCTGTGGATCAACAGGGAAGATCAGTTCCTAGAGCTGTTAGCCTGACATTTTTCACCAACACGAAATTCACTTTAAAACATGTTAAAGCAGGGGTCGGCAACCTTTGGCACGCGGCTCGCCAGGGTAAGCACCCTGGCTGGTCGGGCCGGTTTGTTTACCTGCCGCGTCTGCAGGTTTGGCCGATCACAGCTTCCACTGGCCGCGGTTCGCTGCTTCAGGCCAATGGGGGCTGCGGGAAGCAGTGGCCAGCACATCCCTCGGCCCGCGCAGCTTCCCGCAGCCCCTATTGGCCTGAAGCAGCGAACCGCAGCCAATGGCAGCCGCGATCGGCCGAACCTGCAGATGCGGCAGGTGCCAAAGGTTGCCGATCCCTGTGTTAAAGTTTACTATAAAATACCACCACTTCTCTGGCCACGGCCAGCTTCTAGGCTACAGAAACCAGTGAAACCTGAAATGTCTAGACATACAAGCACGTGTTCAATGCATACAGCTATTTCTAACATGGGCTCATCTACTTAGAGAAATTAGAAATTGTTATCAACAACTTGGGACATATCTAGCAGTCTTCACCTTACTGCAAACACTAATTAAGCCGTTCAACACCCCTGTGGTGATGTAGGTACTAATCCCTCCATTTTACACACAAGATGAAACACAGGGAGGTGAAATGGCTTCTTGCCCAAAGTCACTCTGTGGCTGAGGAACTGGGCTGGTAGCAAAACCTGAGTCTTGGCTTTACGAGACTTTGCTCTAATCACTAGGCAACGCTCCCTCCTTCCAGATCACTAAGTGCTTGTTCCCCAGTCCATATCCCCTTGCTTGCTGAGTCTCAATCAGATGGATGGCTTTCTCTGGGTGTCCCTGGCTTCTCTTATTCATTTGGGCCACTCCCTTACGTAGTGGATGCTACACAGTGCAGAGGTTCCTGTCCTACAGAGCTTAACTGGCACAGTCAACTTAGCCTGCAGTAGGGATAAGCTATCCTTCCAATCCTTTACTCCCTCTCATCACGGCATGCTTCTGTTAGGAAAACACCTTGCTCCAGCCTCCGGTCCCTTCTATCACAAACACCATTTGCCACAGTCACTTATCTGCATGCCAAGAATGCAGATTGCGCGGTATTGCCGTCTTGATAATGGGGCTTGCCAGAAAATATTTGCCCTCAAGACCCTTCTGAATCCAATTCTAGTTCTTTAAGAGCACACGGCATAGATTTTAAAGCCAGAAGGGACCATTATGATCATCTAGCCTGGCCTCCTACATAAGACAGGCCATGGGAATTTCACCCACAATTCCTACATTGAACTCTGGTTGAGCTAGAGTCTCTCTGTTAGAAAGATCTTGATTTAAAGACTTCTGTTGTCCCAATCAATTACCCTCGCTGTTAAAAAGTTGCACCTTATTTCCAAATGGAATTTTTCTAGCCTTAACCCCCTGCCACTGGCTCTTGTTACACCTCTGTCTGCTAGTTCAAAGAACCCTGGTGTAACAGGTATTTTATTTCTGTGTACTTACTTCTGAATCCTACTAAGTCACCTCCGGCCTTTTAAATCTAGTCATAGGCAGGCGTTACATCAGAATACATGACAGTGTGGAAGAAAACAGTCTTCACTCTCAGGTTGGCTGCAACAAGTCAGAGACAGTTTATTTCCTGACACTTGCAAGGGGAGAGTACACACGGGTGGGGGTCCCGTCCCCCCTGTCCCCCCATCCCAGGTAGGTCTTCATTAGATAAACAATTAGGGCAAGCATTTATACCTTTTGTTACAGACAATAATGATCAACAACCGCATCTTGTTTATACATATTCCTTCTGATATCTTACTTTTCTCATTCATTTCTGCTATAGTCTGCATTCCATTCTTATCTAATACAAGGTCAAAACAACCTCTCTTACAGTTCTTTCCCACTCGCCTAGCACAATCCTGCCTAGGCCCTGCCTTCAAGTCTCGCGTTATTAGAGTCCGTGTCAGCCTGACTTTGTTAGCCTGATCTTTGCTCTATTCCTAGAGCCTAAGATGTCTGTGCTTTTCCCAGCTTCCACAACAGGGACTGGGACTGTTTCATAAGATCTGCATTAGCCTCAGCAGTTCTGGGACCCAGTGCTTTCTGTGTAGCTGTAGACACTCCAACTCACATGCCTAGACGGAGAGTTAGTTCTTGCAATGGTCATCTAAATCGGTCAGCACGCAAGAGAGACGGAGTTCGTTGCTGAGCTGCCACTGGTGCGGGTGGAAATGCCAAGCAGAACAGCAGGGCTAATGCAAACACTCGCTTCGTATTCCATTAACCAGGCTTGTTGCTTCCCCCGGTCAAGTTCAAACAGATGTGAAACCTCAAAGCAAAAATTCAGTTACCTGTAGCTTCCCAGTCTGGGGTTCTAAGGCCCCCTTGGACCATATGCCTCCAACACTCCTCTACTCACCAATGATTCAATAGCCAGGAATCTGCCGGAGCATCCATGCTGGGGCACTATGGCCAAAGCCAGGCAGTGTCATAGAACGTGTACCTGCTGCCATGTGGTATGAAAGCTGAACTCACCTCTTCCCATTAGCATCCAGGCACACTGAAGGAAGAGGTGGGAAAGCTCCTATTGCTTCCAGGCATGTGCAAAGTTTGTCCATTCACGGATTCATCTTTTGCCCACTATGCACACGTATCCCACAATCCCTGGGATAGCCTATGCACGTAACTCCCTGCAGCAGGAAAGGATGGTGCTTGTGTATACACATCTATGGCGGGGTTTATTTAAAAGCCAAAAAGTACATTCAAAGAATGTCCTTGACCTGTGAAGGCTAAACAGAGCAGGGCCAAAATCAATATCTAAGGTATGGCCAGAGCCCCGAGGAAAACCAGCTCCCTCATCCCTTTTTCTTCAGCCTTCTTCCTGCAAAGCTTCCCTCCCTGCCAGCTCCAAACCCCAGCACCTTCCAGCAAGTCCCTCTTATAATGGGCTGGGAGGGAGTTGAGAGATTGATCCCCATCCCTGCAGATCCCTGCACTGGGGCAAGCAGCTGTGTTCCTTCCCTTGCCGGAAGGGGAGGTTTAACCCCTTCCCTGCCAACTTCTGCTCTAGACACTGTCTCACTCCTGTAACCTCACTTAGTGGCCACGCCTTTTATACCGTCCCCTCATTGTGTTCAGGAAGTCAACGGGGCAGAGAGAACGACAGATCGAACAGAGTGTCAATAAAAAGCCCAAGTGGATCAAAATAATATTAAGAATAATAAAACCTGCCCTATCAGTTGCCATGAGAAATATAGTCCCCCAAGGAAATTGTGTGTGGCGGCACATACGCACCTCTGTCTATACCTCCACGGCTGTCAAACCCACACTATTCACCAGACTAAAATTTGCTTTCGTAAAGAGTGATATGAGACAAGTTGGGGGGAAAAAAAAAGGAACACTCTCCATGTGGAACCATACAACTTAAAGTTTATTGTCTCTCCCCACCCCCCGTGTGGATGTTACATATTTGCAAAGCAACCATTGGAGGCCAAAGGGAAACAAACAAAGCTACAGTGAAGAAAGGAAAAGTGATGGGGAGATACTTGGGTAGCTGTTGTAATTTACGATAAGCTCATTAAACAAATAAATAAATAAAAAACCAATGCACAGCTGCTGAGAAACTTGTCCAATATGTTTCAGCAACAGTGAAAAGGCCTCTGGGGTCATCTTGACACATTATGCTACAAAGAAATTGTCCAATTACGACACCTTGTACGTGTTTATACGTGTTAAAAAAAACATAAACCCAAACCCTCAAGCACCTAAAAATCCTGGCCAGAGTGTCAGGTGGAAATGGGATGTTTTTATTTAGTTATTTATTCTATGAGATTTATAATGAAATTCCCCCCTCCACAAGATCATTATTAGGACTTTGACACAAAGGGCTTCCAAACTCCCTTCTCTTCATGTCGCTTGTAGTCTCTGCAATAAAATCTCTCTCTCTCTTTGGTACTTAGGGCCTGATCCTGTGCATCACTCTTGCAGTGTGCTGAGCATTCCCATGGTTTCAACACACTTACACCTTGTGAGAGCATATGCAGATGGGGCCTGATCCTGAGGCCACTGAAATTCAGTGGCAAAGCTCCCGTTGAATTCAGTGGGGGAAAGCTGGAGCCCAGAGAGCGCCAGGCATTGCAGTATCCAGACACAGCGGATGTAGTTGATGTCAATGTCTTCTTGTGCTATTTATTTCTTGGATGGAGAAGGCTTAGGGTGACCAGACAGCAAGTGTGAAAAATCGGGACGGGGTGGGGGGGTAATAGGAGCCTATATAAGAAAAAGACCCAAAAATCGGGACTGTCCCTATAAAATCGGGACATCTGGTCACCCTAAGAAGGCTAGACTCTGGTTCATGTGACTAGCAGTCTAATTCACTGCAGACAATGCTACAGTGGCAGCCCTTCGTATGGGGAGGAGATAGAGCTCAGAATAGATTAAAGAACAGAGGTTGAACGGGGCTGGAGAGTGGCAGCCGCTCATGGAGCCATGTTGTTTTTAAATCCCTATATCCACAATCTAAGTCAGGGATCGGCAGCCTTTGGCACACCGCCCATCAGGGAAAGCCCCTGGTGGGCTGGGCCGGTTTATTTACCTGCTGCGTCCGCAGGTTCGGCAGATCACAGCTCCCACTGGCTGCGGTTCGCCGCTCCAGGAAATGGGGGCTGCACGAAGGATAGCCAGCACATTCCTCAGCCCGCGCCGCTTCCCGCAGCCCCCATTGGCCTGGGACGGCGAACCGTGGTCAGTGGGAGCAGCGATCAGCTGAACCTGCAGACACAGCAGATAAACAAACCGGCCTGGCCCACCAGTGGCTTACCCTCACAGGCCAGGTGCCAAAGGTTGCTGATCCCTGATCTAAGTTTAATTGGCTTCCACCACAGAAGCTTGTGGGACGTCCACAAATCTGTGGCCATGTGCAAATAGACCACAGTTGTCAGCCAAACTGAAAGATGGGGTGACAGGACTCAGCATTTTGAGCCATGAGCAGCTCAGTAGATTTAATTCTATGGGGTTGTGCAAATGTTTACTTCAGGTTCAGCCTTTTTAACTCTGCATCCCAGAATTTGGGGTTCAAAACAGACCTCAAACCTCAGCCAAAATTTCCATGTTCTGCTAGATTTTCACCCAACGCCAGAAATTGTCTCGGACTCTCTTGAAACCTGGCTCAGGTTAGCACAAATCCCAGACTTGGGCAAAGTGAATATTTTGCGAACTATTCAGCAAACCTGGCCTGAATTTTGGATTTCAAGTGAGCTGTTTTTGGCCTTTTTTTCATGGGGTTTCCTGCTTTAATATCCCAGCTCCTTGAGCTAACACAGAATCTCTGTTGGCTGTACTAGCATAAGGGCTTATATCCCTGGGGAGCGTGCCAGTCACCAGAGGGAGACATTGCCCCACACAACTGAGCATATCAGACATTCCAACCTGACAAGAGCAGTGTTGACACACACACACAACCCAGCACATTATAGTGAGACCAATTCCTTTTTTGGACTTCACATGGGGAAAAGGTTGAGATAAAGATCCAACAAACAGCCCACGTGTCTTTGAGACAGCGCTTGAAAAGTCAAATAGGCAGGAGCCTTGCATTGTAATGCTAAAAATTACATTGCCCGTAACCATTTTAGCAAGAAGCATATTTCAAACACCAATAACTTATAGAACTAGTCACTCTATTAGTTTTCCTTTAGATATACATCTGCAGTGGCTGTGCATGAAGTGTATTAAGTCTGGGGCATTTACTCTTAGTTCTGGGAGCTATTATTGATTTTACCCTGATAGATATTTGGCTCCATCGTATAATGAAAAATCATTAAAACTAAAGAGAAAAGCATCTTTAATTCCTCACACCTGTGATTCAAAGTGTCCTCATTTGGATGTTGCAGCAAAATTCCAAGAACAAATTGGCCAGAGGTATAAAAGTCATTTTAAAGAGACTGAAAGGTGAAGAAACTGAAAACAGGATTTTGTAAAACTACTTTATGGTGGCTCTGAAATAGCTGTGGGCATTTATTAAAGCAAACAATGCTGCCACTCTAGCATTTTGAGGTCTAAAATGTCGGGTTTTCAGCCTTTGTCAAGCTTGTCTCTGCATTTGCAGTTGCAAATGTTATACCGAGAACTGATTGCAATTATTGTATGAATGCGTCTCAGGTAGGCGGGTGATTAAATTCAGAAAACCAGATGCAGATAGTATCATGCAGTCTGGCACGTGCAAAACTAGAGCCCTACATAGGAAAACGTGGCCCATAGTGCCTTGCGGAATAACCGAGAGTCAGTCTGGAGAGTGAGGAGAAAAGTGTTCGATCCCTTGTTCTCCCACTGACACAATGTGTCACCTTAAGTGAGTCATTTCCTTCCTCTGTGCTTCAGTCTCTCAATTGGTACAATGAGGATAATGGTACATGTGTATCTTCAGCTATAATCTGTAGGCTCGAGTCTGCCCTTAGTTACATTGCTGTAATTCTGGAGTAAATCCACTAATACTGGTTCTCCTCATTCCTTTCTGATCACTATCTACATCCCTTGGCTGAGGCAGTGGGGACCAGAAATGATGGTGGGGTGGGAGGTGAGGCCCGGGTGAGGCAGTGGGAGGCAGAGGTGATGGAGCCTGAAGCCAGGGGACAGAGCCTGAAGCTCGAACCCCAACACCCCTGGGAAGGCTGGAAGCCTGTGGCTCCAGAGGGGGGCAAGGCCCAACCCCGGGTGGCAGCTCCAGGGGAGGAACCATTACTTTGCACCCCCTCCTCCAATCACTGCTCAGGAGGCTGTGGCCACAAAAAAAGCCCCTGGTGGCCGCATTTGAGAAACACTGTGCTAAGGTCCTCCTCCGCGCCTGCTGTGGTGACCATGTCAGCCTCCCTCTTTGAAATTGGTGCAGTGGAACAAGGAGAAAGATTCAGTCTTCTTGTCCTTGCTTTTGAAGCCCTGCATAGCTCTACCCCCTCCACTTATCTCTTTTCACATTGTTCCCTACCCACCTCTGCTCCACCATCACTCTTTCTCGCTTCTTCCTTGAGACACAAGTAGGAAGTTTCCTGCCGCGCGCCGGGCCTGTTTGTTTACCTGCAGCATCCACAGGTTCGGCCGATCGCAGCTCCCTCTGGCCGCAGTTTGCCGCTCCAGGCCAATGGGGGCTGCGGGAAGCGGCACGGACCAAGAGATGTGCTGGCCACCACTTCCCACAGCCCCCATTGGCCTAGAGTGGCAAACTGCGGCCAGAGGGAGCTGTGATCGGCCGAACCTGTGGATGCTGCAGGTAAACAAACAGGCCCGGCCTGCCAGCAGCATTCCCTGATGGGCCGCGTGCCAAAGGTTGCCGATCCCTGATATAGAGTGCATGGATGTGGGCCACATAACTCAGAAAGAGCTGCATAAGTGGCCCACAATGGTAAATAGGTGGAGAATCACTGGTCTAGTGGGTAAGGCAATAGGTCAGGCCCCAAAGACATGTGGGTTCTGGCCCCAGCTTTACTGTGTGACCTGGGGCAAGTCCTGCTATTTCTGTTTCCCCTCCCAACTATTTTCTGTCTTATCTAATTGGAGGCTAAGCTCTTCAGGGCTTAATAAGACTGTGTCTTACCATGAGTTTGTTTAGTACCTACTGCATTGGGACCTCTGGATACTACTGTAAAATAACAGTGGTTAGGGGAGTTCTGCAAAACAAATAAAAAACAAGAATTGCAGAAATACCAGCTAGGCTAAAAATGATAAGGGCTATCTAGCCTTCTGCTTCAGGGCATATGCTTGTCCTCAGCCAAGGGCAGTAAGATATTTTCATCCATGGAACAGTAGGGGAGAATTGGTCAGGTATCGTATGTGGGGTAGGAGTGGGTTGACCTTCTTCTGAAACTTCTGCTATTGCTAGTCGTGTGGACAAGCTATTGGGCTGGATGGACCATTGATCTGTCCAGGCATGATATTATGCCCCTCTAAACCATTCATGGCGATGATGATAGCTGTGGTATGAGTATGGTAGCCCCTGAAGGCCCCAGTCAAGAATTGGGGGCCATTGTGCTTGGCTGCACAATGAAAAGATTGTCACTGCCCCAGAAAGCTCAGAATCTCAGGAGATTGTTCCAGGGCATCGATCCAGCCATGGCTTTTAAATTCTTGTAAAGGCCTGCATAGCACTGGGAGCCCACATCAATTCATGTGAGCATACGAAGAGTTAAGGCAAGCGGTCGTGGTGCAAGGTATAAGCTGGCTAAGCCATTGCCTAGGACCACAAGCTGCTGAAGGGGCCCTCCGAGTGCGGTATTACCCCCAAAATACCGTTCAACTTATTTAACGTGGACTTTCTAACAAGGGTATTAGTATGTATTGTGTCGGCATAATTTTTGATTTATGGAAATGATGCAATTACTTTTTTTTGGAGGGTGGGTGAGTAATGAGGGCACCCCCACCCCGCCGCCAAAATATTCCTGGATGGGGTCCACAGTACTGCCTTTAAAGGCACTTCGTTTGTTTCACAGCTAGCTTGTGCTTCTCAATTTCTGTGTTATTCACACCTCAACAAATCTTATTTCATTAGATTTTTGGAGCTGCAACGGTAATTTCGGTGATTAACTTTAAATTGGGGATAATATGCTGACAGCCATTAACATAATGTCAAAACAATTTCTTACAATTATTACTTAACCTCGGTCAAATCATTTCCACCCTCACCCCTCAAACGGACCCTTAGTAAAATCATATGGACAAACATGAGAGAACGCCGCACTCTCAATAGGAAGGTGATTAAAGATGAACACTTATCAGAAATGATCATGCAGAGTAAAAAGACATCAGGGCAAATCTGTGAATTCAAACATTTCCAGGGCTGCGTCTGGCCTTTAGAGGAATGAGATGAGTGAGTCTTCAATAGGCTTCTTGGAAAGAATTTCGTAAGTTGTCTTGCTTGGCTGGTGATTATTAGGGGCTCTGTAGCAAGTTGTTTGGTTTATTGCATATCATAGATATAGATATAGATATAATCTATCTTTCTATATATATTAAAGTTGATGAACACTTGAGACGGAAGATTTTTATTTATCCACAGAACAATTATGAGGCAGGGCAGTGGTATGGCAAGTTTCTTCCATACTCCTGCTACCCTCTGCCCTTGTGACTTACCCTGACCTGGGGGGCCCTGCTTGTAGGGCTGAGGAAAAGTTCATTCTGCATGGCCTATTCAATCTCTGGCCTGTTTGCTGAGGCTGCCAACCCAAGGGCCAAGTAAGGCTCATTGCAAGGGTGATATTTTGCGATGTTTGGGTATCTGTACACCAGGAACAGAAATGAGACTCATCAGCTCTATCCCGTTGGGCCACTGAGTTCATTTACCCGAATGGAATATAGGGGACTGGAAGGACTAACTGCCCCCTGCAATCACAAGAAACTGATCATGAGAGCTATCCACCAGTTTGCTTGGAAGCCTGTTAGCTGCCAGGAATCAAATTTTCAGTCTCATCTGATTTCGCATGGCCTGACCCAGCCCCCTTTGCAGCTGATGGAAAGACTCCTATTGACTTCAATTGGAACAGGCTCAAATCTTCATTTTGCAAACATGCCACAGAGTAGGTGTGCAATACGTTTCAGGCAGGTTGATGAGATGGCTGACGGACTACCTGATTTGCATGTGCATGGGCAGATCTTGTAGGCACTACCATTGAAATGCATGAAAGTGGGTGCTCAAAAATGAAGGTTGCATTGATATTGGCTGAAAATTCATGGATCATAACATTATAAGGCCAGAAGTGACCACTGTGATCTTCTAGTCTGACCTCCTTTACAACACAGGTCCTGGGGCTTTCCCGAATTAGCTCCTGTTTGAACTACAGCAGATACGTTAGAAAAACATCCAGTCTTGCCAGTGATGGAGAATCCACCACAGCTCTTGGTAAGGTGTTCCAATGGTTAATTACCATCACTGTTAAAAATGTACACCTTTATTCCAGACTGAATTGGTCTAGCTTCAATTTCCAGCCATTGGAATGTGTTAGACCTTTCTCTGCTAGACTGAAGAGCCTTCTGTTTTCTAATTTCTGTTTCCCAGGTAGGTACTTACAGACAGTGATCAAGCCACTTCTTATCTTAACCGTCTCTTTGTTAAGCTAAATAGATTGAGCTCCTTGTGTCCATCTCTATAAGGCAAGTTTTCCAATCCTTTAATCAATCTTGTGGGTCTTGTCTGAACACTCTCCAATTTATCAACATCCTTCTCGAACAGTGGACACCAGAACTGTTCACAGTATTTCAACAGCAATTGCATAAGTGCCAAATACAGATGTAGTATAACCTAACTCCTAGTCGAGACATTCCTATTTATACATCCAAGGATCTCATTAGCCTTTTTAGACACAGTCTCAAAAAGAGAGTTCATGTTCAGCTGATTATCCATCACGGCCCCCAAATCATTTTCAGAGTCACTGCTTCCTAGAATGGAGTACTCCATCCTGTAAGCATGTCCTGCATTCTTTGTTGGTGGATATATGACTTTACATTTGGCCATATTAAAACACATATTGCTTGCTTCCACCCAGTTTACCAAGCAATCCAGATCACTCTACCAATGACCTGTCCTCTTCATTATTTACCACTCCCCAAACTTTGTGTCATCAGCAAGCTTTAATGATGTTATGTTTTCTCCAAGGTCATTGATAAAAATATTAAATAGCTTAGGGCCAAGAATGGACCCCTGTGGGACTCCACTAGAAACACACCTGCTCATTTAGCTAGTTTTTAATCCATTTAATGTGTATCATGTTAATTTTGTATTGTTCTAGCTTTTTAATTAAAATCTCATCTGTCACCAAAGCAAGTGCCTTACATGAGCATATTACATCAACACTAACACCAAATTGTAATCTCATCAAAGAAAGATAGCATGTCTGTTTGACAGGATCTATTTTCCATAAACCCACGTGTATTATGCTCAGGAGGTCTTTGCCCTCGAAATTAGACAATTAGCAGGAAACTTACTGTAAACTAGAGACATTCAAACCCTATTAATTTGTAAACACAGCTGGTCCTGACATTGTTGTATCCTTGACAATGTTGTAAATTATGGACTGTCTGGGTCAAGTACATTTTTATGGAGGTGGATTTTAGTATACTTGGCATATGGGAGGCTCCCTCTTCTGCCATTTGGCCAAGATGCAGCCCTGAAACTTGGGGGATACATGATGATCTATACTATTATGTTCACTGCATTTACAATACTATGATACATTTTGTACAAAGTATGACTTATGAGGTATCAATTGAAACACCATAATCGGCTGAACATTATTGTCCTGGTAAAATATGTGTATCAACATTATATGTGAAGTTATAAGATTCTACTATGTATCCTTGTTATAACATGCTCCAAGTTTAAGAAAAGCAGGTCCAAACCATTTCTCAGGAACCAAGGACAGACTAACACCCAGCCAGGTGTTAAAGAGCTATCACTTTCTTAAGCAGCCAATCTTCAGCAATGGGAAAGTGTGAAGGAGAAATCTACATTTCATCACAGGAACAGTTGAACCCTCAACCCCCACAATAGACTATGTGTCGCCTACACCTAGAGTGACCAGATAGCAAGTGTGAAAATCAGGACGGGGGTGGGGGGTAATAGGCGCCTATATAGACAAAACCCCGAATATCAGGACTGTCCCTATAAAATCAGGACATCTGGTCACCCTACCTACACCCCAGCTGGGGGTAATCCTCAAAAAGGGGATGGTGATACAAGAAGGAGAAGCAGTGGTCTCCAATTCACCTCTCTCCTCCTTCATCTCTGCTCATGACATCAATGACTCTCGAAGAACTGACCTAAGGGAGGGGTCCCAGGTTGAAAGGAGCCCCAGCCTGTAAAAGTTACTACAGCGTATGGTGAGACATTCCTTTTGCTTTTAGTTTCACTGAGCTTGTTAAGTTAGGTATTAGCTGGTGTTTTACTCTTTTATTTTCTTTTTTGCAACCAATCCTGACTTTTTATGCATCATCACTTGTAATCACTTAAAATCTATCTTTCTGTAGTTAATGAACTTATCTCATTGTTTTATTGTAACCAGTGTGTTTGGATTAGAGTGTGTGGAGAAACTCCATTTGGGATAACAAGGCTGGTGCATTTATCCTTTTCCTTTGATGAAATGATGGATTTCCTGTGAGCTTGTACTGTCCAGAAGGGTACTGAGCAGTACAAGACACATTTCTGGGGGAACAAGACTGGAATGGGAAAGCTTGCAGGTGTTGCCCTATATGTAATTCATGTCAGAGTGCTCACGTATTTGGCTGGGAGTGAATTTGCATGCTGAAGGCTACGTGAGCAGGCCAAGAGTGGCCATTTTGACAGTGAAGCAGTGCGAAAGTCACCCCAAGCTGGAGAGTTAAGGGGACACTGCTGTTCAACAGTCCAGACTGAACCCTGTGGAATGTCACAGCGGGAAAGAAACAGGGTGTGGGGAGTGATAGCTCAGTGGTTGAGCATTGGCCTGCTAAACCCAGGGTTGTGAGCTCAATCCTTGAGGGGGCCGCTTAGGGATCTGGGGCCAAATCAGTACTTGGTCCTGCTAGTGAAGGCAGGGGGCTGGACTCAATGACCTTTCAAGGTCTCTTCCAGTTCTAGGAGATAGGATATCTCCATTAATTTTTTAAAAAAAATTAATTTATTTAAAATTTAACAATTTTTGATAAGCAGAAGATGGCTTGAAAATGTGAGTCAAGTTATGACAGCCCAGAGCACTGGACAAGTTTGGCAGCTGGACAGGCAAATGCTGCTCCACAGAGCAGGGCAGGGGGACCCTGAGCATGAGAGAGTGGCTGACTGGTGGGTCCCTGACTGGCAGGGTAGGATGGCGCAGAGGTACCAGAGAACAATGCAGCACTTCTTACTCTGCTTCAAATAAAAACGTCAAATTCTCATCCAGCTACCTACTTCCACTGAGGATGTGTGGATGGGGGAGGGTGGAGATTGGCCACGCCCCTCTGTCGTCTGACCAGGCCCCATTGGGGCTGTGCTTTATGGCACAGCTGGGGACATTAGCCCCGGGGTGTCTGTTTAGTGCTCAGTGGAGTGCGCCCACTGGATCAGGCTCCAGGATCCCATAGTGTCCTGCCACAGCAAGCACTGGTACTAGTGTGAACCACTGGGTAGATTTTCAGGAGCTGTGTCTGCCGCACCCATTTCCAAGTCCTGACCAGAGCAGCTGGCGTTAGCATGCATAGTCCCTGTTCTCAGTGAGCAAACCTGTCCCTCGGCTTACACACAGTGCGACATCATAGACGTCAGCTGGGCTGCCCAGGTGAGTCTGGGCGTGATTTCAACTATTGCAGGCTCTAATCAGCACGGTCCAGCCCTCATTTTCAATAAGCTCAGGAGGCCACATGTTCAAAAGTAGCCACGAATTGTGGATGCCTCCATTTCTGAGTGCCTGGCCTGAGTCACCCAGGGCCTCTTTTCCATAAAATGCCAAGCACCCAGCACTCCAATTAAACTCACCCAGCGCTGAGGGGTTTCAGGCTGGGCACCCAAAATACGAGGCTCCCAAGATCAGCAGCTTCCTTTGGCAATTTTGGCCTAAATTAATTCGTCCATTTGTTCAGAAAAAGTGTGGAAAGAGAAGAAAGGCAGAAAGGATGAATAACCCCAGGTCACGTTTTTCTGAGGAGAGAGCGCTTGTTTGTTTTTTCAGCTCACCTAATCTATCAACGTGGAACATAATAAATCTGAGAAGATAATAAATAAGCAGAGCAGAAAAAAAAATCCCTCTATAAACAGTCCCTAAAAAGCATTCAGTGCTGCAATGGGTGCCTGGGTGATTCAGAGAAGGCCAAGGATGAGTTGCGAACTCCACGGTAAAGCAAAAGTGGTTGTTCTTAGCACAATCCTGTGGTTTAGTATCTGGACAGGATTGTAGCAGTGAGATGGGCAAGAAGTAACCGTTAGGAACTAATGACTTCGTTTTTTCAGTAGCCCCTTTTACATTTCTTTGGTGCTCTGTTTACACTACAGCAAAAAGCACTACCCACAGGAGTTGGGAAGGGATTTCTCTCCCCCCCCCCCTCCCCCCCGGTATTCTGGGGTGGGGATGGAGTGCGTGTGGAAGGGTTGATCTCTTTCCTCTGAAGCACCAGGGATAGCCACGGCTCGAGATGGAACATTGGGGGGGGGGGGAGGGCGGGGGCAGTCTCTCTCTCAGGTGTCTGGCTGGCTGGTTTTTGCTCACATGCTCAGGGTTTAATTGATCACCACATCTAGAGTTGGGAGGGAATTTTCCCCCAGGTCAGTTTGGTAGAGACCTTGGAGGGGTTTCACTTTCCTCTGCAGAGTGTGGGTGTGGGTCACTTGCCAGGATTATCGGAGTATATCTCACTTCCTCGTTACCCTGACATTACAGTGGCCTCAAGCACTGGTGCACTTCAGTCCTTCCTATTCTCTGACTGTGGCACATAACAGTCTAGTCTCTGGTGGGCTGTAATACTTTTGGTTGTTGGGTTTAGAGTGCAGGTGCTTGTTGGTGGTCTGTGATATACAGGAGATCACACTAGAGGATCTGGTGGTGCCTTGCGGTTGTAAACTCTGTGATATTCCCTGAGACGCTAAAGCCAGACCAAGCTGATCAATATGCTTACAAACAACATGCTTAGAGAAAACAGCAGATGTGCATCCAGAATCTGCCATCAGGGAAATGCTTCAGCCCACTCTGAAAGGCACCCGTGTGTCTTTGGAAAATATATATTCCACTGGAACAACCGTCCCCAAACTAACCAGAATGTGCATTAAAACAACAACAACAAAATGCTTTGTGGTCTCTGCCAGGGCACAGTTTGGGGGCAAAGCATGAGTCACTGTGACATAGACAAGAGAAATAATGATTGACAGCTACAAAAAAAAACCCCTTTCAAATGCTGTTGTGTTCTTCGTATTTACTCACGATGAGTCTACTCCTCCAGGGTAGGGAATGCTTTCTACTCTGCCGAAGCAGGGAGCTCTGCAATCGCTCTGGAGCTGAAGCAGCACACACTCTTCCACGTACTATCCCAGAGCAGCGAGCTCTCTAGCCGTAACACACACGTGCCCAAGGCAGGGAACTCTCTAATGGTAGCATGGTCACCCTTCAGCTCTTTGCAGGCCAGACTTCACACATGGCGCATTGAGGTTTTCAGTGCCAGGTTCCCAGCCCCTTTACGGTAGCCACCACGTTCTGTGAGATTGTCAAAGGGTCACATGTTGAGCCTGCAACAAATGGAGCCAAATGTTCAACATTAAATACCACTGGTGATAAAGTCTGTTTCCTGTGACGGATGTTTTAAGTAGCTAATAAGACTCGATGAGCAAGGCGGTCAATTCAGTGAAGCTCCTCTTGAACTTTTAGTGCACTGATATTTTATAATTTAAATTACCCTTTTTTGTGAGAGAGAGAGAGAGAGATGGGCCTTGTAATCCAATAATATGGCCACATAAATCACGGGTCTTTGCTCACTTTTTAGTCAGTGTTTACTCAGTTTGCCTGACTAAGGACCAGGTAAATCCTGAGTAACCTCAGGATCTGCCCCATAGTGACTGAATGCTCTCTAGTGGCTGTGCTTTTAATAGTACTTCTGAGTACTGGACGTTGCCTGTTGGATGCTACCCAGAATCCTTTATGAGAAGATGGGTTGGTCTTTGTTTGAATAATTAGCAACAAGCCTGGAGGCCTCTGTCTTTCCTTATGAATACCACCACGTGTGAGGACTATACCAGAGGCCCAGACTATAACCGGGGAAGCCATGTTGCTAGCATACCAGGAAAAGGCAGTGTGTCCAGGATACCCCCACCAACACACTGATCCGTGGCTGTGTTTGCTGTAGCCCAGTTTAAGTCGGAGCACTCTCCCTGCTCTAATACAACACAGGGGCCCAGCTCCTGGATCTTAATTTTGGAGGGCGTTTGGAATCTGAACCTATCTCCAGATTTGAAGCTCAGTGCCTAATAGTGGCACAACCCATACATGCATAGGGGATGTGATTGGGTTGAGAATGCACTGGTCCTGCAGCCACCTCTGTGGGGCACAGCAAGAGCATACCAAAGAGCAGGAGGAGGTCTTGTACCCCTCATTCCCCTCGCTCCCAAGGGCTGTGCCGAGGGGCATATCTTTAGAAGAAGCTAAACCAAGAGCCTGGATCGAAACATCTAAACCAGTGTTTCTCAACCAGTAGGTTATGACCCTCTGGGTTGCGGAGGGAGGTCACAAAAGGCAACCAGGGGGTGTTGGAAGGCATCTAAAATTGTCCGACAAGCTAAAGCAAAGGAAATCTCATTCTCTTGCTCCTCACACATCCTCCTTTACCCGTCAAGTTCTCTGTCAGCCGCTCAAAACGCACACACAAATAGATTAGATAGGCTTGGTTGGCATTGTTATCACGGATTCATTTTTTACTCTGATAGTAAAGGGAAAGAGGAGAGTCATGAATCTTGTTGATGTCAAAGAAGGGGCTGCTGCCCTGGAAGGGTTGAGAAACACTGACCCGAGCACCAGCTGAACTTTGGAGCACCTTGGGCCAGTCTCTTCAACAGCTTTTCCAACAATGTGGGCCAGAGAAACCCTGACTCAGAAACAGAATCTCATGGGATTCTTCTATCCAGAGACAAAGGTAAGAATGTGAGAATGGTAAGGTGTCCAGTTATTAGCTCCCACCTTGTGCCCCAAAATGATACACCCTTGGTTCATGGCCACTGAGATTCATGTCAGGGGTGGGAGCTGGGACAGTTAAAAAACCCCATAGTGCCAACTGAGGCTGGGTGACATAGCAGCAAGCACATGTCTCAAGTGCAGGAGCGACCTCGGGATTCCCATGCTGAAGGTGGGTGGCCAGGGCCGGCTCCAGGCACCAGGCAACCAAGCACATGCTTGGGGCGGCACCTGGTAAGGGGCGGCCAATCTTGCGGTGGCGGGGGGCAGCGTGGCATGGCATTCCGCGGGGGGGCGCTCCGGCGGCACTCGGCGGGGGGTGCTCTGGCGGCGCGGCGCTCGGCTGGGGGGCGGCACGGGGCGCGGCACTCGGCGGGGGGGCGGTGCGGGCCGTGGCGCTCGGGGGGGGGGATTCTGGCGGTGCGGGGCGCGGCGCTCGGGGGGGTGGTTAGAGCCGGCCCTGTGGGTGGCACACATTTCAGAAGGAATGCACATAGTCCTAGGACTGGGGGAGACCCATTTGTTGACAAATACCTACCCACTGCCCCCCATCACCTCAGCAAGAGTCATTAATGCTGATTATTCATGAGACTGGGAGCTGCCTACAGCCAGGAAGAAAGGTCCCAAAATAAAGTATCACATGGGCCGAGCAGGAAAAAGGATGGTAGCATTGAACAATCCTATAGGTCACCACTTCTCTTGACGGTCCTCAGCTGCATAAGCCAACAAGCATTTGAGAGCTGCATTCAACTACCTGAAAGGGTATTCCAAAGGGGATGGATCTAGACAGTTCTCAGTGGTACCAGATGACAGAACAAGGAGTAATGGTCTCAAGTTGCAGTGGGGGAGGTTTAGGTTGGATATTAGGAAAAACCTTTTCACTAGGAAGGTGGTGAAACACTGGAATGGGTTACCTAGAGAGGTGGTGGAATCTCCTTCCTTAGAGGTTTTGAAGGTCAGGCTTGACAAAGCCCTGGCTGGGATGATTTAGTTGGGGATTGGTCCTGCTTTGAGCAGGGGGTTGGACTAGATGACCTCCTGAGGTCCCTTCCAACTCTGATTCAATTCTATGATTCTATGATTCTAAGCATTCTTGTCACCGGGGAGAGGACAAAGACCCAAGCGGAGCGTCATGCTTGATTAGAAGGAGCATCAGAGTTAAGTAATGGGAAAGTCAGCAGAGGCAAAGATGGGCAAAGGCAGGAGGTCCTGCACTGAAGTGGTAGATTTTTGCCCATATGCTGGTACTTGGGGACAGGGCATCACCGTCTGCATTGCCAAAAGGCTGTAGCAACTCTCTCTGCATTTAGAGAGGTGGTAACATGGTAGGTAGGCATCAAATGACTCAGGAGCATTGACACAAATTACTGCAGGACACGAGTGGCCAGGATACCTCCGAGAGTTAAGATAAAATCCTTAGGGAATTATATGACTTTGCCTTGATTTTGAAGACTAAACGTTGGCTAACCTCTGCATCGCTCTGGGAAGGGGCTGGCTCTCAGATCTTTAGTTAGAACGAGGAAACAGCAGTGGTGTCTGAGTAGTCAATTTTACTAATGAGCTATTAGAAGTTGTTTCTGAGCTGTACATTTTGCTCTCATTATAAGTTATAACTGTGTTCCCAGAAGCTAAGCTTTCTGCCTGTTGTAATGAGAAAGCTGGAGTGAAGCTCAATTTTAATGAGCTACAGTGTAGATGTAAAGTGGAATAACCAACATCTAAAAAATACCTCAAAGTGGAGTAACGGGAACAGGTAGTGGATTTAAAGCAAAGAGGAAAACGGTGGGAAACTATTGTTTTCAAGTCACAGGCAGAACAAGTAAGATCTATCCCCCTCCCCCCAAATCTGATGTGGATTCAATCTGGAAGGCATTTGAGGGGAGCAGGAGAGGGTGCCCAGAAACTAACAGCATCTGAGGTTAGAGCAATGGGAGAAAACTCTTACAGATAAGAAAGGAAAGAGAGAATGGAACATTTCTTTTGTTCTAGCCTCAAATCCTTTGTATGAAAATTAAAAGGGCAGTTTTCACAGTTGGAGAAGAAAACCCGCCTGCCTCCCCACCCCCATTTTGACATCTGATGCTGGCTTCACTTTGAAGTCAGCAAATTCATGCCTGAGGCCGAATTGGTGAAAATTCAACTAGTTTGCCTGGGGGAATTTTGCCATGAAAAGCAAACAGGATCTGATGGAATTTCACCCAGATCAAATTGACGAATGACTGTGCCCCAGAGCAACCAGGTCCTTGTTAGACAATAGGAAAAAGTCCACTACTCTCTTTAGAGCTACTGAGCCCCATTCTGGCCTCGCAGTGGCTTTACCCCAAAGCAGCTCGATTAATGTCAATGGAGTTTCTTCTGATGTGCACCAGTGTGAGCTCAGAATCAGGCCTGCTGGTTAGGCCATCTTGGATTCAGTTACAGAGCACCAGAGTGATAATTTCTGCACCCACCAAGGCTAGAAACTTAGGCCCAAATCCACAAAGGTATTTAGGCTCTTAACTTCCATTGATATCAATAGAAATTAGGAGCCTAAATACCTTTGTGGATCTGGGTCTTGCTGACATTATATTCAGTGAACGTTAAAATGCAGCAGAAATGGGGCCACCAGGAAATTCTGGTACGACATCCAGCAGCAAACGGGCTCGGCCCCACGTCTGGCCGTGACAGGGGATCACTCAGCTGCCACAGGTGTTCCACAGAAGATTTTAGTCATGGGATGATGATAAATGTCCATCCCTAGGTCTATTTCCTGGGATATTTTATTCCCAGAGCCCCTCACGCCTCCTTTGCTCTCCTTACCCCAGTATATTAGCTTCTCAGGGCTTGTCAAGGAGGGAGCCAACATGAAACAAGCTACTTTCCAGAGCTTTTGGCCAGCTGTGGCTGCCAATCCCAGAACCACGTCACGGTGCATTTCCCAGCTTCCGAACCATGCAGGATGCACCCCTCACTAGTAATTGCTCAACCGTTACATGGTAAATGGTCCTGAAGGGGAATGGCCATCATGATGTTACCATACGAGTGAAGGGAATGCATGGCTCATGGACCCTGTTCCCGAGAACCTCCGGCTTTATCATGTTTTCATTTTACTCATCGATATGTGGGAGTTAAAATCAGCTCCAAGTTCTTTGCACAACATGGAGCGTATGCTCTGCCTTCTGTGTCCAACCCTGGAAGGCTGTAGAGGGTCCAGATAATGAGAGAGAGGGCTGTTCATTACTGAATTGCTTGTGATTAGCAGTCAGCAGAACACCTTTGCCAGCAAGGAAAGGTGCCTGGGTCTGTATGCCTGAGGGGTGTGTGAATGTATGAGGGGTGAGTGTTTTGTGTGTGTGTGTGTGTATGTGTGTGTGTGTGTGTGTATGCAGAGATGGGGGAGTGTGTGTGTATCAAATTGGGGTGGGTAGTGCATGACTGAGGGCTGTGTGTGCGGGCATGAGAGTGTATGTGTGTGTGAGGGGTGTGGCTTTTGCACAAGAGTGTGTACGTGCATGTGTGGGTGTGCATGCCTGAGGGGTATGTATGTGAATGAGAGGGTGAGTGTGTGTGCCTTTGACATGATGGGAGTGTGTGCATGCAAATGAAAGTGTGTGCATGTGTGTTTGCATGTATATGTACAAGGAGTATGTGTATGAGTGTGTGGGAGTTGCGTCTGTGTGTGTTTGTGTTGTGAGAGAGAGAAGAGGGGAAGGGAGCCTGGGCAATTGTGTTGCCCTTTGCCCCAGAGCAGTGTCCATATCTATCACCATTTCCATCGATTTTGGTGGTTTTCACAGCATGGTTTCGACACTGTGCCATGCAGTTCTGCAGAGCTCCCAGCAAGAAGCAGTTAAAAGTAAAGGGGTTGGGGTGAGTGGGAATGTGTCTCCTAATTGATTAGCTCCATGAATCACAGAAATGCCAGCCTGTCAAAGAGTAAATCACTGGAGCTGTCTTTGATATCTCCTTCGGTCAAGGACAAACCGTCCTACTGCATACGTTGTCTTTCCTTTAATGTGTTTTCTACCCTATCTCATAGCCGGTTGTGTTTTTTCGTTTGGTGCCAGCAGCCCTGCCACTTTGTGCTAGGGTCCCTTCAGTGCTTACCTGCTAAGCAGGGCCAGTCTGGATTGGCTTGTCTATAAGAGATTGCCAAGGAATCCGGAGGTGCAACAGGAAGTGGTCCTTATGACGCTATCGGGGGCACTCTCCTCTCTGAAGGCCAGATTGCAGTAACCTTACGCATAGTGAATAGCACCTGACTTCAATGGGATTATTCATAGCATAAAGTGCATTTGAGCCTGAGTAAGGGTATCCCAATGAGGCCCTGTGGTAGCACTGATTTGGTGCTAGAGGGTGTTGTGGAGCTAAAGGTGGAAAACAGAAGTCCTGGTCAATTAGGTTAACTAAATAGCCTCCTGCATTTCCCCCACATTTCCAGCACTAGTAGAACGGCTTTGGCAGTAATGCAATGGTGGGAGATGGTAAGAAACAGCTCAGTGAAGATGTAACTTCTTTCATGGTATTTCAGCACCTCCACCAGAAGCAGTGTCAAAAATGCTATTTAAATAAACAAAAATAATGAACCAAATTCTTTGGAATTCCAGGTTTGATTCTGTTCAAAGGTTTAGGGGGGTTGTACATAAGTTCTATCACTGTGCCTGTCCCTGGTGATAATGCTCTCCTAGGTTTGTATCTGCATGTGCTTTTATCAGGCCTTAGACCCATACATGGGAATAGGTTGCTTTTCATTGGTTGTTAGCTACACAAGAAGGCAAAGTAGGGTAGGTGTTGTTGGCTAACACACCAAAGTGACGCTGCACATTGGCTTAGATGCCAAGTCAGATGTGGGCCGGGTCTGGAGACAGCCTGTTCGTAACTGTCACTCGCTTGGATGGGTTGTTTGTTTGATGCTGGGAGAAGGATCATCAGTGGAATGCTGACTGCCAAGATTTTCTGCATGAAAACACTGCCTCCCTCCAGTGCGTGATGAGCTGACTGAGTCTCTTTCTACACCTCCAAAGAGCTGGCCCAAGAAGGAAATAATCACTGATATTTACAGGCTGCCCTTCTCAGAGGTCACTGCAAACACAAACTGCTCTCTGTCCATGTGTATTCACGATAGGTGCTAATAGTGGAGTAACACCACCAAAAGTGCATGGAGAGGGGCCGCTGGTTGCCTGTTCCCTTCCTTGGAAACATCAAGTCTCATGGCAGTTCCTGGTTGTGCGATTTCTTGCACACATTTGACAGGCCAGGGACAATGCTTTGGGATCTCCCACTGACAGCACTCACTGTTGCTCCAGCTCCCACCTCCTTCAACATTAACTGTTGGCAATGGGGCAAATAAAGAGAAAAGCAACAAAACAAAAGAGAGAAACTAGTTGAGGGTTAAAATCACAATGAAAGCGATAGCAGAGAAAGATTAAAGACTAGAAGCATCAAAGGAGGGATAGTGCTGTGGTGAAGGCACAGAACTGCACTCAGGAGGCCTGTGTTTATTTTCTGATTCTGCCACAGGCTTCCTGTGGGATCTTAGGCAAGTTACTTAATCTCTCTGTGTCTCAGTTCCCCCTCTGTAACTTGGGGATAATGACCTTACAGGCGCAGAGTGAGGACAAACTCTTTGAAGTGGGTATTAGACATGGTAAAAGAAATACTGGAGAAAGGAGAGCGTGTTGGTTTAGTGCCAGAACTCCCATTGCCTTCCCAGATATGTAGGCTATCAAGTATCCCTCCAGGACAGGCAGATGCTGCCTTTAAAAGATGAGCTGTCAAAGGACAGATGACCATTGGAGATTCTTTCTAGGGCATAAAGCTAGTGAACTTTTAACAACTCAGATTAAAATTTAATCCACTTTCTCATGTTTTCTATAAGTGCTGGCAAGTTAGACACTTCCTAGACAGGGTTACTAATGGGTGAACACCACAAAAGGGGAAAAGTTGATTATTAGAAAAATGCAGATGATGGCTTAAACCAGATACACTCCCATCTCTCCTGCATAACTTCTTCACTGAGAAACACTTGACACGACAGTGTATACTTCTTTAACTTGGACTCGAGATATTTGGAATCTTCTTAAGGTAATCAGTGGCCCTTTAGCACCCCTTTGAAGCTTCTATTTGCAACACTTACATGCAAAAGCAGTAATCTGTGCTGTATTGACATTGCTATTTTCCTCCAGTTTTGAACGAAATGAATCGAGATCTACATTTCAGATGCTCTAAACGTGATTATCCATTACCCTCCCTCACACATTCTTCAGCCCCTTACATATGATGAACTGGGGCATCGATCCACTAGTTCAGTGGTTTTCAAACTTTTTTTCTGGTGACCCAGTTGAAGAAAATTGTTGATGCTCGTGACCCAACGGAGCTGGGGATGAGGGGTTTGGGGTATGGGAGGGACTCAGGGCTGGGGCAGAGGGTTGGGGTGCGGGGGTTAGGGCTACGGGGTGGGGCTGGGAATGAGGGGTTCAGGGTGTGGGAGGGGGCTCTCAGCTGGGGCAGGGGGTTGGGGTGTGGGAGGGGGTAAGGGCTCTGGGCTGGGGTGCAGGAGGGGGTCAGGCCTCTGGACTGGGGGTGCAGGCTCTGGGGTGGGGCTGGGGATGAGGGGTATGGGGGCAGGAAATGGCTCCAGGTTCGGGGGGGGGCTCAGAGCTGGGGCAGGGGATTGGGGCACAGGGTTGGGGCATGGGCTTACCTCAGGCAGCTCCCAGTCAGTGGTGCAACGGGGGAGCTAAGGCAGGCTTCCTGCCTGTCCTGGCACTGTGGACCATGCTTGCCCCAGAAGCGGCCAGCAGCAAATCTGGCTCCTAGGAGGAGGTGCGGAAGCGGCTCCGCACGGCTCTCGCTCGCAGGCTACGCCCCCCCCCCCCCCGGCTCCCATTGGCTGGCAACCAGCCAATGGGAGTGTGGAGCCGGTGCTTGGGGCAGGGGCAGTGCATGGAGCCCCATGGCCACCCTGCCCAGGAGCCAGACCTGCTGCTGGCTGGATCTCGGGTGCAGCGCGGTGTCAGAACAGGTAGGGACTAGCCTGCCTTAGCTGGTCAGCACCACCGACCCGACTTTTAATGACCCTGTCAGCATTGCTGACCAGATCTGCCGCGACCCAGTGCCTTCCATTCCACGACCCGCAGTTTGAAAACCACTGCACTAGTTCACTTGTGCCAAGTTGGCAAGCCACTGCTTATTTAGCCCTTTATTTGCCATTCTGGGAATTGACCAATAGGGTGAACTCTCTGATACCTACTTTGGAATGCAGAACACAATGGGTTCAGACTATATTACAACAGAGTTCTGTAACACTAGAGTAAAACTGACATAGTGCAGTGGTGAATCAAGTCCAAAGTCTTTGGACAGCACAGTTCTAAATCCATTGATTGTACCAACAAAGCCCATATAACATGCATGGCAGGGGAAATCTGAACCTACCTCGACCTACTGAAAACAACAGACTGGATCAACAGCACAGAAGAAAGCAATGTTCTGGGACTTTACCAAGTCGTAAGTCACCTGCTATTTCAGGCTCTGGAGATACCTAAATTCTGTTCCTGTGAATTAGGTTATTATTAGTATTTGGTATTTAGATGTGTAAATAGAGATTAGATGGATGGGCGGGAGAGTTCATTGTTTAGAACATTTAATTTGTGAAAAAGAAACGAAGGATGAAGGATTTCACGTTCCTTGAGTATCTGGTAATGGAACATAACTTGCTTCTGTTATCTGATAGAACACTGGCTACTCTCTAGTTCCTATGAAACTATTTTTGTCTTTATTTATCTTCAGTGCAATAAAAATAAAATATGCAAGGAAAAATGCAATGTGAAATAAATGTTGTTGGTTTTCCTCAGGAGGGAAGGGGTTACTGGAAGGGAAAATTCTGCAGGCCCAAGCAACATGGAAAGGCATTAGTTCTTGCTGGGGAAATGCAGAGCCCTGGACTTCAGGATTTGTCAGGTAAATGAATGACAGACAGATTTCCAAAGACTTCGCTTTAAAATATAAATGTAATTTGCTAGTTTTAAGTCTGCACATAAATTCCAGGTCAGATTTGGGATCTTAAATGGATTTATTTATTTTTAACTAAAGCTTGAACTTTATATTTCTAACAGTCGGATCAGTTCATCTGCGCAGGAGCCAGCTATCTCGGAGGCCAGTCTCAGATGTGTGGAACGCACACTCCAGGAAACTGAGGCCCATCCTAAATCTCATCACCCTCTGCTTTCAAATGTGAGGTGCACTTCTCCCACCTGCTTTCTCTAACGTAAACACAGAGCAGCATGGACGTTTTAAAAAAAACAGCTCTCCAAACCAAACACTACACGGCACACACAATTCTCTCCCCTGGGAGAGAAAACAACGCTGTTCAGATACTACAGTGATGAGAGTGGTGTAATGACCTACATAGACTAATGCGTTGAAGCACTATTGAAGCGGAGACTGCAGATGTACAGATTCAAACAGGGAGGGTTGTCTGATCATGTCCAGCTGCAGCATGAGTTTGAATCCTAGTTCACTTGTTCCACTACCTGTGCTGGCACGACAGTGGGAACATTATAAACCGGGAGGGGGATGAGAACCAGGACCCCAAAACTCATTTTTTTGCCCCTCCATGACCTCTAGATACCACCACCATTTTTTATCCCAGAATGCTTTGTGTTCCCTCCCAGAATCCATTGACAGTTTTCTTCCAACCTCCCCATCTACGTGGTTCTGTAATGCTTAATCATCTGTTTTCTTTCCATTCATTTTCATATATGGTTAAAAGCTGAAAGTATTTACATTCCATAAACTGGCTAACGGCACATTTAAAAATATATCAGAAAGCTGAAGGTATATGTCCTTATGACTCGCTCAGATTCCTCGAAGCCATGTATTCTGTAAACCTCATTAGCACGGCTAGTTATGCTGGGGAAAGTTTTCTTTACAGCACAACGGACTAGAATCAAAGTTATTTTAAAAGAAAGCTTCACTCATATACAACAGGTTTTTGTGCCCCCTTGCGGTCAGGACCTCTAGGGTTCCAGAATCAGGGCCCTGGAGTTGCCTGTGGTCATGCAGGGATCCGGTTGCGCTACTCCCTATGACTTGGAGTGCTAAGAGCTCTGCACAAGGCTTGAAAAATTTAGTGAGGCTGCTGCTATGTAAAAATGATTCAGTGTCCGTGAGCAGAACATCTGTCAGAAGAGCTCGCAGCTGGCAGAACCCAGAGTCAAGGAAAGGAAATCCTGGAGAGAAATGGGGCGTAGCTCGCAAATACAGAGCAGCAGATGCTGAGCTGCGGGGGTGGGGGCTTGAGTGGCGGGAGGAAGAGAGGGCAGGGAGTCAACTAGGTGTGTGGTTGTGAGGATTACTGACTAATTTACCTAGGAGCTAGAAGAGCAAATGCCTAGCAGAACAACACATCTGGGGCAAGATCCAGTGCTCCAAGGGAGGAGAGGAAAGGGGAATATAGATGGGCGTTCACATCATTTTTCTGTTTGTTCCAAAGCCTCTGAGTTGTGTGTTTCACATGCTCCATATGTGGCTCTCTGATTATTTGGAGACTCTGGGGCCGCCTGAATCTGATCCCCCCCCCACAAATGTTACACCGGTTTAACTCCCTTGTCTTCAGGGGAGTTACTCCTGATTTACACCTATGCTGTGCAAGAGCAGACTCAATCCCTGTATGCAACGCAGCCATGAGTATACTGGGGGCCCTGGTCACCATTGTGCTGCTCCAGTCCTAAGCCAGGGTAAAGCCATTGAATTCAGTGCAGAGCGGAGTAAAGCCGAAGCAATGCAGTAATGAATCCGGCTCTAGAAGTTTCTCCTGTTTGTTGAATTCAGCAAGAGCTCCTGAGGCAACCTGCAGGGGCTGGGGGCAAATTTATAACTTCCCGCCCTCAGCTGGGGAAGGCCAGAGACCAACGTTTTTCCTCTTTTCTCAGAGCCTTAGAAAGAGCTAATCTGCGGTAGGTCTGTATTCTTTAAGTGTGTGTGTGAACTAGAGACAGAAACTGTGCAGTCACATGCTTGCCCTGTACTCTGCTCCTTTGCATTCTCCCCCTCACTCCCTTTGGAGGGTGTTTCAGGGACAGCCTGTGAGGGACTAATCTGCATGTGTAATGTACATATGCACATTTTTATTTGCTCTCTCCAGCTGCAGGGAACTGGCTGGCAGCAAAAACCACCATGTGGTTCCCCTCTAAAGGTCTCTCCAAAGGGGCTCAGTGCAGCTGTTTGACCTCACCTCATGTGCATGCTACCTAGATGGCTAAACAAAATTCACTCTACCTGCTCCTTAGCCTGTGATAGAGATGAGCAGCTGACACACCGATTTGTAGCCTGTCTACACACATGCACATCATACATCATTTGAAAGCTTATTATATTTACTTTAAGATGAGCTATGGTGTGCAACTGTCAAGTGGTGCAGCTACCATGGAAATGGGGATAAACAATGATACCATCAGCATGTTAAAATGACCACCTTGCCATGTTTGCATTCACTTCTGGTAGTTTAATGACTCAATTTATTATTTCAAGACCTAAAATTGGATTTCTTTGTGGCCTCAAAGCATCACAACAGCAATCAGAGTAAAACAGACTCTAGTAATAAATGTGCGCCGATATAATTGAAATGGTGTAGAGCTGGTGACAATTCTAGTTAACATCATTATCATCATCTTGTTCATCATTCTGATCTCTGTCAAAAGTGTGTGGGTTACCAGAGTCTTCATTGCCTTGGCTTCTTCAAAACCTCTGCTACTTCACCACTGGAAAAGCCTCCAGCAAGGAGTGTTTGGGTTGTGTGCGTTTCTACATTGTCAGGTGCATTTTGAGCCATCTCTTCACAGAGGAATTTGAGACGTGTCTGCCTGTTGCGTGCCACGTTTAGAAACTTTTCTCATGGAGGCACAGGGGACCCACCAATCATCTGGTATTTCTTGCATCCAACCATAGATCTTGTCCGGCTCTGTCTTTTCTGCAGTTGTCACAGGGTTACAATTGCCATGTCTATCAAAGATTTTGATTACAGAATTAGCTTTGTCAAATCCTTTTAGGACCTGCTTCAAGTACTCAGCAGTCAATTCATCAGACGTGTGGAACTTGTCTCCAGACATCATTTGCATGACAGCCATGGCATCTCCGATGTACACTGTGATTTCTTTGTTGCGTGCTTTTAGTACATGGATTCATTTAGCTTGAGCTTCCAGCTAATGCTCTACTTCAGCGTTGCCTGTTCTCATTATTCCATCAGCATGGAAGAGGGACATAGGCACAGGTGCTATTGGGTGACTGTGCCAGTCTACACTATCATCGTCACCGTTTTTACAAGACTATGATACATTTTGTACAAAGAATTCTCTGTGAGGTAGCATCTGAAAAGTCATAATGCTGAATATCATTATCCTGTTAAAATATGAGTAGCAACACTATATGTGAAGTTATAAGATTCTACTGTATGATTGTTACTTAAATATTTTGTAATTCTGGGTAACACCCACAAACCAGTTTTTCAGAGACAAAGACACACGAGCACCCCAGACAGGTGTTAAAGGGCCGTCGCCAACTTCAGCAGCCATCCTCCAGTGGGGGAGAAGGTGTAAACAAGAAATGTACATTTCATCACAGGGATGATTCAAACCTCAGGTCCACAACAGACTGTGTGTCACCATGACTCAGCAAGGATGTTTCTAGCACAAGAAATTGAATTATAACGTGGGAGGAAAACACTTCACTTCAACTCTCCTTCTCCCCTCTCTCTGATCATGACATCAACGGCTCTCAAAACTGAACTAAAGGGGAGTGGTCACAGGCATCACCACTTGTAATCACTTAAAATCTACATTTCTTTAGTTAATAAATGTATCTTATTGTTTTATCTTAACCAGTGTGTTTGGATTAGAATGTGTGGGAAATTCCATTTGGGATAACAAGGCTGGTACATATATCCTTTTCCTTTGGTGAAATGATGGATTTCCTATGAGCTTGTACTGTCCAGAAGGGTACTGAGCAGTCCAAAACAAATCTCTGGGGGAACAAGGCTGGGACTAGAGAACTTGAGGGTGTTGCCCTGTATGTAATTCATGAACGACTGGTCAGAGTGCTCATGTATTTGGCTGGGATGGAATTTGCATGCTGAGGGCTGTGTGAGGCCAAGAGTGGCTGTTCTGACAGCGAAGCTGTGCGAAAGGCACCCCAAGCTGGAGAGTTAAGGGGACACTGCTGTTCAACAGTCCAGATTGTACCCTAGGGAATGTCACAATGATTAAGAACAGTTGCCATTGAAACATCATCTCTGCATCTTGCTAAGGACAGGACTCTCCAGAAAACAATTTCTGGACTGATAGCTGCTGTGATTGTCCCTCCCTTGCCAGACTTAAGGTTGATCTTCTTGGCCATATCAGGAAATGTTTCGATGCCAGATTTCTTGACTGGGCTGTAAGAAACTACATGTCCCATCAGAATCAAGTGCACACCTCACTAATCTCTCCATTTGTTCTTCACCAACATCTGTTATTTTCAGCAGAGACTCCTATGCATCTGATGTTACAAACAGGCCAATAGGTTTGTTGATAAGCATCTCTGGATGTGATTGAGTGTTGAATAGGTTTGTCATATGGTTGATGACATGGTTGCTAAAAGCTATAAGATGCTCTTCCTCCCCCTTCAGTGCAGAGGTGAGGACTTGTTTGTGGACTATGCCTTCACTACTTCTTGTTAGGCCACTTTTCTTTCTCTCGTAGCTTTTGTATATTCACAATATGAAGTTGTGTATCATCATCGCTAACACGAATACTGACCTGTGCATAAGTGTCACTGAATTAAAAAGCTCATTTCTAGAATATTTCAAAGGCTAGTCCTGCATGTAGAGGCAATTGCAAATTAAAACTTTCTATCAGGCAGACACTGGATGCGACATTGTCTGTACAAAAGGTTAGAAATGGAGAAGCATTACCAGTGTTCAATTTGTAATGAATGAGGTGCCAGGGTTCAAGCAATTAGGGTGCAGGGGCTAATGCAAGTTTTTTACATTCAGAATGGATGCAGCAAGCCCAGAGGTGCCAGGGCTATGAACTGCCAAGGTTAGAGGTGCCAGGGCTCAGGCCTGGCAAGCCCTGACATTAATTAAGCACTGAGCATTACATTAGGGATTCATGTATATTTAGATCTACCCACTCTTCAGTGCAAACTATGGGTACATAATCTACTTCTGCTGGCACTGTAACGGGGTGGCATCCACCTCTCGTGAGACTCCTGGGCAGGTGTGTGTCTGCACCTCTCTCAGCCTGCGGTGACCTCTGTCCGTGGTTTCTCAGGTGGGTTTTCAGTAACTCAGCCCTCTGGCCGAGTCACACACACACAGTCTGTATGTGAAACAAACCAGACCCCTTCTAGGGTATACAGTCCAATGGGGACCTATCCCAGGACCCCTCCATTGGTATCTTTGTAGCCCTCCCTGGACTCAGTCTTTAAATAGTCCTGGCCCTGGTACGGAGCCGTAACCCCAGAGCGTCTCCCGTGGAGACTCTTCGCCCTTTCTGTGTGTTAGGCATTCTCCTCTGTCCAGACTGGATGTGAGCCTGTTACAGTTCCCATCTCTTTAGTTCAAGCTGGAGAAACTCATGCTTTTACCTTTGGAGGTCCCTAGTACTGGCTATCAAATAAAGTGGAGTCTGTAACAGACTCACATCATCTGTGAACGGGGGATGTGGAACATGCTGGCCAGTCCTTTCCAGCAACGGAGACTCACAGCAGTTCAGATTCCAGATGAGCAACTGCTTATGTGCTGGTAAACATCGGGGATTGAACCAGTGACCTTCAGAGCTCAAAGTATGAGCCTATACTGCTCCAAGTTACAGAACCTGGCTTTTTAGTTCAGTCCTCCATGTCTGCCAAGAAGGCAGGCATCTCGTAGCCACAATGTGCTCTGAATACACTGCTGACCCAAAATTTGGGTCTGCAGCTTTGGAGACCTCTCTTTAAAAATGTAGACCTTAAAATATATTGGGTGAAAGTCAGACCTGATGTGAGTAGACACAACTCCATTGAATTAAGTAGTGTTGCACTATTTATGTGATATCTGGATTTGGCCCAGGTTGAAATATATGCCACATTTTGCTATTAGGGTCCAAAGTTTCAGCAATCTTCAAGTTTTGACCTTGGATTTTGCATGCCCACGCTTGAATGTGAAACTGAATTCATCTGCAAAAGAGAAACATGCCTGCGTAATGCACATGACACACCCCACAGAGCATGTGAATCAGGCAGTTGGGTGCCCAGCTGATCTGTCTGGGTGTAGTATGAGTTTGGCGTGCACTGATGGGCATGTGTTCTGATCCAGTAACATCCCTCCGTAAAAGTGGATTGTGGATTCCAGGGATGGGGTTGAAAATTTGGTCCAGAGGTAAATTAATTTTCAACTAGGTTTCTACCCAGCCTCCGTGTGTATGTATGTATGTGTGTGTGTGTGTGTGTGTACACAGAAATGTGCACACATACATACTTGAGGCTGCATTTTCAAGTGCAAATGCCTGCTACAAAGTCGTACACGCCAGCACCCTTTAAATAATCTAACACAGCAGTTCTCAACCAGCGGTACATGTACCGCTGGGGGTATGCAGAGGTCTTCCAGAGGGTACACATCAACTCATCTAGATATTTGCCTGGTTTTACAACAGGCTACATAAAAAAGCACTAGGAAAGTCAGTACAAACTAAAATTTCATACAGATTATGACTTGCTTATACTGCTCTATAGGCTATATGCTGAAATGTAAGTACAATATTTATATTCCAATCAATTTATTTTATAATTATATGGTAAACATGAGAAAATCAGCAACTTTTCAGTAATAGTGTGCTTTAGTATTTTTATGTCTGATTTTGTAAGCAAGCTGTTTTTAAGTGAGATGAAACGTGGGGTACGCCAGACAAATCAGACTCCTCCAAAGGGGTACAGTAGTCTGCAAAGGTTGAGAGCCACTGATCTAACAACTGCATGGTCCCAAATGTTTGAGGTTGTACCTGCAAAACCCATTGGACTCTAAAGTGTCAAGTGTTTAAAGGGCTTGCACGGGTGTTTACATCTGCAAAGCAGGGGCACAGATATGTAAGTGTAATTTTGCAGACAAACAAGTGCAAAAACTTTGAAAAGTTACTCCTGAACGACTTTCATGAACTAGCTCTGCCCTACTATCAGGTTTAAATGGCATGACCTCCACTCGCCAACTTGATAGTATTTTAAATACATCTGGTTCTACAGTATGTGCGTGTGTGTGACAGTGTGTTTGCATGTGTGGGTATAAATATTACAAGCATGGGGGTGAGAATACATGTGGCCCTCTAAATGAGGTTATATATACACACAGCTGCTGTGCTGTCAGTAAATGTAACAAACCCACATTTCTACCAAGAGTGTGAAAGTCAAATCGGCGTGTAGAGTGAGAGAGCACATATGTTTGATAAACTGCATAGCACATGGCGTTTGTAGAAATTACATGCCGTTAGCCAAATCCTGGTCCCGCTGAGGTCAACTGGAGCTTTGCCATCGACTTCAATGGATTCAGGATTTGGCATGTTCTATTTCCTGCATTTCCTCTGGACTAGCCGGATCCTGCTACTGTAAAGGCAAAAGATCGCCCTCCCACCACGGTACCAAAGAGTCCCAGCCCTTCTCTGCTCACTGAGTCCTCAGCCATGCAGAGCTGACATAACCACGGAATGCCCCAGAGAACAGAGGATGGCCTGACCCAGGAGCTAGACCTCCCATAGATTCTCTGCTGGAGCAGGTGGCCAGTCCCCACAAAGGAAGTAGAGCTGTGTAAGGAGCAGACCCTGACTCTGAGTGCCTCCCTCTGGACGTAGAGACCGAGTGTGTGCCAGAGACTAGGAATTGTGGCGTATTAAGCTTCCCAACCAAATAGCATCCCTTGTGTGTTTGAAAGGGAGAGGTGTTGACAATATATAGGCCAGATCCATAGACTGCCACGCGGCCACAGCCCAGTCGCTTTAACAGCTGGCTGCACCGATTGCTTCCTCAGGGAAGTTCTGCAGTGATTGTCAGAATTCCTCTTGGATGACCGCACACAATGGATTCAGGGTTTCATTAGCTGGCAAAAGGAGAGCCATGAAATGAGATGGGTTGGAGGCAGGAAGGCTGCAGGCGGGAGGCAGGATTTGTTTGGCCAGTGGGATGGATTAGAGGGTTTTAAAAGAACCGTGGTGTTGCTGCCTGCTGCAGAAGATGCCCTTGAGTCCACAGCAGCACAGGGGATCACTGTTTGGGCTCACAAAATCAGGCTGGCCCACAACAGCAGCCTTTCATAGAGGGGTGTCTCGCCAAGAGGTCTCTTTCAGCCTGCAGCAGCTGTGTGAGCCTCTGCTCAGTTCAGATAAGGACCCAGGCATTCAAATGCCTCTCTGAACCTTCTCCAAACTCTCTGAACCTTGCGAGATTACAGAACGGGGCTGGAAGGCTCATGAAAAACAGGCTCTTATGGGATTCCTGCTTGCTTCCTGCTTCCAGGGGCTGGCTCTCTCACCGTGGCACTGTTATGCTGAAAGGTGCTACCGCTTGGCACATCAGAGGTCACTGATGTATAAGCACCCAGGTTGGAATTCTCCACGAACAGAGTGAAAGACATTGTGCAGTGACCCAGCCCAGAGAGTCACTAAGGGGGCGGTGTGGATTTGTGTGGCCACCCCAGCTGCAAGAAAGGCGTTGCCGGCGTGTTGTTTGTCACTACCTCCATCCAAAGGAACAGACCTGGGGTATATTTTTTGTGTATCAACAAAATTCACTAAGAAAATACTAGAGCCTGCACACCAGAGTCCTTATCCAAATTGCAAACCGATCCAACATCCACTATCGTTCGGACAAGGGTCAAGAGCCTGATGGTGAATCTTACCCAGACCATTGCCCCAGAGCAACATGAAACTGACTAGTTACATCTTTGCTTCAGTTATTCGGATGACCAGGACAGGGTTGGGGTGTTTAGTCTGAGTTTTGGGAGATGGTCCTGGTCAGGCTGAGTTTGCGCTCTGGGGTTTGGTACAAGTTTAGGGTGAACGTTCAGTTGGCTTTTATTCTATCCAAAGTAATTCTTCCATCCCTAGTTGAATCAGGGCTGGAGGGAGAGAGAGCTGGGGAATAGGAGCCATGCACCTCTTCATCCAGCAGAACGACACATATAAAAGGCCCGTTTGGGTCCTGGGAGAAGAGTGGGCAGGGGAATGGTTATACAAAAGGGCAGAGGTTAGTCTCCCCGTTTTTGCCATGGAGCAAGCATCACTGACCAGCGCCCCCATACTAGTGATGTGTCTGTTTAGCAGCGAGCATTGGTTGGGGGGTTGCAGCTCAGAATGACAAGGCTGAACTATAGGCTGAACTGTGCCTTAGTGTCTGGGTAAACAGAGGCACGCCCCTCCACATCCCCTCGCCCCGGCAGGGCAAGGGAGAGCTCATGCTTGGATTCTCAGAAGTGGGGTTTGAAGCAGTTGCTGGGGAAGAAATGGTTGTTTCAACAGAATATGGCACACCGTAGGCAGTTCAGAGACGCTGAGATAACCACTTCCCACTGCTGCTTCCAGGTATGCGGCTCTGCCTCCTCGCCCTCCACACAGCTCTCAAGATGTGTGGTTAACTCAGCGGGATGGCCTGGCCTGCCATGGCCTGCTTGATTATTATCCATACAGGTATTTTGAAAGCTACTTAAACTGCCCATGATTGTGTGTGCGCTAGCAGGCAATTTACCAGTGGGGGGCGCTGCGTTGCACTCTGCAGGACTGCGGCATTGCGAGCAGCTGTTGGTGTGTGAGTGAGGGAATGCGTATATTTGCATCTATCTCGCTCTTTCCCTTGCCTCTGTCTTTTCCTGGTTTCTCCCGTGATCCCTGTTAAAAACCTGACGCAAGCCAAGGAAGAAATGCTTAGGAAAGCAGATATGAGGCTAAGCCTTTCTTCCCCCAGCCCTGTGTGGACACATCAGGCTAAATTCTCCTCTCATTTACACCAATGCCACGCCCTGGACTCTCCGCCAGCCTGACTGAGGGGAGAATTTGTCCCTGGGTGGACTCTGTGGATGCCATTATAATCTGGTTGATGTTGAAATCTGAGGCCTTTTTTCTCCATGCTTCCAGTCTGGCTTCAGCCTGAGGGAGTGGATGGATTCATAGATGTTAAAGCCAGAACAGACCATTGTGATCATCTTGTCTGACCTCTTGCATCACACAGGCTATGGACCCTCACTCAGGAATTTCTGCACCAGCCCCGTAACTTCTGTTTGAGCTACAGGACGAGGGAGCTGGGGAGACAGAGGAAGGCTTATTTGTGCCATAAGTGGAGTTATTCCTGGATTACACCAGTGTAAGTAAGAGGAGGATCTGGCCTGCAGAACATCTCACTTATTGTGCTGAATGAATTCAGCAGGTACCAAGTTATTCCCCCCTCTCCCGGTCCCTTCTCGTGATGTGTGCATGGTATGGAATACATAGGGGGAGGTGCGTGAGGGAATCTGGCATTGCCAATTCTCAGTGGCTAAGTGGCAGGGTTTAGTTTCCAAGGGCAGGTCTTCACTACGGGGGGGGCGTCGATTTAAGATACGCAAATTCAGCTACTCGAATAGCGTAGCTGAATTCGACGTATCGGAGCCGACTTACCCCGCTGTGAGGACGGCGGCAAAATCGACCTCCGCGGCTCCCCGTCGACGGCGCTTACTCCTACCTCCGCTGGTGGAGTAAGCACATCGATTCGGGGATCGATTTCTACCCGCCGATTCAGGCGGGTAGTGTAGACCTAGCCCAAGACTGTGTCAGCTTGGCACCGTCCACTAGCAGCACTGAATTAGCTGAAGAATTTCAAAAGAATCCTGCCAGAGCACGCTGCTGGGGGTGCTGATGTGCCTGTGTGAGTTTTAGCCAGGGCCTTAATGTCATTATTTCTATGAAAATTCCCTTTGATTTTTCACATGTGCACCATATATATACTAATCAAAGGGCCTCTGCTGGCAGCTTCCGCCTCTTTGATGCAGGCACCTTTCGCTTTGGTTTTACTCTCCTGTCATGCACTTAGCTGCCAAGCATACAGGCCGTGCTAGTGATACTCCCCACATCCCTTAACGCTGGCTATTAATCTGCTCTGTTGTGTATTACTCAGGTTTTCTTCAGTAGGAAGTGTACTGGGAGTGCTGCGGAGGATGAAAGGTGGCATTGAGCACAGTGATTCCTGCAGCTGGCAAAGCATTGGGAGGGACAGGCTCTGCACTCGACTCCATCTGTTTGCCTGAGATGGCGTTGATGCACAACACATGGAAATGGGCCTGAACATTCGTCCTGCGGGTGGGAGAATCAGGTGCAAAACACCATCCTGGAAGATCTGCACAGGAAATGTTGGCATATGTGTGGAAAGGAACGGTGGTTTCCACCTGTGGAAAGTTATTGTAATGCTGCAAAAACCCGGTGCATTGCCACGTGGGGGTAAACCCCTCAAAGTTCATAATGTGGGGGGTGGTTTCAACATGTTCTCCATTAGCAGCTGTGTTGAATTTTACCCAATATGGCAGACTTTTCCTCACCTGATTATTTTTCAGCTTCTGAAACAAACAAGGAACTTCTGGCTCCAATTCCACTAATCTCCCAACATAGTAAAGTGTTTCCCAGCATCACCTAGGCCAGGGGTCGGCAATGTTCGGCACATGGCTCACCAGGGTAAGCACCCTGGTGGGCCGGGCCAGTTTTATTTACCTGCTGACGCGGCAGGTTCGGCCGATCACGGCCCCCACTGGCCGCGGTTCGCCGTCCCAGGCCAATGGGGGCGGCGAGAAGCCGCGGCCAGCACATCGTTCGCCCGCGCCGCTTCTCGCCGCCCCCATTGGCCCGGGACGGCGAACTGCGACCAGTGGCGGCTGCGATCGGCTGAACCTGCCGCGTCAGCAGGTAAATAAAACTGGCCCGGCCCGCCAGGGTGCTTACCCTGGCAAGCCGTGTGCCAAACGTTGCCGACCCCTGACCTAGGCAATGGAGTAACCTGCAACATTTCACTTGCAATGGTAAAGATGGAACAACAACAAAGAAGCTGGATTCATCAACTCCTATTTGTTTTCCTTGCGATATCTATGTACTAAAACTTTATATACCTACTACACCTACTATTCCCTATCAATTATTATAACAATGCCCATCGCTTAGATAACACTTTTTTCATCCATAAATCTTAAAATGCTCTTCCAAGCAAGGCAAATATTGTCTTCGTTTTATAGATGGGGAAAATCAAAGCACAGAGAGATGAAGTGCCTTGCCCAAGACCAGCCAGCAGGCTAATGTCAGAGCCAGGAATAGAATCCATCCAGCACTGTGCCCTACTGTAGTGCATCACACTACATCTATATACCTACCTACTTGTCTACTGCATCTATTGTGAAATATATGATGCAGCTAAAGTCTCTTCCCCTCTCTGTCTGGTATTTCCATACTTCCCATCACTGCGATATCTAAGAGCTGAACATGTTGATTTTAGACCGGGATAAAGATGTTAATAGAATATTCCACTCTGTCTCCCTAGATGCCTGGAAGTTCTGCTATTTTTGTTTGCATGGAAGGTCTTTAGATATTTTTTTTAAGATGGGCACAAACTGCAAAATTTAGTCTCCCATCTGGATTTTGAAACTCCCAAAGTTTGGAGCAGTCCATCTTTTGGGTTCTAGTTTGGACTATTCTAAAGATTAGGGGCAAATACAAACTTTGGACCCAGATCCAAGTTTAGATTCCAACCCTGCTCCTATCACCTCCAAAAACAGCTTGTGTCTTTTTTTATTTCAGAGCCTTGTTGGTCCCATCTCTATTCCAAAGCAAACAGGTTCATGTTTAAAGTCTGGAGGGGCAGGGGAATGGATTTTAGGCTGTAACTTGAGCATGACCTTTATCATCCAGCATCAATCTTGGTGATGGGGAAAGGGAATTTTTAACCTCTGAATGATAAACCCTTTAGAAATAGGATTTATAATGGCAACGACGTTCATTTATAGGAGCTTCATTATGATCAGGATAGTATGTATCATGGGACAAAGAAGAATGACAAGAAGAAAAGACAGATTTCAGAGTTGTAGCCGTGTTAGTCTGTATCCGCAAAAAGAACAGGAGTACTTGTGGTACCTTAGAGACTAACAAATTTATTTGAGAATAAGCTTTTGTGGGCTATAGCCCACTTCATCGGATGCATAAAATGGAACAGAGAAAAAGAAAAGAAAGGAAGTTATTGCACACAAGACATTTATCTCTGAGGTTCTTCCCTCAGCAAACCCAATTACTGGTCTTGTTCTCCTCAAGGATGTCAAGTGACTAGCAAAATATAAAGGGATGGGAGAGAAGATGCCAGAAGAAGGACTTGTGATACTCCAGAACAGGGGTCGGCAACCTCTGGCACGCGGCTCGCCAGGGTAAGCACCCTGGCGGGCTGGGCCAGTTTATTTACCTGCTGACGTGGCAGGTTCGGCCAATCACGGCCCCCACTGGCCGCGGTTCACCATCCCAGGCCAATAGGGGCGGCAGGAAGCGGCACGGGCGAGGGATGTGGTGGCTGCAGCTTCCCGCCGCCCCTATTGGCCTGGGACTGTGAACCGCAGCCAGTGGGGGCCGTGATTGGCCGAACCTGCCATGTCAGCAGGTAAATAAACTGGCCCAGTCCGCCAGGGTGCTTACCCTGGCGAGCCGTGTGCCAGAGGTTGCCGACCCCTGCTCCAGAATCTACCTGGGGAGTCAGGGGATAGGAGAGGAAAGGAAGCACAGATGCCAGAGCATTGTCTCAGCTGGTTTGCAAGATGAATTAGATGTGCCAGAACCGTCACTCTCCAAGGCTCTGTGTACTATTTATCGAGTGTTACTTGATTTAAGCAGGTCAAACACAAGCAGTAGACTAGTGTGTTTGCCCAACTCTAAATTAAATCGGGGGCTAAAGAGATGAAAGGACCAAGAGCTTATTGGAAGATGTAACTCCATCTGACTCAGCGAGGTTAATCCAAATGTAAGTGTCCAGTCCATGGGGGGCAGATGTGAGTTCAAGAGACATGCCCCTGTGGCGGGGAAGTATCACACTATTATGTCTCATCATCATGTCTTGCTGCTCCGGAAGAATTGCTGCCCAGTGCAGATGACGGGGGGATCCTTGGACATGGACCCCCACATTTGGGAGGGAGCAGCAAGCAGCGTGGTAAAGGGCTGATCGCTGCCTGCTGGCCACCGGCTGCCAGAGCAGAACCCAGAGAGGAGGAGAGGCACCATGTGTCTGAGGTAACCAGTTCAAACTATGAGATCATGACTCAAGGTTAGGGTTACATGGGGCAAAAGAACAAAGGGGTGGACAGCTGCTGGGAGCTATGAGTTTATGACTTGTCTGGCACGCCCATCACACACTGATAGCTGTCAGAGCTTTGTGTGTGTGAGGGTTAGGTGGAGCTGGGTCCAGTACATTCCTAATCCACCCCTATTCGTGTTCTGAGACCCTTGGCCAGATCCTCAGCTGGTGGAAACTGGCAGAGCTCCATTGACTGCAAGGACCTGCTGTAATAAGAGCTCGAGGAGAAGACTGGCTTCCCCTTGAATCCGGTGCTTTCATTCCCGGAGCCTGGACTCTTCAGATCACGCATCACAATGTTGCATCATCACATCAAGTTGTGCAGCGCAATCCTGAATCTGAACCCCAGCCCAACTGCAACTGGGCCCCCCGCACAGCAAGTTCAAATCCATTTGGGTCACAAGTAAAGTTGAGTTTGGCCATCTCATCTCAGACCTTTGTCACATTTTCCAAACTGTACCATGATCTGGCAGGGTTCACAGTCTCTGCAGAAGGATAACGAGGAAAGGCTGAGCTGGTGAGGTGCACTGGCAGAGCTGCATGGGGAAGCCACAATATTCAGTACTGGGCATTATTATTCTCTTTTTAATCAACACTCGCAGAAATGAAATCCTAAAAGAGTATGGATAAGGAAACAAACAGCCTGTTACATTTCATTCTGTCACTTCCCTGTTGGTCCCTTGGCTTAGACTTAGTTGTGCTCACCCTCGGTGTCTCGTATTGTACCAGTTCTATTGCATTTCAGTTAGATATAGTGAACTAAAACTGAAACACAATATAATGGTTGTGTTCACAACTCAGTAATAGCTGCGAGACTCCCTTTACCCCCACCAAGAGATGCACGATGGAAGTCCTGCACCCCAGTTTGAAAATGTATTCGTCCTCTAGTGCCACCCTGTCCTTAGGCCCTTTCTCATTGGCTAGTCAGAATTGTGAGGCTCCAGCCAAATACAGATAGCTGGAAGATTTGACAGGATCAAATCCATTATTTCCACCTTCCCTAGGCAGAGAGCACAGCCTGTGTGTCGTCAGCAGGCACTGACAGACTGATACACGGGTTGGCAAACAAAGTGGACACGATGGGCTTTAACAGTTTACCAGGCTGGCGGCAGCAGCGCCCTAGGTTAGAAGCAAATTGCTTTAAGTATAAATTGTTTCATCTCTGAGTACAGCATCGGTGCACTGCAAGGTCGCAGGTTTCTCTGGCCGTTGGGCCATTAGCCGAGGAAGTAAGTGGAGGAAACAAACCAATCTCCATTACGGCAATAAAGTACTTAGAAATAGAGATCGCAGACCTTAAGGGACACATTGCGTTGAACAACAGGCAACAGGAGAGGAGCGGCACATCCACAGGATAAATAGGAATAATTACAGGGCGTATATTAAAGGATGGCTATGGAGGGGCATCTTGTGCCATGTGGGGGTGTCTATGATAACCATACCTACCCCAACATCAACAGAACATCAACAAAAGAACCCTCATTTGTATAAAGCAATAGAGGGTCCTGTGGCACCTTTAAGACTAACAGAAGTATTGGGAGCATAAGCTTAAAGGTTAGTCTTAAAGGTGCCACAGGACCCTCTGTTGCTTTTTACAGATTCATACTAACACGGCTACCCCTCTGATACTCATTTGTATAGTCTTCCATGTCCTGGAATTCCAGCATACAGACATGTGGGTACCACCGTGACAAGAGCAGGATAAGAACCCGAATGGAATGAATAGATGTCAATGGTCCTGACTGCATTTGGTGTCTCTCAGCATCATGACATTTCATCGCAAGGCTGTGACAATTGCCTGACTAGGTGAGGTGGCATTCCCCACTGCACACTGACAGCGCGCGAAGCTGTGATGGTGCCAAAGTCACAACATTGAGCTTTGTCGTGTGAGCCAAATAGAAATACCTGGCTCCTCCAGTTCATAGTCTCATTTAAGGAGCCACTGAAATTGGATTTATAGCAAGCACACGTTAAGATTGCCAGTCAGTAGCCGAAGCTGTATCGTTAGCTAGCTCACATTTCTGTAGTGCTTTTCACCCTGAAACATCCCATGGCAATTTCTTGCCTGCATATATATATATAAGGATTATTTAGCTCCCATTGAAATGCAGCCACCTCTGGGGTGTGATGTACAGCAAATGTGGAACAGGGGGTAGCAACACTATAAACAGGACACAGGCATAATGCCTTTCTGTGGCTTTGGCTGATTGATTTTGCTCACTGCAGGCTCTGGCCCTTGAGGAGATCAAAACGTGTATCATAAATTATCCAGGCCCAAATTCTACAAGTTGTACTGATGCATTTCTTTTGGGTGGGAGGGGGGCATTTCCAAGACCCTGTATGTTCTTTTCTCCACCCCAGGCCATATTTCCCAGACCTATTTTGTTCCTAACGTCCCTTATGAAGCCAATGCAAGGTACAAAGCGTACCGGCTTTTTAGCAATAATCATGGGCATGCTGTGTCCACATTGACCCCATCCCGTACACACCCAGGGAGCAAGGGATACGTTCAAGGAGTCCTGCTCTTGTAGCGCAAGATGATGGTAGCTAGAGCTCCATCTTGGTTATGTGTTGATAATACTTTTAACATGCCTGCCAACCAAGTCATAAAATAATCATAAAAGCTCAGCCAGCTAAAGCCCAGTCTCAGTGAGCCAACCCCACTCCTGGTGGAAGTCCATTGATTCCAAGAGAGTTACAGCAGGTTTGAATTTGGCCTCCTGTTCTACAAGACCCAGTTAATTTAGTGCTTTCCAAAATAAGGATCAATAAAGAAAAAACCGCACTCAGTTTATTCAGCAGAGAAAAAGCTACAACATGAAGGATAATGTCTCCTTATTTTATAATACCTCTGGCAATAACACATCAAAATTGTTATGAAGCAATGATTATATCAGAAGCACCAAGCAAAGAAACAACCTCCGCAAAACTCACTTTTACGTATATTCCCTTACATGAGAGAGAAATCAATCCATTCTCACAAATAATATACACAAACCCTTGAACAGCTCAACATTCAATACACTTATTAGGATGTCACTGGAGCTCTGGGAGCAGTGTGAATAAAAACCCAGGAAGAAGCACTGATTTCGGCTCCATCATTTGCAAAATTTCCAGGTGAGACTGTCAAAGCTGAGTTCGTGCCCATGCTGCTTGGATCTTAAAGATCCCAGGGGAGTTTCCATAAGCCTAGGGACTTGACTCAATGTCTTTGGGATACCTTCTTCTCTCACCGTTGTCCTTTGTGTTTGTTGGCTACTATCAGTCCTTCACCTCAGAAGCAAATGCATTTCTGTAGGGGGTAGGAGAGGATTATATAATAGTTTATGTATGAAGCCTTTTGGATGAAAGGTGCTAACTATATATCAGGTGTTAGTTATTAATTACATTTTGCAGTGGATCTGATATACCAGGGATTGGCAGCCTTTGGCACGCGGCCTGTCAGGGAAAGCCCCTGGCGGGCTGGGACGGTTTATTTACCTGCAGCATCTGCAGCATTCGGACGATCACAGCTCCCACTGGCCATGCTTCACCGTTCCAGGCCAATGGGGGTGCGGGCCGAGGGGATGTGCTGGCCGCCGCATGCCAAAGGTTGCCAATCCCTGTGATATACTTTGTTGCCCGACAAGGTCAGGAGAGAGAGAGAAACTCCTTTATTTCTGATGACTTATTCCCTATGAGAGAGAAGCCCCTCCTTTGTGTCTGATGAGTTTATTCCCTATGAACTATACACTGAATTATCATTTTGCCGCATCTTAGTCAGTAAAGTGTTGTTAACCCTAATCTGAGACCTTGCTTCACCAGGTAGAGAATGTAAACTTCAGCCTCCTTCTCCATCAATTTCGTTTTCCAGTTGCATGTATTTTTGTTGGACGATTGAGTAGCTCTTTGAGGTGAATTCTTAATCTCCTTTGGCAAATAGTCATCCTGGTCTGCTTAAGTCTAGAGATGCCCAGATCCTTTTGTGAGGCAGTTACTACTGTCATAATCACAGCTGGTGCATCTTTTTCCGGTGAACCGGTGGCCTCCACTCTATTAACGTCAAATCTTTAGCTATCGCTTAGAATCCAGTTGGCTCTGCTGACCTGAATACAAGACTCCGTTTCAAGGCCTTTCTCGGCATTTTATTTGCAAAAAGTCCCTCCAGTTTATTTAAGGAGGCTGGGTCCACTTACTTTGTTACTTGTAGTTCCTGATTTTCACAAGGAGGCCTCCACTTGGGTACACACAGCTTTGCGTTTACCCTGGCACAGCTGAGAGGGTCTTCACTCGAAAAGTCCTTCTGTTGAAATCAATTTTGCATGTGCAAATTCTAGCAGCTGTGCATACCAGCCTTGGACCTCAACACCTTATGCATAGACACCTCTACCCCGATATAACGCTGTCCTCGGGAGCCAAAAAATCTTACCGCATTATAGGTGAAACCGTGTTATATCGAACTTGCTTTTCTCTGCCGGAGCGCGCAGCCTCACCCCCCACCGGAGCGCTGCTTTACCAAGTTATATCCGAATTCATGTTATATCGGGTCGCGTTATATCAGGGTAGAGGTGTATAATAGAGGAGAGTGTGCAAAAGGTGAGTTCAGCCCATGCTCACAAGCTGACGGCGGGCTGGAAACCAGGCCAGCTATTCACGTGCACCTGAGCTCTGCTTGGTTCAGTACATCTAAGGAGAGTGAGAGGGCATAGGGGCCTTTCTGCCCCCATCTGTCAGGCAGATGGGAGTTGTTGCCACTGTTCTAATTTGAGCCATGTAGAACAGCGGCTTTAAAAAGCCCTCTGTCCCTGGAATGCTCAAGGGGTGGGGCCAGGAGCATGTGGCATACAGCCAAGCATGCTAGCTTTACTCCAGCCGGGGTTTTTCCTACACAAGGTGATTCCCCAGCTGCCCTGCTGTGGCAGCTCTGTCTCCTTGGCAGTGTCTGAAAACGCCAAGGGGACTGAGCCCCAGATGCTGTTTCCCAAGTATTTGTGTTTAAGGAAAGATTTTTAAAACCAGACCTCTCGTTTTTTGTGCTGGAAATTTGCAGGCACAAGCGCCACGGACATCATTTAGCTGCCTGACTCCCCCACTACCCGGGTGCTATTGTGTGAGTGTCATTAACATCTGACTGACATTGGCTATCCCCACAAGTAAATGCTAATGCAGAATTACACCTGCCCTTACACCTGCAACACTGTGGGTGCAAAAAGGGGCGCAAGATAAAGAGAGATCATTAAGCCCTTAAAATCCAAAGATGTGCTGTCTTTCACTACCCGCCCTGCACAGCATTGCCTGTGAGGAGTTAACCATTACTGCAAGTTCAGAAGATTGAGCCGCCCAGTTAGCAGTCATATGGGTGTAATTCAGGGCTCAGACTGGAGCAAATCAGGAATAACGCCACTGTAGTAAGTGGAGCTTCACAAGCATGACGAGGGAGATCAGAATCAGGTCAGTTTGAGTGTTCACAGCCCTAAATTACTATTCCACTGAGACCAGTTTACCAGCAAAATCCTGTTGTCCCAAATTTGTATCAGGGGAGTGTAAAAGCAATGGGTGTCTCTCTGGATTATCAATTATTATTATATTATTATTATCACTTTGACAAGAATCTCTAAATTGAGGGGTAGGCAGAATGGCAACTGGGAGCTGTCTTCAGGCTCATACAATCAAACTCGGGATGAATGTACAGGCCCCTGAAAGCCCAGGAAGAAATTCCGTTGCTTGCTCAGTTTTTTGATATGCCGTTCACACATTTCCCTGTGCTCTTAGACAATGGGGGGTTTCAGTTCTGCCCTGCACCCACTCTGCATGAAGGGGTGGGTCTGGGAGGAACAAACAGGCTCTCTGATCCTGTGCTGAGCTGGCCCTGATGTTAGCTGGAGTAGCCTAAAGGCTTTTGTAACTTACATCATTGGAGGACTGGGTAGTAGAGCTTTGTGGCCATGCACCAGCCCATCCCTGACATGCTGCCTACAATGGGGCGAGGCATCTGGTGCAGGAGCTTGTCTGCTAGGTTTACACTCAGAGTATTCCCCAGTGCTAGGGAAAATCTCCACCTGGCCACTTTGATTTTCTTCCTGTGGATTGCAAAGGGGCCAGATTGTGCTGGAGAATATATCCCAGTGTCTTCAAATCCCACCATTTATACATTGTCCCCAAACACCTGCCACTTTCTTCGCTTCTATTCATCTTGAGGTGTTGAAACATCCCCACAATCATATCATTCTCCCTCCCTACATGGGCCAGAGACCCCACTATTCACATATAACCAGATCTGTACTGGGCTACTCGCTGTGGTACTGGGGACTGTGCCTTTAAGGGCTGAGCTGTCTCAACAGAGAGTGTGGGAAGGGTGCTGAGAAGCTCTTGTTATGCAGCCAGTTGGAATTAGAGAATAAACCAGATCTCTTGGCAAGCCCCTTAATCACTGAGGCCCAGTGGAAATTAGGAGCCTAAATGCCTCTGAGGATCTGGGCCTGCGTGATCACTGAACACCACACAGTCAGCTCTACCAGAGTTAGTTGTGGAGCAGAATCCTGCACCTCATCCATGAGAATGCCTTACAAGTTGTCTTCCCTACTCCTCCACAAAGAAGGCAAATAATTCATTGGTGTCAATCTAGCCCAGTGCACATGAGAGTGGGGCATGGGACAGAGAGAGGGTTATCTGTAGACCTTTAACTCCAAATTTCACTTTGGGGTGGTTCCCCCGCCCCATCAATTTAGTTTTAATTTCCAGCCTTCACAGAGTTTAGAATTATTTTTAATGAACACAGTGCTAGCAATGTTTTATGCAGAGGAAATTGACAGGTCTGTTCAACCTTAACTGTATCCTCCCTAAGCCTTTAGTTGGCTAGCTAGCAAGAAATTCTCCGTCTGTGTCTGTCTACGCATCCAGAGAATGTTTCACTTGGCATTATCCTAAACATTAAAATTAATATTGTGGCAGCGAACAAACACTGTTCCTAGAGGCCGGGGGGGGTTGGGTGAGCACCTACTGCTTGAGTTTGTGCCATTTGGGGAATCTGAACAGCTCTCTGAACACTGTGAAGTGATATTATATTAATGAGCGAATTGTTTGAGTATTTTACACTTGGATAAGCACATCTTGACAATGACAAGCACGACAGCAGTTCCTCTGATTCTGCGTCCTGGAGCCACGGAGGCAAATGAGATGCTTCCTGCCAAGTAGCTACCTTGGGGAGAACTGTCTGGTTTTTTATTATTATTAAACACCAAAGCTTTTAAATAAAATTTAGAGGGGATTGAAGAGTACTAATATATCAGGATTGTCAAGAGCTATCATTGGATCTTAATAAAAATCTGACCATTAAGGAGAAAAGTAACAAGTATTTCCAGCTTGACTGGACAGCAGATCTTATCATTGCTGTTTGATGTTTCACCCCTTCATTTTGGATTGTCCCCTTTCCCCTCCCCACCCCAGTCCATTGAACCAAACCCAAACACTTCCTTTCACTGCCTGCCATTCAAATCTATGTAAACCAGCTCCAGTCGGGTATTTTGCTTTGGATTATTACATATTAATAGCCTGTAATACTTTTGTACCATTGCATACATTTCCATGAAATACAATTGTCCATCTAATGCACTTTATTCACATCACGGCATGATAATGGCATCCACAATAACATCTTTAGTGCTTATTCATTACAGGAATAATACAGCTGTGACAAACACTGTATTTTAAGTGGCTTCACTTTTTTTTTTTTTTTAAATAGAACACGTGATTACATAGCTAGGCTAATCCTATTATTCTCACTAACCGAAGAAGACAGCTTTCTTTGCATTTATTGGACAAAGCAGTTGACTGGTGGAAATGGGGTGCAGGAGAATGGGGTGCCTGTAGACAATGAACCAGGGAGGAAGGATGCCCCAGTGGTTGATGTGCTGGCCTGGGATGTGAGAGATCTAGGTCCTGTTCCAACACAGACTTCCTGTGTGACCTTGGGGAGTCACATAGCCTCCCTGGGTTTCAGTTCCCCCACTGTAAGAGGCCCCGCAAAGGAGATGAGCACTGTTGTGTTAAAAAACACGCATTGAAATGGCATGACATGGCACACCTGTTACTGAGTCAGTCATGGGGCACTGATGTAGAGCAATGTTTCCCAAACTTCGGGCCGGGCGGGTTTGTTTACCTGCCGCGTCTGCAGGTCCGGCCGATCGCGGCTCCCACTGGCCGTGGTTTGCTGCTCCAGGCTAACGGGAGCTGCTGGAAGCGGTGCGGGCCGAGGGACGTACTGGCCACCGCTTCCCGCAGCTCCCATTGGCCTGGAGCAGTGAACTGCAGCCAGTGGGAGCCGCGATCGGCCAAACCTGCAGACACAGCAGGTAAATAAACTGGCCCGGCCCGCCGGGTGCTTTCCCTACACAACCGACGTCCCAAGTTTGGGAAACACTGATGTAGAGATATAAACCAGGAGCTTTGTGATTTGACTGTTCATATAAAAATCTCTTCTGGATGGCTGTGAATCAGGTGCACGTATAGTGAAACAGATGCAGGTGTCATTTAGGTATGACTCATGCTAGTATGAATCCGGTCAAAATAGAGATTAGCTTATGTAACTGGAAAGGTGTGCACCAGAGGACTGTATAGGTATGCAGCATTGCCAACCCCAAATGTTCCAAAATCATGAGATTGGCTTTAAAATCATGAGATGATGTAGAAATAATAGATTTGGTGGGAGGTTTTTTTGCCTTCTGCTTTTTTAGCCTTTTGGGTGCCCTCGGGTCCCTTTTTGAAGCTTTCTCCGCAGCCACGAGGGCTAGAAACTTACTTTTTCTGTAAGAATGAAGGCTGAAGTCATCACATCTCCAATTGAGTCCTGCAGTTGGGGCTTTAAGGAAAACAAAAATTATGACGAGACTCATGACAAAATCATGAGAGCTGGCAACACAACCATATGTGCGTGACGTAGGTAGGTATTCATGTGTAAGTGCAAACAGTGAAGAAAGTTTGGCACTGATCCTGCCTGGGCAACAAAAATCAGCTTTCCAAAATAAAGACCATTAAACAAAGACTGAGATGGAGTGAGCTCTTTTCCTGACTCGCTTTTCTCCCTGGGCCCTGTTTGATGCCCTCTCTCTCTGTCACAGGGCAGTCTCAGGAACTCAAACAGACAGCTTGGAGTACTTTGAGTCAATTTGCCATGGCAGTAGGAGAAACCAGACAGACAAGACACCATGTGGAACAAGATTGATGGGGTAATAACGTGTGTCCATCTTTCTGGCTGGAAACATCAGCATCAATTATTGTGGCAACTGTAATTGGGTTGTCTGTGGCGGGACAAGAATGACAACACCATTGTTCTAACATGTCAGGAGCTTCTGTCCTTTAATATCATGATTCAATATCTCTTTGGAAGGGAAGGGAAGGTGCCTCTTGACCAGTAAGCAACAAATAAACAGGCAAATACAGATTGTAATTAGTTGCAGCAAAATAATTAACAATAGAAACACCTTCAGGCAAGTAGCAGTTCTAGTTGCTCCTATGGAGGTAGATTGACCTCATTTAATGCTTATTATCTGTAGTTCTCAGGAGTTTTATTGATACTATATTGCCAAGACCTGTGGGATCTGCCAAAGCTGATTTCCACCATTTACCAAGGAAACAGCAGTTCTGCGGTTGCTTAGGAAATTAATTAACTTGTCAAATAATTAAGCTGACAGCCTGTAATCGAGGTTTCTATTTCATAATTGATTTATCACGTTAGAAGCTTCCTGAATTAAGCCCTCCCTACACAGGGACTTTCACACAAGGGAAAAAATGTAAGATGTCTCAGAGTTAAGGGGAACTCTGTTTGCATTTCTCGTGCCTTCCCTGCATTTCTTTGGATTTTGCAGAGATTTTAATGGAGGAGGAAAGGTGGGTCCCACATCTCCTTTCATTGTACTCGCAAATCGTTCTTAATAAATTAGCTTTGGGGAACACAATTTCTCTTCTTTTGACATTAGCACTTTGTAGTTAGCTCGGGATGAATGGTACCTACAGACATAAAACCACATTTTTAAAGGCGGCTACTAAAGTGTACAGGAAAATATCCTCCTCCCTCCTCTCCCCTCCATTGTTCGGATGGCTCAGTGGTTTGCGTACTAGCCTGGGGCTTAGGATAACTAAGGTTCCCTGCTCCAGTACTGGCTTCTTGTGTGAACTTGAGCAACTCACTTAGGGCCAGATTGTCAAAATAGCTCAGCAGGGGGCTAAGCTCTTCTGAAAATTGGTTGCTGAGTTCTTTGAAAATCTGGTCCTTACCCATTCTGTGCCTCGGGTCTCTGTCTGTAAAATGGGAATAATAGGATTTCCCTACCTCACAGGGGTGTGGTGAAGTTAAATACAAGAAAGACTGTGAGGGACTCAGACACTATGTTAACAGGGGTCATAGACAGAGGCATGTGAATTAGAACTTGTGTATATGCAAATTATGCATTCTGCATGTTCAAATGGCTGTATCTGTATTTATCAAAGGCTGTGAGTACAGGATAGTTGGTTCCTGGGTGATTTGTCCCACTGAGTCTCTGAAGCCTCAGAGGCCCATTAGTTATTTGGGGTGGAAGGCAGTATCTAGAAATGCCAGACATTATTATTATTCCTTTTGTTCTTGACAGTAGACCTAAGTGAGAATGTGATACTCAGGTCAATGAACAGTTATTCTACTGATAAAGTAAGCATGTTTTAAATGATTTTTGTCAAGGAACATGTTTTATTTATTTGAATGTGCTGTCATTTTGTTGAGGTCCATGTGAGCAATCACGTATATTTCCATGCCAAAACATTATACTGGAAAGCAGCTGCTCTAACTCACCTAGAGAAAGCATCCACTCAGAAATTATAATCCTGGGTAAATATTAAAAATGAGCCTGAGATGCAAAATGCAGCTCTCGACTTCAAGCCTGAATTTATTCTGAGGATATTTTGGTGTGAGGTTTGGTCTCGTTAATGTGAATAATGTTTTTTTTTTCTGGACGAGGTGGAACCTCAGCTTAGAAGCTCTTGACTACAGAGTAAATGATAATGTAATCAGTTCTGAGGGCCTCCTGCTGGGTTCTTAATGATCCATAAAATTGTTTAAAAGGAAGCTGACAACTTACTATTGTCCTAACCTGTGAATTTTGTTTTAAAAACTGTGTTAAAAGAACATTATTAATGTGGCAAAGTCAAGCTGTCAAAATTAGGGAATCCCAGGATTAAGGTTTCTGTGCAATTTTAGTTCAGCTTCTTTGTGTATATGCCTTATGATACAGCCTTTAATTACATGATCAGAAATGTGATTTTTTTTCAAGTTGCCAGTACCCTGCAAACCTTCCCTCAAAGCACTAGAAACCCAACCACAACAGCAGTGTTAATGCATGAGAACAGGACACTGAAAGTGGCTAGGAAACAAGCTTCCAGTTTCAGTGTGCATTCAAAAGGGCACATGCCCATCTCTCCCATGCAGATAGCTGTGTGCATGCACCGGTCTCCTTGTGTGTACATCTCAGGCATTACCTACACACAAGTTGGACACATGCAAAAGTGCATGCTCACTTCTATGTTGGGAGCATAAGCTTTCGTGGGCTTATGCTCCAATACTTCTGTTAGTCTTAAAGGTGCCACAGGACCCTCTGTTGCTTTTTACAGATTCAGATTAACACGGCTACCCCTCTGATACTTGACACTTCTATGTTGTGACCTTTTGAAAACTGGATCCAAACAGTGAAACTGACCAGACTAGTTCCACTGGCCAGGCAGAGTGAAATGTACATGGCAAACAATGATAGGTTCATTATAGTTGGTGTTTGAAATTCTTTCTGCCTTAATCATCTGACATATTACGAATAGCACAGGGACAGATTAATTTAAGAGTTTCCCTGTTATTCTCCTCCTGGCCTTCAGTGTTCTCTGTTGGGTGCACTGGGACTTGAACTGGGGATGCAGGTTTGCTGCAGTCAGATTGTTTCTTCTCAATTTAGCCTAGTGCATCTCACTTGAAGTTGTTTGCTGTCATAGTTGATCTCTGTAAGGACTTAGGGGAGAACACTTTAATTAGCCCTGATGAAGTGGCAGGAGCCAAGTGAAACCTGTTGGCTCTTGTGCTCCTTCTGTTTGCATTTCCTGATGTGTATACTTGCTGGCAGAATTTTAAATCTGTTTAATTGCTCTTCATGATGTCTAGACGTCTTTAGTGAGTGCATCTCCCCTTTCTCACCAGTGCTTACAATTTACACGCACCCACCCACACGCATACACACCATGCATGATTTCACCTAGTACTAAGTGAGTCTTTGAAGAATTGGGAATTAGGGCTTGGCTACAATTGCAAGTTAGAGTGCATTAAAGCAGCCCTGGGCACCCTAACTAACGACCCGTCCACACTGTCAAGGCACTTAGAGCGCCTGGGCTCTGCAGCTGGAGTGCTCCTGGTAATCCACCTCCACCAGAAGCATAACGTTTGCTGCGCCCCGGCTGAAACGCCCCAGCGTCAGTGTGAACGAGGTGTTGTATTATTGCACTTTGATTTGCCTCCGGAAATGACCCATAATCTCCTTAAATCAAGTGGCCACTCTTGTCATTGTTTTGAACTGGGCTGTAGGAATGCGGCTATACCTTTTCAAAGCTCTGTTTCTGACAGCCGGCATGCTTATCTGCTCCAGGACAAAACAAGCCATTACTGGGGAATGCTGCTGTCTGAACTTACAAGACAGCATGCTGACATGCTCTCAGCCCCCCGCCAAAAACCCACTCTCTCTCCCCCCACATACACACAACACACTCCCTGTCACACTCCACCCCACCCCACCCCCATTTGAAAAGCACATTTCAGCCACTTGCATGCTCGGATAGCTATCACAATGCACTGCTCTCTGTGGCATTGCAAGAGCTGCTACTGTGGCCACGCCAGTGCGCTTGAATCTGACAGTGTGGACACATTGCAGCGCTTTCCCTACTGCGCTCTCCGAGGGCTGGTTTAACTCACAGCGCTCTACAACTGCAAGTGTAGCCAGGCCCTTAGAGTCTGATAAGCACTTGTTGGGTCTCTGCCTCTGGAGTCACTGAGCTATACTTAAAAATTAAATCAACCTAACAATGTCACTCACCGCTGTGCAAGTTTTGCACCCCAACCACCATAGTTAGTCGGACACCCCACTGCTGTTGGAGAAGTGGCTAGATTGATGGAAGAATTCTTCCATTGACCTAGCTACCCTCTCTTGGAGAGGTGGATTAACTACCTCAAGGGGAAAACCCTTCCCATCAGTGTAGGAAGTGTCTACGCTTTGGCACTACAGAAGCACAGCTGCAGACCCGTAACTGTGCCGCTATAGCAGCTGAATACTCGGAGAGCTTCTTATATTAGCTTCTGATCCATGACAATACTTTGCCTGTCACTCCCCGAGAGAGAGATAATAAACTCTTGTGGGGATTTTACCAGAGGCTTACTGAAAGTCTAAATAAATTGTCACCTGCTTCTCCTTTAGCCGCTATTGTGCTTACATGCTCAAAGACTTCTAATAGATTAGAAGGACGTGATTTTCCTTTACAGGAGCTGTGCATGTTTGCCTCTCATATCATATGACTCTAGATGTTCATTATTATTGTGATTATTATTAATAGCAATTTATGTTACAGCAGAGCTTTGAGTCCCAGGCAAACTAGGCTCTTGTAGCAATGTCCCCAGGGTAATTGTTACCAGATTTGCCCATTACGCTGGGGTATGGTCATTTATTAGGGGTACTCTTCTGGGGAGGGGTTCTGTAATTTTATCAATGTACTGCTTGTGTCACTTGTGTTCTCATACGGAGCTCTACTTCTCCCTTCTGCAAGTTCCCTCCCAATGGAGCTATCCGGCAGGACCTAGGTTCCCCAGGGCTGGATTCCTCCAGCCCCAGAATCAAATGAACATACACACACACAAACATTAACAGAGTGCATCTGAGCGGACCGGGTCAATCAGCACTCCCAAACTGACCCTTCTATGCCCTTGGACTCAGCAAGCTGGGTCGAACAGCACTTCCAAGCTGCCACCCTCCTATGCCACAGGTTCAGCATGTCCCTATCCCCACTTTCACGTTACAATTGTTCTGGTAGTAACTCACTTGATGAGCAAACCCCACAGGATTTTGGGGTACTACAGGGATCTTTAGCTTAGGTAAACAGAGCGTTGCTGCAGAGCAAATGGGGAAGCCAAAAACACAAAAGAGAGAGAGGGAAGGAAGGAAGCAACCAGCCTAACCATAAAAGTTATTTATTGCCAGGTAATAACCAGACAAGGAGAGCCAAACAAACAAAAAAGTTACAATATTAAATCTAGCTTAAATTTGATTACAAAAGTCAGGTTTAGTAAACTACACCTGATCACACAAGTCAAAGGTTAGAAAGCTATACCCAGAGTGTGTGTGTGTGGGGGGGCAATCAGAGAGAGAGAGAGAGAGAGGTTCTCACCACTCTGTGAAGCTTGAACTAGTCGGGGTTCTCAGGTGGTGGAGGTAGCTGAGGGACCGAGTGCTGGAGACAGGCAGAGCCCCCAGCACGATCAGTCAGGAGAAGATGAAGTCCCAATGGAACTGATGCAGATTTTGGATCCAGGCACCAGAACACTTATGTGAGCGTGGGTAGGGTTTTTGTGTGTGTGTGTAGGGAAACAACAGTGGTTCAAGGGAGAACACTAGATTTGTTTATGCGTAAACAGATGGCTCAAGGGAGTATACCAAAGTCGTTTTGTTCAGGCTAGACAATAGGAATTGATCATTCCTGGCTATGGGTGGTGTTCCTTCCAGGGAGATCACAATGCAATTAGGCAGCTTCAGTATTCTGGATTCCTATAAAGGATTTATTACTAGAATTGGTCTGATAACCAGTGAGCTGGGTGCGTGCAGGTGGGTTCATTAACATCTGGAGTGGAGATCCCCCATCATGCAGTGCTTCCCTGCTTTTCTGGTCCCAGAGTTCCGTGCACTTCCTGCCTTGGAATCTCTGTTCTCCATTCTATATGCTAATGGAGATGCCTCCCTGTCTCATCTTCGATGCAAATGAGGCTGGGGTGTTGCTTTAATCCTGTCAACCTTGTCCAGAGGGGTTTAGGTGTGTCTCCCACTGGCTTTTCATTGCTTTTTGTAAGTCTTTCTTCTGACTGATTTTGGTTCAAGCAGAGGCTGGGGGGGGGGGGGTGTCCTTTGTTAGTCTGCCAGGCTGGATACTGCACCCTGGTTCTCCAAGAACACAGAGCTGACAGATAACATAAGAGAAGACAGTCAAAAGTGGTAGGGGAAAGAGAGGCATGGAGAGGTGAAGTTCACACAGGCAGGTGAGTGGCAGAGCCGGTAAGAGTGTCTCAGTCTGCTGACTTCTAGTTCAGTGCCTGATCCTATCAACCACGCTGCCTCTAAAATTCTTGTTTTCGATGCGGCATCTCACACTCAGATGCTTTATCAAACCAAGGCTGGTTGCAATAAAAACCCCACAAGATTCCATGCCCATTCACCCCAAATTAGAATTGAGCCACCCAAAGATTGTTCTCAGGGCTTAAATTCTCTTTGAGTATTCCGCCCCACCCCCAGCCTCCCTTGCAACATGCTCTGCAAACTCCACCGGGGTTGAAAATATTTCCTGCGGCTCTGCTCTGGACAGCTCCGGCTGAATCTAAGCCCTGGTTGTTCTGAGTAGTGAAGAAGAAGGAAAGGAGCAGCTGTCTCTGCAGAAGATGCTTCCCCACATTGGGCTGCAAAATAGGACTTTCCTGGCAGCTCCTGGGCAGGCTCCATAAAGCCTGTTTCTTCCTTCTCTATCCCGACTGCCTTTGTGTGCGCCACTGGATCTTCCCAGGCCAACCCATGACTCCTCTCCATGAACAGCGTGGTGCCTTTTGATGGCTCTGCACTTTTGTTTGCATGGCTGCATACAGGGTGGGGGGGGTTTGTTTGTTTGTTTTGTTTTTCAGCTTTGCTGCTTCTCCATGGCCTCAGCTGTTGCTGCTGCATTTTTCTTTTTAATCTTCATTTAATTGCTAACAAACCCCGAGAACTGAAGATGAGTGTGTCGATGATTTAATAGCAATCACAGGGTGGGGTAGAGACAGGGCACGATCCAACATGCCTGGGCCTTTGTTTGACCACAACAAATCATGTCCCTTGTTTAATAGCTCATACGATAAAGCAGTGCTCAGAGCAAGAAGAGACCCCCAGGAGATCAGTCCAGGCACTTTATTCCCAGCAGAACCCATTACAAGGATCGTCCTTGAATTAAATAGGGGAGCAGTTTATTGTGTCATTGAACTACACATAAAAATGCACGCTCCTCCATTCAGAGTTAGGATACAGATTTCCCGTCTCCTCTATCTCTCCCCCCTGGCAATCTGCTCCCTGCTCGGATATGCATTGCACCATGACAAGAACTCCACTGCTTTTACAGCTCCCCCTCTGCTCCACTCCACAGTTCAGACCTGCCCTGCAGTCCCCTCTCCCTTCTCTGATATACTCCCCCAGCTCACGTGTGGAACAGAAAATATTTGGTAAGTTGTACTTAGGATATGAAATCCCCCTGCTCTACTTCTGTCCTTCAAGAAAGGAGCAAAAGGAGTCCAGGTGCCCAGCACATGATGCTGTTAGATGTTACTGAACCAGAACAGAGAATCATTTGGGAAGAAATCATCCCTTCATGAAGAGACCCTGCAGGGATGTTAACAGCCTGTTTGCAAACTGGTATGGTTTATGCTAATCCAGTGGTTCTCAACAGGCAGCCTGTGGGCTGCGTGGAGCCCAATCAGCACACAAGTGCAGCCCATGTGACATCCTCAGGGCCATACAGGTAATATGTATATTGTGTGGATGCAGCCCACATAACATATAGAGAGCTGCATTATGTGGCCCACACAGGGCTGGCTCTGGCTTTTTTGCCGCCCCAGGCAAAAAAGCTGCCGGCCGTCCCCCCTCCCCCCCTGCGGGGGGTGAGAGGGGAGAGCAGCCGGAGCCCCCAGGGGAGGGCGGCAAGCCCCGGCGGGGGCTCCGCTCTCCCCCCAGCGGCCGGAGCCCTGGGAGGAGGGCGGTGAGCCCCGGCGGGGGCTCCGCTCTCCCCCCGGCGGCTGGGGGGAGGGCGGCAGGAGCCCTGGGAGGAGGGCTCCGCTCTCCCCGCGGCGGCCAGAGCGCAGGGAGGAGGGCGGCGAGCCCCAGCCAGGGCTCGCCGCTCTCCCCCCGGCGGCCGGGGGGAGGTCGGCGAGCCCGGCCGTGGCCCTGCTCTCCCCGGGGGCCGGAGCGACGCGCCGCCCCCCTCCAGGTGCCGCCCCAAGCACGAGCTTGGTAGGCTGGTGCCTGGAGCCGGCCCTGGGCCCACAATGGTAAATAGGTTGCAAATCACTGTGCCAGTCTCAGCTGCTTCTTTCTCCAAAACACTTCCAAGATCTCTCCTTTTCTTTCCAATCTTACAGTTAAAACACTTGTTCAGATTCTCCACAGCTTCCATCCTGATTACTGTCATTTCTCTATTTTAGCCTCTGTGACACCCCTGTTGCCCTGATTGGGTCCATGCAAAATGCCGTACTGCAGTAGACTTGATAACCTGTTTCAGAGCTTTTCCGGGGAGCTTAGTTTTGAAGAACCAGGCAAAACTTGAAATCCTCCTTGCTCATTTGTTTTCTTTTTCTGAGTGTCCATTTTTGCAAATCTGACCATGGCAATTAAGGACCTTGCCAAGCTAATTTTCACTTGTGAGCTAATTGGAATCTGAGGAAAGGTTTCTATAGGTGAAAAGCCAGCATGCACGCTCCACCACTGCTCCCTCAACAGTCATCAAGTCTAATGCAATAATTATGCTTGTATTATTCAGCTTGAAACTCTGGCAGGATTCAAAGATGATGAAGGAACAGACTGCTCCAAAGTTTCGGCAGCCCACAGGATTATTAAAACCCTTCTCCTTCTGGCAATGAAAATGCCCATCTCGATGCCTGGAACTGTGCTTCGATCAGAGCTGTGAGTGCATTATAAAGTGTACCCTGTGCAAGTTCTGTTATAGGAGATATGTGTTTGGAGTCATTAAGCTGGCAAAGGCAATTTAAACTTTGCTAATTTCACTGACATTTTTTCATGAAAAATTGTGAATTTTTGAGGTGAGAAAAATTTCGAATTCTGTTTTGGTAAAAAACATTCATCATTTTCAACCAGCTTTACTTGCTGGAAAGCAGCTATTAATATTTACTACGCTGAATGCATCCTAAGAGATGGCACATCGGTCTGACCATGTAGGGTGCAGGGCATGGGCCGTCAGGTCTAATGGCTAAAGTCAGGAGCCTGGAATTGCAACTGGTATCAGGGGCAGAGTTAGGAGTCAAGCCAAAGATCAAAGATAGAGTCAGGAGTCAAGCCCAGGTGACAGGTGCCAAGCTGGAGTCAGTGTCAGGGCACAGGAGCAGATATCTGGAGCAAGGCAGGAAAGCAGGAACCAGGAACAGATGGGGGTCTGGGATAAGAAGGGCAGGAACCACACACAGGCAAGAAGGGCTCTGGAGTCAGGCACGTGGGACAAGGTCCATAGTAGCAGCCAGCCAAAGAGTCACCTACTGGCTCAGACAACTTCCTGGTCCCCTTTCTGGTTCAAATATTATGTCCCCCAATCAGGGAACTCCATCTGCAGGGCCCTCTGTGAGCGAGAGGTTTGTTAGACTTCTCCCCTGCTTCAGGGGAGCAGCCATAGTCTGAGTACTGCATTCAAGGCCTGTGATCCCAGACAATACATGGCCATTAGAAGATGGCTCTGAAGTTGAGATAGCGACGAATGGGGTAACAGGACTCCAAGCCAGGGGCATTTCATGCCTAGTTTACAAAGCAGCTGCTTTGAAAAAAAGTGCTCCTTTCTCTGCCCCCCTCCCATATTATACCTAGTAGGATTGGCATTTGCTCGTGAACCGCTGCATCAGAGACAAATGATTAGGCTCTGCCACTTACTTATAAATAGCTCCCCATTAAACACTCAACATTAACGACTGCCAAAGACAATGGGCCCTGGGTGACTCTCTCTCTCACAACAGTTCATGGGCTTCGCTGCAATTATTCCCGGAGATAATTGTAAAGATAACATCGTTTAAAATATCTAATGTTTTATTCAATATTTCGGTGAGTTTCAATTACTCCCAATTATAATTCAACAGCTTTCTATTTAAAACAATTATTGTCCTTTACACCGTGTTTCAAGTCAAATAAATTGTTTGCCGTTATTCGTCATTGGTTTCTTCTGTAGGTTTTTGTTTCTCGCTCTTCTTTGGTTTTTGAGTTTCCCATTAACACATATCGCCTTTCATTAACCCCTTAGGTGCCCTCAGAATACACAATACAATGAGCTTCTGACAAAAAGTTGCCCCAGCAACCACTGAGACAATCAGAATCAATTAAACTAATTAAAAATTAATACAATTCAATTACAGGCAGCACGATCCCATTTAAAAGTGATTGAAGAGTGGGGAGATGCTCTCGGCCAAACATAGGCTGGGGGAAGAGGGGGCAAATACAGTGTTCCATGTGTTACCAAGAAATGGTATTGCCACAAGGATTAGACTCCTATATGCAAATGAGCACAACACACCCAATGAGAACATAGAATCATAGGACTGGAAGGGACCTCCCCTGCACTCATGGCAGAACTACGTATTATCTACACCATCCCTAGACTGACATGGCCAATCGAAGAAAGTGGGTTTAATCAGGCTATCCCATTCTTTGGTTTGTTGACTGGGAGAGCAGATACTTCTGGAAATGAAGGATTCCTGTAGGCACATCTATGCTTACAAACCCATAACTGAATCCCTCCCTTTACTTTATAGCATAAAACATGATCTTTTTGATGTGACGATGGGCATTCAAGTTTTCCCAATGTCCCGGGATCCTGAGCCCATTCAAGTCAATGGAAAAATTCCCATTGACTTCAATAGTGCTGGATCAAAGACATAGTTTGCAAACAGGGCTGTCCTTTTCAATGCCAGTTTCCTGTTTGTGTGCTTGGTATCATTGGCAGAATTGGATGAAAAAAGAGTATAAAGTTTTGAAGCAAGCAAATGATTTTCCCCCATTTCATTCAAAATCTTTCATGAATATTTACAAATGCCGATGAAAAATTTCAATTTTTTTTAAATCCATTTTTTAAAAATTCCTTTCATTTAAGTGGGAGAAAAACCCACTTTCTCTCCCTTTTAAAAACCTTCCATCTTTTTCTTTTCCAGTGGAAAAAGGTTAAAAGGTGAAAAAAAGTGTCCCTCTGCCACACTGTTTCTTTCACTCTTTTTTTTTAACTTTTAAATGGGATTTTTCCCTCCAAAAAAGTAAACAAAATAATCAATTTTTTTTTAAATTAAAGTACCAAAAGTTTTCATTTTTCATTTTTGTTGAAAAATTAGAAATTTAAGTCAAAGCAACATATTTCAACTCATTTCTTTTTTATCAAAACCCCCCACCCTCCTTCCAACCTCTAGCCACTGGTTTGTAAGTTCTATGTAGATGTTGAGCGGCACCCCCAGTTGTACCTATGAATGTACAGGGGTGAATATTCAACCAACCACCTTTAACGCTTTTTGCGATGTGCCCTTGTTGAGTACCTCTTAGTATCCTATCAACTTCTTGCTGGAGATCTCTCTATTCCACTTAGATGTTTACACAGCAACTATCACTGGGGTATCTAAGACCCCAATCCAGCAAAGCACTTCAGCACGTTCTTCACTGTAAGTATGTAAGTAGCCCCCTTGAAGTTAATGGGGTATGCAGGTACTTAATGTTCAGATCAGGATTCAATGATTATTGATGAGTCCTAAATGCTTGAGATGTGAGGGAGGAGGAACAGCTCTGTGGCAGTGTCATGCTTTTACGGAAGCACAACTTGTCTACACACAAAAGTTAAATCAGTTTAGAATCTGATGAAGTTCAATTTGTGCAAAGCTCTGTTGAGAATACTGTGAAGTTGACTTCAGTTAATTCAATAAAGGGCACTTGCAAAGTGATTTCAGAGTGGGATTACTCTGATTTAACAACATCAGTTTCTAAAACAATTTACTTAAATCTGGTGCAAGTTGTGTGTGCAGACAAGGTCATAATCAATGGAGCAGCAGCCTTATACTTTGAGCAGCCTGGATGCGATCCCTCTGTAGACACACATAGCTCTCTACTGGAGTGAAGAGAAGATTCAAACCAGCAAAGTCAAGTCTCATGCTTTGGATAAATGGAACATTTTATAGTCAACTTACATTAAAGTGATCCCACTGTTCTGTCTCCTCTAATCAGGGCTCCATTTCAGGATACATGCCCTAGAAATTACTGTAATACACTCTACTTCAGTATCGCTTACATTTCAAAGAGGAAATGAATAGTGGGGGGAGGGGAGGAGGGTTCTTTCCACACTTTTGGCCCAGATCCTCAATGATATTTGGGTGACAAAGGGAGTTAGGCACCTAAATACCTTTGAGGATCTGGGCCTTTGTTTGTAGGCATATGGAGTGCTCATAAAATATCAGGCACGGCAGCTGCAGTTAGGTAACTAAGGTGATGCCATGAGTGATGTTAGACCTGCCCCTAGAGCTGTCAGGAAATTCCACATCCCCCCCCCTCCACACACACACAGAAAAATGTCATGGGAAAAAATTCCCCTTTTGAAATTTCGTTTTGGTTTGAAAAGTTGAGTCAGAAAAAAAGTTTTCGTTTCAGAGTGGAAAATGGGAAAATGTCACTGAAATTGCTGATGGGGAAATATTTCAGCTGAAATTTTTCTACCAGCTCTATCTGCCCTTTCACCTGGGAGGTGGTGGCACATAGGGATTGTCTGTTGTCAACCAGCACACTGGCTGGCCAAACAAATAATAAATTTGGAAGACCAGGGCTAATCCTCAAGTGCACCCATTAAGGCCGTGATCCTGCAATTCATTGTGCAGGGGCACATCATTACACCCACAGGGAACCCCCTGGTTTTTGTGCGTTGCCATGCAGGCACTGCGGGGTGCCAACATGCACTTAATTGGACAAAGGGAGCTTTGCAAATGGACCCACCCATTTGTGAATGTTTTGTCGGTGCAGTTCAGGAGGCTATCACTGGACTCTGACAAAACCACAGCTGCAGGTAAGCTGTGCTGGGGTCTCCCAGCTATACCTAAGGGGCAAGTGTTACAGCAGGGATCAGCAACCTTTGGCACACGGCCCATCAGGAAAAGCTCCTGGTGGGTCGGGCCGGTTTGTTTACCTGCAGTGTCTGCAGGTTCGGTCGATCGCGGCTCCCACTGGCTGCACTTCGCCGTCCCAGGCCAATGGGGGTTGCAGGAAGCGGCACAGGCTGAGGGATGTGCTGGCTGCCCTTCCCGCAGCCCCCATTGGCCTGGAGCAGCGAACTGTGGCCAGTGGGAGCTGTGATCGGCTGAATCTGTGGACGCTGCAGATAAACAAACCGTCCTGGCCCGCCTGCAGATTTCCCTGATAGGCCGCGTGCCAAAGGTTGCCGATCCCTGTGTTACATCCTACTGGCTACAGATTGACCCTCCCCTCTCTACAGAAATGTCCTATGAAATATCAATATGTTAAATTTGTAATTCACAGATTTTTAAATTGAAGTCGCTTCTTCTTATCTTGGTGCCTGATCACAAAGCCCTCCAGACTGTAGGGCTGGGAGCAACAAATACACAAGTTATGGGAGAAACTATTATCGTTTGGGAGAAACTAGTCAAGATAATGCTCCAAATTCAACCCAAGGACAGAAAGAAGTCATTGTGACCAAATATATTTTAATCACTTTTTAATAAGTGAATAATTTAAAGCACCTTCATAACTTAACTGTCCTCTTACCCTTCCCATTCGCTTTTCCAGAAATTCAATTCCATGCCCGATGTACTGGGGTTAGGTGGCACATTCCTGCCTTTCACCATTGCAGTACTGGGGTCAGATCCCGTGTAAGGTTCTGGGTGAAACAATCCTCCACTTATTCAAACCGCAAAGCCTGAAATTGCCAGTGTACTTCAGCCCTCACTGCTGCACCACTTGTTTTGCCAATCCCCACAGCTCTGCCAGTGCATTTCAGTGCGAACCTCAGCTTTCTTTATTATTCTTCCATTCCTGGTCCCTTCATGCAGCTCTGCCGAGGCACCTCACTCCCAGCCTACAGCCCCACCCCTTCATTCTAGTCCTGGGCACCCAGGATAGCTCAGCTAGTGCACCGCAGGATGATCGCCTGTCTGGTTCTCTGCTCAGTGTCCCCCTCTGGCTCCATGCAACTCACATTCCCATCCCTGTTTTATCATTTGTGATCCCTGACTTTATTTGAGTCCTGAGTTTAGTGGCTCCTCCCCTTAGGCTCAGGGGAGGCGCCTTCAGATGCTCCCTTCTCCCCCTCCTGGGAACTCAATAGGTGGCGCACAGTAGTGCTGACCTGCAGCCCAGCTCTGCTCAATGCACCTCAGTCCTGACACGTGACGCTGCCCTGGCTGACAGCCTTAGCATCAGGCACCTCTAAGTGGGGCAAATGGTGTTTTGTTTTTGTAAGAGGGACAGATAGGCAGTGTCTGTTCATCTGAGTGCTGCACTGAGGCAGGCTTGCTACCGAGGTGAAATGATTAGTGTATTAAATGTTGCAATATCTATCCATCCCACTTGTCTCCATCAAAAGCAATTAATATGGATTATATATATTTTGTAAGAAGAATATCATTCATTTCCAACCTTGGAGTCACTCTGGAGAGGATTAGGTAGAATACCGAATGAGCTAATTTGCATAAATTAGGTACAATATGAATAATAATTTGCATTCAGAAGGCTCTTTACGGTATATTGATTCCATATGGCGCACCCAGCTAAGGACCAGCCATTGGCTTGTCTTCCCCCCTCCATCCCCCACCCCCCCGCTCATGCCACAAAACCTGATGGTGCTCAGAGATATCTCCCTACGTTATTATTGCCTGCAAAGGGCAAGACTTTTGGGGATGGCGGGGAAGGGGCTACAGTCATTTTTTTCCTTATGATTGTCATTGCTAAAGAGGGGGAATCATTCTGCTTCACAAAGAAAAAGGAAGCACTGGAAATGTGCCGGTTGGCGATCACGTCTGAAGGAAATTCTCCGAAGAAACATTCGGTTGAATGCACTGTGTTAATGGGGCACTGATAGAATATAATAGGGAAGTGGTTAGACTGGACTCTTCAGCTGCTGAGTTGTTTCTTAAAGGAGAAAGTCAGAGTTCTGGCAGCTGCACGCCATTGGTTCCTGGGGTTCCACATCCTTTATGGTCATCTTTTAATCTTCTTTGGAATAGCATAGAGTACTATTGGGGGAGGAGGGATAGCTCAGTGGTTTGAGCATTGGCCTGCTAAAGTCAGGGTTGTGAGTTCAATCCTTAAGGGGGCCATTTAGGGATCTGGGTCAAAAATCTATCTGGGGATTGGGGTTTGGACTAGATGACCTCCTATAGTCCCTGATATTCTATTGGATTAAAAAATTTCTACCCCACCTCTCCTTTTTGTGTCTTACAGGGCAATGTCTTCTGTGCTACTTTATTTATAATCTCTATTGCTTTCTTGGAGCATTAAGGCATGATCAGTACTGGTTACTGCGCCATGAGTGTACAACTCAGCTGCACTATGAATAATAGTGGACGCCAATAACGATACTTTGGATGTCTACAGCACCTCCCTCCATATGTATTATAAAACTAATTAATTTGCCACCCTCCCTCCCCTGGGGAATTAAGTGTGATTATCCTCTCTTTAAAGGAGGCATGGAAAGATGAAGGTGTGTTTTGTGTATTGTGTGTATGGAACTACCATGATTCACCCATGTAAACAGGTTACCTGGTAGTAATGCAGTCACTCAGCTCTACTCTCAAATCAGTGACAAAGCCCAAGTTTAGGTTTTAAGAGCTCTTGGCTTCTACATTTGTGCTCCGGCCACACACCCAGGCTGACTCATCACAGGATTAAAAGAGACAAGTGAGCAGTGTTTTTATGTACATGCAGGACTTGATTATCATTGTCATATAAATATCATTATCAACTGTCAGAGTCCAGCCACTAGCCCTTCCCACACTCCCTCCATCAGGCCCTGCCCCTGTCTCCTATCCATGACCCTGCAATAAACTCATGAGCCCAGAGGGCAATGTGGACAAAAGCGCCATACAGTGGTTGTCAGAGCTCAGCAGATACCACCCCAGAATGGCTTAATCCCAGAGCTTCAGGGAGGGAGATGTTACTTATTGGAGAGTTGCTGGGACAGCAAGAGAGTAATGTTTCTCATAAGAGAATCACAGAAAGCAAGGCAGGGATCTGCCCTGTGCTTGGTTAACCCATATTAATACCAGCGTGGAGAGCTGGCCAACAATTTTCCCGTCAAAATTTAGCTTAGTCAAAAAGAATTTTTTGATGGGAAAATTCTTGTTTTGGAGGAATTTTTGTAGTTTTTCCAAGTGGAGAACTTGAAATGCAATAAAACAAAATGAAAATGTGTGTCTAATTTTGAATTGAATTTTTCATTTCATTTCAGTTTCAGAACCTTTTTCCACTGGAAAAGGGAGGGGGGGGAGAAGAAAAAAGTAAGTGGGAGAGAAGAAAAAAGTGAGGGGGTGGGGAAACACAATTTTTTCAGTTTGAAATAAAGGAAGGTTCTGTTATTGTTTTTTTGCTCTGTTTTTTTATTTGTTTGTTCTGGAAAGCCCAGCTCAAAATCTGACTTTTTCCTCCAAACACTGAAATGAGAATTTTGATTTAAAATAAACTGACATTTTTTGTTTTGTTTCATTTAGAATTTATGAAAAAATAAAAAATTTCCAGGGGGAAAAATGTCACTTTTCCAATCAGTGTTACCAATATGGATCTTTGCTCCCCCTTTCGTGCCTGGACCATGTAAAGAAGTATATACGTCAGCTGCTGCCAAAGCATGCACACAAGGTGTCCAGTTCAGGTAGTAGAGACACTGGTTTTAGACCCAGATGTCCTGGGTTTAATCCTCACAGACCCCAGCGTCATTGTCTACACTGGTCTTTTCTTCCTAAAATTACCCACAGTTGCTACCGCTGGGGAACTGCACAAATGGTAGCCAATGAAAGGAGCCCTAGTACGCAGAATGTGCTGGTGACTTCAAGCATTTTAACCACCCTGTTGCCTAGACGTGTTCAGGGAAGAGTTAGGTGACACAAAGCTTCAGGTACTAGTGCCCTGTCTGTGGTAGGCAATGCTTCCACAGTTGTTACCTTCAGGGGAGATGAGCCGCGTGACTAAGTGTAATGATGGGAGATTTTATGGCAAGCAAGCCGAGTGAGAGTGCACGGATTTGTGGGGCTGTTTTTCCCACCTGGAGAAAGCGGGCAAAGCTCTCAGCTAGCTCCTACCCAAGCTGAGTCCCTGCTCCATACCCTGTTGTATGTGCGCAAACGCAGGCAGACCCTGCCTGCAGATAGCGGCTGCAGGAGCAGAGGGAGGGCAGAAATGAGTTCTCTCCAAGTACAAAAAGGAGAGCAGGAGAAAGAATTTACCACAGGCATCCTTAATTCTCCAGGGCTAATAAATATGTTTTAAGACAATGGTCTTTCTGCTGCTCCTTCCAGCTGCCAAATGCTGCCTGGAGCTATCATGATGTTCTCACGCAACAGCTCTATGGATATTTCTACAAGTGGCTCCCTGGCTAGCTTCCCTTCCTCCCCCCAGCCCCGTTCCTACTCACAACAATGGCCTGCTTACCCCATGCTTCCTGGCTGTCACGGGTGTAATAATTTATCTGCAGATAGTGCAGGAAAAGCGGAAGTAGCTTTAGTAGCTGTGGAGAGAGTCTAGCTGAAAGCAGTGAAGGCCCTCCATACCCCACACGTTTAATATTAAAAAGGGAAGCCCAAGGCCACTGAAGATGTTAAGGCTGAGGTACAAGGAGTGACTCTCTTTCAGCAAACCCCTTTTAAAGGAATAAGCCAAAGAAAATTGGTGCCAGGACTAAAGATGGGCCCCCGCTGCAAATCAAATCCGAACTGCTGCCCGGTTCATTCGGCCATGCAATTATCACAGTCGCACCCTCACACCAGTGTCAAAGTCAAGTCAGTGACCGCTGACCAGGCTGAGGAGGTGTGTGTGTGCAGGGCCGGCTCCAGGCACCAGCTTGCCAAGCACGTGCTTGGGGCAGCCACTCCAGAGAGGGATGGCACGTCCAGCTATTCGGCGGCAATTCGGCGGATGGTCCCTCACTCTCACTCGGAGCGAAGGACCTACCACCGAATTGCTGCCGCAGATCGCGATCGCGGCTTTTTTTTTCTTTTTTTTTTTGCGCCGCTTGGGGCGGCAAAAACCCTGGAGCCGGCCCTGTGTGTGTGTGTGTGTGTCAGATTAATATGGTGTCAGATTGAGTGAATTGCTTTGCCTGAAATAAGATCTGGCTAGAAACTTTCATCCAGAATTCAAATCAGGTTTTCCAGGCTGTTTGCAAATGTTGAGGTAACTGATTTTTGCTTTTCCACGACAGTATTTTTGGCTGGCTATATAAAAGTAGCCTGGAGTGATAATTCCAGGTGCTAAAGAGAACACCACTGAGAGGGCAGGATTAGGAGTTGTTTCTGTGTGACACTGGAATCTATTCAGTATAGAGACTGTAGGCTGAGATTGTCAGAGGAGTCTAAGGGCTCTGAGGCCCAAATCAACCCAACTGGATCTGGTTGTCTCACTCACTTCAGCCTGTTTGAAAATCCCAGTGGTAAACTCTTAGGATTGTGTACTCATGTATGTGTGAATGGCCCCAAGCACTTTGTGGATATTATCACAACAAGAACAACCATAATGACAATAAAGCTGATTAGGAATTTTCCAGCGAGAAATGCCAATGAATCAAAACTGAAACTGTTTGTGGGAAAGGGGTGGTTTCGACACATCTTCTGATTTGAAAACATTTTGTAAAAAAAGTTTAGAAATTGTCCAAACATCCCATTTCTACATTTTTGAAACAAAAAGTTTTGTTTTTTCAGTTTGAAATGACTTTTCATTTTGAAATCTTAGTTAATTTATATTTTAAAAAAATCTTACAAAATGAAAAAAGGTGGAAATCAAAATGAAATATTTCAAAATGATCAGAGTGAAATGTTTCAAATTACTCAATGTGAAGGCTTGCCTGAGCTAGCCGCCCGGTAGAATGGAATCACATCAGGTTTACAACAACAACAACAACAACTCAATGCTGAACTCAGAATAGCCACTTGGATGTTAAAACCCATAATAACAACACCAGTCCTTCACAGGGATCCAAGGCAAATCCTGTCAAAGATGGAGCCCTGATTACTTGGATTAGGACAGGCAGACCCTTCCTTTCCACTTCACCTAGAACTAGGCTTCACCTAGAACTTGCTTCGGTAGAAGCAGCCAGCCCTTTTTATCTGGCCTACTGAGCCCTGATTGGCCTCCATATGCTCGTGGTCCTTCTAGGTGCTGGAGGATCAACTCTTGCTGGTTCTGCCTGAAGCTGATCATGGGACAACATGCGGAGGCCTGAATTTGCTGCTCTCCCCTTCCAGCAAGACACCTTGTTAGGACAGGGTGTGCCAAGGCAGCAGGTGCACCCATCACACCTGATCTGATTTTTATTATCGGGCCACAAAAGTTTTCGAGATTTCAACTTCTCATCCCCAAAATCACAAAATTTCTCATGGGACAGGAAAACCATTTCACACCCAACTCTAATAATAAATACTACAAATAATCATTACGATTACAATGATGGTGACGATGATTATTGGCAACTTAAATTGAACCTCTTCTTGAAAGACTTATCTGTTTTCCCATTGGCCTGGAATGGCGAACCACAGCCAGTGGGAGCTCCGATCAGCCGAACCTGCGGAAACTGCAGGTAAGCAAACCGTCCCGGCCCGCCAGCGGATTTCCCTGACAGGCCGCGTGCCAAAGGTTGCCGATCCCGGGTTTAGAAGGTTGTTTGTTGATTATCTTGTTTATAGATAAATCATGGCAGACCATCAGGGTAAGGAAGAGGGTATAATCTCTTATGGCTTTTATTTGCTAAAGTTATGCGCTTAGACATAGGCATCCATAACTGGATGGATTAGACACATTTCAAACAATTAACTAAATAACAAATATAGATATAGATATAGATATATTCATTTTCATATTTCCTGCTTTGGGCCAGCATCAGGCAGTTTGTCCTTCAGGTATTTTGGGCCCAGCCACAACTGGGAAACAACAGAAATCTCACACTAAAAATCCTACTGTGTGAGGCTCCGAGCTCCATTTCCAGATGAAAGAGGTTCAGACGGATGGTTTACCTAAATAAATTGAAGGCTCACTGCGACAGGTATGGCAATTTCCTTCAGTATCCTTGAAAGACCTTATTGTATTAAGTCAATGTATTATTGTAGGCTGGAATTGTATGTACCATCTCTAGGGGGGAAATGTGACAGATATTGCAGACCTATGCAGTACCTTTGGGGTCCATTGTTTTAAATGTACGTTTTATGCATGACAGTGTTCTACTCCATGGGGGTGGGCTACCGCAGCTCCTCCAGGAACTAAAAACTGTGGGTGGTGATTAAGGCAAATCAGGTAGTTTGTAACCTCAGAGAGGTACCACCTCCTGTGGAGGCGCATATGTTCTAGCTCAGGGGTCTCAAACTCAATTTACCTTAGGGCCAGTGCCAGTCCTCAAATCCTTCCAGCAGGCCAATGTCACTGAAGATGGTGTTCAGAAAAGAAAACGTTTATATTTTTTATTTCCCATTTCTTAGAACTAATAAAACTGTCATACAACTTTATACAATTCTTCGCCTGCCAGAGGGTGGGCTGCCAGACACCTGGCAACGCTTCAGTTCCGTCAGTTTGTTGATGTTTGGCCTCAGTGACTGAGCAGTTGAAACCTTCAGGATTACAGCAAGGTGTGCACAGATAGTTGTGTTCAGTATTTTGACTTGTTTATATTCATTGTGGAAAAAAGTGACACTGCCTCCATGGCTGACTCTGCCCGGCAACTAGTGATGGTATCTCTGTCCCTCTCCCCCAGCCAATGGGAGCTGTGGGGGACGGTGCCTGCAGCAGACATTGCCAGCAGCGTGGCTGCATGTGTTTCTCCTCCACAGGCCGCAGTGGGGAGGTTCTCGGGCCACAGATGGCCCATGGGCCAGGACTTTGAGACCCCTGTTCTAGTTCAAACTAGACTCTCCAGAGACCAACAGACAAATAGAGGACTTTTGGATGAATAGCCTTGAGTTTAAACTGATTCAGGGCCTTCTTTCTGATCCAGCGAATGGACAGACCTTCCTGTTTGGGATTTGGGGGGGAGGGGGGCAGCAATCCTTGTGGAAGGGTTGGAAGGACTTGACCTACTAGGGCCCCATAAGACTGTTGGGTAACCTCTGGGAAGCTTTTCAGCATGTGTGTAGGTTCTTTTATTGTTTTCTCTGTAATGCTTTCACCTTAAGAATAAATGTGCTTACTCAGAAGCAGCTGTGTGGTCATTTATAACTATGGGCACTTATGCTATTTATAGCCCTTGGAGAGAAAGTACAGTGCAGACACTGGCTGTTGAGGCAGTCTGGCTTGCTGGGGATATCACAGAGTAGGCGGGGAACTGTGCAGCCTTAAAACTCCAGTCTGGAGGGAGTGAGATAGAGGTCAGTGAGGGCAATAAACCTAACTGCCTACAATGCTAAATCCCGGGTTGTGAGTTCAATCCTTTAGGGATCTGGGGCAAAAATCTGTCTGGGGATTGGTCTTGCTTTGAGCAGGGGGTTGGACTAGATAACCTTCTGAGGTCCCTTCTAACCCTGATATTCTATGATTCTATAATGGCATGTAGCTGATCTGCGACTGCTATCAGCAAATCTCTCCAATGGCTGGTGATGGGACAGTAGATGGGGAGGGTTCTGAGTTACTACAGATAATTCTCTCTCAGGTGTCTGGCTGGTGGGTCTTGCCCACATGCTGAGGATCTAAGTGATTGCCATATTTGGGGTCAGGAAGGAATTTCCCCCCGGGTCAGATTGGCAGAGATCCTGGGGTTGTTTTCACCTTCCTCTGCAGCATGGGGCATGGATTGTGACAAAGTGGGCATTTTCTTAATGTTGTGTATGAATAATGTGTGGTGCCTCAGTTTCCCTTATGTGTTGCACAAGTATATAAGTAGTGGGACAAGCAGAGACCCCTAGAGGGAAGGTGTGACTGTCATCTAGCTGCCTGGGCCTAGAAGATGGCCAGACATTCTGTATCCTGGCAACTCATGGCCCCATCCTCTGTAAGGAGCCACCTGGCTGCGTCGTGTTGGAGAACAAAGAGAGAGATGGAGGCCAGCTGACCAGTTTGCCTGGGAAAGAGACAAAGGACGGAGGAGGGGCAACTGGGGTGTGACTGAGGGTGGGCTGCCAGAAGCTGATCAGTTTCCTGGTTTGGGACTCGGGATGGGGGCAGAGCCAGGGCTCTGGATCTCCCCAAGATGGACTTAGCTGTAACTTCCTGCTTTCTGCGCTAACAAGGACTGTCCTGCACTGTGTTCCGGACAACTAATAAACCCTTCTGTTTTACAATGCTGGCTGAGAGTCATTGCTGACTGTGGAAGTTGGGGATGCATGGCACTTTGGGGGGGCATGTAAGGCTTCCCCAGGTGTCAGGTGGACTCACTCACTGTGTGGCGCTCACGGCATGAAACAGGGGTGCTGAAAGCTCTGAGGTCTGACCCAGGAGGCGCTGAAGCTAAGGAGGTTTGCCCTAGTGAGAGTGCACCCGGAGTTGTTTTCACACTACCAGGGGTCCTGTCTGAACTTCCTTCAGAGCAGTTCCAGAGCTCCGAGCCTGTTCCCCCATGACACAGATCACTTGCCGTTTTAAACTAGCGTAAATGGTGGATTATCTGTAACTTGGAAGTCTTTAAATCATGATTGGAGGACTTCAGTAACTCAGCCAGAGGTTAGGGGTTTATTACAGGAGTGGGTGGGCAAGGTTCTCTGGCCTGTAATGTGCAGAAGGTCAGCCTAGATGATCATGATGGTCCCTTTTGACCTTAAAGTCTATGAGTCTTTGAGTCTTCTTCAAGAGAGATGACAGCTGGGGATCCGGGAGCCTGAAGTGGGCCCTTGGTGGATCACGGTGGGAGAATACAGTGCAGTTACTCTGAAACTGTGACACTCACGTTGCACAGACATCTGCTGCCATAGTACTGCTCTGTGATCTCTTCTTACCCCACAAGCTAAAGGGAACAGGGGTCAGGGAAATGTTTTGGTAGGAGACCTCCAAGAGAGAAGGTGCTGCCTAAAGAATGGGGTGAAGTCCCGGCTCTGTGAAGGTTTGCCATTGACTTTCATGGAAGCAGGATTTCGTCCTAGAGGGGTTATTCTTCTCTCTGAGTCAGTACTGAGCCAGTGATCTGGGTGCTGCTGGACATCTTTTGGATAAGGCATAAACCCAGAAGACTCGAGTACACATGGTCGTGAAAGATCCCAGGACACTTTGGCCAGGACACCATGGCTAATGTCCCTACTCTTGCAAAATCCAATCTGGTTAATTACATTTTGCCTGCTGAAAATCTCCCTCTTCCCCTTATGTAGTTCCAGAAGGATATGATGTGCTTCTTCACTCCCTTTCTGAAGGTCTTGTGTACTGTTGTTGTGTGGTGCAAAACAGCTGCCATGTTCCTCCCCAGAGATGGCTGCATTTCAATAGTGGTGAAGTGAATCATGTATATATCCCTAGGGCTTAAAATAAATGGGGAGCTAAAGGAGAGTGAAGCTTCCCCTGGTCTACTAAAATCAGGGGGAATTTACTAGTGCAATGAAAGACTCTCCTTCTGTCTCATTCTATTTTAATTCCTGTATATAGTTAATAAAACTGGCTGGTATCCTTCCAGATGAAAGGTGCTATCTCACTGTAAGATATGATTCATTATTATTATGGTTGCTGGTACATAGATCCTAATCTAAGCCCTCTGAACCGTAGATCTTGGCACTACTGAGCTAATGGAAGGTTGTCCTAGGGGAAAAATTCTCTCCCACCAATAGTTATAAAACTCACCATGGACACAATTTTTATGTTATCTCATTAAAAAAAGTCGATTATATTTAAAGTATTTTTACAAACCATTTAATCTGCAAAAAAGAAAAAAAAATCCCCTCATATTTCCTGCACTGAATTCATCTGTGACCATGCAGCAAAACAATTCTCTATGTTATGAAGATGAGGGATCAGTTGGAGAACAAATACGTGCAATAAATATTTCCCCCTCCTTCTGCATTTGTTGAAACGGGACTGTCTCTCAGATTTTGATTTCATTTTCTTTATGGCAGAGCGCTCTTGTTGAAACATGAATTTGGAAGCACACATATATCTATCTCCTGGATTTTGCTGCTTTTCTGGCTCTGAAGAGATCATTCTTGCCGACTGTCTCTATTTAAGAGGGACAGTCTATATTTTACAAGGAAAACACACACCATTTTTTCCACTCTGTTACTCCAAAGAGCTCTCTAAAAACAATGCATTTCTATGGAGTTAAAAAAAATCTCCCTATTTGTCTTAACTTAGCGGGTATGAGAGATTCAACAGCATGTATTTTCCCTCCTTTCCTCAATTTGCAGGGTTTTATTAGGAGGGTTCAAAGTAGGATCAAAATGTTATATGTTGGGCCGTTGGGAGCTGTGCTCCAGTTTTCCTGGCTGACAGAGTGCATCCAGGATCTATTATATTACGAGAGAAGATGCTCTCTAAAGAATGGAGAGCCCTTGTAAATAACAATACATTCTACTCTAACAAATCCAGATCTACTAAGGACTTCATGGCTGTATCTCTGCTTCATTGTAGCAGTGAAGCTAGAACTCAGATCTTCCTGCTTCAGAATCTCAAGCCTCTACTACATGAGCAAAAAGAGAGCCTTCAGCTATGGTCATACAAGGCTTATTACGGACAGTTGAGTAGTTCTTTCCAAGAGATAGCAGAAGTTGCACATATGCCCTAAGCAGCACATTATAACACTAAGGCCTGGTCTATACTACCCGCCTGAATCGGCGGGTAGAAATCGACCTCCTGGGGATCGATTTATCGCGTCCCAACGGGACGCGACAATCGATCCCCGAATCGGCGCTCTAACTCTACCAGCGGAGGTGGGAGTAAGTGCCGCCGACAAAAAGCGGCAGAAGTCGATTTTGCCGCCGTCCTCACAACGGGGTAAGTCGGCTGTAATACGTCGAATTCAGCTACGCTATTCACGTAGCTGAATTTGCGTATCTTAAACCGACTCCCCGCTGTAGTGTAGATGTACCCTAAGAAATAATGCTTTGCTTATATACTGTAGTGCCTTTAATCTCAAGGCCCTTGTGAGGTAGGTAAGGAATATGCCACAGGGAAGGGTACAAGCCACAGATTTTTAGATCCAGGTTTCCAACCCACGCAAAATTTGGAGACTGGATCTTGGCTCTGTTACAAAGAGATGGACCCGCTGTGAAATTCAGGGCTAAATTCTAAATGCCACCCACAAACAGGGCCGGCTCTGGCTTTTTTGCCGCCCAAGGCTCTGGCTTTTTTGCCGCCCCCCCCCCCCCCGAGTGCAGCAGGGGAGGGCGGCGAGCCCGCCGTGGTTCCACTGGCGGCCAGAGCCCTGGGAGGAGGGAGGAGAGCCCGGCCGGGGCTCTGCTCTCCCCGGCGGCCAGAGCGCCGGGGGAGGGCGGCGAGCCCACTGCGGCTCCGCTCTCCCCCGCGGCCGGAGCCAGAGCACCACGCCGCCCGCCTCCAGGTGCCGCCCCAAGCACAAGCTTGGTGGGCTGGTGCCTGGAGCCGGCCCTGCCCACAAACTCAAGGAATTTCCCCAGGTTTAAATGCCCCCCAAACTGTACTTGACTGAGGCGCTGTCTTCAGAAAACAGCTTCCTCCTGGCTTCTGAAAATCAGCAAGCCAGCAAAATGCAAGAAATTTGCGTTTAGCCAGGAGCTTTCACTTTTGGACCAAACAAAAAAAAAAAAAAAAAAAAAAGAGGAAAATCAATCTGTAAACGAGCTAATTAAGGCAGCAGTAGACTCAACGGAGAGAGCTGAGCCCCTCAGAGCTCCATTTGTGCATTGCCTGTGCTTAGTTGGTTCCGGTTGTTGTTGCTCTAATTTTCCCCAGAAGGGCCCATAGGTTTTAGAACTGGGAGTCTGTTGCTGCTGACTGGAAAGAATGATGGGAGTCGATTTGGCTAAAGAAGCTCTAGGTTAAGAGAAGAAAGGAGAAGCGCGCCTGAATGGTGTCTGAGCATTGCAGACATTGAGGAGGGCTGGAAATCAGGTTTAGGATTCGTTAGAACAAACTCATAAAGACACAACCTGGTCCCCCTCCTCCACATCTCTGCTCTAGGCCTGCTTCTGCCATGAGGCTTATGGGAGTTTGCCAACCAAGTGGCCATTAGGCAGAGGCCACAGAGACACTGCTGAGGGTTTAGAGAGGTGCTCTCAGCTACTCCCCACTCCAGTTGGGAGTCACATTCAAGGAGCTGCCACTGTGGTCCCTTTTTAAAGGTTCTCCCTGCACCACAAGAAGCACAGCTCCAGCCTGGCTGACCTTTCCTTTACAGCTGTGAGGAGAGAGGTGGGGTCACATCTATACAGGCGATCTTCCCCCGCTTCCCTGCACCGCCTGCAGGAAGTGGGAGCCAGGGCTAGGGGCTGGTGTGCCAGGATGGCTCCAGCCCTCACCAACCCCTCCAAAGCAGGTGTAGGGGGGAATATTTGGGGAGGACATATTGCCAGCTGTCAATGGCTAGCTGAGGGGCAGTGGTAACGGCTGATATTCACTCTATTTATGAATAACATAACCAATACAAGATTGGGCAAGAAACCCCTGAGTCAAAACTCTAGCTTGCCTAAGTCAATGGCATGCTCATTATTTCTGTTTCCCTCCTTCTCACGGTCCTTCCTATTGTTTTCTCCATCCGCTTGTTGTTTCTTGCCTGAACCTAGGAGCCTGGGAGCTCTTCAGACCAAGGCTTTCTTCTTACTCTGTGTTTGTACAGCACCTTGCACAACAGGATCTCGCTGCTGACTGCTCCTCTAGGTGCTACTCTAACGCACAGAATCAATAAGGATGCGCTGCAACAGCCTCACGTAATGTCACAAGGCTGATGGCACGCGTGAGGCTGGATGCGTCGTGAATAGTGGCTGACTCCTAGCAGCCTGTGGGGAGATAATAAGGACCTAAAGCAGGGACAGTATGTGACGCCTCCCATATGGACAAAATACTATTCAGGTTGGCTTCCGATTTACTTGTTGCACGTCCTACCCTATGTCTTGGGAAAGGAGCTCAGTTATCACAGTGATGAACAGAATAGAACAGAAGGGGATCAGCAAATTCCTACTAAAATTCAATTTCCAGGTGAGCAACAGCTTTAAACGGGCAGCCACGTCTGTAGGCTCAGGTGGTCTGGAGAGGAGGCCTTTTAGAGCTTCAGAAATCCTAGATCTTCAAAACCCCTGATTCCTCTGTCTGTGATACCTTGTGCTCTTTCTCTCATCTCCTGCTTGAGTTCAACTCACCTGCTTTCTGTGGTTCATTTCAGCGCTGCTAAGCCCTGGCAGGCATTTCAGGACCAGACAAACGGATCATACGAGTGAAATCCAAGTGTATCAGTAAATCATTAACAGACACCAGAAATGATTTTCTGCTATGGAACGGGGATTTGTGTGTGCATGTTTTCTGTTATGGAGCTGGGATTTGTGTTGGGGGAGTGTGCGCATCTGCAAAAAATCTCTTTCTTTACTCTACGGAGGACTTTCAGTTCTTGGCCCAGAGCAATATCTGGGCCGAGAGAGGGAGGGAGAGAGCTGAATATAGGACACGGTTTCCGCAATGTTCAATAAAACAAATATAAAATCAAACATTACTTATTCCGCAGAGCAGTGGGATCTGTAGAAGGGTGGGAGTGGGGGGACTGGTAAGGTTTCACTGGTTATACACACATAAAGAAAAAAGAAGGCTTAGTTGTATTGAACATATCACTCCTTCACACCTCTGCCATGTCACGTGAAATGCGCTTCTTCGTGGGTGTGTGTACCGGTCTGGGGGTGGGAGACAGCAATCTTAAAATAAATCACAAAATGACCCCTGCCACATAAGCTCAGTTGGCAATCACTGCTCACAATGGACTGTGAGTTAAAATCATGTGAGTTATACTTTCTTATCCCTAACACAGGGCAGCTCCAGCAGGGGAGAGACACATGCTGTATTGTGTGTCAGGGCCAGGAAATTTTAATGCACAGACCTTGTAGGCAGAAAACTCAAGTCCTTGGCACAGAACTAAACTCTGGAGTCTATGCAGCACCTGCAGGAGGGTTCTGCTTAACCCACTTGCGTTTTATTTCACTTGTCACCTGATAAGTTACACTTCTGGGTGGTAGTGGAATCCTGGCTCTGTGAAATGGCTCCTCTGGGCTTTAGAACTTCATTAATTAGCATCTTTTAAATGTTTGGGTAATATTCGTTTCTCCTTTTCCAAGCCATTTCCCCAAGCCCTCATTTTAATAAAGCTGGTGCTCATGAACATTTGAATATGAAAGCTCTCGGTTACAGACAGACGAAAGATGAATTTTAAAAGACAGCAGATCAAGGATTACTTAAATGGCTAGCGTAACTGTTATTTTTTTTAATGAATCTACGGTACTTTTAAGATAAAATATTGTCTTAAAGGCATTTTGTGTGTGTGTGTGTGTAGGTTCAGAATAAGCATTACTTAGCAGGCTGCTGTGAATATCAGCATGGCAGTGACATCAGACGGACCTCTGGGAAAGTCAATATAGTAGAGTATGTTTAACTGTGGGTGGCAATTTATTTCAAAATACAGTTGTAAGAAATCTATTTTTTTTATAATTGCATGCACAGTATTTCAGGTGTAAAAGGTGAGCTGAAATGCCTTTTAGGAAGAAAATTAACAATTAAAACACTTTTAAAAAATCCCATAGTGGTAACAGGATTCTGTGCAGGATTGAAGCCCTTAGGTACTATGGTGATGCTGCTGTTAAAATTCTGATAGCTAGATAGCTAGTTAGACAGACCAACAGCCTAGGATACGATTATCCTCAGGACAGGTTCATGGGTAGCAGCAAGACAAGCTCCCCGCATCCTGCCCTGCCAAGGTGTCTGAACTTCGTCCTGGAGGAACAAAAGGGCACTTTGATTTGCATGGTCCATCCAGTCCTTAGCTTCTCTGCTGAGGCTGTCAACAAAAGGCACTAGTTTGATGGTGTTTTTTGTCACATTAACACATCTTGTCCACCTGGAACTGGGCATAGAGCCACCAACTCATATCACACAGGCTGTAGGGCAGGCATCAGATGGTAATGATTTCAGTCATTCATGACATTATCATGTTTGATACTTAATGAACAGAGTGGTCTTAAGATAGGTAGCACTGGGCACTCCTTTGTTCACCTGCCAAGACCTGAACTCAGGTTTCTCTGTGTTCATTGAGAAGACCTGACAACATCATTAAACCTGAAAGCAGCATTAGGAATTCTTGGAAAGTAGGTCCCCTCTCTAGTCTCTTTCACATGCTGGTGATAGCATCAGCCCTGCTGGAGGAGCACAAGGCCTTGGACTGAGGAGGACTCATGTAAAGGAGGATCACATTTTCCAGTAGCTCCTTTGTTTATCCATAGATCAGTGACAAATTCAGTTAATGATTCTGATTCTCACATCATTTGCTTTTCTTTTTAAAAAAGACCAGTCTTTTTAGGAACACGGAGACCCTGCGGTTCTGTAGACAGAGGTCTCTCATGTGCAGGTGTGGCAGTGCTGTGTGACAAGAAGTCACACTGTGCAGAAACAGATACAATCCCTGAGATAAATGACACACACAGAGCTGTGGGTTTGGGACGTAACCCCTGCCTTTTCAGTTAAAATGGAAGCCTCTACCATTTGAACTAAAGGAGCATTTCCTTAGCTAAAGCTAGTGGCCTCTTTTTAGGACAATATCGCTCATTTGCTCATATATATACGCCCAGCTCATGGCAGTTGAGAGAACCTCAGCAGAAACAAATGCATGTAATCTTAGGCCTCGATCCTACAACTGGATCCTTGTGGGAGGATCTCTGGGTCTGTGCGGAGTCCCACTAAAGTCACTGGAGATCTGTATGGGCTCCAGGATCTGTCCATGTGGATCCAGTTGCAAGATTGGGGCCTATATTAGTATAGACATGTATAGTATAGTATTAGACATGGCCAGAACTGCAAAGTTCAGATCTGGCTTTGAATTTTCCCCAGTGTTGGGGATGGTCTGGGCTCATCTCTACTAAAGACAGCGCTATAAAGCTAAACCAGCTGATGTAGAAGCCAATTCAGACTTGGTGTAAGTGGAAGCCCAATGAAGTCAATGGAGTTGTGATTGTCCGTAACAGGTGTGAAATTGTATCAATATTATTTTGGAGACGTCTACTTCATAGAAGGGTAAACCTGGCCTATATGATAACAGTGTATCTGCTCAAGTGCTGCACTACAGTGAAGGGATGGCAAGATGCAAGTGAATTATGATATACTCTTCCCACCTCCCTGTTACGTATGGGTCTTTGTAGCTCCTTCCCTTTCTGATCATCGTTTCCATTGTGTGTGACTTGCAGGACCTGTCCCTCCTGATCTTTAGCATCGGATGGTCTTTTAATTCTCTCTTGTTTCATTTGTGATTAAAGACGAGAAAGCTTTTCTTTTGTTTTAAATCCTGAAAATCTCTGTCCTGTCTACACCTATTTTGCAATGGCAATTTTGTTTTTTGGGGAAAAAAAGCCTAGTGATTTTAAATGCTTAACACCAAAGATTTAGCATATTCAGCTCCAGTATCTCATTTCTCTGGCATCCAGTAAGATATTTTCCTAGGAGTGGGTCCCCATTCTAGATGAGATGGATAAGAATATTTTTCATCTGGCAAATGCATAATGGGTGAAAAAGATGGGTTGTAAGGGCAGAATAAAACTCAGCATGAAGGAGAGTGAGTCTTTTTTCTTGTAGTAATTGCATTTTTAGTCACAATTGCCTGTTATCTCCACATTTCCCACAGGTGGGGATATTGGATGCCACTGAGGGCTTGATGTAGCTGTTCATCTCTCAGATCCCTTTGTGATACTAAATGCCAGTTTGCCGTGTAATCAACATGTTTTTCTAATGAACACGTGCGCACAGATGGCAATATGTGTACTCAACTTTTTTGTGCAGTTTTGGAATTTACTTTAAAGGGGAATGCCAGAAATTTTAAAGGGACCCTGATAAGATAAAAATCATGAAAAAATTCTCCTCTCAGTTATTCCCTTGGGCACCGAGCCAAAGGTCATTAAATCAACGGGAGTGTTTCCACTGAGATCAGCAGTCTTTGGATCAGGCCCTTGAAATCCATTTGACTCCCTACAGGTGAAATAGATTTTAAACAAAGTGCCTTTCAGAACATCTCTTATTATTAGAAGGGAAATAATCAACTCTAATTCTCACATTAACTCATTTGATTTTTACTATGGATCGTGTTTGTTTACTCTGCATGGATGGTGAAACTAAATTGGTTAGTTACACTGTTGTTTATCAGATGTGCCATTGGGTGGCCACCTCCCGAGTGCCTCCTCGTGGCCTCTGGATGGCCCTGCAAGTGTCCCTTGCCTCCCCCATGAAGGGGCTTCTTCAATAACTTACAGACCCCCTTTGTCCACTCACAGCCCTTCTCGTGTTCTGATCTATTAAATTAACAAACATTCAAATAAAATTTCTCAAGTCCATCTGTTTACCCTTCATTTCCAGGCCTGTCCTCCCTGTTTCCTCTCTTGTCTGTGGTCTTATTCCCAAATCCCAGGTTTCTCTGAAGGAGCCGACTCACTTTGAGCAGCCTCTGTACTCCACTCTGGTCTCCCTGATTCTCCTTCTACCCTTATAGCCAAATTAGGGGCTCCTTACATGGGGAATCAGCTGATCCCTGCTCTGCTGTGCTCCTTAGTAACTAGGGTTGGCTGGCCCAGGCCTCTAGCCCTTAATAAGGGGGCAGACACCCTGTTACAGGCAGTTTAACTTTCTGATTCATGGTCATGCACTAACATGCTGCTGTTGGGTTTCCAACATGGCCAGAGCATGGCTCACAGCAGTGGGAGGTGGGTGCAATGATAACATTTTGATAAAACCATTTCTACTCATGTTACATTTGGTAACTCCTCCTCTTCTCTTTTCTTTTCTGCAGAATATAATCATTGGGTCTAAAGGAGATTACCAACACCCTTTTAAAAACCGATGAACGGTTTTAGATCCCAAATGAGTGACAGCATCTCTGGGCAGCCTTAAAAACATGAAACACATTTTACATTCTAATACAAAATAGCTGATACCTTTCTTCTTTCATTTACCTAACAGGCCTTGAATTCAAGATTCTTATTTCTCCTGCTGGGGTTGGTGAGCATTACACCACCTTAAGGAGGACAGGAAGTCACCTTGGCTGGAGAGAAAGACACTAGCCCACTTCTCTTTCTCTCTTTGGACTTTATCTCTTGGGATGAGGGGGATGGGAGGGGGGTGACAGGAGACCAGTGCAGGGTGAAGAAGTGAGGTTCTTACCCACGAAAGCTTATGCTCCCAGTACTTCTGTTAGTCTCAAAGGTGCCACAGGACCCTCTGTTGCTTTTTACAGATTCAGACTAACACGGCTACCCCTCTGATACTTGACACAGTGCAGGGTGGTTATTTCTAACCACTGCACAGTACTTGCAAAGTCACATCCACTGGAAACTCTGATAAGTGCATGGAAATGCTACGATTTTAACCATGTGATAACCCTGCTAAAAGCTCCTTTCGGTTCTTTTCTCTTTAGACTCCATTGTGAAAAGGAAAAAGGGGTGAGGAGGCATCATGAGGAGGCTTCTTTGGTCCATACCCTCTCCAGAACTAGCGATAGGGCAAAAAGGGAACCGTTAGCCCACCCTCCATAAACATTGGGGGCTGATAAATGCATCATGGATCCAAGTTTTCCCAAGGTTAAGTTCTGCACAACCAAAAACACCCCTTACTCTACCTATCCCTACCCTGAGTTGATCCCAATAACTTATGGACATATGAAACTGGTGGTCCTGCCATTGAGTGGTGTTCCTAAATAAACATAGTGAGGGCCCAAGATGTCATGGAGTCTCTGCTTCATAGGTGGAGTGAAAAGAAGATCAAAACCATAGGAACCGTATGTTCTCCTTCAGGCAGCCCTTTGAGAAAGAGGGAGCTGTGATATTGGAGCCTTCAATTCTTCAGAGCAGAGACCAATCTTCTTGTCAAGATTCTTAACCTGATGGGTTTTCAATGCAGTTATTGGTGACGGATGGCTTGGACCCACTACCATTTACCTGCCAAAAGTTAATGTAAATGCTCCAGCAGTTTGGAGAGGAAATGAAACCCCAGGATGTTTCTGAAATCTGGGAGACAATTAACGTGATTTACATCCCTGGCATTATGGGGAACTAAAATTTCATATGCTCCTTTGAAACATTATTGTGGGGTGAGGGTTGGAAAAACCGCATTACCTTAGTGAAATATATCAGTCAGGGTGTTTATAAATAACACAGCTGCTAACAAGGATGGAAAGCCAATAACTGAACGAAAGGATATTGGATCACACCGCAACAGAATATATTTTTACAGACACTCAAATCACTGAGCCAAATGCTTTTTGTTTGAAAATTGCTACTTTGCATGGTCAAGAAACATCCTCGATACATTTATTGGTGGCATTAAGGATCAAGGGATGTAAGAAAAGTGGGATGGCATCATATGCCAGAAAATGAAACTGACTTGGAGTATCATTGGGAAAGGAGAAATATTTTCTATAGTATTCATCAAAATGCAGCATGAATGGGACCCAGATGTGAATATTGATCAGATGTAATTTCTAGGTTCAGTCCAGGGAAAAGATGAATATGAAATATTTGGTGGGACAGAGGGCAGTAGTTGCACAAGATTTTGCTTCTGCATGATGTGGTCCAAGCTTCGATTAAGTCACATATGGAAAAATTTGTGTAGCTGGGCAGAGAACAATAATTCAGTTTCACAGAGGATTTTGAGATTTTGAAATTTGGTTTTGTTCCAATTTGGAATGAAAGCCAACATTTTAAAAATTCTCCATGAAAGGGAATTACCGTTCTCCACCTCGCTCTGCCGGGAGCGCCGGCTCTGAGGCAAATTGCCTGGTGAGTTGTCCTAGAGTCAGGGACTGTAGGAGTTCTGGCTGCCTGGATTGCCAATAAGCTGCAAGCCTGTGAACTTGGGCACCAGGGCTTCTAGGGGCCTGCCAAAGAGCTGGCAGGAAACCAACCTGGCTTCCGGTGGATTTTTATTGAATTTGAACCATCTGGGGGAAATGTTTCAATTTTGCCGAATCAGCAAATCATGACAAAAAATTGGGTCACTCCTGAAAACTCACTCATCCGTCCCAGAGAACCACCGTGCAGGCAGTTCAACAAGGACTACTGCAGATCAAGGAGGAATGATGTGCACTTGGTACAGGGAATCTAGGGACTGGTACATTGTGTGTGTGTGTGTGTGTGTGTGCGCGCGCGTGCGCGGGGGGTGTTTGGATGAAACAGCACTGTGGTTGGAGGCTCAGGACTGGAGAAACGTGGGGTATTGGAGGTCAGGAGTGAGTGCGTTGGTGGAACCAGCAGTATTGCCAATCCCAAATGTTCAAAAATCATGAGTCAGGCTCACCAAAAATCATGAGATTGGCTTTAAAATCATGAGATGACGTAATGATAAGAGATTTGATGTTCTCTTTATTTGCTTTCTGCTTTTTGAGCCTTTACAGTGCACTGGGGCCACATTCTGAAGCTTTCTCCAGAGCCACGAGGGCTAGAAACATACTTTTTCTTTAAGAATGAAATCATCACATATCTAGGAGCTGGGGCTTTAAGGAAAACAATTATTATCACGAGACTCGTGACAAAATCATGGGAGTTGGCAACCCTGAACCAGGGGGATGGAGAACTTTCACAGCTGCCCATAGCATTCATGGCTCCACCCAGTATTATGGCTTCTTTCTTTACATCTTTATTATATTTACCCATAATTTTTTAAAATAAAATTTAACCTCAAATATATTTACACTGTGAAACCCCCTTTCCTGCAAAGACAGCATTTCAGTTCACACTGGTGGGTCACCATGGAGACTTTATCTATGTGATATCAAGCCATGACTCAATGCTGCTAGAGCCTCAGAACTTAATTTTTTATTAATAGGCTTTTACCAGGGTAGTCTCAAGAGATGCAACTTCTTCTTACTAAGGCTGGGAGAGAAATAAAAAATAAAACAAAAAAATACCCATGTAATTGCAAATAATTAATTAGAACCACTATAAACATAGCAGCAAACGTAACAGGAGCAGCAGCTGCATTTATAAACCCTGGCGGTCAATAATGTTTAGCTGAGGGGATAGCTGGAAGAATAATAGGGAAATGAATCTTACCTCAGGTATTTTCTTAGCTCAAAAGGATGAGTTTGCAACACCTTTATTTGTAGGATCATATTATTGGTTGTTCACCATGGTGCGACAGACTGACCATATCCTGCAATATCCTGGACAAGCCTTATGGAATTAAGATAAACTTTATTAAATTAAGTTAACCCTTATTGAATTAGTTTAATGCCTTTGGGGTCCATTGTATTAACAATGTAATTGTGTATGTGTTATGGTATAGAACTCCTCTAGGAGGAGAGAGTTGCTAATGTAATTCCTCTGGTTATCAGCCCTTTGAAGCCATGACTGGGAGAGGTTCGCACCTGCTAGTTGAAACGGGATTCCCCAGGGACCAACAGACAAAGAAAGGATTTTGGGGTAAAAAGCCTGGTTTTGAACAAGCTCAGGCTCCTTCTGTCTGATCCAGCAAATGAGCAGGACTCTATGGAGGGCCCCAATCCTTAGGGAAGGGTTGAAAGGACTGGGCCTACTGAGGCCTCATAAGACTGTGTATTGGTTCTGAGCTGAAGTGGGGATGAACTTTAAACCACAAGGAAAACCCTTAGGAGGGATTTTGAAGGACTGCTCCTGCTAGAGCCCGTGTTAGGATTGGGGTGATTTCTGGTAAGCTTATTAGCCGGTGTGTAGGTTCTTTTATTGTTTTCAACATGTTGTCTCTGTAGTGCTTTTAACTTTAAGGATAAAATAGGCTTGCATAGGAAGTGCTGTGTGGTATCTTATCACTGTGGGCAGTTATTTGGTTCTTAGTCTCTGAAGAGAAGGAAAGAAGGGCTGCTTAGGCAGACTCTCTTGTTGGGATCTCACAGGACAGTCAGGGAACTGTGCAGCCTGGAAGTACCCCCGTCAGAAGGGAGGGAAACAACGTCTCCACTCAAGACAGGCAATGACCAGGGGAACCTGAAGCTGAGATTGGGTGTCCTTTCTGGACCGGAGGGGAACTCAAGTGCAGTTGCCCTGGACTGTGACACATGGTTCAGGCAGCTTCTGAAATGTTTGGGATCCCTGCCGTTTTGTGAATGATTTCTCAGCTGAAAATCCAGACCAGTAACTGTGGGCTTAGCTATTGGTTAGTCATTATTTTCCTGCTTTAAATGTTTCAATCATCCACTCCCAAAGCAGGGAGACTCAGGCGACCCATTGTACATCCTAAATAGAGTACCCCGGGATTGCAGTGTAAATGTACCAGGGTACGTTTACACTGCAATCCCGGGGTGTGACTGCAGCTCATGACGACACACCTGGCCTAGCTTTACTCGAGCTAGTTTGAGTACCGGAGCGGTGAAGTGCAGCAGCAAGGGTATCAGCATTGGGCAGCCACCTGAGTAATTACCCTGGGTTCCAGGCCGGCTTATACTGCCTGCACTCTGCTGCCACAGCTTCTCATTATTGCGGTGTAGCTACGCCCTACGTCAAACATTCACGGAAACCCCATTGACTGACATTTGTTCACAGAAACCGTTTGGCAAATGCTCCGAATCACAACTTGTTTCGCAGAAATCACCATCCATCCGCAGACAGCATCCAATTCTTAATGAATAATCTTTTGGCAACCCCCTGATTCAGCCAGCCATAATGGCAAGTTAAGGACAGGACCCAGTGTGTGTTTGAGTCCCAAACAGGTACAAGGCGGATGGTGCAGTGTTGTGTTGCCATCAAAACTTTTCACTGAAGTCTCCTGCCCCTTCTGATGAGAATGGCTGACATTCGTGGCGTATGATGCCACTGCAGGACCAGCCTATTCACTGCTGGGAGGCCATGAGGTGCATGGTTTGAGCCTTTCTAAGCTGAAGATACCACTTTTAGAAGGCATGTAAGAGGAAGCTCATGCCCTCTAGATAGATATTAGATTCTATGAGCTGATGAGCTATGGAACCAAGCAGGCAAGTAAAATGAAAATCATTTTACAAAATGTCATCAAAAGCAAAAAAAATAATAAAAAAATCCCCTCAACCCCAAGCACAATATAAAGTGAATCTGCAGCAAGTGAGTGGCAAGGAGCCAAGCAAATTTAAGGAACAAATCTAGCAAACAATGAAAAGTAACAGCTCTGACCAAAAACAACCATTAAATGTTAAATGCTGCACTTGTAACTGACAACACTAGCAACTTTAAAGGGCTGTTTTACTAGCATGCATGTGCCTGTGTGGGGAATTGTTAGGTTCTCAGATGGATGAGTGTAAAAATGTATATTTTAGCATGCTTCTTTTTTTCTTTGTTTTCTTTTTTTCTGTTTCTATATAACTCCGAGGTGATGGGAAGAAGAAATCTAGGGCCAAATTAAATCAAGTCAGTGAAGTTGCATCCACTTGCACTGGATCTGAATTCGGCCCTTAGTGACTACAGGAGAAATTGATTAGCAGGGATTGCATGGATCTATTTGGCTGGCATAAAGGGTGCTGAGTAAAGCAGTTTGAAGCTGCAAACCCCGTACACAAAACTTCTCTTTTGTCTTCTTTATTGTTCGAATGCTTGAGCTGTTCAGTTTTCCCTCCACTCCCCTGAAGTAATAAGGTCAGATTAACTGAAGTCAATGGAGTGGCACCTACTTAAACCAGACCTGAGTTTGGCTCATAACCCCTCACAGCTGGCTCCTGCTGAAACTACAGAGAGCGAATGGTAACCAGAAGAGGGCGAATAGTGCTGGGAAAGGTTCACTAATAGCTGTGAATTCTGAATGGTATTTCAATTCGTTCCCCATCACACTCTCTATAATTCACTTTGCAGAAACATGATGTACCATTATCCACATATGTAGAGACAAAACTGTCATCAGTTGGGCTCAATATCTACCTCTCTTAGGTATGTGTATGGCCCCCCTTTACCAGAGCATCCAGGTACCTCACAGCTGTTACTGTTTATCCTCACACACCCGTTAGGTGGGTATACGCTATAATCCCCATTTTACAGATGGAGAACTGAGGCACAAGAGATGAAATGTCTTGCCTAAGGTATACAGCAGGGATTGGCAACCTTTGGCACACAGCCCATCAGGGAAAGTTGCTGGCGGACCGGGCCAGTTTGTTTACCTGCAGCGTCCGCAGGTTCGGCCGATGGCAGCTCCCATTGGCCGCGGTTCACCGTACCAGGCCAATGGGGGCTGCGGGAAGCAGCGTGGGCTGAGGGATGTGCTGGCTGCACTTCCCGGGCCACATGCCAAAGGTTACCGATCCCTGGTATACAATGTCATTGTGGTGACCCCCATAAATTCCAGGGCTGCTCCTCCACTGCTCTGCATCTTGTGTTGTCACCTACATCTGTGAGGAGTGAAACAACTCTTCAGTTTTCATTGCAGGTACTAAACAAGAGGCCAAGCCTGCAAGCTCTTACATGAGTAACCCCGAGCAATGTGAGCACCCTCTATTGCTCAAAATCTACTCAGACGAGACAGGATAAGGCCCCAAGCCACCTCTGTGTCTCTCCCTCCCTTCTCCATGGTCCTCTCCCACAACAGCTCCCAAATCCTTGCCCTTTTGTCTCTTCAGTAGCCACTGCTGGCTCATGTGTCGGTGCATGCCCAGACTTTCCCCTTTTGTAAGGGAACGGCTCCTGGCACCTCCTGAATTCCTCCACACCAGCCAAGCTTTTCTCTAATCATATTTAGTGCAGCAAGATTAACCTGTCATTAAAAATATAATTGTTCTTCAATTTTCACTTGTTCCTTAAACGGATGTTGAGCAGAGCTCTAAAGCCCTCTCTGGAGCTCTCCTGCAAAGCCTCTGGCAACAAAAAGCTTATTATTTGCAAAACAGGGGATCCTAATTGGAAAATGTGATGGAGAGAAAATGGCGAATCCCCAGTAATCTCCTTCCAAAATGATAGCGCGTGTGGCATAATGAATATGAATGTGTTATATTTATGAAATGGGGAAGTTTGAACGTTCAAGACAAGCTGTCTTTCGACATGAACAGTACTGGGGCAAATGCACTCACACTCACCCAGTCAAATGCTCCTGGCAAATGCCTCTCTCCAAATACAGCCACAAATGCACCACTAGTCACGTATCCATGCCTGCCACGCACAAAACCATTCATCGTCACACCCTTCCTACGGGCTCACACAGAAACACACGCCAGCCCGCCGCTCACCATTCATTATAGATGAACGTTATGCACACTTGCCACTCACGTACACACCTTCATTCACACCCATGCGCCAGGCCAAATTCGAGTTCCATAGGAGTGGGGGGCAGTTCTGCTGAAGATAAAGCAGATGCACTAGCTTCCACCGGGCCTGAATTTGGGACACTGTCCTGAGGGACCACAGAGGGGAATTATTTCATCCCTCTGAGTATCACAGTTTGGCAACACTTTCTGATAGTTTTAGGGCCAGATTATTATCCCCCTGCTGAAGACAATGGAACTACTTGTGTGAGTAACTGCTAAGCAACAGGCGCCAAGAACTCACAATCTGGCCCTTAAGTTTTAAGTATTAATAGCTCAGAAGTGTCAGCGTTCCCCTTGAAGGCCCCAGTGGAGATGCTGTTGCCCACAGATCTCACGTATAATTTAAATACTCATTCCCAGCATTGTAACTACAGAGCATAAGGCTTTGTAGGAAAATTACCTGTCCCTTAAGTAGAGCCATTACCCACTCCTACAGATTTCTTGGTAATTTAACTTCATGGAGTTTAAAAAGAATTACCATGGACCCTGCACCCAGGTTTAATGGGCAGAAGTATTCTTGTATTTAGTGGATCATTATCATGCTAATACCTTGCTGCCATACAGTCATTTTGGAATTAAACTGTTAACACAGTTACCAGGTGGAAGTGGAGATTTCCCCTGGTACTAAGTGGAGCGAAGAAGGGATAATTTCAGATATTTTCTCCTTTAAGTAATGCATCTACCACAGCTATCTCAAGCTTTCTATAGAGAGAAGTTGGATTGGCTGCCTTAGAGAAAAGGAGAGAGGGATCAGGGAAGAGAAAGCCACAGGACTGGGTCTTAGGACAGTTGCATTCAGTTCTTGTCACGTACTTGTTGTGTGACCTTCAGAAATCACTTAATCTCTCTGTGCTTCAGTTCCTTACTTGTAACATATGGACAATTGGGGGGTGGGATCCTCAATGGTTTAAGCATTAGCCCACTAAACCCAAGGTTCTGAGTTCAATCCTTGAGGGGGCCATTTAAGGAACAGGGGCAAAAATTTGTCTGGGGATTGGTCCTGCTTTGAGCAGGGGCTTAGACTAGATGACCTCCTGAGTCCCTTCCAACCCTGACGTTCTATGATAATAACACTTCTTTTCGCCAACCCTTTTTCCGTCTTGTCTATTTAGATCTCATGCTCCCAGGGAAAGTCACTTTCTTGTCCTATGTGTTTACAGCATCTCTCACAGTGAGACCCCAACCTCTGCTGGGACCCCTAGAAACTGCCACAATATAAATAACAATAAGGAACAGAAATGGCTTTCCTGAGAATTTTGAGCCAGATCCATTACCGTGACTCTTGAAAAAGTCATTGGGGGATCAAAATATTGGGATCATTCCTGTTTTCTTTGAGATTCAAGAGACAAGGTACAGCCTGATATCTGGCACACCTACTGTGTGATTTTGGCATTCCTGGTAAATTTGATACTTTAACAAATCTCTGGGTATCTAGGACTTCACAGTTGTCACTATGCGACACCCGATGGCTGCTCAAAACTTGACTGCAATACAAGTTACTCCTGCACTAAGTCATAGCCTCCTGCCACTTGAACTAAAGGAGAATCTCAGTTACTAGCAGTATAGGGCATATGACACATAGGGGAGCAGTTTCAATTTCCTCCAGTCAATGTCAGTGGCCCACACGTGAGCATGTTCACTGCAAGACTTTTGGGATTGATTTCTCTCATTCCACAGATTTCCCTCTGAGCTGGCATCCAGACTCACGTTCCCAGAAAGGCAGCCTAGAGCAGTGGAAGAACACATATGACAGTCACAGCGTCGAAGATCACTTCCAACCGTCTCGATTCAGGGCAACACCTGGGGAGTGTGGGGCTATTGCCATGGAAATCACATCCCCAATGGCTTCGTTTGGGGCTTCTCTTCCTTGTGGTAATTTCCTGCACACCCGCCCCCATTTCATCACTTTGGGCCTATGCCATTCCAGCACGAGCTTCTCTCGTCCTCACTTGAACTGTGGGTGCTGGCTCAGCCTAAGGAGCAAGGACGGTGGGGTACGAATAATACCAATTAGCTGAACAAAATAAGGGAGGGTGGGTCTGAAAGGAGCTGCAGGGAGACCTGGAAGCAAAGAAGAGTTTACATGCCACGAGCTAGGGCAGGTTCTGGAGAAGCTTGGGGCAAGTCACGGCTGACTCCCACAATTTCATTTGGTCCATAATAGCCAGCTCTGGGGCTGCCTTACCCGAAGGTAAGTCATTCTCTTTGGCTATCCAGCCCACAGCTTTACCAGGCAACCCCACACAGAGCCGCAGCTCATGGGAGGAACATGATTCCCCCTTCCCCCTTGGTTAAGAGGCCAAGCAGAAGACATCAAGGTACAGGAAGAAGTGGCTCATTTTCAGCAAGAGATAGGGGCTTTCCATAAAGACTCCTAGTGTGACTCTGTTGCACTCCTGAGCAATGGGTACAAGCTCCTGGTGCAACTGTGGGTTCCTGGAAGATTCAGACACCCAAATACTTCTGGGGTAACTGTGTCCTGGGAGCGGGAAAATGGTTTTCTTGGAAGGAGCTTGCCACTTTTCTGCTGGGCAGGAGTGTGTTCTCTGATGAAATGGCCTTGGGTTAAATCATAGAATCATAGAATATAAGGGTTGGAAGGGACCTCAGGAGGTCATCTAGTCCAACCCCCTGCTCAAAGCAGGACCAATTCCCAACTAAATCATCGCAGCCAGGGCTTTTTCAAGCCTGACCTTAGAAACCTCTAAGGAAGGAGATTCCACCACCTCCCTAGGTAACCCATTCCAGTGCTTCACCACCCTCCTAGTGAAAAAGTTTTTCCTAATATCCAACCTAAACCTCCTCCACTGCAACTTGAGACCATTACTCCTTGTTCTATCATCTGGTACCACTGAGAACAGTCTAGATCCTTCATTTTGTTTTATAAAACAAGAGCAGAATCTCAGCTCTCCTTTCCTATTCCTGAATCGAAGAGCTATTGAAATGAAGCCCAGGCCTTTACAGTGCCACACGGGGACTGTCTAAGGATGCATGGCAGCACTCCCCAGCAGTCCAGGGTGGGACATGCAGCACATCCTATCAACTGGAAATGGTCGTGGGGAACTGAGTTAATCAGAACGCACTTACCCATCATGCAATCCAACCGGGATATTGGAATTAACAGCACAGCTGTTGGGAACAGGTGCCAGGAGATCATCAACAACAGAGGGGTCAAGCTTTTAAGCCTCCTCTGAAAGAAGCGTTGAATGCTTCCTGCACCTTTCAAGCGCCACTCACGTTAATCCTGTTTCCAAAGCGTAGGGCTGGGTAATTGTACCACAGAGGCACATTGCAGAGGACACTACACAGGTTTGTTTTGTAATGTTACAGCCAAGGAGATAGCCTGAAACGTGTAGCCTCCTTGTGAGCTCTCTAGAAGTGCTTCATGCAGATGCTCCAGGCTGGACAGATTTGTTTCCAGTGTAACTGGATTTGCCTGGCTGATGTGGTTTCTATAGACACCACTTCTAGGGAGTATTGTTCGGCAAGGTCAGGCTGCAAGCTGGCTTTACAGCCCTCTTCTGCATCATGCCTATGCCTGAGCCTTGACAGACGGTTATTAAGACAGAGAAATTAAAGGGAAGGGATGCAATGCAGTTATTTTCACAGCAACTACAATATAGCGGGTCGATATCTCGCTGCTTGTTTTTACACCAATCTTTATTGTTTTTGACAGATCCCCTACTGCATTAAGTGCTGTGTATTTCAGTGTTATCTGTGCAGCCTGTGACAGGTCAGCTGGTTTCAGTGGGATTATTTCATAGCGGGTTGGAGACATAATGGTTCATTTTGGGCACACTGAAGCACAGGATTTGTCACAACCCAGGAGCCCCATAATTCACCAGTGAGGTTCAGGCAAGGTAGTGCTTCCTCAAGGGGCACCTTTCCCAATGCTACAAGAGAAGCCAGTGCCATTATCCATATTGTGTATTTGCTTGTGTGTTTGAGTTCTTCTTCTTTGATTGGTGGCGATAGGGGAAGAGGCATGCTGGTGACGGGGGCCATAGTAGCAGGCTTACAGACTGGAGCCTTCTCGCCAGGACCAGTACAATACAGAGAGTTGCAGTCCAAGCTTCCTACACACTGTCCCCAGCTGCAACAACATTCTTTGCAGCTGACCTAAGTGATCACCTCTAGGAGTGAGAAGGTAGTTCACTCTCTGTGGCTCATGGAACCTATGGCTTCTTTGCAGAGACTATCAGCCAGGAACAGAAATTGCGTTGATGGCCATTTTTAGTGTCTCAGACTCCTGTCCACTAGGAACTGGGCCGAGAGCCACCAATAGCCACTGATGGCACTGATCCTCACTCACTACTGACCTCACTTAGGTTTGAACTGATGACGAGAGCTAATCCCACGATGCAGCCAGTCCTCTCAATTATTTTGTAAGTATTATTGTTTACTGTTTGTATTGGGGTAGTTCTTAGGAGCCCCAGAAAAGGCACAGGACCCCATTGTGCTAGGCACTGTACAAACACACATGAAAAAGGTGGGCTGTGCCCCAAAGATACTACATTGTAAGCCAAACTAAAGCTTCATTTCTAATCCTATTAATTGTTTTAAAAATCCTTTTGCTTTAAAAAAAACTGGCTAATTTTTGGGCCTAGAATAAACTGATAGTGAGAGTCTTTTCAAGATGATTTTATTGAGCTATAAGTTGTATATGATTATGTTACCTTGAAATCATTTCGTGTTGAGTTCTTTGTGTTTAAGGTTCTGATTGAAACCATTCCTAGCAATACTCACATTTAGCCTGCCTTATAAACATAGTTATTAGAATTTAAAAAAAACAACCACCTAGAGCAGAACCAGATGATGCAGCAAAGGCTCTCAGATGCACATATCGTCTCATTACACCAACATTTCAACAGAGTTAGGCTCTGAGCCCTGCAAGGATGAACTTGTGCTTGAAACAATCCTGTCTGAGCACAGTTGTTGCTAGCAGTTATAGCAGTTTCCTTTGAAGTTAATGGAGTTTGCCAATTTACACCGGCAGAGGAGCTAGTCCCCTGTGCAAAACAATCAAGGAAACGGTGCTATGCCTCGGCTAGCGAAAAATGTGCTTACATGTGATTGTTGCAAGCACAGGGTTCACCCTTACAGGAGGCCAGGGCCTAATTCTGTGGAAGTGTTTGAGAAACTGGAGACTACGTGACGCTGAGAGCTCTTGCCACATAATTTGAGGAGCTTGGCAAGATGACTTTGAAAGAACTGTTTAACAGGCAATTGGAGTCACAGGCTGAGTTCCTTCATGTTCATTAAGTGGATTATAAAAAACATCTGCCATTTGGGTCTGAGCAAGCCTCCTTGCTGGAGCTGTAATCCAACTGGGAACTGGAACGACGTGGGTCAATGGCATGCACTGGTTCAGCTTGACAACCGAGAGCTGATCCCCTTCCTAAAATGCAGAGAGAAGAATTCTTGGGTGTGAAGATGGAGCTCGTTCCCTAGCATCTCCTAGCCCAGGCAATTTACGTTCTGTGCACAGGATCTGCTGCGCAGTGCATCACGGCACAGAGACTGCTACGGCTTGGTGAGCCTTTGGATTATGCAGCTGACGCCAGCCTAATAAGACTTTGTTCAGACCCGAGTTCCAGGTGCAGCTCTCTTTGCATGATGTGCACATCTGCTTTAGGCCTTGATTCGGGAATGCACTCAGTACCTTCAACTCCTTTGAAGGTCAGTGGGAGTTGATGATGTTGAGGCACCTCACAGGAGGGTCCTGGGCCCCTTTCAGGATCAGGCCCTCAATGACCAAAGGATACATGTACGTGATCGTCGGTTAGCATAAGAAAACTGATATATACACAAAAATTAGGGCTCTCTCCCTCCTCCCCGTGCTTAATTTAAGACAGCAAAGAGCAAGCGTTGTTCAGCTGACTTGCAGCTGCAGGGCAGGCACTAAATGAACCTTTTTGATTGTCATCAGTGGCAAAGAAAATTAATTGCAACATCAGTTCCTTATTTTACCATTGGTCTCAGGTTATTTTAGATGGTTCTTTGCAAAGCTGGGATTGCTTAGTGCTGTGGACACAAAGCCAGCGTGCCTGGTGCTCTAGACGCAAAGCTTGTTGCCTCAGGGGAAGGCCATGGTCTCCCTTAGGCTGGTCCAGAACCTGAGGGTTACTTTCAACCCAAACTCGTCCAAGTGTCAGGCTCTCGGGGTCATCTCTGCCATTCACCACAGCAGTGCTGCCGAAAGCAGCAGGCCTGCTCTCCGCATGTCTTTCTCCAGGGGCAACTTGACAACTCAGAGGAGGGAGCATGGCTAATAAGCTAGAAGCATGATTCCTTTCTTGGTGGCAGCTCTGACCCAAGTCTTAGGGCTGGACCAAGGCACTAGCCTCTGATGGTTACTGCCACGACAGGGATGGTCCTGAGCCAGTTTTTCCTATTGTCTCTCTGGCACTGGTTTAAGCTCACTAACCCCTCTACCTTTTAATTCCTCGGCTTTGAAAGTAAAACATTTCTCAGGCTGTAAGGCCAGTCTCTCTGGGGAAGCACAAACAAGTCTAGCCAGGATCCCAGAACGGATGGGAATGCTGTAATCATCTCACTCACAAAGCTGCCCCAGATCCTTAGCATCCAAGGGACAATTCTGCCTTTGCTGAACCCTGAGCAGGTACTGAGAGAAAAATGGACATACAAGGACAATAGATACACCCTCATGGTGAGTGTGTCAAAATATTCCCAGCACGGGAGGCTGGAATATTCCTCCAATGAGTTTGGTCCCTGTGCCCATTAGGGAACATGGCTTTTGTGGCAAAACCAGTTGTCTTCTGGCTCTGGGAAATACCTTTGTTTACAGGAGAAAATCTGATTCTGGAACAAGATTTTTCCAGGCAGGAAGAATTTGTTAATCGCAGAACCATGGACTGTAGCTGTAAAAGGAGGTGTTGCAGACGCTTGCTCTTGCAAAGTTCAGGTGGACAGGGTAGGGGACCCTGCCCATCCTCTCTTTGCTGTAGTTGACATCAATATTGCCTCTCAGCAGACAAGAATAGGTGCTGGAACCAGGGTGCTGCTGCACCCCCTGGCTTTTCACCTCATTTGGAGTACTGTGTGCAGTTCTGGTCTCCCATGTTTAAAAAAGATGAACTCAAACTGGAACGGGTGCAGAGAAGGGCCACTAGGATGATCAGAGGAATGGAAAAGCTGTCGTACGAAAGGAGACTAGAGGAGCTTGGGTTGTTTAGTCTGACAAAGCGAAGGCTGAGGGGGGATATGATTGCTATCTTTAAATATATTAGAGGGATTAATACAAGGGAGGGAGAAGAATTATTCCAGCTTAGTACTAACGTGGATACCAGAACGAATGGATACAAACTGGCCGTGGGGAAGTTCAGACTTGAAATTAGACGAAGGTTTCTGACCGTCAGAGGGGTGAAATATTGGAACGGCCTACCGAGGGAAACGGTGGGGGCGACGGACCTGTCTGGTTTTAAGATAAAGTTAGATAAGTTTATGGAGGGAATGGTTTAATGGTAAAACATAGTAGTCAAGGAAAGCCAAGCAATGGTGGGTAAATAGTATAATGGCTAACGGGGTCGGGCTGGAGACTCTTGCCTATATGCTCGGGGTCTTACTGATCGCCACATTTGGGGTCGGGAAGGAATTTTCCTCCAGGGCAGATTGGCTGAGCCTCTGGAGGTTTTTCGCCTTCCTCCGCAGCATGGGGCAGGGATCTCTAGCAGGAGGGTCTCTGCCGATTGCAGTCACTAAAAACAGGATTGGGGACTTCAACAGCAGAGTCCAGGGAAGGGGTAGGGACGGCTTTATGGCCTGCAGCATGCAGGGGGTCAGACCAGATGATCATAATGGTCCCTTCTGACCTTAAAGTCTATGAGTCTATGAGTCTATATACAAGGTTTACAGTTTGGCTCTCAGCACCCCTACTATGCAAATTGTTCCAGTGCCCCTGCAGACAAGGACTCTTCTCTACCTTTACCCACTTCCCAAACCTGCCCATTTTCTGTGTGATACTTTGCACTGCTCCATCTATAAGAGGCTTTGTCTCATGTCCCATTCTTAAAACTGCCACCATGAAGGACTGGATGGCTCAAGGGATCAGTGATAAAGTATGGAGCCTCATACCGCTAAGTCACCAGTCCCAGCTGCAGACTGAAAGTTGCTACCATCAGACGGCTGTTCAGTTGAGATATGTGTAATACGTTGGGGTCAGGGACCTCTGTCCATTTTCTAGCAAGGCTGGTATCCTCCATTCCTCTTTCTCGCAAGGCAAGGCTGAATTGTGTTGCTACTGCCTAGCTTGTACCTGTGCTGTGGATAAACAAAAGACTTTGGTCTCCAGGACTGTCAAGTCATCACTGTCCGTGAACTTACATTCACCTTAATGTATTTATTTTATGAAGACAATCACAGCCCTTTACTGGGGATTTGTATTAAAACTGGGCAACAAAACTCTTGCCCATGGCATAAATAAACTCATGCATGGTCTCACTGAAATCCATCTTTTGGGTTTGGAAAAGGATCAAACAGACAAAGAAGTACCATTTCATCTTTCTAAAAAGTTGGTTTTGCAGCTAAAGTAGCAAGATTTCTCAGCAAAAAAATGTTGGCACACAAGCAAATGTAAAGATTTGCTCAGCTAAGTGGAACTTCTTGAGTTTTCTTCATGGAAAGCGGTGTTGAAGCTCCTGTCTGGGTAAAATTGGTGCAAGTTGCCATAATGTACTAGTGTGTATGTGCACCACTGCCTCCAGTGGCTGGAGGCCTATGGGTAATTAGGGGCACTGTTATTACTGACAGACTCCTAATGGCACATGCCCTCCCATGGTTTTGGGAGCAGAAGATGCTGAGTTAATTTCCTCGGTCTGTGGCCCCTTTATAGGGATTCCAGCCCCTCTTCATAATGTTCCACTCCCCATGTTCTCACTCCTTGTCCAACTTTGAACTGTGGCCGTCTGTCACGGAGTGGGAATTTTCTGTAATATTTTGTATGAATAGTGTGGGTGCCTCAGTTTCCCCTATATGCTGCAATGTTAACTAGGTGGTGGGAAAAGATTGTTTACTCTCTGCAAAGCTGTCTGGGGCCTGGGGCCCATGTCCATGGAGAGTCTGAGAAGACAGTGGCCACTCCAATTGTCCAGATATTTGGTACCAAGCAACTAACGATCACGGATGGCCCATCTCTCTGCAGGAAGCCAGCCGTGTTTGACCAGCTGGAGAACAAAGGGCTGAGGAGGAGGGCCAGGTGACAATGGTTGCCTTGGCTCAAGAACAAAGGACTGGGGAGGGGCCAGGTGGGAGGTTGTTAAGTGTGGGCTGCTGGAAGCTGGAGACTCTCCTGAACTGGGACAAAAAAGAGGCCAGAGGGCTCTGGGCTGACCAAGATGGACCATGCTGTAACTTTCTGCTCTCTGTGCTAACCAAGGACTTTCTATGCTGTGTTCCAACCAACTAATAACCCCTGCTGCTTTCAGAACACTCGCTGAGAGTCCCGGCAGATGCTGAAGTTGGGGGTGCACTGCTCCCTTTGGGTGTACAAGTCTCTCTCAGGCGTCCAACTCAGGTGGACTCGCTGAACAGAGCTCATGGTGTGAAGCAGGGGTGCTAAAGTCTCCGAGGTTTGGTCTTGGGGAAGCCAATTGGCTTATCCTCAGGAAAAAGTGAGACCCTAAAGGGTGAGGGGAGGGTCTGGCACACTGAAGGGGGCCTCCCTGTCCTAGGCACTGTTCCAGAGCACCAGACCTGTGGATCTGGGACACCACCTAAGGAGCGCTGGATGAGATAACCAGAAGTGCTGGCCTGACGCAGGAATCAGAGGGCGAAATTCTCTGATCTGTGAAACAGGTGGTCAGACTAGATCACCTTTACTGTCCCTCCTGGCCTTAAAGTCGATGGATCTTCCCAATGCCGCCTATGTGTGGTGTGGCTGTCGACTGTGGTATCTGTATGTTCACGCAGTTACAGATTCATGGCATTGCAATAAATAGCGGCTTGTGCACAGGAATATTTCCCATAATAACTTGGTTGATAGTTCGTACTGGGGGGGGAAATCCGCCACAAGGAGACTGGTGCTATGTTCACTGGCACGGGACGTTGTAGCAGCCCTGTTGTTAAGCAGTATGTGTGGTTTGCAAATGCTAAATAAACTTAAACATGATTTATGGGAACATTTCTTAAACTTTTTTGTTAAGAGACAGCAGATTTGGAGCTTTATGTATTATAAATGGATTTAATTTAGACTTTAAATGTCCTCTAGCCTCTGCGTAAAGCACCCATTTGCTGCATGCCATTGTTTATTATACAGCGGCTGGACTTAATACAACAAATAGAACAAATGAACAGGAACAATGAGAGAAACAGGAGGAGTGAGAGAGAGAGAGAGAAGTGGAGGGGTCAAGGTAAATGAGAAAAAGAGAGAGAGATTAATGAATGAATCACAATATAGCCCTGATCCTCCACAGAGCATGCAACACAACTCCTGAAGGGTGAAGGGGTGCAAAGGTGGTGTTAAGGCTGTCAATTTGGGGGTGTTGTGGACCAGGCTGGTTCCCTTGTGTCAGAGCAGCCTGAGGACTGCTCTAACTTGCACCAGCTGTCAATGGCTCCACGGGGCTGATACTGAAGCTGGGGATCACCAGAGTGTAGGGAAGCCCTGGCCACTCCACTTTCCCCCCAGCCATGTCCTCTATGCCTACTCCAGTGGTATGTGTGGCATAGATACTGTTATCTTGGCACTGTGCCGCTTGGATCTTATGATAGGGTGATCCTCCCATGGCCAGACAGGCTGGCTTCATGACAGCTTTACACGGGGGTGCAGCATAAAGCAGTCCAAGTGCAGGAGAGGAGCAGGACCGAGATCTAATAAAATCATTTAAATACTCATGTGAGAGAATATGCCATGTTTGGTTCACCATGATTCATGGGTTTCTATATTCATCCTTCGCAACTGTTCGGATAGCCACCAGATATTCTTCAAAGTGCTCACAAATCCTAAACATTTAATAAGTTTTAGTTCAAATGATTATTCATACCGGAAAGTATGTTTGCTATTGCATCTGAAGAAGTGAGGTTCTTACCCACGAAAGCTTATGCTCCCAATACTTCTGTTAGTTCTCTAAGGTGCCACAGGACCCTCTGTTGCTTTTTACAGATTCAGACTAACACGGCTACCCCACTGATACTTGTTTGCTATTGGTTTTCTGCCATTCATTAGGCTGTTATTTAAAACATGTCATCCATCCAATCGGGGAACAGAAACAAAATCATGTGGCCAACCCACACAACACTTAAAAGCCAACGGTCCAAAGGGAACAGTTGGACTATTGAACCTGAAAATTATTGTTCTAAACTATTCAGCAAACACAGCACTTCAGAGTAACGAAAAAGCGACTTACAGAGGAAACGGGACTAGCTGGAGAGCTAGTCGCTAACCACAAAGCAGAGGAAATTCATAGCAAAAACCGGGCCTGATTCACCGCTCTGTTACACCGGTTTTTACCCCAGGGTGACTCTACTGACTTCAGTGGAAAACTAGTGTTGCCGAGTCATGAATCGGGCTCGCTATTCCCAATGCACGCGCCCACAGCTCACACCCCAGCCTGTCAATTCCTATTTACAAAGGCCTGGCAGAACGAAGTTGAGTGTCATGCAAAATTTAGCAGCTTTGGCTAGACTTCAACAGGTGTCAGATGCTTTCTGTGGGGTGCTGAGTGCAAAGCCAGGACTTACTGCCAGCATTTGTCCCAGCACATTATACCAGGGCTCTTCTGTGGCTGCCTAGACGCTGCTGGGTACAATTCAAAGTAGTGGATCCCATCTTTAAATCTCAACTACCCAGGAGGCAGCTTTTCCCTTATGTGTCCCCTCCAAGCTGTTTGGACTGATCCCTGCGGGTTTGTGAATTGAGCCTGGTCGATGAGCATTTTCAGCTGAGGGTCTCGCGGGTTGTGTGCAGTAACTCCTGCAACCTGGTGGTCTCCCAGAACCCGAGATCAGCCAGCATTGGTTACACAGGCTTTTGATTACCGGGTGCAGCAGAACTGCAGTTTTATTCACTGAAACTGGTTGTCTCCGGCTGCAATTCTTTTAAGTTCGGTTTGTTTAAATCGTTGTTATCGCAGCCAGATGCCAGAGCAATGAAACCAGAGTAGACGAACAACTCCGAAATCTCCAAACTCTCCCCATCCCAGCTGTAGACTTTGGCGGGGGTAAATAAAACAGAGCCTGGATCCGAACTGCAGAGCTGGTGTCGTTCAGCTCAAATCCAGCACTGCGAGAGCATCTCTAACAGGAACACATTCCACTAAGTTTGCTAAGCTGGACTTGTTATTAATTATTATTATTTATTTGCCTATGTGTCAGCAAGTGCAGTGGAAGCTGTGCATAAATCATGGCTATCCCAACCCTGTCCCCTGCAGTGAACCTAGCATAGCAATTCATTTAAGCCGCGTCAGTGATACTCTGCAGCATAAGATATAAAGTCTGCATGAAATCTGTAGAAAGGAAGACACATCAGGGCTAAGGGAAAGCGTTGTGGCTTTGCCCCTCTTCTTATTGGGAGGGGCGGGGACTGATTGGGCTCCTATTTCTCATGGATCAAGGCTCCGTTCCCTGCAATAAACACCTCCGGGTCCAGAGCCGTGGAAGTGTGAGGTGGAAGGATTTATATCGTCTTGCCTGGAACTCTATTTTCTGATAATCTGGCTGAGTGTGACAGATAGTCTCTATGAACAGGACACCTGCCAGCTCTCACCATGCACTTCCCTTGGAAGAGCTCCAGTTCTTGAGTTCCTTAGGTCTTGGCTCCCTTCCCAGTGCTTATCTCTCCCCCCCCCCAGCTCTCCAGGGAGGTTTATATTTTCAGTCTCGTCTCAGACAGTGACCCCGACGTACCTGACATGAGGTGTTCTCAAGAGGCCCCTTGGCAATGTGCTACATCCCACAATGACACCAGTGAAAAGTTAGGATGATGTTAAATAAATCTGGCCAAACTGTAGAGGAATATCCTCTGCTTTCCTCCACCAATTCCCTCCCAGCTGCTTCACCTAAAGGAGGCTTGGCTAGAGCAGTGGACTCTTGGTCGGCGGTTAGAGCAACAGACTGGGAGGCAGGGCTTCTCAGTTCTCCTCCCTACCTCTTCCATTTACTTGCTATGTAATCATGGGTAAGCCATTTAACTTGCCCATGACTCAGTTTCTCCTTCTGTAAAATGGCAATGTTATTTGCTTACCTAACGGGGTGTTCTTTGGCTTGATTTGCTCATGTTTTTAAGACGCTCTTGAGATCCTTGGAAGAGAGATTTTATGAGATGTGGGCTCTGCACCGTCCCAGTGGCTCATACTGCTCTAAAGCCGGCTCCCGGATAGTTCACCCTGTAGAGGGGAATCCTTGGCTGATGTCAGGGAGCCATAGCAGTTCATATGCCACCCTTCCCACCCCCGCTGACCCATAGTGCTGGGGGCATGCCCAGTGCACCTCTGTGCTCTGGTAATCTCCAGCTGCCAGAGTGATCCCTTGGGGTAGTGGGCAGTCAGTGTAATATCAAGTATCTCTAAGGTGGTTGAAAGTTATGCCAGGCACTGAGGCTGGCATCAAATGGCCCTCAGGACACTGGCGACTCAAAGCCATCTTTGCACAGCCACGCCCTTGCCTGTACCAAGCACCGCTCAGGATCAAGGCCTGTGAGTGCAAAGTATTATTAGACATAGGATATGGCTTCATAAAGGGCTTCTCACACTTAAGGCAGTAGCATGTACAGATGAGGCCGGTAGCCCCTGGGGGAAAGAGGGTACATTTTTCAGGCTGAATGCCTTACTTTTCTCTGATATTCTGTGCAATGTATGGCAGGTATTTGCATGTGTAAACAGGTGTAGTAGCCATTTGACAGGTTGAGAAGTTGGTGGTGTATAGTGCACATACAGAGATGTGCCATGTACACACACACGTTATTGTGAGGCATCTGTTTTATCTAGTGAATGAGATTTTTCAAAGAATATGCCTGAATGTTTAGCAATACCTTCTCAATCATTTCAGAGGCAGAAGTCATTAGCCTATGGAAATGTTCCCTTTTAACAGCAGATGAAGCCATGTGCTCATTGAGCTGCAATTATTCTACTAGTACAAGTTCTAGTACATAGCCCTAAATAGTACGTAATGGCAACACTTTAATAAATGCCCCTTGGGTATTTCAGATCCACTGATCTTCTTTTTAGCTTCTTCACCAGCCAATCCCTCTTAAATGACCCCTGATCCTGCTGGCTGATTTGTTCTTGGAATTTTGCTGGGACATCCAAATGAGGCCACTTTGAATCACAGGTGTGAGGAACTAAAGATGCTTTAAAGTTTTTAAAAGATTTTTCATTTTATGTTGGAGTGAAATATCTATTAGGGTATAATCAATAGCAGCTCCCAGAACATAGAGTAAATGCTCCAGAGTTAATACACTTCACGCACAGCCACAGTAGCTGTATGTCTAGGCTTTGAAGGAATAGATTTTTCCTGGTAAATATCAGTGAACGTTGATTTCACCATCCATACACAAACCAACAAAATAGTTCCATCTATAATAATCAAAATTAATAGATGGGCAAAGTAAGAAAACTGCTGCTTGGAAACTTAGTAGAGTTTGATGTAAGGGAATGTACTTTGTATATTTTGACATGTAATGTTGACAATTTCTGTTTTAATGCTTATAAGCTTTAACTTTTGAATCTCAATGGCTACTGTCATTAAATATTTATTGGCTGACCCTCCCCCCCCCATCATCTCCCACAATTGTGAACATTTAAATTGACAAAAATAATTTAAAAAAAGCCTTAAAACCCATAACTCTGCACAACTGTGATAATTTAAATGAATAAAAATAAAATATGCAAAAAATGACCATTGCTATTACCTGTTAAAATGATTAAAAAAATAAAATTGAATTCTGCCAAGCCTCCTTATATCTAAAGGGAAACTAACAGAGTGACTAGTTGTACACGTTATTGGTGTTTGAAACAAGCCTGTCGCTAAAATGTTTACGGGCAAGGTAATGCAGGGCTCCTGCCTGTTTGACATTTCAGATACATCAGAGCATCAAATCCATGTCTCTGTGTCTCTCTGTCCCACCCCATCACCTCGTATCTCAGCACCTCCTCACAAGTGTTAAAATAGACATAATGAAACAATCTTTCTCCCTCCTTTTTCCTCCATTCCTGTGGAGGTAAACTTGACAAGTTAGTGGGATTTTGCGTGTGGGGGTGAACAGCGTGCGGAGGGAAATCGAACTCAGTGAGATTTGTATTTAATTTGAGAGTGGTGTGGTTATTAGTTCTGATCTCTTCAGGTAGCAAGTCTGTTTCCTGGCTACTGGCTCAATATCTGCATGGAAAGAGGGCCCTGTACAGCTTTTGTCCTGGTGAAGAGGCAGGCAAGCTGCATCCCCATGTGCTAGCTGGTGTGCCAGTGTGCTCTAGGGCGGGATGCATCCCTATAGGGAAGGTGGGCAATGTGTGCGCTATCATCCTCTTGCAGGTTGGTTCAGCCAGAGCAACTGTAAAATCTGGTTGGGGTTCCATAGGAGCGTAGCCAGATGCCCAGGAAAGAATTCTCTGTAGTAACTCAAATCCCATCCCATCTAACATCCCATCACAGGCCATTGGGCATATTTACCGCTAATAGTCAAGGATCAATGAATTGCCCATCAAAGAGACAGACTTGCTCACTGTGTGTGTGTGTGAGAGAGAGAGAGAGATGGGAGAGACCTATCACCCCTCATTTAGGTTTCTAATACTGCACCCACCACCCTAGTATTAGCGCACCTCATAGTGCTAAGGCCAAGACTTGAGGATGGACCCTCCTGATATGCAGTTCTATTGGATGAATGAGTCCACCTGACCTAGCTGATAGGAGCTGTTCTGACCTGGTTTCCACTGGGAGACATCTCCCTCTGGGAGAATTGTACTAAACTATTTCAATGTACGGAAAAATAATGGTGAAAACAATCAAACAGACATTAAGCAGTAAAGAATTTTTAATACTGTCCCAACTCAGCTGTAGGACAGAAATGTGTTCAGCATGGAGCTGTGGAATATAGCTAAGCCTGAATAACACAGATTGTCTCACAATTTATATTTGTGTTTATGTTGAAGTCAAAGAGCAACACAAATGTCTCATCAAGGGCTGTGTCACGGGGTAGGTATACACCGTCCAAGGTGCCGGGTCACGTATGGTGAGAAGAAGGTGAAAAAACTGTATAGCACCCAGTTAGGTCCTGTGTTCACAACCCTGACTACAAAATGTGGTAGTACGGCCTAGTGGCTGGAGTCAGTAAAGCAGCACTTCCTCTCAGGGAAGTATACCCTAATGGCTGGAGTCCATAAAGCAGCCCTTCCCCTCAGGGCAGCATTGTCTGATGGCCAGACTCAATAAGGGCAGCCCTTCTACTCAGGGCAGCGTGACCTAATGGCTAGACTCAATAAAGCGGCCTGTCCGCTTGTCTGTTTAGACTGTCAGCTCTTTGCGGCAGGAATGCCCTCCACGTGTCTGTACTGACCTAGCACAATGGAGACCTGATTTTGGTTGGGACATCTACGTGGTACTGTGAAATACATGACAAATAATAATAATTTCAGCACCTGAATGGTGGAAATAGCTGAGAAATCTGTTTATGTATCTATGCTGCACTCAATACCAGAGTATCTGAGACCAGATCTTGCATTATTTTGGTCTATCAGGAGATTCTTGTGGCTCTAAAAATCCCAGGAAAACCATAAAACAAAGACATATGAAACATTCTAGCCTATTACGGCCAGAACTTGGATTTTTGTTGTTGTTAAAACACACACATGCATGATCATCACAAGTCCATTAAGGAGACAAAACAAAAACATCTCTGGGAGCTGGTAAATAGGCTAAGGCCTCCTGAATTTTTCATCCTGCATGCTCTGTTTGAAGGGTTTGTCAAGGATCTGGTTTATAATCCTGCTGAAAATAAAGTATTCAGAATTTAAACAGTTTGGTCCTTTCACACTAATGGTCCTTTGTTCACAGCAATTAATGGAGCAATTTTTAAATAAATGACTTAATTTTTTTTCCCCTTGAAAGATGCTTTTTTGTGATCAGAAGCAGGTTCTTTATTTTCCCAGCCTGCACTCAGATTCATTAGCACTAGTCGCATCCAACTTCTAGAGGTTTATTTGTTCAGCTGGAAATGGGACATTAACATTTTAAGAGGATGATGCATAAGCTTTTAGAGATAATATTCTCTCTGCCCTATTCTGCTGATGCGCTCTTAGAAACTGCAAAATGCTACATTCTCTCCCTCCAAAACAGCAAGTTTATTATGAACATTTTATCACTCAGGGCATAATTTTCTCTTTTTACATTCTTTCTACTAAAAAACACATAGACTTTTGTATGTGTGAATTTGGAGTTCAGGAAAATGAGGGGCTGATAACGCTAAGTAGAGTCAAGCAAACTATAAGCAGATACTTTGCCAGCTTCATCTCACCCTCATCTCTCAGGCCTGGTCTACACTAGGCGTTTATGTCGAAGTTAGCGCCGTTACATCGAATTAACCCTGCACCCGTCCACACTGCGATGCTATTTAGTTCGACATAGAGGTCTCTTTAATTCGACTTCTGTACTCCTCCCCGACGAGGGGAGTAGCGCTAAATTCGACATGGCCATGTCGAATTAGGCTAGGTGTGGATGGAAATCGACGCTAATAGCTCCGGGAGCTATCCCACAGTGCACCACTCTGTTGACGCTCTGGACAGCAGTACGAGCTCGGATGCTCTGACCAGCCACACATGAAAAGCCCCGGGAAAATTTGAATTTGAATTCCTTTTCCTGTCTGGCCAGTTTGAATCTCATTTCCTGTCTGGACATCGTGGCGAGCTCAGCAGCACTGGCAACGATGCAGAGCTCTCCAGCAGTGATGGCCGTGCAGTCTCTGAATAGAAAGAGGGCCCCAGCATGGACTGATCGGGAAGTCTTGGATCTCATCGCTGTGTGGGGCGATGAGTCCGTGCTTTCCGAGCTGCGCTCCAAGAAACGGAATGCAAAGATCTATGAGAAGATCTCTAAAGACATGTCAGAGAGAGGATACAGCCGGGATGCAACGCAGTGCCGCGTGAAAATCAAGGAGCTGAGACAAGGCTACCAGAAGACCAAAGAGGCAAACGGACACTCCGGATCCCATCCCCAGACATCCCGTTTCTACGAGGCACTGCATTCCATCCTCGGTGCGGCCGCCACCACTACCCCACCACTGACCGTGGACTCTGAGGATGGGATATTGTCCACGGCCGGTTCCTCGGACATGTTAGGGGACGGGGAAGATGAGGAAGGAGATGAGGAGGGCGAGGCAGTCAGCAGCGCTCACAACGCTGATTTCCCCGACAGCCAGGATCTCTTCATCACCCTTACAGAGATCCCCTACCAAGCGTCCCCAGCCATTACCCCGGACACAGAATCTGGGGAAGGATCAGCCAGTAAGTGTTGTAAACATCTAAACATTTACTTTTAACAGAACAGGAATATTAACAATTAAAAGAATGGGTTGTTCATGATTACTGTGCCCTAGGCGCTTAACGGTTCAGTCATGGGCAGTGCAAGTTTTGAAAAAAAATCTAGCAATGTCCGGTTTTGCGTGATTGTCCTGCCCAAGCCGCTCTACTGTTTAGTCCCTGCTACTGCAGCTACAGTAAAATGCGGTCTATATGTCCGGGGATAGAGCAGAAATCCTCCTGGGACATCTCGATGAAGCTCTCCTGGAGGTAATTGGAAAGCCGTTGCATGAGGTTCCTGGGGAGAGCGGCCTTATTGGGTCCTCCGTAGTACGACACGTTGCCGCGCCACGAGACAATCAAGTACTCGGGAATCATTGCTCTGCACAGCAGGGCGGCATACGGCCCTGGTCTTTGGAGGCTTTCCCGGAGCATTCTCTCTTTCTCGCTGTCAGAGATCCTCATCAGGGTGATGTCGCTCATGGTGACCTGCTTTGAATTAGGTAGGGGAATGTTAGTGTTGGGACTGCTTGCCCGTTCCTTTACAGAACTGTAACCGCTGGTTTGCAGCCACGCGGTGGAGGCGGGAGAGGGGCAGCCTACAGGGATCGTTCCTGGGGACAGCTGCGAGGGGGTGGGACAGGGGCAGAGTTCCCGCTTGCCGGATTGCTGGCAGCAGGGACTGACATTGCTTTCAATGTGAAATGAGGCCAGTGGTAATATAAAAGTTTTAAACTGCCACAAGTCTACGGCTTACCATGTCTGCCTGCAACAGAAATTCTGTCGTGCTGCCCCGCTTCTCAAATGTGCTGTGCAAGACCCCAGGCACTGAATGCGAAGGCCGAGAATTCGACCTTGTGCTGAGTGCGCATGTGATAGGTGCTGTGCATGGTCTTGTTTACAGAGAAAGACTATGTTCTTTGTTCACAACTACATTTATCTTTCTGAGGAATTCAGTCCCTTTTTCCCATTTCCACAGCCCCATCTGCGACTGTCTCACAACCTAGCCTGGCATCACACTCCCAGAGGCTAGCGCAGATTAGGCGTAGGAAGAAGAGGACACGGGAGGACATGTTCTCGGAGCTTATGGCCTGCTCCCGAGCCCAGGCAGCACAGCAGACCCAGTGGCGGGAGAACTTGTCCCAAATGCACCAAGCAAACATGGATCGGGAGGAGAGGTGGCGGCAGGAAGACCAGCAGGCGACTCAAACGCTGCTTGGACTACTGAGGGAGCAAACAGACACGCTCCGGCGCCTTGTGGATGTTCTGCAGGAACGGAGGCAGGAGGACAGATCCCCGCTGCAGTCTATCTCTAACCGCCCTCCCCCGCCACCAAGTCCCATACCCACCTCACCCAAAGTCCAAAGAAGGAGAGGCGGCAGAGTCCGTGCTAACTCTCACTCCACCCCTGCAGAGAGCTCTAGTAGCAGAAGGCTCTCATTCCCCAAAATTTGACAAGTTCTTTCCTTCCCGCCTGACACAAGCCCCCGTCCAAGTTTCACCTCCCAGTTCCATGTGTAGTTGATAATAAAAAATACGTTTTTGTTAACTACTGTTTCCATCATGTTCTTTTGGAGGAGGAGGGGAAAGGGGGTTGGTAATTGGACAGGACAGTCACCTTTGGCAGGGTACATAGGCGGGGGCAGGTACAGCAGCAGGGCACATACACAGTGCAGTGATGCAGTGACTAGTTACCCTGGTTAGTCTGGGAGGTGGTTTTCATGTTATGTGGTGGGGGGTGGGTTGCTCTGTGACTTTGTGGCGGGGGAGGGCAGTTACAGATCTTAAGCGGCGGTCCTTATGCAGGATCACAGAGCCACGCAGCAGGGGATCTGTAACCGTCCTCCCCCTGCCACAAAGTCACATAGCCCCCCCATACACACAGTCCCGATCAGGAGGGGTGACAGGCTCCGTTGAAACAACCATCCCACCACAGCGGAGCCTGTCAATCCTTGAGTTTAGAAGCTTCATTTGCGTCACTACACTACACCCGCTCCGCACCACAGTCTGCATCCCAGTTTTAAAAAATTCCCGCGAAAACAGTAGTAAAGAAAACGGTGTGCATTAACAAAGTAGAACTATTTTTATTTCGAAACGTGTGTTGGAAGGGGGGTGAAGGGGGTATGTAACTGGATAGGATAGTCAACATTAACTGGGTAAAGAAACGGGGGCAGGTTCAGCTTCTCTGTACACAAACTTTAAAGTCACAGGTTACCCTGCTCACTCAGGAACTTAGCTTTCAAAGCCTCCCGGATGCACAGCGCGTCCCGCTGGTCTCTTCTAATCGCCCGGCTGTCTGGCTGTGCGTAATCAGAAGCCAGGCTATTTTCCTCAACCTCCCACCCCGCCATAAAGGTCTCCCCCTTGCTCTCACAGAGATTGTGGAGCACACAGCAAGCTGCTATAACAATGGGGATATTGGTTTCGCTGAGATCACAGTGAGTCAGTAAGCTTCTCCATCTCCCCTTGAGACGGCCAAAAGCACACTCCACCACCATTCTGCACTTGCTCAGACAGTAGTTGAAGAGTTCTTTTTCAGTGTCCAGGGCGCCAGTATAGGGCTTCATGAGCCAGGGCATTAGCGGGTAGGCTGGGTCCCCGAGGATGACTATAGGCATCTCCACATCCCCAACAGTTATTTTGTGGTCCGGGAAGTAAATACCTTGCTGCAGCCGTCTAAACAGACCAGAGTTCCTGAAAACACGAGCGTCATGAACCTTGCCCGGCCATCCCACGTAGATGTTGGTAAAACGTCCCCTGTGGTCCACCAGTGCTTGCAGCACCATGGAAAAGTAGCCCTTTCTGTTAATGTACTGGCTGGCCTGGTGGTCCGGTGCCAGGATAGGGATGTGAGTTCCATCTATGGCCCCACCGCAGTTTGGGAATCCCATCGCTGCGAAGCCATCTATGATCGCCTCCACGTTTCCCAGGGTCACTACCTTTGGCAGCAGTACATCAACGATTGCCTTGGCTACTTGCATCACAACAACCCCCACGGTAGATTTGCCCACCCCAAACTGGTTCGGTAGCTGTCTGGCATTGCAAGCTTCTAGAGGGCTATGGCCACTCGCTTCTGGACAGTCAGGGCAGCTCGCAACTGGGTGTCATTGCGCTTCAGGGCAGGGGACAGCAACTCACAAAGTTCCAGGAAAGTTCCCTTCCGCATGCGAAAGTTTCGCAGCCACTGGGATTCATCCCAGACCTGCAGCACTATGCGGTCCCACCACTCAGTGCTTGTTTCCCGTGCCCAGAATCGCCGTTCCACGGCATCAACATGACCCATTGCCACCGTGATGTCCTCGGCGCTGGGTCCCGTGCTTTCTGAGAGGTCTGTGCTACTCTCAGACTTCAGGCCCTCACCGCGGTGCCGTAGCCTCCTCGCCTGACTTATCTGCATCTGCCTCAGGGAAAGGTGTATGATAAGCTGCGAGGCGTTGAGAGCGGCCACAACTGCAGTGATGGTCGCAGTGTGCTCCATGCTCGCAGTGCTGTGGCGTCCGCGCTGTCACTGATTGGAAAAGTGCGCGAACTGATTTCCCGCCGGCGCTTTCAGGGAGGGAGGGCGGGAGTGATGGACGGATGACGACAGTTACCCAAAAGCACCCTAGACACATTTTTTTACCCAGAAGGCTTTTGCAGCTACACCCAGAATTCCAATGGGCAGCGGGGACTGCGGGAACTGTGGGATAGCTGCCCACAGTGCACCGCTTCGAATGTCGACGCTTTCACCGTTAGTGTGGACTCACAAAGTCGAATTACTGTCCTTAGTGTGGACACACACGTTCGACTTTGCAATATCGATTCCAAAAATTCGATTTAAGTAAAATCGAACTACTCTCATAGTGTAGACATGGCCTCAGATAGTGCATCTTAGTCCTCATCTGCTGCATAACTTTGATCCAGACATGGGTCCTCCTGCTACCTCTTCCAGTGCACCTTCATCATAACTTGTAGCAGTCACAGCTACTCCAGACCTGGTTTCCCACATCCTGAGCTCCAGCAGCCCCATGATTCCAGCTCTGGAGAAAGGACAAGAGAGAGAATGGCACACTGGTAAAAGATGTTAGTCACTGCACTTGATCCACTACTGGAAGGTGAGTGCGGTGTAAGTACTTGTATAGAACATTATACACAAAAGGCTACATTAAAAGAACGTTAAGGTTGCAAAATCAAGCCCTCCAAATTTAGGAAATGCCAGAATTAAGGTTGCCCATGCCACCCTAATGCATCCCTCTGATGCATATGCATCGTGATACAATCTTTAATCACACTCTCACATGCTATTTTTCCACTATTTTTTAACTTGGCCAAATGCAGACTTTCTTATTTGCACAGGAATGGGAAAAGGCACATCCCTGACACCCTGCCAAATTAGCAAGTCCCTGCTCCCGAGCGTGGGGGCACTAGAGTGTCTCATCGAAATGGCTGTATGAATTTTTTTTGCATAGGCAAGACATTATTTCGCCCTAATCTGGTTCTGGAAAATGGCTGAGCTGGTTTTGCTGAAACTTTAAATGTATATTATATATAATCAATCTGAGGATGGAAAAATCATCCTGTATGAAAAAAATCCAGCCCAAGCAGTTAAAGTAAAGCATCTGCACACACAGGGTCTTATAATGGGAAGTGCCAGCAACCAGGTGGTGATATAAGAATCAAATAGAGTAGTTTTGAGTGACCCACTCACCTCTGCCAGTGCATCACAGCTCTGACCTCAAACCCACTCTGCTAGACAAAGCACTACACACCCATGCCCCACAACAGAGTCCCAGTTCTGTTTCAGGTGCTTCTGCAGCCACCCTGCTATTCTAGTGAGAGCTCTGTGAATGCCAGTTCTCCTGCTGGTAGGACAACCAGAGCTGGTGAGGCTGGCGAATGACTCAAATGAGGGTCTCAGAAGAGGATTAGGTTCTGCCAGTGGCTTGGTTTGATGGGAAGAGAACGTAACGATGGAGCCAATTACTGATGCCGCCTCTGCCTCTTCTGCAGCCTTAACAACAGCCAGAAAATAACCAATCCCAGATCCCAACCTAAACTCACTTTTTTTATTTTCCACATAGCAAAAACTGGCACTTTTGCCTTTAGTTCCAGGCAAATAACATGCAAAAAATTGGGAGGTGCGGTGGACACTCCTGCTAGTTTTCTCTTTACTTCCCAAGAAGTTTGCCATCACTCTGTGTTCTAATTGGGGTGTAATAAGGGTCATCAAATTGCAGGTGTTATGGTGTAAGCTGATCACTTGCAGGGTCGAAGAGGGAGGTCTCCTCTCTCTCCTTCCTCACAGCCTTGTAAATTTAGTCACATGCAGTGTGAAGCATATTTTAAACTCCTCTGGAACATCAGGTACTGGCCACTACCACACACAGGACCTCTGACTAATTGGTCAGACCTGGTTAGACAAAAGGCAATATACCAAAGGGCATAGGACCAGGAGTCAGCGGGCCGGAATTCTAGTCCAAAAGCAGCTACAGTCTTACTGTGCATCATTGGGCAAGTCACTTGGGCACAGATTTTCAAAGGTATTTAGGACTCGCTGCACTCAGCATTACAATGCCTAACTGATTTAGAAGCCTAGGTCTCATTTTTAAAGGTGATTTAGGCTCTTAGAAGCCTAAATCCCAATGACTAGTTGAAATGGTGCAACAGGATACTGATCTAAATGTACCATTAGTCTGCCAAGAAGTGGAATACCAGACTGGATGAACTACAAGCCTAGATGGACCAATAGTCTGATCTGACATGGAAGGATGCAGACTAAACAGAATAAATCTCAGCTTCCTATGAAGTCCCTGGCTTGTATCTGCTCATGTCATACACAGCCCTCACATTCATTGAATCTAGCTGTTTAACTCTAATCATTAATCAGTGTCAGATTTTTCAGCTCAGAATGAAACATCACCCCTGTTGTTGTTGTTATTAATTGCTGGTCTAGGGCATCCAAATAAACGGGCAAATCTAAATACTTGCTATTAATTAAATGAACTTTTTAGCAATAATCTGCACAAAACAACACTGAAACGAGAGGGTTAGAAGCAGGAGATAATGCTCTGCAGCTGGTCCAAAGGCATTTTGCAGAAGCGTGGGTGACGTGAATCCAAGGACTGCGACTCACACAGTTCGTCATCTTCACTTGCGCGTGATCTGTTGGAGTAAGACATTCTCCTGGATGAACTGATGATGATCAGACCCTTGATGTTTCACTGGCAAAACCCTCCCACTCCCCTGCCTTTGGGTGGGGGGTGGGGTGCTCCTGGGAAAGCTAGCATAACATGGTCTCGTTTATGATTCCTGACACCAGCCCCTGTTTGCAGTACTGAGGGTGAAATGTCCTTGATCAAAGATCACCACAACAAGATGCCACGTGCAAAATGCTCACCACGCTGATTAATCCAGATGGTGCATTCACAGTGTGGGATCTCGAAAACCAACTAAAACAAGATTTTTGATCTTTATCTCTGCTGAAAAGTTCAGCTCTTTGAGTCACATCCTCAGCTGGTGCTAGGTCCGGGGACTTCACTGGAGATACGCCCATTTGCACCAGCTGAGGATATGGCCTTATTGTATTGTAAATGATCCAGATTTATAAGTGTAAAGGAAACAGAGTGCTAAGGAAACATGATCCTGCCTAACATCACATTTACTGATAGCGATAATGGCTCATATTTCTAGAGCCCCTTCCACCCTGTGCAATCCCAAAGCAATTCACAAACAATGGGGCCAATTCCTCTTAGAGGGATATAATTGAGATGTATATAGAAAGGAGTCATTTCCTCTAGCAAATTGAAAGGCAAATGCTACTGCCCCCAGTCCCTCCCAACCCCTCAACTGTACAGTCAACTTCCAGGTTGACAGTGAGTCACTTTACAGAGGCCCTATGTGTGGGTGTGTGGGTGTGTGTGTGATTCTTGTACTGCCATTGCTCTCAGCTGTATTTGTGATAGCAGAGGACTATAGTTGTGGAAGTCTTTTAATCCAGCACGTCACCAACTAAATACTGAACTAACGGAGGGGATATTAAAACGTAAGACTCCTGCATTGTGCACGCGTGCACACACACACGCACTGCATACAAGTTGTCTACTGGAGCTTTTCAGTGAAGCTGCAGTTACCACTATCTGAAGACATAAAAACGCCCGGCATGGGGAAGGCAAGGAGGTATTTGCACATCTTTGCCAAACGCTGTGCTATAGCTGCATTAGCTCTCGCAGTTTTAAAGTCCCCTTGACAGCTTATAAACAGAGGTGCACATGCTCAAACTAGGGTTTTAATCGGAGACAGGTGTGAGGTTTGGATACTGCTGGAAATCATGTGCTCTGCAAGCACCCAACTCAGGATACACGTGTGTCATGGGACACGTTACACCAGCGCACCCATCTTCTTCCTCCGTGCTCAGTCTGAGGGAGCTTGGCCTTGGGCATTTTACAAGAATCCAGAAGAGGTTGAGAAGTCCCCTGCGTTTAGCTTCACTGTTTTAGTGGTGGGGGCGTGGAGGCAATGGGAGGATGTAGCAATATGCACTGGGAACCCAAGTTATGACATGTTTTGGCTTCTTCCAAACATAATGTAGTTATTATACATGGACATAAAAGCACACATTTTCCGAGTCCCCTCAAATAATTTCACGATAAACCCCCGCTTTTGGATGTGGTCCGAGCCATCCATTATACTGCTGCCATGAACTTTATTTCATCCCACACCAGGGAGGAGAGAAAGCACTTGGAGTGCTCAGATATTACATGTAATAACTGGTCATAAAAATCAATGTAAAATTTAATGCAAAAGGTCTGTGAGCACCCAACCATTGGAATCCAGCGATAAGGCAGATGGAAAGCAGCAAAGAGCTTTCCAGCAAGTAGTATATTTTCTTTAATGCTCTTGAAATGTATATAATACTGTCATGATTTTGTCCATCTACATGCTAGTTAAAGTTTCTGTACCCGTACTATTTATGTCTCAGTGTATTGTAAATTGCTGTTTCCTCTCGGACACAGGGAGTTTTATATTCTATATGGATCCCGCCGCAAGACCTAAGAGGAACAGAAGAAACATCCGGCTTCCTGATTGATATGCTGTTGCTTAATCCTGCAGTGCCCTGCTCTCCATGGAGGGACTCGCATAAAGTCACTGTGAACCAGGAGTGCCTGACCTAGAAAGTCCTAGAGAGCAAAGGTCGCATTTGCATAAATTCTGTTTCTTGGCTATTGCTCAGATGGTCCCCAGTGAAATTTGACACATGCATGAATAATTCCACTTTAGATAACAAGTCGCATCTGCCAATGGATCCTTGCCAAATTGCTGGCTGCTTCACAACAAAGGGGAGGAGGAGAATGGAGCACTGAATCTACCGGAAATACGTAAATAAAATAGAAAGAACAGGAGGTTGCTGACCTGCTCTTCAGTCTCACCTCAACAATCAACACACTCTAATCCGGAGAAGGGGAATGATCGCTCGAATTCCCACAATTTTGATAAAATCACATCCCAAAAGACTACATTTAAAGAATGTTAAGGTTGCAAAGTCAAGCACTCAAAAGTTAGGAAATGCTAGAAGTAAGATTGCCCATTCAACCTTAATCACCTCCCTCCCCCTTGTGCGTATGTGTTTTGATACAGCCGTTAATTACATGGCTTTTTGTCCACAGGACCCCTGCCTCATTCAGTACACAGGGTGGACAGTGCTGCCTGAGCGAGTAGCTAGTCGATATTTCTTTTTCTCATAATTCAGTGAGTGGTCCCATGCATTATTTAGTGCACACCTTCCAAACCCTGCACTGAATACAGAATTATTAATTTCCTGCTGTGCTTTTCTATGGTGCTGTCGTCTTAGCACTTCTGAATGAAAAGGTTAGAAGAATGTTTTTAACGTGAGAAAAACAATGTATATTTCCCTAATCTCAGTCTCAGCTAAAAAGAAGAGTTTTATAATGGAAAGCGTCAGGCAAATTTAACTATAAGTGGCACTACCTATGCTGCCTATAATTCTTGGCCCATGTGTGTAAAATGATTGTGATGCCATATAAAATAACTATACAAAATTCTCTCTCTCTCTCTCATTTCTAAGGTGTCAGGCTTTGGGGCATGTAAGTACCAAAAACACTCAGGCAATTTCTGTAGCAGGGAAAGGACACAGGGGCAAATTCAAAACCGTTTTGGCCCAATAAGTATTAAATCCTATTTAATCTTTGTATTACTGACCTTGGCACAAAAAGTGGCAATGTGCTAATAAAGTTTGCGGATGACACAAAGCTGGGAGGTATTGCCAATACAGAGAAGGACCGGGATATCATACAGGAAGATCTGGATGACCTTGTAAACTGGAGTAATAGTAATAGGATGAAATTTAATAGTGAAAGGTGCAAGGTCATGCATTTAGGGATTAATAACAAGAATTTTTGTTATAAGCTGGGGACACATCAGTGGGAAGTAACAGAGGAGGAGAAGGACCTCGGAGTATTGGTTGATCACAGGATGACTATGAGCCGCCAATGTGATATGGCCGTGAAAAAACCTAATGTGGGTCTTGGGATGCATCAAGTGAGGTATTTCCAGTAGAGATAAGGAGGTGTTAGTACCATTATACAAGGCACTGGTGAAGCCTCATCTGGAATATTGTGTGCAGTTCTGGTCTGCCATGTTTAAGAAGGATGAATTCAAACTGGAACAGGTACAGAGAAGGGCTACTAGGATGATCTGAGGAATGGAAAACCTGTCTTATGAAAGGAGACTCAGAGAGCTTGACTTGTTTAGTCTAACCAAAAGAAGGCTGAGGAGAGATATGATTGCTCTCTATAAATATATTAGAGGGATAAATACCAGGGAGGGAGAGGAATTATTTAAGCTCAGTACCAAATCCAGATGACAGACACAACTGGAAATAAGGGTGGAATGAGTTTTGATCTCTCAATTTTTAGCCATTTGGACTGTCTCTGGCCTCTACCCTCAGCAGCAGGTGTTTTAGCACAGCACAGAAAAATGGGCATAACACCTGTTTTGCACAACCAACCTCTTGGGCCAACTGAATTGTGTATATCCTCAAGAAATTCATCCCAACCGCTTAACCTACAGCTGGTCACAAGGCTGCCATTTCCTTTGCATGTCATTAAGTCCTCGAATGACGTCTGTAAATGTATTTCCACTCCGGCAGGATTATCTATTCACATGGTCACCACATATCCTCCCAAACTAAGCCCCTCATGCGTGAAATGCATCGTCTTCCCCTTTAGGGGGGTTACTGCCTCAGTGACCTTTATATTCTACAAAGAGGCATTTTAATCTCCCACACTACTGCTCCGCTAAGTGGTTTCTCATTTGACTGGCACTACTGAATGGTCTTTTCGTGTTGATGAGCTCTATTAAGACGTTGGGAATTGGATTGAAATGCTCTTCCCTTAGCTCTTCCTTACTTTATTGTTATTTTCACTAACTATGCTCTAAGTTCAGCATGGCTTTGCTACACGATTTGAAGAGTCTAGGGACTGCTATATGGGAGGAAACGTGGAAACACAAACCCTCATTAACACAAAAGGTAATTTCCTTATGGGGAATAGGTGACTCCAGGTGTTCAGAGTCTTTGTTTACCCCTTGATTAAGCTGTTCTTCCATCCTCAAGCTGAGTCTCTGGCTCCACTCTTCTAAGTCTGGTGCCTTTTTGGCAAATCTACCAAGTCCCAGAAGCCTCTCCATCCTCATTAAGGCTTTAGGTTCCACGCAAAACTGCTGCTGCAGGCAAAAGCAAATGGATAGCTAACAGGCAGGATCCACCCAGGCAATATAGTTAGTTCACTAGTTCAACTGGTAAAATCTACCATTGACTCTACCATGGACACGGTTAAAACCAAGATGTTCCATGCACCATGATATTTACCTTTACCATGGTATATTTGGTATTCTCTATGCTGAGAATGGGAAAGGTGGCTGTACATGTAACTACTGCGGGTGGGAAATGTCCAGGTTTATTCAGCACTCCCTCAGCCATGGAGATTGCCGATAAATCATGCACGCTCTGGTTTGGTTCTTGGTATGGTTTTCCACATGTATGTTGCAAACAGATATTACAGTTGGGAATGACTTTTATTTTTGATGAAAAGAATGAGAAAACAAGAAAGAACCCACGTCATATCTCCATGATAGCACAGTGTGTGAGTGTTCTCTGATAATCTATGCTGAACTGAATATAAAATGGCTATCTGTGTCTGCATACCACAAAAGAAGGCTGAGGGGAGTTATGATTTCTCTCTATAAATATCAGAGGGATAAATACCAGGGAGGGAGAGGAATTATTTAAGCTCAGTACCAATGTGGACACAAGAACAAATGGATATAAACTGGCCATCAGGAAGTTTAGACTTGAAATTAGACGAAGGTTTCTAACCATCAGAGGAGTGAAGTTCTGGAACAGCCTTCCAAGGGGAGCAGAGGGGGCAAAAGACATATCTGACTTCAAGACTAAGCTTGATAAATTTATGGAGGGGATGGTATGATGGGCTAGCTTAATTGTGGCAATTAATTGATGTTTGACTATTAGCAGTAAATATGTCCAATGGCCTGTGATGATGGGATGTTAGACAGGGTGGGATCTGAGTTACTACGGAGAATTCTTTCCTGGGTATCTGGCTGGTGAGTCTTGCCCACATGCTCAGGGTTTAGCTGATCGCCATATTTGGGGTTGGGAAGGAATTTTCCTCCAGGGTAGCAGAGGCCCCGGGGGGTTTTCGCCTTCCTCTGCAGCGTGGGGCACAGGTCACTTGCTGGAGGATTCTCTGTACCTTGAAGTCTTTAAACGATGATTTGAGGACTTCAATGGCTCAGACATAGGTTAGGGGTTTGTTGCGGGAGTGGGTGGGTGAGATTCTGCAGCCTACGTTGTACAGGAGGTCAGACTAGACAATCATATCGGTCCCTTCTGACCTTAAACTCTATGAGAATCCTTAGCGACTCATAGGTGCAGTACACTGGAAACAGATCCATAACAGTAACATAGCTATACAACTGGTCTGATTACCTTAAATGTGCAGATGGGAGAACTAGACTGGAATATCAAGGATGTTTCCTGACCATGAAACCTCCTCCAGAACTTGATATGAACCTTTTCTACCATTCTGATCTGTTTCTTTATCAGCACTGCTTGGCCCTGGATGGGTTTAGAAGCACTGAAATGCAAGGAGAAAGGCAGTCTACATGGTATATCCAGACCACTCAGAAATACTAGAAATTTCATAGGAAACCCTTGGACTATGAGACCTCCAGCCTAACAGATTCATAGTGATAAAATGCATGTTGGTTAGTACGACCACTGTGACTCTGCTGTTAACTTGTTCCTCCCTCTTCCCCACATTTGCCTGCCCATTCATCTGTTGCATCTTATCTAAATCCCATATTTTGGCCTCAAAGGCTGTCTTTGCATTGATTGTCTGAGTATGAAAGAACATGGTCCCCCTTTGGGGTCCTCAAGCACAACAGAAACAATACTACTACTACTACGACTAATTACTAGTCACCCAATTCTGCGGGTGCTTCTCCGCGCCTGCAGGTTGAACCTTTTGAGGTCCACGAATCACCAGTTCAAATCACCAACTCTGGAGTTGGCCACCGAGACTGTTATTGCTTCAGGAAGAAGGAAGTCTAATGACCAGGCAGCTGCCTGCAGATGATGTACTTAGACACTTGCTGACAGAGCACATGTGTAGGCGAAAGCTTGTTGGAGCCAGACATCTCCAGCTACAGGCACAAGACAAGACACTGACAAATAACTGGAGGGACTGGAAACAAGAAGTTTTCCGAGCAGGAGGGTGGGAGCCATACAAGCCTAGTCAGATTGGCACAGCCCTCGTTATAGTCTATGCCAGTAAGACTTAGAGCTCAGCTGTTCAGGAGCCCAATTAGCGATCAACATGACCCAACAGAGCCACAGTAGTGTGAATTCATTGTTTCATTTAGTAGAGTACTATATATATCCCTATTTAAACAGTATGACAGGGGAAATATTTAGTTTATATATTATTCTCACAACAAAATGACTGACCCAAGTATTATTACTTTATCAACTACAATTGGTTAATAACATAGTAAAAGCATCTAGATGGATAAATAATTAATTCACACAGCATGTTAATGTCATGTGCTGCGAAGAGCTGCAGGAGACCCATTAAGAGCCACTTGCAACACCTGAGCCTCCGTCTGAGTATCACTGATCTATGCAGTCCTTTAAGAAAGACTCCTTTGCTGATGGGCACAGGTTGAGTGATCCAGAAAGCACTAGAGTGGGATCCATTTGCGAGGCTGACTTAGACGTTGGTGAGCCAAGGGGACCCCCTTCCCATTTTCTGGAGTGTGTCCTTTAAATGTCGCAGCTCCAGCTACTCCCTTTAACTTCCCCAGCCTCTGAAATCCTTTATAATCCCAGCCCCTGAAATACCCAAAGCTTGTCTGGGTCCTGCATGTGGTCGGTTCTAACTGCGAGTCTCTCTGGCCATAAGATGAAACCTATGGTAACTACTGGTGTGCATAATAACTGACCTCTCTTCATCTTCTTGCTGTCTAAATGCAATAGCTACAGATGGCTGCACAGAAGCAACCTGTAGCACAGTTAATAAGTAAAAGGATCAGTGCTTCTCACGTCTACAGATTTCAAATGCACCTGTCGGATGAGATTTAGCTCATTATTTCATGAATCAGCAATGGTGAATATATATGATAATAATAAATAATAATAATAATAATAATATCACCATGATAATGAAAGGGGAAATGATCGAAAATGTCGGCATTATCAAAAAAATATATGTCTTTTAACAACGAATTGTAACTAATTAGACTTTGAATAGGAAATCAAATGAAAGTGCATGAAGGCTCAATTTTCCATACAGCTGACAAGCTGACCTTTTTAGGAGTGGGGAAAAAATATTTTTAATTAACATGACTAATCATTTTCCATCATTTCAAGATAATTGGCTTTGTTGAAAAACAAGCTGTTTTTTGGGGGAGAGGGGATGCCAAGGGAAAGACAGTGGCAGCTCCATCGACGTGTTTAACCTCTTAAAGGCTGGGGGAGTTGCTGGCTGGAAATGAAATGTCAGTTCCTTTTGTAGTGTGTGGAAGAGATTTTGTGAGGAGCTGTGGATGTAGTTCTCTTTCCTCCCTTTCCAAATGGCTCAGGGAATTTACCATGTAGGAAAAACTTTGGCTCCCTGTTAGACCTCCTTTCATTTTGCAACAGGTATCTGTGTAAAAAAACAACATTGAGGAGACAGGGTAACGAATAGATACCCACCTACCTGGTGAGCAACCAACAAAGACCATTTAATGACCCTGGATCCAAGATCTAACCCTGAAGTCTTTACTCAGTCACGTCTTCCATTCAAGCTAAATGGGAGTTTTGCTTGAGAAAGGACAGCTGGATTTGACCCCAACTAAAGAGGAGGCAGTTGCATCTGGCCAGACAAAGAATGTTGTGGAGATTATTTCACTGCATTTGCTAGTCTAAGATGTGGGGAGCCCAAGAAGACAAGTCCCAAACTATGAGTTATAGCTCCCCTCTTCTAGTAAATGGCAATGAGTACTGATCTCTGCAGGCTTTCACTGGTAGCAGAATATGGGCCCAACCCAGCCCCCATTCATGTCAGTGGAGATACTCCTGTTGATGTCAGTGGGTACTGGACTGAATTCTAAAACAACACTGATTTTATGGCTCATTACAATGATTTGTAACACACCCTACTGCCTCCATAGTCCTACGACTGCAGAGGTGGTACCACTTCAAATGCTCTCCTACAGCATGTGTGAAACCTTATGCTTAACAATCTGTCCCACCTCGTATTTAGCATGGACACTCAGGTTACCTTAGCCTTCCCAGACCTGAGAAGTGCTTTGTGGAGCTCTCAAGCTTGTCCCTCCCACCAGTAGGAGTTGGTCCAATAAAATATATTACCTCACCGACCTTGTCCCTCTAAAACAACAAGCAGTTTTCTAAAATGGTTTCATTTTAGCACATGCAAAAATCACGGCTATGTGAGTTCAAGTTTGCTTTTACAACCTGGTATAAACATAAATGCAAACGTGGGCCCAAATCTTGCAGGTGACGCCACACTTGCACTCCATTTTACCCAGGCAGGGAATCGCTGACTTCACTAGGGCTCTATGTTAGGGTAAGGTTCTGATGGTCACCAGCGGGATAAGAGCAATGGCTCAACCTTCAGGCTACAGGAGGGTGGCCAGCGCAGCTCCCAGTGTCACAAAGTCTAATGGATTCAACATAATTGATGCAGTTTGTTTACTCATTGCATTTAGTCAGCATGGACGGGGAAACCAGACTGGTTTGGGGACTCACGAAATAGTATTTGGGTTCCCAGCATTACAGAGAATGTTTAAATCCACCACACCCTCCAAAAAGAAAGAAAAACTTTGTCATTCTTACGTAGGAAAGGCTTTTTCACTCACAGCACTGGCAGTTCCTTCTACAGCTAAACCCTACCAACCAAACCCAACAAACAATCAATCGAGCAGATTTTTTACCCCAAAAGGGAGAAGCACCACAGTCCTTGTGAAGACCACTAGAAACTATGCTGCTGCCTTTGATTTCACGTGGAAAGTGCCCACATTCTGCAATGATGGGCGAGAGAAAAAAACAACCCTAAGATGGCTAGAAAGAAAAGAATAAAACCTGTTTTACTGACTCACTTCAAAACCAGGCAGTCATTTCTACTTCCACAACAGATCCAAACTAAGTTACACTAACGGCTAAAAGATGTGTCATGGAGTGCTGAATTTTTGGAATTAACGAGAGAGCAATCAAACACAATTTAAAAAAAATTAAAGATACTGCATTACAGAACGCACTTTGTTCATCTAGTTAAGCAGGTGTCGTTCATTTTCAATTGCTTATGGCACCGTTTAGTAGCTTCATGGAAGTACTGTAGCGTATTGTGTTAAAAGTAATGGAGTTTGAGTAATGTGAGATCTAAGTACAGCACTCTGTTATTAAAGCTTTGTTGAGAAACTGGGAGGGAAACCAGGGTGTGTTTTTGTACGAAGATAATAGAGCCCGCAGGTAAAGCAAAGTGAGAATTATCAAGGTTCTTATTGTATAAGGTTTTATAAATTCCTGCCTCCCACTCTATATAGGCCACTTCCCCTCCTCTCAACAAAACCAACATTCCGGGCCTAACTGAACCTGATGGTGTCCTTTTAACTTTGAATTCTCTGGCTTTCTTCAGCTGCTCATCATTTAAATATAGTTATTTTTTGGCATTTCATTTCCTGCAATTCCCCCCTCCTCTTTGCATTTTGATAGATAGTTATAAACATGAATAACAACACTCGCAGTGTGAAAGGCACAATATAAAATCCAATTGCATTTGATTTCTCTTTTATTCTAACTTTAAGCCTCAGATTTATCCATGTCTCACACCATTGGACCTGTCACCTGAATTAACTAGAGACTCTTAAACTGATTGCTGCAAGGAGATAGAAGCAAGAACGTAACACAGCATTTTAAAACAAAATTTCCTAATAAGTGTTGAATCTCATTTAAATTTTATTTCCCACACACATGAGATGTGGAGTGAGTCCATTGCTTAGAAGAAGGGGAGAAAAATTACCTTAATTTTGAATGATCTATTTTGAAAATCCTGCTGAAGAGAGAAAAATATATTGGTAAAATACACATTAAATTCAGCTTCTTGTAGTATACAGGAGCGGTTGTGAGAATGAAAATATTGTAACATGCTGGCCAATGTGTATGTGTCACTGCTGACACCTACTGGGTGGAATCAGAATTGTCTAATTGTGTGTCATAGTCTCTCTCTTGCTAATAACTAGAGGAGGTTCTTCTTCAGCTCCAGTGGTGAGCCCTGTGCTTTTGGAACAGGAGGATCTGAGTTCTACACCTGGTCTTGCTGTGAAGTTCTGAATGGCCCCAACGTGCAGCACAATGACTGCTAGCACGTTCCAGGTGGTCCTGGATTCATTTCAGTGTGTGCAGGGTTGCTGTCTGTGTTCAGACTGACATTTGGCACCTTTGTACCCTGAGCATTTTTACCATCTCCGTCCCTGAATGGAATGTGGCGGTGCTCTTTGTGAAATCTGCTCAAGAGGTAAGAAATCTCCAGCAGGGAGAGACCCTGCATGTGGTGAAATGGAACAAGTGCCAGGTTGGTTTTCAGAACAGATGCGTTAATCACTAGCAATGCTTTGCATTTCTTTAGCACCTTTTATCCGAGCCACTAAATGAGCTTTGCAAAGATGAATGAACCAGGCCCTACAATGACTGGTAGCAATCTGTGGCTGGCACATGTTGCTATACCACTCTGTCCTCCCATCTGTAAAATGGGGATAATAATACCTCTCTACCACCCAGTAAGTGTTAATAAATTAAGCACTTTGAGATCCTTTAATGAAAGGCTGCACAACACCGGTAAGTGCACAACACGATCATTATCAGACGCGGCACAGTAAGCATTGGGGAGCAGATTACACCCGCATGGCACAGCAAGCGAGAAATCTGATCGACAGCTTGTATGAACAGTGCATTGCATGGGGAAAAAAAGCTCCCCTTAAATAGATGCTTGATAAAAGAACAGAGGCAGGCAATGGATAGATTTGCTCTGTTAAGGAGGTATCCATAGTATTTGCATTTTATAATTGTTTCTGAAAAGGATGGTGTGAGCTGAATCACAGCACAGCCCTTGTGCTCTCTCTTTTCTTCCCGTGTAGCATGGCAGAATGTTAAATAGCTTCATTTCCATCAGGCTAAGGGTGGCAGTGTGATCTCCAATCACTCCTCTAGTGAGAATACCAAATCAAGTCTCATCCCATCTCTACCCCTCTCCCCCCCCACCAGCAATCTCAGGACAGAAGCACCCTAGCATGCTTCTAAACTTGGTGGTTATTTCTCAGAGGGAACAGGGTGGTGCATTGGAATTATAGCCAAGCTCCTCTTCTCCCTGCAAAGAAAACAGAACAAAAATGATAGAACGTTGCTTCCAATTATTAATCCCACTGTGATTTTAAATGTCTTGCTATTACTGTACGCACAAAGATACTTGAAGGTTTTCTGATTTCAATTAAGATTATTATCTCCTCTGAGAGATGGTTTTTGGGAAATCTCTGTAGCTGATCTGCTCTGAAACGACATCAGCCAGTGGTAAATAGGCCTATTTGTATTATGGCTGGATTCCCCATTGGACCCCCCCTCACTATCTACTTGCTTTGTCCCTCTGGACCCGAGAGGGCTAGCGACAGCTTAGACCTGGCGCAGGAAGCAGACAACTGTGATTAGAAGAGCACTGTAAAAAGCACCCCCTCCTGAACTACATAGGAACAGCATCTCTGACAGTCTGCGCAGATATGACCGATCAGTGGAATCTCTGTCAGCCTTGCTGTATGTGTGCAAATCCTTCCACTCACCACAGACGAGACTCAAACCCGGGTACAGCTCTATCCAGCAGTGACATGGAGATGCATGGCCATGGAACCGGAGCTGAGTTAACCTGCTGAAAGTTAAGGGATGATTCTCGCTAGATTTCTGACCAAACCTTTGGCACAACCGGAGAAGAGGCTGTGCCCATCCCACCAAGAATCTATCCCATGTTTTACACTGAACCTAGCGCATGCTGCACAAAGACCCTGGGTGTTTGGTGAGAAATGGATGGCTACCCATCCAGAGGGGCATGGCCAATGCTCACCGTCATGCACCTCACTGCTGAGTCTTGATTTAGAGAATTCCCACCTCTTTAGCCAAACCAGCAAGTGTCCATGGGTGTATGTAGTATGGGAGACGGGCAAGTCCACCTGACCTTCATAGTTAGGGGTCAGATCAGATCTTTACACACCCACATTTACTGGAAACAGTAGTATGGCTTACTAGCATACCTGGAATAAACTGATCCGCAAAAAAGGACTCATAAAATTGCTCCATTTGAAGACACCAACTGGATAAAATGATGCTATTCCAAATATTGGGACCTCAAGCCATGAGGTCAAAGCATGAGGTCAGACTTTCCTATCCTGGCAAGTCTTGGATATTCCGAAGTCATCCATGTGCAGGGAGCCAACTATGAATGATATATCTGGCAAATGTAGGTTTAGTTCTCTTTCACATTTAATTTACTGTATCTTTTAAAGTAGCCATGGGGATGGTATTTAAAGGCTGAAATTGCATCCAGAGGATCTGATGATATCATTAAGCACAAACCTAGAGTCACCAGGACCACCCCTACACCCCCAACTGGAATTACCTAATTTATATGTACTCTGCAGGGCACGTTACTTAGCATGATACACTCCAGACCAGTAGTGACCGAGAGCTGTGACCATCTGACAGCTGATAGGTGGCCCATGTGAATGGTCCGATAGTCTCACTGTAGTTCCTAGCATACAGGTGTCCCTGTTGTAAAACCACCAAAACAACCAGCCCCCTTTCTGGCAGTCCCTGCATGGAGGCCAAGAACTGAGTAGACTATGGAGACTGACTGAACCTCTTGCATTCATAGGTGGACCTTGCAGAGCAAGGGAGATGCAAATTATCAGATGGATGTTTGCACCAAGATTCTATTTGCCCAGTGTCTCTATGCAGTCAGTCTGCATCAGCCTCCAAGTCTGGCCAGCTGGCATCTTTCACCAGCACTGAATTCAATTATTTAAGCTTGTTTTAAATCGCAATGTAATAAGTTACAAGGCTTATGCAAACATAACCCCACCAGACGCCCACTCTGATTCACCTTTCCCTCTACTTCTGCCTGTCAGCTCGCCTTTCTCCTATCTGCACCTTTGCCTTCCTCCTGGTTTCCCACCTACACAGTATGAATAATACAACCACTCATTTCCAAGAGGCTTTTTATTCATTTCTTCTCAAATGCCTCTTTCTCATCAACAGGGATGAAGACACTTCTTCTTTCCAAGCCTGTCACTGGCTGCCATTTGTTATGAATGTTTTACTGAGCTTACCAGATGCATATTAAGCCTGATGCAGTCTTTCTAAATCTCAGGAACATTTAATAAACGGAGAATTAGTCTGGCTAAGTCATACAGGAGATGAATTCCTTACATCGATACAATCTCCAATGAGCACTTCACTTCATTTAATAAATGTATTTATTAAATACATAAAAGATTTGTAAATGGAGCTCGTGTCTTTCTGAACCGTATTAGAGTCATCCTTATTTAACATTTATTTTCTTGAGATGAGACAATATTTGTTAGATCTCAAACACGTCATTGCATAAATCTGCCTGTCGTTTATTCAGTCTGACTCCAAATATTAAATTTCAACATTTGCTAGACCTGGCTCCTTGTTTAATCTACAAAGATCTCCAACAAGTGCGAAGGAAGGTTTGCTAACTCAAAAATAACTGTTATTGTATCTCTGGTGGATTTGTAAAAATCTACATAATATTTAATAAATCTGGCCTAGGATTTGCTGAAATCTATTTAACCTCTATTAAAAGCGAACAGGAATTTGTTAAAGAGCCTTGTCGGATTCATGTAAACTTTGAAAGAATATCCGACGCTAGAAAAATCCTATTAAACTGTCATGTGTGTTTTCTGTATTTCATTTTCCATCATTGCTGATTACTAATGTCTTTGTGCATAAATAGGAGATTTCTCCTCTGTGCAGAGCCCCCTCCTCCTGCCCTGCTCACTCAGTACTGACATAATTTAGATGCTGGCAAATAAAAATTCACTACTAGAGCGGATGGCAATTTATTCCTACGTTTTAGATCACGTCTCATTGTTTCTGAACCCTTCACCAGGGTGAACTATTTATCTCTATCAATGTTATCGATCTCATTCCAAAAGGGACACTTACCAAGAGAAAAAAAGGGAAATAACCCTTACCTGTGTTACTAGCTGCACACCATACCTGATTAAAACAGAAAGAATTTTAAACATCATATTTACTTTCCACTCTTTATGTTGTTTGTTTATTTTTGCTTCTGTCTGTTTGCTATGTGTGGAATCTCTATAGCATCAAGGGTAGAGAACCACAGACACTCAGTGAAACTAATCTAGCTAGTTTAACTTTGTATTTCTATTCAGTTTCACTTTCTGATTCTCCCACAGTCACCCAATGGTGCTAATACTTGGGTTCCCAGCACTGGAGGGGAATCTTTAACATTGTCAAACACAAACCAAGCACATTTAGGAAGGACTGGACTTCGGTATGAATAATGAGAAAATTCAGAGTAATAATCATAATATCTTTCTAAAAAACCCAAGAGTTTATGCTTCATGGCATAAACCAACCAGTTACCAGTGGGTTAGGAAGAGACTTTCCTTAAAAGCGGGTTATCCCATTAATACTTACAGCAGGATTTTTTGCAATTTTTTCTGAAGCAATTGGTATTGGCCATTGTCAGACAGGGTACTAGACTAGATGGACCAGTCTGGTAATTCTACGTACGTGTGCTGTAACTGAATTTTTAAAGAATCAGGACAACATTTGTATTTGTATTGGATCTTATAAAACTCTTCCTAAAAAAAAAAAAAAAATAGTGGAGGCTAAAAGTTCTCTAGAAGACTGTGTCCCTATAAGTTTTGAAAAACATTTTGGTTGCCTCATAGTCTCCTCTTCTCCAATGAGACTAAACTCAGATCTTTGCTTCAGCCTGGTCTGACCTTGGCCTAGTTAGTGAAGGACAACTGAGAATGTGTTAGGCTCTTGCCACTGGAGATGTAAGTTCGAATCCTGCTTAGGGCAAAAGTGGACATGAGTTTAATGGTCTCACTCTAGTCCCCATTTGTCAACATCACAAAACATCACACAATTTGTCCGGATTGACACTGTCTGCATAGGAGATGTCAGCAGTACAATAGCAGGGAGTGCTGTTGCTCGGAATTGAGGGCTCATCAACCGAATAGCAGGTGGCATTGCAGATCAGGGTTGAAGGAACAGAGTGGTGTGGAAGCCCAGGATTGGAATAGCCAGAAAAAGCAACAGTTCAGGATGGAGTTGCATTGGCTGAGCTGTGAGTGAGGTATCTTGAACAGCCTCTGCCTTTACTATCCCAGGTTCGAGGCAGTGCACGCAGACTCTCACACTCACAAAAATCCAGTAATAAAACATAGTGGTACTATATTATTTAATTGGGAGCTTCTCAGATGCTGCAGTAAGTAGTCTGAGATAGATAGCTTAGCTAATGTGGGTAGGTTAGCACATGGTAGCTAATTGTTAGCTGTTCTGATTGCACTGAGACATAAAGGAATTGATTTATTACAGGGTTTCAAAGAACGATTTTGCTTTCCAGCTGAGCTGCCATGCAGAGCCCAATGTGTTAAGCATTTGAGGCCTTTAATATCAGATAAAATACGTAAGTACCTATTATATTTTAGGATTTGCAGTTAAATCAGAATAGTGTCCCAGTGATTTGAGGGTTGAGATGCCCTAGAGAAATATTTATTTCTAGTGATTGTGGAGTTAACTTTTAGCAATTGCTGTCACAGATGGCACAAGCGGTGTGTATTTTGGGGTATTTTATAGTCTATTTTTCTAGAAACACAGCCCCGATTGTTCCCCTAGTTGGCATTCTCAGTAGACAACCCACGAGGAGGGAATGCACCTGTCACTGCTAGAGACAGTCCCCTCAGGACAGGACCTAGGAACACTGGCAGACAGCTGTATGGGGAGGCTAGCACTGGCGTTATGTGCTGCATCTGTTCTGTGGGTACATCAGGACATCACTCTCCAGAGCCATCAATCCAACACCTTTCCACTCCACTGAATTCACAGGCAAATGTGCTAGGAGGCCTTCCCCAGCTGTAGGCTCCCCACGGGGGTCTGATGTTTGCCCGGTGACATATCCATGGCAGTAAGTGTGAGATAGGTGATGAAAGGGGCAATAGAGCAACATTGACTGGTCTGATCTGCTGCACAGAGTCCCAGAGATCAAACGTAACATGAGCGACTGACTTCCTCCGAAGCACAGGTTGGTTAGTGCTTGAAAACGTTCCTCATTCCGCCCATCCCCTATCAATAAATTGTTACTAATTCATTTTCCGGACCTTTGGAAACAGACCTTCCAGGCCCATACAGTATATTCAGAGAGTGACAAATAGATAACGTCGAGGAAACCTGGAAGTATCACACCATTCTTATCACAGTTAATCTTCCAAGCCAGTTAATCATACAGTCCTTCCAGTTATTAAGGTCCTTTTTAATTTAGAGTGAGAGTGTGTAGTAATTAGCCTTAACCAGGTCATTGACTTGAGGGGAATATACACTCCAAGTACTTACATCCATCTTGTACATTTCCAGAAGGGAGAGCCTTTAGCTTCATATCTCCTCTCTCATCTTCACCTCACAGTAGACTCAAGTAAGGTTAATACTAACCAGGCTTTCCAAGATGGGCTTTTGAACCGCATTGGGTCTGAAAATAAGAGGTTTACTCGCTTCAGGTGTGATTCCCCTCTCATAATATTGGCGTAACTGCATCGATTCCTGGTTTACATCACTGTGAGAGGAGATTCAGCCCACTAAATATACATGGCTGCTATTTTTCCAGTGGTCCCTTTATGATCATTGCAGTGCTATGTCTGTGTTTTTAGTAAAAGGGTTTCTCCCTCCCAACTTCTGCTTGACCCTGCAGAGAAGTTCTAATCATTTGTCACAACCTGCTGCCAGGGAAACAAATGTGATGTCATAGTTTATGCACTGCAGCTTCTAGTGAGCTTTTGTGCACTAAACCATGAGGGCTCTTAGGTGGTTAGCGTGGGTGAGAGGTGACAAACACACAGGAGATGAGTGGATTTATACTAGGCGCTCATATGTTACAAGGGACATACCTGCTGAAGGAGAGGCCCAAACTCCACCCATGCAATTTTGCACCTACATTTGTACATACAGCTTCTGCAGCTACAGGACAAATCAGTTGATTGCACACAAACCTGGCCAGTTGGACGGTGAGCTAGCTGTTTCCCTACACAATCACCCAATTTGCACATGCACTCCCACGCAGGGGTGCTGGAACAATTTGTATAGTGGGGGTGCTGAGAGCCATTGAACCAAACTAAACAATCTATATCAGGGGTTCTCAAACTGGGGGTTGGGACCACTCAGGGGGTTGCAAGATTATTACATGGGGGGGGGTCACGAGCTGTCAGTCTCCACCCGAAACCGCACTTTGCCTCCAGCATTTATAATGGTGTTAAATATATTAAAAAGTGTTTTTAATTTATAAGGGGGTGGGGGTGGGGTTGCACTCAGAGGCTTACTATGTGAAAGGGGTCACCAGTACAAAAGTTTGAGAACCACTGATCTATATGAGGGAAACCACTTCAAGCCAGGGGATGCGGCTGCACCTCCAGCACCCCTGGTTGCAGCACCTATGCAAACAGGAAATGTCAACGTTATATACAGGTTTGGGTAACAACAGCCACTTGGTTCATTGTGCTTACCCAAGCCTCAGATATAGAAGCCTGCTCAATGTTAACTCTGTAAATGCTCTCGTTTGCTTTTCATGCTGAAACGTCTACCTGGGAAGCTTGTCTTTTGGAACCTTTGTTAGTTTTGTTTGCAAAGTCAGCTCTTCTAGAAACGTTACATGGAACATTATCTCGCTTTGCCCTTAGGGAGTTTTGTAAAAGACAAAGGAGATGCAGCCTGGATCCTTCCTCTGACTGGATTTCCCAGTCCTTGGTGATGGTGGTGTTACTACCACTCCCTCCCACCCCCTTTTCCAGTCTTCTGCCAAATATTTGTTTGCTGTGTCAATTTTTTTCCCCAAGGAAAAATGCCTCGTTAATCTTAGCAAATGCTTTTTCCACTTCAGTAGCCTCAGAATTTTCCCTAGAGAGCTGTAAGGCCTTTAAATATATTTAGGTTGCCAGGTTTCTTATGTTTTCTCTCCAGGAAACCAATTTTGCATCTAAGCTCTTGAGAAAGGGCCAGCCTCATCATTTCTTGCACTTCGAAACCATTGTACGACACCTGCACTCCGCCTTCTCCTCCCTCCTCAGTCCCCTTAGGGTGTTAACACTCATCCGTACAGTAACATAGAGCCTAGGCCTGAGTTAAGCTTCTTATCCTCTCCAGGTCTTTCATCCTGCATCCATCATGGACTGTGATGGTGTTTTATGTCTACTGTTCCCATGTGTATTGCTTTACACCAAGCTAGAGAGTCTGAACAGGGTTAAATGTGTCCATAGCTGTATGCCCTTCTCCAGTTCAGAAGCTCCGTGCTGTAACACTGACTGTATTTAGAAATTCTGGAAGAAAAAGGAATGCTTGGGGTTGGCTAGTTGCATATTACCCAGAATTATCTTCCAGTTAAGAGCTATCTCATTTCGTTTCAATATTGTCTGAACTTGATCTGATGAAGAGATAGTGGCTCACCAGGTTTGTGGGGCCAGCCCTGATTCAATTACAACTAGAAACTGATTCCAACTTGTAAATATGTAGACAAGATTGTGTGCAGTGTTTGTTATAGAATCAGCAAATGATTTACATAATACACAGTCCTTGGGCTGGATGCAGGTCCCTTCTTCAGATGTTGGCAAGTTTATAAGCAACACAAAAGATCTTTTTGTGGTGATCTGCAAAGGTAAAAAGTTTACATTGAGAAATAGCTGGATGTTTGGGGAGTTTACAATGGACTAGTAAACTCTACCGAGTTCAAAGAACAGCAATGTTCACTTTATAAAAATGGTGCTTTTTGTATAAGCCAACAACTCCTGGAACCTGTAACTCCCTGGTTCCTAAGTTTATGAATTATTTGTGGGGTCAATAAGATGCGAGCATTATTTGGCTGGGGTAGTGTTTAGACCTTAAATGTTTGTATAACACCTTTTATGCCAGGATCCCAACGTTCTTTTAGAACATTATTATGTAAGTCTCTCAAGATCCTTATTACCTCAAGACAACCCATAGTAGAGCTGGTGAGGTTGAGACACAGAAAGATTTAGTGAGCAAGGATTGGAGCTGGGAATGGAACATAGGAATCCTGGCTCCCAGTCATGTGTTCTAACTACTTGAGCATACTTTATATCTGGAAAAGGGACACAGAACCCCATTGTACCTAGACTGCCTGCCTCTTCTACTAAGCCCATGTATCAAGCAGACACAAATTGTATTTAATTACAGCTGATCAAAATATGGAACTTCTACCCCATGGGAAATTCCAAGATTTCAAAATCTGGTTTCATCCCAAATCAGGATGAAAAGTCAAAATTGCAGAATTTTAAATGAAAAAAAAAAAAGATTCCATTTTGACTTTATTGAAACATTTTGATTAAACTATATTATCCAAAATATATACAAAACATAAGAGCTGGTAACGACCCAAATATCTCTTGGAAAAGTAATACAGCAAAGCACACAATTTCCAGTAATGCACACAATTTCCAGTTCTTGGAATGTATTGGGGACAATATTTTGTTTCAGAAAGTAGAGAAAGTAACCAGGGGAACAGCCATTTTTTACTTTATTCTGACCAACAGGGAGGAATTGGTTATGAATCTGAAGGGGGCAGGCAATTTCGGTGAAAATGATCATGAAATGATAGATTTCAAGATTCTAAGGAAAGAGTTAAAGAATCAGAATGAGGACAAGGGACTCAAAAATTCATACTTTAGCAATATCAGAGAACTGGTAGGTAAGGTCCCATGGGAAGAAAATCTAAGGGAAAAAATAGTTCCAGAGACCTAGCAGTTTCTTAAGAAGACTATTAAAGGCTCAACTGCAAACTACTCTGATGTGAAAGAAAGATAGGAAGAACAGTAAGAGACCAGTAGGGCTCCATCAGGAGCTCTTTAATGCCTTGAAAATCAAAAAAGAAATCTACAAAAAGTGGAAATATGGACAAATTGCTAAGGAGGAGTACAAAAGAATAACACAAGTATGTAGGCACAAAATCAGAAAGGCTGAGGCACAAAATGAGTTACAGCCAGGAAGGGACATAACAGAAAATAAGATGAGGTTCCTTAAATACATTAGGAGTAAGAGAAAGGTGAAGGAAAGTGTAGGTAATCCAGTTAGCAGGGAAAGAGAGCTACTAACTGATGACATCAAGAAGACCGAGGTGTTTAATGCCTATTTTGCTTCAGTCTTCACTAAAAAGGTTCATGGTGACCAGATACTCAACGCAAGTAATATTAACAACAAGGGGGAAGGAAGACAAGCCAAAATAGGGGAAGAACTGGTTAAAGAATATTTAGATAAGTTAAATGTATTCAAGTAATTAGGACCTGATGAAATGCCTCCTAGGGAACTTAAGGAAACAGCTTAAGCAATCTCAGGACCTCGCTTATCTTTGAGAACTTTCAGAGGACATATGAAGTCCCAGAAGACTGGGGAAAGGTAAACATAATACCTATCTTTAAAAGGAGAAACAAAGAGGACTCAGGGAATTATAGACCAATTGGTATAACTCATACCAAAAGATACTGGAACAAATTATTAAACAATCAACTTGTAAGCACCTAGAGGATAATAGGATTAGAAGGAATGGATTTGTCAAGAAAAAGTTATGTTTGTTTGGAATGAATTCCTTCTTTGACAGGAACAATGGCTTAGTGGACAGAAAGGAAGCAGTAGATGTAATAGATCTTGATCTTAGTAAAGGTCTCCGATGCAGTCCCGACATGACACTCTCATAAGCAGACTAGGGACATGTGGTCTTGGTGAAATTACTACAAAGTGGATACACAACAGGTTGAAAGACCATACGTATACAGTAGTTATCAATGGTTCGCTTTGAAACTGGGAGGGCATATCTAATGGAGCCCTGCAGGGGTCATTCCTGGGTCCAGTACTGTTCAATATTTTTGTTAATGTCTTGGATAATATAGTAGAGAGTAGGCTTACAAAATTAGTGGATGGCACACACCTATGAGTGGTTGCAAACACTTTGGAGGGCAGGAGGAGAAACTAAAACTTGACAAATTAGAGAATTGGTCTGAAGTCAACAAGATGAAATTCAATAAAGACAAGTGCAAAGGACTATACCTAGGAAGGAAAAATTAAATGCACAACAAAATGGAGAATAACTGGCTAGGTGGTAGTACTGCTGAAAAGTATCTGAGGGTTATAGTGGGTCACACATTGAACAGGAGCCAAAAATGTGATGCAGTTGTGAAAAAGGCTAATATTATTATGGGGTTTATTAACAGGAGTGGTGTATGAGAGACACAAGAGGTAATTGTCCTGCTATACTCAGCACTGGTGAGGCCTCATTTGGAGTACTGTGTTCAGTTCATGGTGCTACACTTTAGGGAATATGTGGGTAAATTGGAGAGAGTCCAGTGAAGAGCAACACAAATGACAAATGGTTTAGAAAACTTGACCTGTTAGAAAAGGTTAAAAAACTGGGTATGTTTAGTGTTGAGAAAAGAAGACTGAGGAGGGAACCTGATAACAGTCTTCAAATTTGTTAAGGGCTGCTATAAAGAGGACGGTGACCAATTGTTCTCCATGTCCACAGATGGTAGGACAAGAAATAATGGACTTAATCTGCAGCAAGAGCGACTGATGTTGGATATTAGAGAAATTTTTTAAGTTCTGGAATGAGCTTCCAAGGGAGGTTATGGACTCCTCATCGCTGGAAATTTTAAGAACAGGTTGGACAAACACCTGCCAGGGATTGTCTAGGGCAGAGATTGGGAACCTTTGGCACGCGGCCCACCAGGGAAAGCCCCTGGCGGGCCGGGCCGGTTTGTTTACCTGCAGCATCCACAGGTTTGGACGATCGCAGCTCCCACTGGCCGCAGTTCGCCGTCCCAGGCCAATGGGGGCTGCGGGAAGTGGTGGCCAGCACATCCCTTGGTCCACGCCACTTCCCGCAGCCCCCATTGACCTGGAGCAGCGAACTGCAGCCAATGGGAGCCACGATCAGCTGAACCTGCGGATGCTGTAGGTAAACAAATCATCCCGGCCTACCAGCGGATTTCCCTGATGGGCTGCGTGCCAAAGGTTGCCGATCCCTGGTCTAGGGGGATTACTTGGTCCTACCTCAGCACAGGGGGGCTGGACTCGATGACCTCTTGAGGTCCCTTCCAGCCTTACATGTCTATGATTCTATGATACTATATTAAGGATATTGTATTATGTTACATAAAAGTTGAAACAATAACTGATTCCTTTGGGTCTGAAATCGATCTGGAGCCGACGGGTGACTTTCTCGACACGAGACGGACGAGATCCTTCTCAGAACCCTTGACGCATCAGAAGGGAGTTCTTGTGGGAGCCATCTAGCCATCCAGCCTCATAAATCCTGCCAGGCAGTTTTCAGTTCATTCTCCGTAGAGCTGCTGTGAGATAACTCACATAGCAGCCATGGTGAAAAGAGAGACTCATGTAACTATAGTAAATAAATCATCATCATCATCATCATCATGTTTTAACCATTGATTTGTACCCAAATTAGCTTTGTTTTCCCATGTTGTGTAAACTGCTATCATAGCATTATCACTTCTGTGACAACAATGGCCAGACCATCTTAAAGCCCTGTGCTGGGTCCTCTACTCTCCAGTGTGTTTTAAGTCTTTTATTACTTTTATCTTGAGGAAGGGACACTGAGGCAGGGAGTGAAAGCTCCTACTGAGAATTCACTGGGTTGCTACAGTGTATGGTTGCTCCGTTCCTCCCGCTCTTGCCCACTGAATTAATGCACATGCAATACACCCACACAAGGCACAACAGTGTTGTGAGTCCCAGTGTAGACAGCCCATCAGCTGCTGCAGCCATTTTCAACACTGTATTAATTAGACTGGGGTGGAATTTTCAAAAGTGTCTAAGACACTTAGGTGTCTATATCCCATTGACTTTGAATGAGGCGCCTAAGTGCCTGAGAGTGCCATTTTAAAAAATAGGATTTTTGGCTCCTAAGTCGCTTATATGCTTTTGAAAGTGCCATTTTAAAAAATAGGATTTTTTTGGTTAAGTCATGGTGGTTAAGTCCATTAATGGCTATTAGCCAGGATGGGTAAGGAATGGGATCCCTAGCCTCTGTTTGTCAGAGGATGGAGATGGATGCCAGGAGAGAGATCACTTGATCATTGCCTGTTAGGTCCACTCCCTCTGGGGCACCTGGCATTGGCCACTGTCGGTAGACAGGATACTGGGCTAGATGGACCTTTGGTCTGACCCGGTACGACCGTTCTTATGTTCTTATGAAAATTGTATCCCTGATCTCAGCTAGGCCTTTAATCTTTTCCAGTGTGCCCTACAGAAACAAACAGTTGTCTCATTTTAGGCTATTATTATTCAATGTCATAAATACTTTAAAAAATAACAACAATTCCATGGGGTCTGTATGGAAATCAAGAGGAATTTTGTATTTGAATTCTCAATCCACTGTCCAGTTACCTTGACACCCAGTCCCAGGGCCTCAGCCCCTGCACTTTAAAATGCTTATTAAAAACAAAAGAGAAAAATACAGGTGTAATTATAGCAGGAATCCGGTTATTGGGAAACACACAGCAAATCACTAAAATGTTCAGCTTCCATGAAATCTCAATGGTGGCTGTGTAATTTAAACAGGATTCTTAAGCTTGTCAGCATCATTCTCTGTTTCTGGCTCCACTCCTGTTATTTCAGACCACAAGAAGCCAGTCTGCTGCCAGCCCCAATTGCCTTCGGTCGGATTTAAGAGAAGGTGGCTGTTGGAAATGAAGATTAACACTCCAGAGACAGGTGAGATTATCTTGCTGAAGGTTATTGTAGTTCGCATAAAATCAAATATATGTATCTATACACACACACATACACACACACACTAGTATCCAACAGATCTATAGCACAAGGGATGAATAGAAAGCGAGGGGAATTATTTAATCACAAGGACTTCTCCTATTTGTCTAAAAGTGAAGTGGTGTTCTACCCAAATGGAAATGCTTAGGATTCGCTATTGCAGATCTTAAACTTACGAAGAAAAAGGTGTATGTATGTGTCTGTGTGAGAGAGAGGGGCAGACATAGACACATCTGTGAGTGTGTGAGAGTGCGCAGCTCTGTGTTGAATAGAACAACAAAACCAGCAAAAATCCCCCAAACTGTCATCAGCTAGCAAAAAACAAAATGATTTATGATTGTATCCATTTTCATGGACGTGGGTCCAAACATTCCCATATTTGGGGTGTTTGAAATCCAGATCCAGTTTCCAGTCCTTAACTCGTCTCCCACTTGGAAACAGGGATATCGTTTTCTGTTTTGAATATTCAAATTAACTGACTCACGTTTGGGCAGTACTCTGAGATCCTTGGATGTAAGGCACAGCATGTAAAATACCACATACTTCCACATTACTTGATAGATACCTAAGTATTAATAATCACTGCAGAGGAACTGGAGCAGTCCAGATCTCAACTGCCTCGAAGTATGGGCAAGTTCAGATCTAGGGTTTTGATTGGCCCACCGTTGAGATGGGCTAATGCTGAAGCTTATGTCTAAACAGCTCCAAATCTCCAGCCCAGGATTTGGGTTAGTATCCACCTGTACAAAACTAAAGTTACCTGTGTCATTCCAATTGGCTCGGTAATCTCTGATGTTATAATCACACGACCTTTCCCTGAACTGCTCCATTATTGCATGGAATCAAATGGCAGAGTCAAGGGAGCTGTAGAGAACAGAGAATACATGTCTTTTTTCTCTAAAAGCAATACACTCACTGTGTCTGAATTAAATGGGAAAAAGTGGTTCTCTCATCAAATCTGTTGCTGGCCTTCAAATATCTAAAATCCACATGATACTGCAAATCTGTGTCTTAGGCTCTGCATGTGTCTCACGTTCCAGAGTTCTGGAAACAATGCAAACCACGGTAGTTTTGCTCTCCTGGTTACCCTATCTGCACATGCCTGGTTAGGATTATACAATAGCTCATTGAATAATCAAGCAATATTGTGTGTGCAATAAGTAGTCAGTCTCATCTTTCTGTACCAGCCTCAGCAAAACATCAGCTGATTGTATTATTCTAATTTGGGTTGCCGGGAGCCATTACCTTGCACCTACCTTTGATTAGATGAAAGGCTGCATTAAACTGTGCTAATCTCCTGTGGAGAGAATAACCTTCCTGCCTGCAGGGGGTCCCATCTAAGAGAGGAGGTGTAGGAGTGCTAGAGTGGCTGAGAGATCCAATAGGATGAACGAACATGGAGGGTCTGGTTGAAGTGGGCTGGGAGAACCTGCACCCAGTGTAATGTCAGGGGGCACTGAGCAGCTGGGTGGGAGGGATATTGTTTTCTTATATCCCTCGGACACATTTCTGGGTCATCTCTACTTTATATGCATCTTTCTTCAAAGTGTAGCTCTTAAACACATCGGAGTAGCCACTACTCTGGGCTGGCATTAGGAATAACCAAGTCCTTGAAATGGCCACTATACACATCACTTGAGTTCACTTGATCCCAATGAAGCCCTTTTCCTTGAGTACCTCACAGCTCCCCTCCCCTCCTGCTCCTTCCCCCTTCCCCACTGCTCCCCAAGGGTGTGTGTGCAGCTATGTTAGCACAAGGCTGCTTTCTGTGTATCACACTTTAAATGTGAAGTGAGCCCACAGATGTCACAGTGATGGGCCTGGTATAAAACAGGGGCAGGCAGAGAACAGTCTGTCTGGAGAAGCCGCCCCTCCGAGACATTTCAAATGGCTGCTAGCAACACAGAATGGGACACCCTGTGCTTTCTGATGGGGACTTTATATTGGCTTCTTGTTGTTCTCCTGAAATAAAAGTCAGGAAGAATCTGTTTGTGATTTGTGTATAGAACATCCTGATTCTCAGTGTGGCGCGGGCGCAGAGGGGCCAGCTCACTCCGCTGAGCACACTGCACATTCCCCTGCTCTCAGTTCCCTGCACCTTTCTTCATCAGTCTAGGGAACGGCTTGCACACGGCTTGAGGACTGACCACTCCAGTTCATTTTTCAGGGCCACTGACACCGATTTTGGCTTTAGTAACAACTTCAGGCAATTATAAACCATTGTAAAATTCTTTAGTTCATAAAAAGCTCCCAGAATATTAGCTTACATATAATCTTTCTGTTCAAAACCAATAAAAGCTTTGGGCTAGCTGTTTCAGACCCGCAGCAACAAGAGAATTATGTAAAGTCTTTAAGCCACAAACCCTGGTTTAAGCAGCACAATAGATAATTTGAGACTAGGGCTCAGAACCTTGCATGGTGGAGCTCATAGTCTCGGGAACATTTCTGCCATTGAATGAAGATTTGTCCCATGAATAATTATGAATTGTCTCAGATAATCATTTGAGTCATGGTACATTGATCTCATCTGTGTGAAACAAAGACATCCCTCATTTTCTTCCCTCTGTCATATATTCTGTTAAGATACCTTGGTAGTGAACGTGAATAATTCAGATGTGTTTATTTCAACCTCAGAGAGAATCAGAGATAACAGAGGTGGAAATACAATAGCACTCATTTTTACCTGGCATCTAGCATACACTACATCACAGGAAAAGTCATAATGACCCAAGGGCCTGATTTTCAGAGGTGCGCCCATAGGAATCTGCAGCTAAAGAACACCTCTGATAATCAACTATATTGGAAAGACAGATTCTGGGATAGCTGGCTTCAGGTAGACCAGGGGTCGGCAACGTTTGGCACGCGGCTCGCCAGGGTAAGCACCCTGGCGGGCCGGGCCAGTTTTATTTACCTGCTGACATGGCAGGTTCGGCCGATCGCGGCTCCCACTGGCCGCGGTTCTCCATCCCGGGCCGATGGGGGCGGCGAGAAGTGGCGCGGGCGAGCGATGTGCTGGCCGCGGCTTCTCAGCGCCCCCATTGGCCCAGGACGGCGAACCGTGGCCAGTGGGGGCCGCAATTGACCAAACCTGCCGTGTCAGCAGGTAAATAAAACTGGTCCGGCTCGCCAGGGTGCTTACCCTGGCGAGCCGTGTGCCAAACGTTGCCGACCCCTGAGGTAGACCATCACTTGATTCTTCTTATCTTGCCCCCTGTATCAGGGACCACCTGGACACTGGCACAGGAGAAAGTTTTAGAAAAAGTCCAGAGCTGGATTTTGGTTTGGATAAGTGTGCTATTAATAACGGAGATTGGGTTGTGCTGGGCTCACCTAGTGAGACACAGACCTTCCCCCCAAATGGTCAGAGTCTAAATAGGACAGACAGTGAGTAGGAAATAGGACTATGATCTTTTATAGATGGGCAGCTGGGGCAGAGAGAGATGAAGGCCCAGATTTTTAAAGGTGTTCCTGCACTCAGACACCTATCGAATGCACTCAGAACCCCAAAGTGGTACACTCATGGCCACTGCACCTGAGAGGAGGAGATGTAGAGTGCTGGTGGTTGAGGACTCCCTTCTGAGGGGAATGGAAGCATCCATCTGCTGATTGACATGTGTTCGGAAGGTGTGTAGCCTGCCTGGAGCCCACATCCTAGACATTACAGAACAGTTGCAGAGGCCCATCTATCCCTCTGATCAGTACCCCATGCTGCTCATCCACATGGGCACTAATGTAACTGTCAGGTCTGACTTTGAGCAGATCACAGTGACTACAAGGCTCTGGGAGCTAGGGCAAAAGGGGAACAGTTCGTGTTCTCATCCATCCTCTTAACTGAAGGTAAAGGCCCAGGCAGAGACATGTGCATCCTGGAGATGAATGCATGGCTGTGCAGATGGTGTCGATGGGAGGGCTTCAGTTTCCTTGACCTTGGGATGCTGTTCTGGGGAGAAGGTCTGCTGGGAAGAGATGGGGTCCACCCGACCAAGAAGGGAAAGAGTATCTTTGCACACCAATTCGCTAACCTGGTGAGGAGGGATTTAAACTCAGTTCATAAGGGGCATATGACAAAAATCCCACAGGTAAGTGTAAAACAAGGCGACCTTAACAGAGGGTTAGATCTTGAGTGGGACATGGAAAATTACAATAGGGTCATAGGAGCAACAAGAAGAAAATCAGTGGGGGCATCTGCTCAACATCTTAGATGTCTATACAATAATGTAAGAAGTATGGGGAATAAACAGGAAGAACAGGAAGTATTAGTAAATAAGCTAAATTACGACTTATTTGGCATCACAGAGACTTGGCAGGACAAGTCTCATGATTGGAACATTGCTATAGAAGGGTATCGTTTGTTCAGGTAGGGTAAAAGGGGAGGAGGAGTTGCAATATACATCAAGAATACATACACTTCTTCTGAAGTGCAGAAGGAGGTGGAAGACAACCAATAGAGCATTTCTGGGGAAAGATAAAAGGGGTAAAAATAGGACTGATATCCTGGTAGGGGTCTTCTATATACCGCCAAATCAGGAAGAGGAGATGGATGAGGCATTTCTAGAACAAATAACAGAAAGATCCAAACCACAATACCAGGTAATAATGGGAGTCTTTAACTACCCAGATATCTTTTGGAAAAGTAATATGGCAAAACACAAAATTTCCAGTAAGTTCTTGGCATGTATTGGGGACAACTTTTTGGTTTCAGAAGTGGAAGTAGTAATCAGGGGACAGCCATTTTAGGCCTGGTCTACACTAGGCGTTTATGTCGAAGTTAGCGCCGTTAAATCGAATTAACCCTGCACCCGTCCACACTGCGATGCTATTTAGTTCGACATAGAGGTCTCTTTAATTCGACTTCTGTACTCCTCCCCGACGAGGGGAGTAGCGCTAAATTCGACATGGCCATGTCGAATTAGGCTAGGTGTGGATGGAAATCGACGCTAATAGCTCCGGGAGCTATCCCACAGTGCACCACTCTGTTGACGCTCTGGACAGCAGTGCGAGCTCGGATGCTCTGACCAGCCACACAGGAAAAGCCCCGGGAAAATTTGAATTTGAATTCCTTTTCCTGTCTGGCCAGTTTGAATCTCATTTCCTGTCTGGACATCGTGGCGAGCACAGCAGCACTGGCAACGATGCAGAGCTCTCCAGCAGTGATGGCCATGCAGTCTGGGAATAGAAAGAGAGCCCCAGCATGGACTGATCGTGAAGTCTTGGATCTCATCGCTGTGTGGGGCGATGAGTCCGTGCTTTCCGAGCTGCGATCCAAAAGAAGGAATGCAAAGATCTACGAGAAGATCTCTAAAGACATGGCAGAGAGAGGATACAGCCGGGATGCAACGCAGTGCCGCGTGAAAATCAAGGAGCTGAGACAAGGCTACCAGAAGACCAAAGAGGCAAACGGACGCTCCGGATCCCATCCCCAGACATCCCGTTTCTACGAGGCACTGCATTCCATCCTCGGTGCTGCCGCCACCACTACCCCACCAGTGACCGTGGACTCTGAGGATGGGATACTGTCCACGGCCGGTTCCTCAGACATGTTAGGGGACGGGGAAGATGAGGAAGGAGATGAGGAGGGCGAGGCAGTTGGCAGCTCTCACAACGCTGATTTCCCCGACAGCCAGGATCTCTTCATCACCCTTACAGAGATCCCCTACGAAGCGTCCCCAGCCATTACCCCGGACACAGAATCTGGTGAAGGATCAGCCAGTAAGTGTTGTAAACATCTAAACATTTATTTTTAACAAAACAGGAATATTAACAATTAAAAGAATGGGTTGTTCATGATTAGTGTGCCCTAGGCGCTTAACGGTTTAGTAAGGGGCAGTGCAAGTTTTGAAAAGAAATCTAGCAATGTCCGGTTTTCAGTGATTGTCCTGCACAAGCCGCTCTACTGTGTATTCCCTGCTACTGCAGCTACAGTAAAATGCGGTCTATATGTGCGGGGATAGAGCAGTAATCCTCCTGGGACATCTCGATGAAGCTCTCCTGGAGGTAACTTGAAAGCCGTTGCATGAGGTTCTTGGGGAGAGCGGCCTTATTGGGTCCTCCGAAGTACGACACGTTGCCGCGCCACGAGATTATCAGGTACTCGGGGATCATTGCTCTGCACAGCAGGGCGGCATACGGCCCTGGTCTTTGGAGGCTTTCCCGGAGCATTCTCTCTTTGTCGCTCTCGGAGATCCTCATCAGGGTGATGTCGGCCATGGTGACCTGCTTTTAATTAGGTAGGGGAATGTTAGTGTTGGGACTGCTTTCCCGTTCCTTTACAGAACTGTCACCGCTGGTTTGCAGCCACGCGGTGGAGGCGGGAGAGGGGCAGCCGAAAGGGATCATTCCCGGGGACAGCCGCGAGGGGGTGGGACAGGGGCAGAGTTCCCGCTTGCCGGATTGCTGGCAGCAGGGACTGACATTGATTTAAATGTGAAATGAGGCCAGTGGTAATATAAAAGTTTTAAACTGCCACAAGTGTACGGCTTACCATGTCTGCCTGCAACAGAAATTCCGTTGTGCTGCCTCGCTTCTCAAATGTGCTGTTCAAGACCCCAGGCACAGAATGCGAAGGCCGAGAATTCGACCTTGTGCTGAGTGCGCATGTGAAAGGTGCTGTGCATGGTCTTGTTCACAGAGAAAGACTATGTTCTTTGTTCACAACTACATTTATCTTTCAGAGGAATTCACTCCCTTTTTCCCATTTCCACAGCCCCGTCTGCGACTGTCTCACAACCTAGCCTGGAATCACACTCCCAGAGGCTAGCGCGGATTAGGCGTAGGAAGAAGAGGACACGGGAGGACATGTTCTCTGAGCTTATGGCCTCTTCCCAAGCCCAGGCAGCACAGCAGACCCAGTGGCGGGAGAACTTGACCCGAATGCACCAAGCCAACATGGATCGGGAGGAGAGGTGGCGGCAGGAAGACCAGCAGGCGACTCAAACGCTGCTTGGACTACTGAGGGAGCAAACGGACACGCTCCGGCGCCTTGTGGATGTTCTGCAGGAACGGAGGCAGGAGGACAGAGCCCCGCTGCAGTCCATCTCTAACCGCCCTCCCCCGCCACCAAGTCCCATACCCACCTCACCCAAAGTGCAAAGAAGGAGAGGCGGCAGAGTCCCTGCTAACTCTCACTCCACCCCTGCAGAGAGCTCTAGTAGCAGAAGGCTCTCATTTCCCAAAATTTGAAAAGTTCTTTCCTTCCTGCCTGACACAAGCCCACGTCCAAGTTTCACCTCCCAATGCCATGTGTAGTTGATAATAAAAAATTCGTTTCTGTTAACTACTGTTTCAATCATGTTCTTTTGGAGGAGGAGGGGAAAGGGGGTTGGAAATTGGACAGGACAGTCTCCTTTGGCAGGGTACATAGTCGGGGGCAGGCACAGCAGCAGGGCACATACACAGTGCAGTGATGCAGTGACTAGTTGCCCCGGTTAGTCTGGGAGGTTGTTTTGATGTAATGTTGGGGGGGGGTGGGTTGCTCTGTGACTTTGTGGCGGGGGAGGGCAGTTACAGATCTTAAGCGCCGGTCCTTAGACAGGATCACAGAGCCACACAGCATGGGATCTGTAACCGTCCTCCCCCTGCCACAAAGTCAAATAGACCTCCCATACACACAGTCCCGATCAGGAGGGGTGACAGGCTCCGTTGAAACAAGCATCCCACCGCAGCGGAGCCTGTCAATCCTTGAGTTTAGAAGCTGCATTCGCATCACAACACTAGACCCGCCCCGCACCACAGTCTGCGTCCCAGTTTTAAAAAATTCCCGCTAAAACAGTATTAAAGAAAACGGTGTGCTTTAACAAAGTAGAACTATTTTTATTTCGACACGTGTGTTGGAGGGGGGGTGAAGGGGGTATGTAACTGGATAGGATAGTCAACATTACCTGGGTAAAGAAACGGGGGCAGGTTTAGCTTCTCAGTACACAAACTATAAAATCACAGGTTACCCTGCTCACTCAGGAACTTTGCTTTCAAAGCCTCCCGGATGCACAGCGCTTCCCGCTGGTCTCTTCTAATCGCCCGGCTGTCTGGCTGTGAGTAATCACCAGCCAGGCTATTTTCCTCAACCTCCCACCCCGCCATAAAGGTCTCCCCCTTGCTCTCACAGAGATTGTGGAGCACACAGCAAGCTGCTATAACAATGGGGATATTGGTTTCGCTGAGATCACAGCGAGTCAGTAAGCTTCTCCATCTCCCCTTGAGACGGCCAAAAGCACACTCCACCACCATTCTGCACTTGCTCAGCCGGTAGTTGAAGAGTTCTTTTTCAGTGTCCAGGGCGCCAGTATAGGGCTTCATGAGCCAGGGCATTAGCGGGTAGGCTGGGTCCCCGAGGATGACTATAGGCATCTCCACATCCCCAACAGTTATTTTGTGGTCCGGGAAGTAAATACCTTGTTGCAGCCGTCTAAACAGACCAGAGTTCCTGAAAACACGAGCGTCATGAACCTTGCCCGGCCATCCCACGTAGATGTTGGTAAAACGTCCCCTGTGGTCCACCAGTGCTTGCAGCACCATGGAAAAGTATCCCTTTCGGTTAATGTACTGGGTGGCCTGGTGGTCCGGTGCCAGGATAGGGATGTGAGTTCCATCTATGGCCCCACCGCAGTTTGGGAATCCCATCGCTGCGAAGCCATCTATGATCGCCTCCACGTTTCCCAGGGTCACTACCTTTGGCAGCAGTACATCAACGATTGCCTTCGCTACTTGCATCACAACAACCCCCACGGTAGATTTGCCCACCCCAAACTGGTTCGCGACTGACCGGTAGCTGTCTGGCGTTGCAAGCTTCCACAGGGCTATGGCCACTCGCTTCTGTACACTCAGTGCAGCTCGCAACCGGGTGTCACTGCGCTTCAGGGCAGGGGACAGCAACTCACAAAGTTCCAGGAAAGTTCCCTTCCGCATGCGAAAGTTTCGCAGCCACTGGGATTCATCCCAGACCTGCAGCACTATGCGGTCCCACCACTCAGTGCTTGTCTCCCGTGCCCAGAATCGCCGTTCCACGGCATCAACATGACCCATTGCCACTGTGATGTCCTCGGCGCTGGGTCGCCTGCTTTCTGACAGGTCTGTGCTACTCTCAGACTTCAGGACATCACCGCGGTGCCGTAGCCTCCTCGCCTGACTTTTCTGCATCTGCCTCAGGGAAACCTTTATGATAAGCTGCGAAACGTTGAGAGCGGCCACAACTGCAGCGATGGTCGCAGCGGGCTCCATGCTCGGAGTACAGTGGCGTCCGCGCTGTCAATGACTGGAAAAGCGCGCGAACTGTTTTCCCGCCGGCGCTTTCAGGGAGGGAGGGCGGGAGTGATGGACGGATGACGACAGTTTCCCAAAAGCACCCTCGACTCATTTTGTTACCCAGAAGGCATTGCCGGCTACACCCAGAATTCCAATGGGCAGAGGGGACTGCGGGAACTGTGGGATAGCTGACCACAGTGCACCGCTTCGAATGTCGACGCTATCACCGTTAGTGTGGACGCACAAAGTCGAATTACTGTCCTTAGTGTGGACACACACGTTCGACTTTGCAATATCGATTACAAAAATTCGATGCAAGTAAAATCGAACTACTCTCGTAGTGTAGACAAGGCCTTAGACTTCATTCTAATCAAGAAGAAGGTGGTGGCAAATCTGAAGGTGGAAGGCAATTTGGGTGAAATTGGTCACGAAATGATAGATTTCATGATTCTGAGGAAAGGAAGGAGCTAGAGCAGCAGAATAAGGACAATGGACTTAAAAAAAAGGCAGATTTTAACATTCTGAAAGAACTGGCAGGTAGAGTCCCATGGGAAGAAAATCTAAGGGAAAAAGGAGTTCAGGAGAGCTGGCAGTTTCCCAAGAAGACAGTATTAAATGCACAACTGCAAATTATTCTGATGTGAAAGAAAAAACAGTGAGGCACCAATAAGGCTCCACCAGGAGCTCTTTAATGCCTTGGAAATCAAAAAGAAATTGACCAAAAGTGGAGACATGGACAAATTGCTAAGGAGGAGTACAAAAGAATAGCATAAGCATGTAGAGACAAAATCAGAAAGGCGAAGGCACAGAATGAGTTAACCTAGAAAGAGACATGAAAGGCAATAAAAAGAAGTTTTATAAATACATTAGGAGCAAGAGAAAGATGAAGGAAAGTGTAGGTACTCTGCATAGTGGGGAAGGAGAGCTAATAACATCAAGAAGGCTGAGGTGTTTAATGCCTATTTTGCTTCAGTCTTCACTAAAAAGGTTAATGGTAACCAGATACTCAATGCAAGTAATATTAACAAGCAGGGGGAAGGAACACAAGCCAAAATAGGGGAAGAACAGGTTAAAGAATATTTAGGTAAGTTAAATGTATTCAAATTGGCAGGGGCTGGTGAAATTCATCCTAGAGAAGTTAAGGAACTAGCTGAAGAAATTTCAGAACTGTTAGCAATTATCTTTGAGAACTCCTGGAATACAGGTGAGGACCCAGAAAACTGGAGAAGAGAAAGTATAGTGCCTATCTTTAAAAGGGGGAACAAAGAGGACTCAGGGAATTATAGACCAGTAAGCCTACCTTCAATGTCTTGAAAGAAACTGGAAGATATTTAACAATCAATTTGTAAGTACCATATGGATAATAGGGTCATAAGGAATATCCAGCATGGATTTGTCAAGAACAAATCATGCCAAACCAACCTGATTTCCTTCTTTGGCAGGGGTAATGGTTTAGTGGGTAGGGGGAAAGCAGTAGATGTGATATATCTTGATTTTAGTAAAGGCTTTTAACACAGTTCCTACATGACATTCTCATAAGCAAACCAGGGACATGTCGTCTAGATCAGTGGTTCTCAAACTTGGGACGCCACTTGTTCAGGGAAAGCCTCTGGTGGGCTGGGCTGGTTTGTTTACCTGCTGCGTCCGCAGGTTCAGACGATCGCAGCTCCCACTGGCCGCGGTTCACTGCTCCAGGCCAATGGGAGCTGCAGGAAGCGGCACGGGCCAAGGGACATACTGGCCACCGCTTCACGCAGCCCCCATTGGCCTGGAGCGGCGAACCGCGGCCAGTGGGAGCTGCGATCAGTGGAACCTGCAGACGCAGTAGGTAAACAAACCGGCCCAGCCCACCAGGGGCTTTCCCTAAACAAGCGGCGGCCCTAGTTTGAGAACCACTGGTCTAGATGAAATAACTACCCTTTGAATATGGGCTTTCAACCAGCTGTCTACCCACATTATAGTAATCAATGGTTCGCTGTAAAACTGGGAGGGCATATCTACTGGGGTCCTGCAGAGATCATTTGTGGGTCCAGTACTATTTAATATGTTCGTTAATGACTTGGCAAATGGAGCAGAGAGTATGCTTATAAAATTTTCAGATGACACCAAGCTGGGAGAGGTTGGAACTGAGTTGGAAAGACTTCAAAACCAGACTCTTTCATGAGAACAAAAACAAATCTGTTGTTGGCTGGTCTGACAATACAATACATGGAAGGAGGCATTTTGCATGATATTTTAGCACCATCATCCCAGCCAGAGATGCACTCAGACACCAATGCTAACTCGCTGTTTTTACATCCTTGGTTCTAGTTCAGTTTTAAGAGTGAGTGACCCATTTGGGTTGGCTCTTATTCTATCTGAACCTGACTTCCAGACCTTATATAATAGGCCGTTTACTCTCTTTCATTAATGAGGAAATGACCTATAGTTAACAGATGGATGAATTGGCCCCTTTAAGTGAAAATCAAAGCAATTAACAGAGCAACTTCAAAAGACAAACTGTTTTTTAGGACTCAACCACTTAAAAGCTCTTAATACTGTATTTGGATGCCAAATATTGGTAGAGATAAGCAGGGAAGGCTGTAAATGAAACACAACTGATAGCAGCAGCTCTGGCTGTACTTTCTTGATGTGGAAAGAGGAAGGTCCTTATTTTAGCAACGGGGAAACCACACATGTTTCAGGATCTTGGGTGGGCTCAGTTAACCATCCAGAGGTTCAGATCTGTATCCAAAATGTTGATTGTTTCATCCCCTTAGGTTTGCAAAATTGGGCTGGAAATCAGACGGAAACAGACGGTCTCCTGTTATAAAGTCAGGAGTCCAATTCGAAAGGTCTAGGCTGGAATATCGTGGAAATAGCTTTTTGCTTGTTATTTTGGCAATTAGGCTCCTGGTTCAGGAAGCGCAGAGGCAGCAGCAAAAATGAATAATAATTCAATAAAATAGTGATCCAGACTTTTCTGAACCAGAATGAGATTTGCTTCCAAGCTGAGTTAAAAGCTTGGAGAAAAGCTTGAGGAGGTTTCATATTTTATCCCATCCTTAACTGTTACCTCACAGACTGGCAAAGAGGGAAATGGAGTCTGAGTTGGGAATATAGTATGGAAACACAAAAACTGTTACTAACAGAAGCAAAGAGACTCTAAACTATCTGCATTGTGTCTTCAAAGTATCAACCTGATGTCAAAAGCACCAGGCCCCTCATTCTTAGCTCACAATGGTTTTGCATTGCTGCAGTTCCATGACTACAGTGGAGTTACTCCTGATTTACACCTGAGTGAGAGTCCAGTCAGGACCAAGACCTGTAACTACTTCTGAATGGATACATTGGGCTTGATCACCAGCGCCACGCAGCTCTTGGGGCACCGATGAACTTGCAGAGCGCTGCAGGTGTGTGCTGAGCACCTTGTGGAGCAAGATGTGATCTAATGCTAGTCCATGCAGCAGGAGACATGCCTTGTGGAGAGAGGGTGCACACTTCACAGAGGAGCACATGGCTCCACAGCAGTGCCGGGAGGGGGATTCTGTCTTGGGTCTCCTCTCCAGAGGGCTGAGGGGAGGACTCCATGGGCTGGTCAGCCCTCAGGCATGCCCCTTCTCCAGCAAGGCTGCCTGTGTTTGGGGCAATAGAGTTCATAGTGCAGCTGCTGGGTCTCTGCAGGACCCTGATCGTGTGGAAAGCCCCCATGCTTGCAGTAGGCAGAAGGGAATTTTTTGGAGAGGAGGTTTTCACATGCGCTCATTGTCTCGTGGATCATGCGTTCACAAAGGAGTGAGATCATGCCTCAGCCCTGTCCATTACCATGTCCCTTCTGCTCCCCACACACTCCTGCAGAGCTCAGTGTGTATGGACTACTTCCACTATGTGGTGGCTATGTATGTATAGCTCAAAATATTGGGCACAGCTGGGAACTTGCACCAGCAGAGATGCTGTGCAGTGCTCAGTGCTGTTGCAGATCCCAACCCTTTATGCCACGGGTAGGCTCAAGCCCGTATTGGGTGGAATCCCAAGCACACTGAAGTCAACATCAAAACTCCCAGTGGTTTCAGTGAGGCCAGGATTTCACCCATTGAGTTCTCTAGTCAATCAGCACCTTGCAGAAGTTCTCGGCACCTGGCAAAATCAGTCCCAATGTGAAAAATCTCTCTTTGTTTTGGCCGAAGGATGATGTCCTGATGCGCTGACTGCTGAAGCAGAATCAGGAGCATGGGTTCTTATAAGCAGCATATTGTCCAGAGGCTGAAAAAAGAAGACCTGCAAAAAAAAGGCAAAGAATGCACTCTGCCCTTTACTCAATTTCATTTCATTTTTCTTAGATACCTGTAAATTAGGATAAAACCATCTAAAAGATTCATAAGAGCAAATTGGAAAAGCATTAATGAATTCAGCATTAGTAACAGGTTTCCAAGCAACAGAACATTTTGGCTGAGTATTAACACTAGTTGCAAGGAGGAAAAAAAAATCAGTCACAAGAACAACCTCAATGCCAGTGAACTAAGACTATGCCCCTTGACAATGTCTCAAGCATGAGCTACTTTGGATAAGGTTAAGGGAGATTTTTTTGTTGATTGTCTGATCTCCAATCATTTTGGAGTGAACACTCTCTATATTTTATTACTACTACAATTAATTATTAGGAATATGTGTAATACAGCTTCTGACAAGATCAGGGGCCTTGCAAGAAAACGACCCAGGGCCTATTGTGCTGAACACTGCACATATTCTCAGGGGCATACGGTCCCTGCCCCTGGAGAGCTCACAGTGTCAATTAAGATACAGTCTATGAGCACAGCAAACCTACAGGGAAAATAGAAGGGTAAGAGGCTGAGATTATTAGGGAGGTCGAGAGTAACAATAAAAAGGATTGTGAAGTTATTGAGCTAGCTAGTGCATAACTTGATGGGTCTCAATGATCCCAAAGGCCTAGCTATAGCTGTAGATGAGATATAGATATTGTAGAGATACTGGTCATTGTTGGGATAAGTGAAATGAGCACTTTTCTCTTGTTGGATCACTTGGGCATCAGTGCCTAAAAGGCAGCCTGTCTGGGATCCACTGTCTGGGATCCACTGGCAGTCAGGAACTCAGGGGGAGCCATTAAAGCATAGAGGCATTGGGACTCATGGCCTGGACCTTCTCCACATTGCGCCAATCTCACTGACACAGCCCTCACAACAAACAACTCAACTGCAAGTAATGGGACTGATTCATCATCACACATTGGCTACCCTGGTGATGTAAAGCACCTGCAAATACAGCTCGAATGCTCAGTGCTCTCTGGCTGCTTTCGTGTGCCGGCGAATCTGCCCTTAAAAGTTAATCCTTAAAAAAATTATTTAAGGCTGATACCATCTATCTTGCAATCCTTAAAAATATTGCATGAAAGCGCTTTCTTTGGTTTTCTTCTCTAGTGTTCATGTTATGAAATTTTTATAATTAAAAACAAAACACACACAAAGGAAACAAACCAAAAAAACCCACCACCCTCGGGAAATTCCTAAACAAAAAATTGTGTTAAAATGGAATTAAGGTTGAGAGTATGTATCAGTAATTTAGGGGCAAAAAAAAAAAACAATAATCAGAAGGATGTTGCAATTATCCCCAAACCAAGCATTACAAACCCAGGAAATTCAGAGTTATGCATACTTAAAAGAAATCCTAACATGCTAGGATAAGAAATACACAGCTGAGGAACCCAAATAACCTTAACTCTGCCCTATAGTGATGGCATGAGGGGGAAAATGTGGAAAAAATCTAATGTGTATTTACAAATCAGTTTAATGTAATGGGGAACCACAAATACTAAAATGCTTTGATCATAACCTTATGGTTATTGCATGGCATTGCTAGAGGGCAGCACTAAGGTTGCTTGGGTGCCTTGATTGTGTATTTCTTACCTTAACACATTTGGAGTTCCAGCCCTGGGACTAGAGATATTTGCCCAGTGCTGGTGGGAGACAGGATTAGAGTGGGATTTGGGTTTTGTTTATTCTACTCCGATTTCTCCCCTTCCCTTTTTTGTTCCCTTGACCCCAGTGAACCTATCAATCTCCCGTTGTACTTCAACTCCCTTGATACGGACAATGGTGGGAAGATGCTGCATATCTTCAAAGAGTCGGCCAGCACCTCTTCCTCTGTCAATGCAAACACCAGCACTGTCAGCTCTGCCGGATATATGGCCAGAGTGGGACCTAGGATCAGGTGCATTAGACAGAATCAGGAAGATGATTGGCACTCAGATGGGTGAAGTAAAAGCCTGCGCGGGGCAGGGAAAAACACCCATCCTGTCCGAAGCATATGTTATGGGCATGATAGGATTCATCATGTAACAAGCACTGTTTCACTGGGGGGTGGGTGACTGGGCAAGAAAATGGCAGATGAAATTCAGTGTTGATAAATGCAAAGTAATGCACACTGGAAAAACAATCTCAACTACACATATAAAACAATGGGGTCTAAATTAGTTGTTAGCACTCAAGAAAGAGATCTTGGAGTCATCATGTTTAGTTCCCTGAAAAGAACTACTCAATGTGCAGTAACAGCCAAAAAAGCGAACAAAATGTTAGTAACTCTTAGGAAAGCGATAGAAAAGAGAGAAAATATCATAATGCCACCATACAAATCCATGGTATGCCCACACCTTGAATGCTGCCTGCAGTTCTGATTGCCCCATCTCAAAAAAGATAGATTAGAACTGGAAAAAGTACTGGGAAGGGCAAAAAAGATTATTAGAGTATGGAACAGCTTCCATATGAGGTAAGATTTAAAAGACAGGAACTGTTCTGCTTGGAAAAGAGGGGATATGATAAAAGTCTATAAAATCACGAATAGTGTAGAGCAAGTGAATAAGGAAATGTTATTTACTCCTTCACATAACAGAAGAACCAGGGGGTCACCCAATGAAATTAATAGGCATCAGCTTTAAAACAAACAAAAGGCAGTACTTCTTTGCACAACATAGTAATCCTGTGGAACTCATTGCCAGGAGATGTTGTGAAGGCCAAAATTATAACTGGGTTCAAAAAAGAAATAGATAAGTTCATGGAGGATCGGTCCATCAATAGCTATTAGCCAAGATGGTCAGGGATGCAACCCCATGCTCGGGTGGCCCTAAACCTCTGACTACTAGAAGCTGGGACAGGACGGATCACTAAACACATTTTCCTGTTCTGTTCATTCCCTCTGAAGCATCCGGCACCAACCCCTGTCAGAAGACAAGATACTGGGCTAGATCGACCGTTGGTCTGACCCAATATGGCCATTCTTATGTTCTTATGTTACTTGTCCTCCACGTGGAACTAACTCTCCAGTCACGACAACAACCACACTTGCACCTAAACCTTCCCTCTAATAGGCTCCAAGAGAACAAGCAGCATGGCACCTGAACTGTGTTCACTATTGGCATCAATCATCCCCTTATCAAATGTACTCTGTGTACCAATCAAGGGAAACAAGCATTGCCTGGATCCGGTTGGCAGGGCTATAATTCTCAACCTTGTGCCCGCGCTCTGTTGCATATTAGATTAGACCATCATACCAGAGAGGAAGCACCTTCTGCATTGTTTGCAAACAGCAAGAATATTAACAGTGGTGGAGAATAACAATGGTAACTTGGGAAGTGTAAGGGCCTGGGGATTCAGCTGGTAAACAGCTTTCTCTGGGGAGCAGTAAGGGAAACAGACGGACTCAGAAATTTACAGGCCTCTGCATTTAACACTAGATGAAGCAGATCTTCATTAAAAAGGTTGATGAGACAAATTATACTTAGCCTGACAGCTCTTTGGGACAGGGACTGTCTGTATAGCACCTAGCATAATGGGATCCGGGTCCATGACTAGGGCTCCTAGCTGCTACCACAATACAAATAATGAATAATAATAATGGTTGACCCTTGGAGGGTGTGGTAGAAAGGGGTGGCTGAGAGAGAGGCTGCAGAGAGCAAATTCACATGGACATTTTGTGAATGGGTTTTGTTCACATTGGTGTTTCAGAGCATCCATATTCACATAGGAACTAGAGGATTCATGTGTGAACAAGAGGGTGGGTTATTTGGTATTTATCCTTCAAATGTTTCAAACTCCCAGCCAGGGAGCAGAAATATGACCCTGTGACTTTGATGACCCATCACACATCACAAATAATAAATTGTGAAGTGGTCAAAGTGAATCGTGCACAACCAACCAATAGGCTGGGATTTATGCCCATAAACTGTATCCTTATTAATTACCAATGGTGATGAAGTTAAAGAAATTCAAAAGCTACCCAGGAACTATTCATGAACAGGAAAAGGGCCAAATTCATAGTTGCTATTGTTCACATGGAATAATTCCACCAGCTCTATTAAGAGCTGAGTTTGAGCCCCAGATTTTGTGTTTCATTTCACAGGAGAAGGATGGGCGGTGCGGTGCCTTTTCTCTTGCATTATGTATGCATTATACTCTCCGTTCACACGACTAGGTGGAAATGAGTAACTTCTCTGCAGATGTCTCCTTATTTAATAGGATTAATTAATATTTCTGCCCGTGTTGAGCCGCTTATAGGAATTAAAAAATACAAGATTGTGGGCCTCAGACATGGATTATGACTGCAAACACGGAAAAGAAAAAAGGCCTGGTACTACTTTAACACTGACAACAAAAGTCACCCTTAGATGAATTAGCGATAAACTCCTGGGGAAGACTCCAGCTCCATATGGTGATATTTAATATCAGTCACGTAGAGTCGGCCAAATCAACTCAACATTCTGCTGTATCTATGGGACCCAAGGTTCCCTATTTAGCATTCCTCTATGATGTCCATGAAACATTGCAATTGTCTCTCCCGATATAAATAAATAACCCCAGAGTGCCAAATAGGGGGTGGGGACGATAAATTCTTAAGCAACACCAGTCACAGGAGTATTACATCAACTGAGCTGTGGCTGTGATTTAGTGGTACTAATGAGCTTAGACAGAAAGAGCCTCCTATAGGCACAGATCAGTAGCCTCTGTCCCAGCTGACAAAAAGCATGTGTTCCAAGAGTCTGCAGGAGTTCACAGAGTCCCAGTGTCTCTGGCTCACTCATTCCTACATTAGCAGTTTGTGCTCAAAGAACAACTCCAAGGAGGGATGTGTCACTTCCTTCAAACAAAGGATAGCACTGAGCCTCAAAGTTAGGGTCTGGAGCCAGAGCTGATGGTCACCAGAGTTCAAGGTGTATGGATCTGAGGTTTTGGCTTCAGGCTGAGCTCTACTCAACGGAGGGAGGTCATTTTCTGGGAGCTGTCCTATCCTGGAGATCTGAATTTGAATCCTTCCAATGTCACTTAGTGCATGAACCAGGCTCTGCCATCTCTGTTTATCATGCTGTTTGCTGGAATAGGTACCTGGTTGTGTTTCTATAATGTAATTTTTTTTACGAGGATCAGTTGTTGGTCTATCCCTTAACCCCCAACCTGGAGGATACATGGGCTGCTTTTGGTCTGGTCTCCACTCTTTGACCAGTCTGGCTTGGTCGGCTGTGCCAGGAGTTAAAACTCCCACGATGTAGCTCTGGGTCCTTGGACACACAAACCATCCCATACATCAAACTGAAGTCTCCAGGGAAGGTTCCCAGATAGATGAGCTTTTAAAGCAGTGATACTAGCGACCTCAGTGGTTCAAGAGCCAAACTAGCGACCAACATGACCCAACAGAGCCACAGTTGTGTGAATTCATTGTTTCATTTACTAGAGTGCTATATAGTCACATTTAAACAGTGTGATGGGGAAATATTTAGTTTATATATTATTCTCAAAGCAAAATGACTGACCAAGTATTATTATTTTATCAACGACAATTGGTTAATAACATAGTAAAAGCATCCTGATTGGTCAATAACTTAGATTGGTTACTAATTAAATCACACAGCGTTTTAATATCATGTGTTGCAAAGAGCTGCAGGAGACACGTTAAAGAGCCACTTGCGGCTCATGAGCTCAGTCGGAGTATCACTGCTTTAAAGCCTGTCTAAGACAAGCTGAGAGAAAGTTGCCCCCCCTCCATTTCAGAAAAGGCAGTAGGTACCAGTTAGAGTGTTCCCATTTGATATTCCTCCCCGATGTTTACAGCCTAAAATAACCTCCGCTGGGTGAACATCATTGTGTTTGGAGAAGCAGCTGAAAGCCTAGAGCAGGGATGGCCAGAGTGGCTCTCAGGCATCCTGTCCCAATCAGAACTGGCTGGAATTGTCTCACTGATGGATGGAGTTCTCCCCATCCCATCTTCAGTTATTGCTAAACCATCCTGGCCAGAGGCGATTTACCCCTTCAGGCTCATAAAAATCATACCAAAGAGTCATTTTTGGCCGCTGGAATGAATGGGATGAGTCAATCATTTTCAGAAATGTTGCCCTGGGAAAGGCTATCCAGGTTCCCATACAAGCTCTTCCCCCCCACCTCCCCCATTGCAAAATACTCAAGCCGAACCTGGCGTTACGCTATCAGCATAGTGCTCAGGAACAAAATAGAAACACTGCCAGAGGAGCACATGTCATCTGCACTTGTTTGCAAAATAGTGTTGCCTCCCTCCCCTAAATGTGGTTCTGATGGGAAAGCAAAGGAATACAAGCCCCTGCTCCTCTCTGTATGCATATGGAACCCGATACATGAGGTTTATCGCAGGCTCATGAAGGACATTTCTGTGGGAGCCCCCTTGTTAAAATACTGGCAGTACCTCTGATCTGAACTCTCCAAATCTCTTGAGTCTGCAAAATTGGCCTGGTAATTCACAAGGACAGACTTTTCTGTGAGATTTTCAGCCCCAGCCCTGATCCCAGCCAGACTAGAAACCCTTGGGAACAGCTTGTCTTGTGATCTTAAATCATTTATGCCTCTGGATGGTTGGAACCAAGCAGTGCAGAGGCAGCAGCCACAGAAGAAACAAAAGTTATCAGGACATTTCTGCACTACAAGAAAGCTTGATTCTGTTTCAGTCTCCAGTCTGGGACAAAGGTTCCAGTCAATTTCTGTTTTATTGCCCCTATGTGCAGATGCACATACACACACAAATACACACATGCACAACAACACACTCACAATATTCATAAGAGCAGCTTTCCCTGGCCTGGCCTAAGTCAACTTCTCCTTCAGCTTAATACTACACCAAAGTCGATCAAAGTTTGTCGTCGTGGCAACGATTGAGCTATAGCAATCTAACATCTTGAGCAGAACGCCACTAGCCGCCACCTTCAGCCCCCAACTGAAACCTCTCCAGCGCATCATCAAAGATCTACAACCTATCCTGAAAGATGATCCCTCGCTCTCACAGATCTTGGGAGACAGACCTGTCCTTGCTTACAGACAATACCCCAAACTAAAGCAAATATTCGCCAGCAACCGCACACCATACATCAAAAACACTAACCCAGGAACCTATCCTTGTAACAAAGCCTGATGCCAGCTCTGTCCACATATCTATTCAATCGACACCATCATAGGACCTAAGCACATCAGCCACACCATCAGGGGCTTGTTCACCTGCACCTCTGCCAACGTGACATATGCCATCATGTGCCAGCAATGCCCCTCTGCCATGTACATTGGCCAAACTGGACAGTCTCTGCAAAAAGAATAAATGGACACAAATCTGACATCAGGAATCATAAGATTCAAAAACCAGTGGGAGAACACACCTTCAGGTCTGTCACTGAGTGATTAGAGAGGTTGAAGTTAGTTTTGCAACAAAAAAACTTCAAAAACAGACTCCAAAGAGAGACTGCTGAACTCGAATTAATATGCAAATTAGACACACTTAACTTAGGCCTAAACAGAGACTGGGAATGGTTGGGTCATTACACTAATTGAAATTTTTTCCCCCCATGTTAAGTTCTCCTCACACCAGGGGTCGGCAATGTTTGGCATGCAGCTCGCCAGGATAAGCACCCTGGTGGGCCAGGCCAGTTTATTTACCTGCTGACGCGGCAGGTTCGGCCGATCGCGGCCCCCACTGGCCGCAGTTCGCCGTCCCGGGCCAATGGGGGCGGTGAGAAGCGGCGCGGGCGAGCGATGTGCTGGCCGCGGCTTCCCGCCACCCCCATTGGCCCGGGACGGCGAACCGCGGCCAGTGGGGGCCGTGATCGGCCGAACCTGCTGCGTCAGCAGGTAAATAAAACTGGCCCGGCCCACCAGGGTACTTACCCTGGCGAGCCGCGTGCCAAACGTTGCCGACCCCTGCCTCACACCTTCTATGGTCATTTCGATTATCACTTCAAAGTTTTTTCTTCTGTTGCTACTGATAGCTCATCTCAATTGATTGGCCTCTTACAATCGGTATGCGTATTTCCATCTTTTCATGTTCTCTGTATGTATAAATATCTTCTGTCTGTGTGTTCCACTCTATGCATCTGAAGAAGTGAGCTGCAGCCCACGAAAGCTTATGCTGAAATAAATTTGTTAGTCTCTAAGGTGCCACAAGTACTCCTGTTCTTTTTGCGGATACAGACTAACACGGCTGCTACTTTGTATCTTGAGCAGTGTGTATGTATCACCAGTGCCCTCTACTGGGTGGGAATGTCTGACCCTCTCAACTCTATGTGGGCGACCTTCTGGTCTCTGTAATCCCACAGAGCTACAGCATTATTACTGCTACAGGTAACAGAGAATCCCAGTTAGTTCAAGGCACTGGGGCCTGTAGTTTCAGACATAACTTCTGTTTCCTCAGAATAATGTATGCAGCTTTGCAAGGGAGTGTCATGTTAGTAGCCAGTCATTAACTGGTTACAACAGGCCCATCGTTATGTGAACCACCACGTGGCTGGATCAAATGATAAACTAAAAAAGGACTGAAAGGGAGGGAGTGGGCACACAGAGGAGCAGTTAGGGAAAGCGGCCTGGGAAAACGATGGAAACCTTGTGGGGAAAGTGAGATAAATACATTCCTGTTTCAGCAGAGGAACTACTAAAGGGCAGTCTTGCTGCAAGGTAAAGGATAAAACATACACTAGGCTAAATACTGGAGTCTTCTCTCAAATGAAACGTCCATTAATTACAGCGGTGGTGGTGGGGAGTTGTCAGAGTAAATAATGATGTAAATAATGATGTAAATAATAAACTGCAGAGAAGAGAGGACACTTCCTGAGTTTTCATTTGCAGAGTTTCCTTAGAATTTCTCCACGAGCACAGAATGCTTTGCTGCCTTCTGTCCACTCCCTGGAGTTGCAGAGCTAAGTAGTATTTCTGTCATTCATTATTACTATTATTACTCCCTTAAACCAGGGGTGGCCAACCTGAGCCTGAGAAAGAGCCAGAATTTACCTATGTACATTGCCAAAAAGAGCCACAGGAATATGTCAGCAGCCCCCCACCAGCTCCCCCACGCCGCTCCCAACACCTCCTGCCCACCGGCAACCCTGCAGATCAGTGCCTCCCCCTCCCTCCCCGCACCTTGCGATCAGCTGTTTCATGGCGTGCAGGAGGCTCTGGGGGGAAGAGGGAGGAGCGAGGGCACGGCAGCTCAGGGGAGGGGGCGGAAAGGGGTGGAGTGGGGGCAGGGCCTGTGGCAGAGCCAGGAGTTGAGCAGTGAGCACCCCGCCCGGCACATTGGAAAGTTGGTGCCTGTAGCTCCAGCCCCAGAGTCGATGCCTATACAAGGAGCCGCATATTAACTTCTGAAGAGCTGCATGTGGCTCCGGAGCCACAGGTTGGCCTCCCCTGCCTTAAACCATGGATCTTGGGGAGACCAGCAGAGGGACTGGTCGATTGCCAGGCCCCAAAGGCTCCTGGACAGAACAGTTTCTGCAGGAACCTTACTTCTAGGTTTTCCCCTACTGGACTGTTCCCAGAAACCTCCACCTCCAAAGGAGAGTTACACAACTCAGAGGGCAAGTCAAATAAATAGTCACTCTCTCTGTATCAGCATCTGCTAGATTCCCCTATAGGAGTTAGGGTGGTGGGAGAATCTGAAAGAAACAGCCAACTCCCTCTGCCTTTCTTCTCCCCTTCTTCCCATGCTGCAGAACTGGAAACTCATTTGTCTGACACAGAGAGGGATTCAGCAACCAAGGAGTATACAACAAAGGTGCACCCTCTTCTTCTGTGCTCCTCTTGCCAGGCCTGGCTCCATGATCTCAGGACCCCCTCTGCTCAAGTTACCCGTATGAAGGACTTCAGGAACGGACTCCTAATGAGTGTAATTATGGCATGAAAGGAGAAGTGAAATGCAGTTCACCTGGCAGTTGCATTCACAGAGGCCATGATCACTGGAAGCAGTGAGCTGCACTAGTTCTGCTTTGTAGAGCCTTGAACAATGAAGCCAGGGCCGGCTCCAGGGTTTTGGCTGCCCCAAGAAGCCAAAAAAAAAGCCGCGATCGTGGGGGAGGTCCTTTGCTCCAAGCCAGAATGAGGGACTGTCCACCGAATTGCCGCCGAAGAGCTCGACGTGCCGCCCCTCTCTGGAGTGGCCGCCCCAAGCACCTGCTTGGCAAGCTGGTGCCTGGAGCCGGCCCTGAATGAAGCACAACATTTCCCAGGAAACACTTCATGTTTTTATTAGCTGCCCTGGGCTGAAACCTTAGTCTTCACTCCCAGTGCCGGTAACACATCAAGGGTAGCCATCAAGATGTTGCTTGCTTCTCCCTTCTGCTTCCCCCAGCACATGCTAATTGCTAACTCTCAGTAGAGTCCATATGGACCCTTTTTACTTAAGGGGGAAAAAAACAAACCAAATTCCCAAAGTTTTATAACAATGTTTTGTTTTTTGGGGGGGGGAGTTGTCTTTAATCCATGTTAGCTTCAGAAATGCAAGGCTGTATATATGAAAGCTGCCTCCAATCTATGCACAAGCCATTAAAAGAAAACTTTCCTGACCCCCGTCCTGGGTAGTAACTGCTCACAGCCACAATTAGCAAGGACCTTTGGCTGCCTCCATATCATTGTGTGTTTTGTTTCATTTTATGAAAAGGAATAAAAAAATTAATCACTGATAATTTAGGAGGGAAACATACCAAATAGATGGAGCAAAAGCAGGATGGGGGCAGAGAGGGCGGTTGGTACTGTTGTCTTAAAATTGCAAGGAAGAACAAAGTTGACAAAGTACATACTTTTTCCTCCTCTAATCCCGGTTGATGGATAATAACTGGCACAAAATAATCAATCAGGGACATGGCCCAAACATATCCAACAAAGGAGCCTTGGTAAATCGACAGTGCCTGCACAGGGCCTTTTCTGAAGCCCACTGAAGTTAAGTGGAGTCTTTCCTTTGTCTGCTTCGGATCAAGCCCATGGATTCCAGCTCTGGAGTCAAATGCACAATGAATACGTGTATCATTAAATCTGCGACTTATGAGCATGCACATCAAATGCCAGGAAATTAAATGAAAGTTGAAATCCAGAGGCCGCTGATCTTTAATTTTGATATCTGTTTTTTGACAGCACCCGTCACAAGCAAAGCTAATATCCCTCTTTAGTCATTAAGAATAGACGCACCGGGCCAAAGCCTCGACTCCAACAATTCCAAACCTGGGGGACTAAAATTAGGCTCATCAATCTGGGTTTAGGCACCTAAAATAAAAGCAGCCCGATTTTCAGAGGTCCCGAGGACCCACCAATCCTATTCCTGCCCTGGCCAACCTAAACTCGCCCCCTCCCATGTGGACGGCTCTGTGGCATCTGGAGAAGAGGGAGATGTTGCCTTAGAAGAGGCTGTACAGAAGGAAGGGGAGCACATCGGTCCACAGATCTGAGGTGGTGAGGTGCATCTAGGCTATTCACTGGTCTTGTGAACTGTTATTATTGAGATTGGCACAGGAGGAAGAAGTTTAGCCAAGAGTAAGGTAGCGGCATCAATGAGATGAGCCAAGCCTTTCTAGCAAGCTCTTTGGAGGCTTAGCTTCCATTATAATCTGTCCCATCAAAAGGCAAAGAGCAGGTGAATGGAATGATGGCCAGGCTTTAGCCAACCTCGGCATGCTCCAGGAAGGCACTAAGCACCTCCTGCGGATTGCCAAGTACCACTGAGGGCCACTGAGACCCCTGGATGTTGAAAGCACTTAGCACCCTGCAGGATCAGGCCCAGGTTTCTTCTCCACGTCAACTCCATCACCGCCCACAAACTCATCAAAGCCCTCCCCCGTCTCCCGGCTCCATGCCAGTGAAACCCAGAAGTACCTGGGTACTGCACCGTAGTAAGCCACTGTCCAGGAACTTGGTAAGGATGCAGGCAACAGCTGGCTGGAGAAATGCCTTGTGTAAAATCCCATCTCCTAGAACTGGAAGGGACCTTGAAAGGTCATTGAGTCCAGCCCCCTGCCTTCACTAGCAAGACCAAGTACTGATTTTTGCCCCAGATTCCCGAGTGGCCCCCTCAAGGATTCAACTCACAACCCTGGGTTTAGCAGGCCAACACTCAAACCACTGAGCTATCTGCATTTCTGGTCTAATTCCATTTCAACTCTGCCATCGGTTTGCTTATCGGAGATGAGAGGCAACTCGGATGTCCAGCTAGCAAGTGTGAAAAATTGGGATGGGGGTCAGGGGTAAAAGGCACCTACATAAGAAAAAGCCCCAAATATCTGGACTGTCCCTATAAAATAGGGACATCTGGTCACCCTAGAGCAGTGGTTCTCAACCTTTCCAGGCTACTGTACCCCTTTCAGGAGTCTGATTTGTCTTGCGTACCCCAAGTTTCACCTCACTTAAAAATGACTTGTTTACAATATCAGACATAAAAATACAAAAGTGCCATAGCCACTGTTACTGGCAAATTGCTGACTTTCTTGTTTGTCTCTATGAAATTTTCCTTTGTACTGATTTCGCTCGTTCTTTTTCTGTAGCCTGTTGTAAAACTAAGCAAATATCTAGATGAGCTGATGTACCCCCTGGAAGACCTCTGAGTACCCCCGGGATATGCATACCCCTGGTTGAGAACCACTGGCCTAAAGGCAGCGAAGCAGCTTCTTTGAACCAGGGGCGGCTCTATGTTTTTTGCTGCCCCAAGCACGGGAGGCAGGCAGCTTTCGGCGGCGCGCCTGCGGGCGGTCCGCTGCTCACGCGGATTCGGCGTCATGTCTGTGGGAGGTCCACCGGTGCCGCGCCATCAGCATCCCCACTGCCGAATTGCCACCGAAGCCGCGGGACCGATGGACCTCCTGCAGGCATGCCACCGAAAGCCTCCTGCCTGCTGCCCTCACAGTGACCGGCAGGGCGCCCCCCGCGGCTTCCCGCCCCAGGCATGCACTTGCTGCACTGGTGCTTGGAGCCGCCCCTGCTTCGAACCATTGTGCTCTCATGTGAAGTTCCATTTGGCAGTAACCCCTCAATCTGCCACCAGCTCTCTCTCTCTCTCTCTCTGGTTCTTCCCCCACAGGCCCCCCTTCTCCAGGTCCCTTTGTCTCACATCTTCATTAGCACTACAAAACAGCTCCTGGAAGTGTTTTTCCTTTTTATTAAGATGAGAGCTAAACAACAGCAGCAGCAGCAGCAAGTGACAACAAAACGTTTTTAAGCTGGTAACGTTTTTAACTGTCCCTTCATGAAGGATTTAAACTGACGCTCGGTCCCTTTGGGATAAACTACAACAGAACCACATGGGAAGTAAGGAGATGCCTAGCGCAGACAGCAGGACTTGAGGACTGGGAGAGGGTGCATTATTTTAGGCAGGGTTTCTTAAACTGGGTCCGCCGCTTGTGTAGAGAAAGCCCCTGGTGGGCCGGGCCAGTTTGTTTACCTGCCCCGTCCGCAGGTCCGGACGATCACGGCTCCACTGGCCGTGGATCACTGCTCCGGGCCAATGGGGGCTGCTGGAAGCGGCAGCCAGTACGTCCCTCGGCAATTCACCTATCACTGCCCTGTTTTGGATCAGCCAATTAATGACACTAGGGTGGAGAGGGAAACTTGGCTCTTCCTTCATGTACTTATAAAATAAATCCAACTATTTCAAAGTACCCATGGAAATGTATGTATTTGACTGTATCCCTCTTTGGCTTGGCACGTCACTTGCCTTCTAGACTGTCAGCTCTTTAGGGCAAGGATCAGGTCTTTGTATTTGAGTGCCCAGCACCTAGTGCCATGGGATCCGGATGCTGATTGGAGCTGCTGGATGCCATTATAGTATAAATATTAAATAATAGAACTTGTGGGATCATGGGATGTATGCGCAGAGCATACCTTCTGTCTGCACCTTACCCCGCTGCTGGCCCTTCTTGTATGCTTGCTCCATTAGTGTTTTCTTGTGGTCCCACCCAGGCTCTTCATTGTATCCACCTGTTGTCTCTCATCTTATGCCTAGAGTATCAACATTGGGGGGCTGAGACTCTCCCTATAATCTGTGTTTATGCAGCATCTAGCACTGTGGGGTCCTGGTCTGCAGCTGGGGTTCCCTCGGTGCTCCCGCATAACAAATAAATAGCAATACTAATAATGATAACACATCTGTAATATAGGCAATGTACAGGACTCCTGCTGATGTCAATGCTCTTCAGAGATCAGGTTCTTGTCGGTCTCTGAAACAAAAGGAAATAATTATTTCCCCAATACTATGAAAGAAAAGGGGTAGGGGTTAGGGGGCAATGCCCCCATCACTTTTTACTGGCCGTAAGGGTGAGCGATGCGGGAGAGGAGGTGGAGAGGAGTGAGTGGGGGGGCAGGGTCTTGAAGGGAAGAGGTGGTATGGGAGCGGGGTCTCGGGGAAAGAGGTGGCATGGGGAGAGGTTGGAGGCAGGGCAGTGTGAGAGCAGAGGCTTGGGAAGAAAGGGTGGCAGGAGGGTAGGGCCTCAGTGGAATGGGCAGTGCAAGGGCAGGGGCTTGCGGGGAAGGGGCAGCGTGGGGGATGGGGCTTTGGGGCGAAGCAGCAGTGGAGGTTGCAAGGCCACAGGTCAGATGCCGGTGGCCCCCCATTTTTAGAGAGCTTCCGCTGCTCCTGATTGAGCCTTGCACCCCACTGAAGGCTGGAAACTGGGCTAGCTGGTTCATTGGCCCATTCTGGACAGCAGGAGGCTAGGTGGTACTACTAGAATTTGCAGTCCTGGACAGTGACTAGCTGTGTAGTGAAGGATCTCCTGGTTTGGTTAACTGCACCTCAATGACTGTCTCTATTTTCTTCTGTTGTGACAGGCTGTCCTCTGCCTGAAAGAGCTGAACAGAGCGGTTGGTTGCTGGGCGGTGAAGCAGCTAGGCTGGAGTCCTTGTTCAGCTTCTTAATTAACAAGCGTTATCTTAATCCCAACCCACTGAAAAATTGCCCATTCTGGTAGGGGAGGAGGTGAGATACTGGTTGAAGTGGACCAGTGGGTTGCTCTGAAGCAGGCCCAAGACAGGATACCATACCAGATGGCTTACTGGTGTGTTCTTACAGGCACAAAAATAAACCCTCAGTGGTTATAGGCCTCTGCACCGCTAAGCAGGCTTGGCAGCATTTGGGTTTTATTTTCTGATCATTCAGGTGGATAATATCAATGTTTATTTTCAAGCTTTTTTCAATTTACAATTTCACAGCTGTGCAAAATTATGGGTTGTGAGTTTTTTGTCCGTTTTTATCAATTTACATTTTCACAATTGCAGGAAATAATGGTGGAGTGAGAGAAAAGGGGGGAACAATTATTTAATGCCAGTAGACTTTGAGAGTCATGAAGTTAAAGCTTTATACCTGTTAAAACAAAAACGGTCTACATCCGATGTCAAAATATACAAAGTAAATATCCTTAAAGCAAACTCTAAGAAGTTCTCAAGCAGCATTTTTTTTTCCACTTTGCCTGTCTGTGAATTTTGATAATTATTGATGGAAATATTTTTGGTTTGTTGGTGTGTGGATGGTGAAATCAATGTTAATCGACATTTACCGATTAAAATCTACTCCTTCCAAGCCTAGCTATGAGTGAACTCCTAGGAGATGGGAGAGTTCAGTAGGACTGTTTATTGGCAACTAGTCCTGGCGGCTGACAGCTTTAAAGTTCCTTCTGCATAAGCCACGTTTCAGGAATTTCCCCGAACGAACAGCACAAAACGGACCCACTTTGAAGTGCATCACCGAAGGGCTTCAAATGCTGCCACCAGGGATTGGCTTCATGTTGGATCTACAAAGCCAATCAGCAGAAAAGCTAATCAATGAGTAACATTAACCGTTGGGGGAGGGGGGACGGGGGGGGAGGACAACAACAACAAAATAATCCAGCCTACGATTCTGTTAAAAAGAACAAGTAAGATTTACCCCGACATGTCACACTAGATGAAAAATTCACTCTGAATTGAAGTCTAGATTTTGCAGATAAGTCTGTTTCTGAGAGTCTGACATTTAGAGTCTGTTATGTGCCCAGCTAAGTTTACTGCAGCTAGGAGTGATATTCTGGAGCTAAGGCCCAGATTTTCTTCCTGTGTTTTCCCGTCGATCAGTTCATTAAAGAGCCCTGTACAGTACTGGAACATGTGTTCTCCCTAGCTAGCGTAGGTTTTTTTTTTTTTTTTTTTTTTAAATCAGGCACCAGTCATTGCAGTACCTCAGTGCCACAGGACACCTGTGTAGTGTCAGAATCACACAGTAGGTGCAACATACATCATTGCAAATTTGCTACTTCTGGTTGCCATAGCAAATGTATACGTCTCACTGCTGCAGGCTGTAGTCATATGGTGTACTAAATCCTCACAACTTCTCACCCCAAGTCAGTACAAAACACCTGCCTCAACCTGTCAGTTCAAAGGGAACACTGTAGCATAGAAACTAGAGATGGGAAAGACGTATTAAGTCATCCGGTCTATCTGCCTGTCAAACAAAGTATTTAGGCCTCAGATTTTCCCCTTTAATTTTTAAATGTATTTTAGTGCTGGTGAAAGACACCAGACTGACAGCCCTGAACAGCAAAGTTCTGGACAGTTATTATTAACTATACCACAGTAGTTCCTAGAGGTGCCATCTGAGAATGAAAACCCCACCCCTTGTACTGTGTAAACACATAGTAAGAGAAAGAGCCTTCTCTAAGGAGTTTGCAATCGAAACAGGCAAGAGACACAATGTGTGGGGGAAAGGCAGGGTTATTATTTCTATTTTACAGATGGGTAACTGAGGCACAGAGAGGAAGTTTTCAAATGGAATTTGATAGTTTTACGAACGGGATTATATGATGGGGTTGCCTGTGATAGCAGAGGGTTGGACTCAATGACTCAGGATGTCTCTTCCAGTCCTACAGCCAATGGTCCTATGGAATGACTTCCTCAGGCTCACACAGCTGGTCAGTCCAAAAGCTAGGAATAAAACCCAGGTCTCCTGGCTCCCAGAGGAGTGTTCTTTTCACTAGATTGCATTTCCTCCCAGTCGTAGCAGCTGTTCAGTGTTATTCCCATCACCAACTCCACAGAGCTGCAAATGAGGACAAGCCATGGTGAAGAAAGCACAGACCTGCAGAACATGTGTCAGTTACTGTTCTACCTTTCACTTGTCAATTCTCATCCAGATGATGAGATAATATGATTAGGTGAGTTGGGAATTATCAAGATTCATTCACCATCCATATTTTCATATCAGAGCCAGAGCCAGAGTGTGTCGGCAATCAGCGAAATGCATGTAGAGTGGAGGATTCAATTCCCTGGGCCCCATTTTTAATTCTCAAATTGAAAAATCTGATCCTTCCTTTCCCTATTCTTTCAAAATGCTTCCCATAGTACGGTTTCTCTCTTGCTCCACACTTCACTGTGGAATGACCATCCAATACCCCTTCAACAAGCCTGGTTCTTACCTCTCACTGTTATTTGGGATCCCTGTTTGTCTTCTGGAAGAAGAAGCTTGGTTAGTGATTGCAGGCCTGAATATTTGCTCAGTTACACCAGTTTTACCTGGGTCTAACTCCAGTGACTTCATGGAAGCGATTCCCATTTTAAACCAGTGTAAAGGCTTCTCCAGAGTAGGAAATCAGCTCTGGTATAACCGCATCATTGTATTATTATTATTTAGCATTTATATTGTGGTAGCTTAGCAGCCAATCAGGTTAGGCCCCTAGGCTGTGGTTTGTAGCTACATGGGAGTCAAAAATCCTCAGTACAGACTGGGCCTAAGTGAGATCTGAATCTGGCCATAGGCAACTGCAGCAGCCTCTTTGTTCTCAGCTCCACACCTATGCAGCTAGTATTCTGTGTGTCCATTTTTAGATTGTAAGATCTTTGGGACAGGGACTGTCTCAAAAGTATCTGTGTATGGTGCACATACAGGCTGAGATATTAAAATCTGTTTTGCTGCAGGAGGCTGTTTTAGTCAGAAAACTAAAAGCACCTTCCACTCATTTCAGAAGTGCCAGGGATATTTGTCTTCTTTTTCTCCCCGTCCTGGCTATGTGTGTGGGATGCCAATCACTGTCATAGGGTGTACCTTTTATCTGGACAATCCCCTGGAGATGAGTAGGGACATTATGTCAACATCTCATCCTAGGGTGTGAGCTGTCCCTGAAAAGGACTAGGAATTTCTGCCAGGGTGCCCCATTTCAGGCCCCGTTTTTCAACTGGATGCTGCTTTCCCATTGCCTCCCCAGTGTTTCAGTTACATTCTAATGTCCCCAACCTCTCTGCTGACCTGACACATTGAGACCGTCCTAAATCCCCTCTAATCCAGGCTCTGATTAATCTAAAACACACATTCTCAGCCTCTGATTGCACAAGGAAAATAAAAAAAGATTTCCACTCAGATTCTACCGCAGCTTCCATTGGGGTGGGGTGGAAGGACGCTCGTCACTGAATTCATTATAAAGCACTTTCAAGTGCCCCCAAATCAGCTCTGTCTATTTATCACCTCACACATGGACACAGTATATTCAAAACAGGTTTTGCTGTCCCTAATTGCTGGTCCCCAGTGCTGTGACCACTGCCTATCATGCTGCCCAGTATTGCCTCTTTGTTTCCTCATACTCCTCTTGTGACAGTGTACCCCATAAGGCTTTATGGGGAGGGGGTGCTTATAAATGTATGTATGACATAACTGGAATATGTTTTGTGCTGCCTGTGCCAGGTAACATATCTCCGTAAAGGTTATGGTCTACTATATCTATTCATCCTATTTGTACATGTATATCATTTTCTACTCGAGGTTAAGAATATGGGCTGTATGCTTGCCTGATTTCTTTGTGAGGCATTTGGTCAGCTTCTTTAGGAAGGAATTCGCCAGGTTAAGTACCTGATCAGGAGACACTTGAGGAACAATGCATCTTGGAATGCTCCAATCCACATGAGAAGTCTTCCTGGAGACATGCAAGATGCCATGTGGACAATGGTGTCGACCTGCAAAGACTGAGTCATGCAGGGGCATGTGACTTGCCCAGGTGACTCCAAAACTCCATCTTGGAGCTGGACTTTACATAGGAGGGAGGAGGGGGGTCTCCACCCACAAGAGAGAGTCTATTTAAACCCAGGGGAGACCCCTCCATTTTGTCTTCAGCTGGCTAAAGAAGGAGCCTCTCCACCCCACCCCCCCCCAGGATACTTGAAGGAGGCTGAAACAAAGGACAGTAACTACAGGGGGTGTGAGTGATTGCTGGACCCAGGCTAAAAGGAGATTAGCCTGTAAAAGGGAGCACTCTGGAACTGGTGAGGAAATTATCTGTATTCAGTTTGATTAGGCATAGATTTGCGCATTTTATTTTATTTTGCTTGGTGACTTACTTTGTTCTGTCTGTTACTACTTTGAACCACTTAAATCCTACTGTCTGTATTTAATAAAATCACTTTTTATTTAGTAATTTACTCAGAGTATGTATTAATACCTGGGGGAGCAAACAACTGTGCATATCTCTCTATCAGGGCGAACAATTTATGAGTTTGCCCTGCATAAGCTTTATGCAGGGTAAAACGGATTTCTCTGGGTTTAGACCCCATTGGGAGTTGGGCATCTGAGTGCTAAAGACAAGCACACTACTGTGAGCTGTTTTCAGGTAAACCTGCAGCTTTGGGACAGGAGATTCGGACCCTGCATCTGTGTCTGGAGCCAGACGGGAGTGTCTGGCTCAGCAAGACAGGGTGCTGGAGTCCTGAGCTGGCAGGGAAAACAGAAGCAGGGGTAGTCTTTGCACATCTGGTGGCAGCTCCCAAGGGGGTTTCTGTGATTCAACCCATCACACCTCTGTCTGTCTGTATCCACCTGTTGATTCTTTTATTGGGCTACATCTACACTACAAGCCAGGGAGTAGGGTTGCCGCGGTAGCACAGGTACTGGCAATGGAGGCACAGCTGAGCCATGCCAAGTACATATCCCACCGGTTCCAGGTGGGTTTGCCCTTGGCACAGCTCAGCCGTTCCTCCACTACCATGGTGACACTGTTGTATATACTTGTGCTCATTCGCTGAGAGCTAGTGTGAGTATATATACACAAGCGGGGAACTCACACCCCTAGCTCATAGTGCAGACATAAGCCGTATAGTTTGATTGTAAGCTCTTTGCAACAGGGACTGTCTTATTGTTCTGTGTTTGTAAACCACCTAGTGCAGTGGGTGCTGGCCTGTGATTAGGATTCCTAGTCACTACTGGAGCAATAAATGAATTAATAAATACATCAATACAGTGGGACAACTCCATAAACTGTTTCCAGTGGGTTCTGATTGGCCATTAAAAATAAACCACAGAGGAGTGAGGTGGGGCAGGGGCTATAGAGAATGGGAGGGAGGATTTGGCTACCTGCTCCATCATGGCAATCAATTTCCACCATAATAATAAAAACAAAACAAAGAAGTGATACCATGGCAAGGAAGTCTCATTACCTTGCTGAAGAGGGGACTAGATGGCTGGGATGAAATGGTTTACATAGCAAAGCAGCATCAGCAGCAAAGTGTTTACCACTTGCATCTAGAGGGGAAAGGTCAGGTAGTGGTGATTGGATTTGAAGCACCTACATGGGCTGATTAATACAATCACAGGCACTCAGTATCCTCTCCCCTCAATCCCCACCCTTCTTTTCACCCATCTGGAGGAGAGCAGAGCACACATGACCCAAGTTTCCACTAGAGCAAATTTGTGTTCTACGGAGAGATTTATTTTGTTGTTTAATCCTCACATAGGAAGGAAAATAATCTCTGAAGTCGGGACAGAGGCAGGTGTTACAGGTGGTGGAGATATCCGGAGAGCACAAGGAGTCAGATTATGGGGAGCTTGCAGCACAAGTGCAGGCACAGAAAGAGAACATATCCCATGCAGAAAGTCTCATTGGAGGAGCCGGAGCCAGAGAAAAAACTATTAACCAGCCGGATCTCAAAGAGTGAGAGGAGATTTATCTGGGGGAGACTAATTTGCATGGGGGCCATTGGGAAAAGCTGTCTCCAACCAGCTACATAGGGGTTCAGATACCATGGTGATGAGCGAGGGACAAGAACATAGATAGTTTTGTCATCCATTAAGACTGGGGATATTCTGTGAACAGGGAAAGAGGCTACATTACATTATTCACTCAAACAGAACACATTCACAGCGAAAGGCAGCTGGTGGTCCATTGACGAAATGCACCGGGACTCTGGAGGCCTCTATTCCATTCCTGAGATGGAAGAAAAAAATTGCAAAATCCTCTGTTTGTTTTTGCTTTTCAACCTGTTTGCTTGAGTTATGATTGATCTGATAAATTCCATGGCATTGTTTCTATTGCCAGATTGGGCTGATAAATCACACAATTGTTTCTGTTGCCTGATTGGGCTGATAAAGCAAATGAGGTTGTTTCTGATCCCTGACTGCAAGCACTTCTGGCACAGTTGTCACAGATCCAGTCCCTAGGAGGATCCCCTCAGTGTGACAGACCCCCTTAGTGTCTCACTCTTTCACTAGGGTAAGCCACTCAGCTCCACCGCCTCCTTACAGCGAACCTCAGGGCATTCAGCACCCCGGCTTCACACCGTGAGCTCCCATCAGCAGGTCCACCTGAGTTGGACGCCTGAGACCAAAGGGAGCAGTGCACCCCCACCTTCAGCATCTGCTGTGACTCTCAGCCAGCATTGTAAATGCAGCAGGGTTTATTAGCTGTCTGGAACGCAGTGTGGAAAGTCCTTGTTTAGCACAGAGAGCAGAAAGTTACAGGATGATCCATCTTGGTCAGCCCAGAGCCCTCTGGCCCCTTTTTTGTTCAGGAAAGTCTCCAGCTTCCAGCAGCCCACGCTTAACAACCCCCCACCTGGCCCCTTCCTCAATCCTTTGTTCTTGTTCTTGGCAAACACAGCAGGCTTTGTGTGCCATCCGTGGTTGTTAGTTGCTAGGTACCAAATGTCCAGGCAACTGGAGTGGCCATTGTCTTCTTGGACTTTTCCTGGACCCCAGACAGCTTTGCGTCAGTCACATCTGTATCTCTGGGTTTCTGTAAAGAGTAAACAACCTTTTCCCACCACCTAGTTAACCATGCAGCACATAGGAGAAACTGAGGCACGCAAAGTATTCATACAAAATATTACAGAAAATCCCCACTCCATCACACAGAGTCCAAATGTAAAATCTGGTTTCCACGAACAATCACTCAGGTGACTCTGAAATTAGCTCTCCGTGATCTTTCCTGTCAATAATGCCCAGGCCCTCAAATGTTTGTGGAACGTGAAAACGCAAAAGAGGAGTAAAGATAATTTTTCAAAAAATTAGAATAAATATTGACAGGGGAGAAAATGCACTATGTTCATAGCTCTAATATCCATTTACTAATTTCTTGATTAAAATGAAAATGGAAACATTCACAGCAGGTCCTTCATCTCTTGCCCATTTAATGGCAGGGATGCCGTTACACAGCAAATTATAACATTTGCTGCAGGAAATTTGATGTGTTTAAAGCCATTTGCACATTGAGTGCAGCTCATTCGTGTTCCACTTGGCCAGACCTAACTTCCCGTGCCCAGTAGATGCAATGTTAAAGGAGGCCGAAATATCTTATTATTCACTATAGCACCTCTAAAATGTAGATACAGGAAATCACTGAACTAACGTCATCATTGAGGTGCAATGCCCTAGCCATTGCGCAGCATCCTTGCTATACAATAGTGTCCTAACAAGGGCCAGAGAGGAAATAATCGGGAGCAGTGGCCCCTACAACGCCAGAGAACGAGTAACACCAACACAAGCAAAACAGATGGACATGCCGACCAAAACTGCGCAGAGCCTAATTGTTGAGATGAGCTGTTGGTCCTGAACTCAGCTATGGCCAAGGATATAGGCTTCAGAGGAAAATCCCAGTTACAGCTGGGTGGGAAATGGTTTTCCCACTCTGTGAAAATTTTCAAGATTTCAGAATTTTTTCTCTTTCTGCATCAGGATGAAACTTTGAATTTTGTTGGCAATAAATCAGGAGAGAGAGTGAGAGAGAGAGAGCATGCACCGTATTGCTAAAACAGGCCTCTGTACCAGGTGTCTGGAAGGTAGCTAATGTAATGCTGATTTTTAAAAAGGGCTCCAGAGGCGATCCTGGCAATTACAGGATGATGAGTCTAGCTTCAGTACCGGACAAATTGGTAGAAACAATAGTAAAGAACAGAATTATCAGACGCATAGATATGCACAATTTGTTGGGGAAGATTCAACACAGCTTTTGTAAAGGGAAGTCATGCCTCACCAATCTATTAGAATTCTTTGAGGGAGTCAACAAGTATGTGGAAAAGGTGATCCGGTTGATATATTGTAATTGGATTTTCAGAAAGCCTTTCAGAAAGGTCCCTCACCAAAGGCTGTTAAGGAAATTAAACAGTCATGGGATAAGAGGGAAGGTCCTCCCAGGGATCAGTAACTGGTTAAAAGATAGGAAACAAAGGGTAGGAATAAATGGTCAGTTTTCACACTGGAGAGGGCAAAACAGCAGGATCCCCTAAGGATCTATAGTAGGACCTGCACTGTTCAACATGTTCATTAATGATCTGGAAAGGGGAGTGAACAGTGAACTGGCAACGCATACAGATAATACAAAATTATTCTAAGACAGTTCAGTCAAAAGCTGACTGCAAAAAGTAACAGGAGGATCTCACAAAATTGAGTGACTGGGCAACAAAATAGCAAATGAAATTCAACATTGGTAAGTGCAAAGTAATGCACACTGTAAAAAATAATCCCAACTACACAGATATAATGATGGTTTCTAAATTTGCTCTTACCACTCAAGAAAGAGATCTTGGAATTATCCTGAATAGTTCTCTGAATACTGCTGTGCATTGAGGTAAAGTTTCAAAAAGGCTAACAGGATGTTAGGAACTATTAGGAAAGGGATAGAAAATAATACAGAAAATAGCATAATGCCACCTATAAAACCATGGTGCACCCACACCTTCAGTATGGTGTCTAGTTCTGGTTGCCCCATCTCCAAAAAGGAATAGTGGAAAAAGTTCAGAGAAGGGCAACAAAGATGATCAAGGGTATGGAACGGCTTCCATATGAGGAGAGACTAAAAAGATTAGGGCTGTTCATCTTAGAAAAGAGACAATTAAGCAGGGATATTATAGATGCCCATAAAATCATGACTAGCATGGGAAAAGTGAATAATGAAGTGTTATTTACCCTTTCCCATGATACAAAGACCAGTAATAAAAAGAGGAAGCACTTTTTCACACAACTAACCTGTGGACCAGAGTCTGACCCAGCATGGCAGCTCTTATGTGAAAGAGAGAGACTGAACCCAGAAGGCCAGGTTGTTGGGGACTCATGTGGGATGTAGAATACCCAGGTTCAACTCATTGCTTTGCTCAGGCAGAGCAGGGATTTGAATCTAAGCCTACCATAGTCTAGGTGAGGGAACTCAACCACCAGGCTGCAGTTTAGTCTACACGGCTACCTTCTCTTGCTCTTGTTATGACCAGAAACTCCATCCTGCACCTGAGAAACCTTCCCAATGACAGTTCAGTTGACACCAACCCTTTCCAATGAAAAGTATTGAAGTTAATGGCAAAACTCCCATTGACTTCACAGGGGTCAGAATATCACTGCAGGTAATTATAGGCCTGATCTTGTGAGGTGCTATCCTTCCCCTCAGAGGTGCTGAGCACCCTCTCTGTCCCCACCAAAGTTAATAGCAGTTGAGGGCACTCACAGATTTGGGTCCTTAATGAAGAACTGATAATATTGGTTATTATTTGGACAGCATTTTTCCTTTTTTCCCTCTGTTCCTAGTCAACTAAAATAAGCTCTTGATGATGAAGTCAAGAGTCTCTTCTCAGTCACTTTATAAATCTGTTTCAGTCAGTAAATAGTATTTTTTTTTAAAGGGAATTGACCTCAGCTTTCAAACACTGGCTGGGTCAATTGTCTAAGGACCAGATGGAACTCAGCTTCCAGACTCAGCTCAGATTTAATCACGCCCTGAGTTCCACACATGGATGATCTCGCTTGTTTCTTTCCTTGCTTTCCCTCTTCGCATAGCTCCCACTTATATGAAACAGGTTTGCATAAACCAATAAGTATTCTCTGTAACAGGGGAAGCATTTGGCCTCATAAGCATTCAGCAAGAGAGGGTCAGATTCTCAGCGGGCATAGATCATCATAGCTCCTTTGAAGTCACTGAATCACCAACAAACCTTAGGTTTCCCTTGGAAAGCTCCTATTGAAATACTGGCGGAGTTCAACCATGCTTAGCTTAGGAGATCTGATAAGATCACAGCCCAAGGTGGGGTTGGCTGCAGCATCCTTCAGTGTCCCCACGCCTTTCCTTTCACAGAAAGCCATATCCCATGAGCCACCTCCCTAAGATGGGAGGGAGGGAGGGAGGAAAGAGGAGTAAACATCATTCAGGGTACGTATCACCTGTTGCTATGACTACTACTAAGCTCCTGATTGGCTGGTGTTCTTTGCCGCTGGCAACAATTAAAAAAATAACTTCTCATATTTGCATATTGTATTGTTATTGGTATTAACATGAAATCAGATCATTGCATAGGTAACCAGCCAGGAAAGTGAACGGCTGCACATGGCAACAGCCAATAAAAAAGAGATGTAAAATACACTCCCTTGGCAGGAGCCCACCCCAGGCTGGCAACCCCACTGAGCCAAATGCAGAGACCTAAAGGAGGAGTTCAGTAGCAGGCCCCCTTCTCCCGCAGGAGCAGAGGCAGCTGTTGAACCCTGTGCCAACATGGCTGGGAACCACAAACCACATTATCAAAGAAGAAATATATATGAAGCAGAACAGAAGTTTGGGCCCCTTCCCACCTCCTTGCTGGCTAATGTGGAGCTGCAGTGAAACATTAGAAATTGGGGAAGCTGGCAGGCGATGCTGGAGAAAGCAAGAGAGTGCATGGGATTTTAAATCTTCTGTGGTCCTGCTCCCATACAATTCAATGGTAAAACTCCCACTGATTTCAATGGAGCCCCTACTGCACAGCTGTGAGGAGCCGCAGAATCTGTGTACTCTGCACCTAGTTGAATATTTTTTATGCAAAAAATGTCACCCTCTGATCCCTAAATTTTCCGGGGCAAAATAATCCTGACTCACTTACAAATAAGTCTGAAATTATTCTCCAATAACCGAGCCAAACACAGCCACTTGTAGCAACATCATTGCTGTGTTGGGGTCTATTACTGTAGTGTTTCTTTGAACATGGGGTATGTTCAACTGGAGAGGCGGTTGCACTATAATTATGACTGCTGCTGGGGCTGTGACACACCAAACATCAAGGAACCAATAGTGTGCCAGGTGTACAGCAGCTTGGAGGCAAGTGTTGAAGCTGCTTCAGATGCTAGTCTCTCTGCACTAGCCCTGGTGGGTCCTCATAACGGCATAGACATTGGGCTAAATGAGGGGCTATTTTGGGGTCCCAGGAGGGGGCAGTCAGGGGACAAGGAGCGGGGCGGGATTGGAGGTTCTGAGGGGAGCAATCAGGGGGTGGGAAGTGGGAGGGAGTGGATGGGGCAGGGCTCTCCCCCCTCCTCTTTTGATTGTTGAAATATGGTAACCCTAGGCGAGGGGGGAGCTGGGGGGCACATGGGGGCTGGCGCCTGCATGCATCCACTGCAGCCTGCAGGAGCCCCCTGGGGGGGGGCGCTGGGCCGCAGCCTGGGCAGGAGGGGTGGAGGGACATGGCTGCTCCCCGCTAGCAGCGCCGCCGCCTTTGCAGGGCTGCTCCCTCCGTGCACTCCATGGCTGGGGCTGGCTGCCACCGCAAGCGGAACGCTCTGGCTCTCCAGTGCCTCCAGAAGGCGGCTTCTCCCTGCCGAGCTGCTGCAGCGGCCCAAGCCCGGCAAAGCCATTGAGTGGACTCGGGGCGGGGGCCACCGGGGTGGGGTGGGGAGGGCTCGCGGGGGCTCTGTGCACCCTCCAGGGGAGTTCAGGGGGAGGGGGGAACCTGGTCTGGGGAGCAGCCCCTGGGCACGGCTGGACCCTGGGTCCCTAAAGGCTCATTGGGATTTGCCCCTCAATGAACTGATGTGCGGGGGGTGGAAGTTTCTCCTAGGGCGCAATATCCTTGCACCAGCCCTGCCCCAGGGGGTGCGTGCACCCCAGGTTAAGAACCACTGCACTAAACTGATAAGATCTGCATTTTAATTTAATTTTAAATGAAGCTTCTTAAACATTTTTAAAAAAACTTGTTTACTTTACATACAACAATAGTTTATAGACTTATAGAGAGAGACCTTCTAAAAACGTTAAAATGTATTACCAGCGCGCGAAACCTTAAATTAGAGTGAATAAATGAAGTCTCAGCACACCACTTCTGAAAGGTTGCTGACCCCTGATTTAGTGAGTTACCTCCTGGTGAACGGATCCTATGGGAGCCAGGACGAAGGCAATAGTAAACATGCAATTTCCATCAACACAGCAAACTTGTATCATCCCGTCAGTGGCTCAGATATGGAGAGAAAAAGGTTTGACAGACAACAGCTCATCACATGCTTTTGTTTATGTTTCAACATTGAGTCAATTGTGTCCTTTCATTACGGCCCATGGATGACTCAGTTCCTGGATCGAGATATACAAGAGGACAGAGCAAATTAGTATTTCCTGACCTTAGATGAAGTGAGCTGGTGGAGGTTGTAGGTGAAGGGGTCAGAATGTTTGGTCTTGGATAATGAGAGCAGAAATAATACTGATACTTAGCGCGTGCATCAGACTTTACCGCTTTAAGGCTCTTCCTAATCATTAGTTAGTGGGTTAATCAGTTACTGTTCCTGATGGCGTTAATATGGCAGCACTTTCTCCCAGAGCTGGGCCAAATGCTTCTGTGTATTTAAGTCACCCAAACACAGCTCATATGAAGGGAGATGGTGGCTCAGAGGAACAGAGTGACCTTCGCCTCTAAGTCACCAGTTCAAATTGAGCCCAGGTCTGTAATGATCCGAAGTTCTTACAACATGACAGCTGTGTGGTGCCCTATGTGAAGTGAATTAGTGGGGCTCAGCCCAATTCCTAGCAAACAGGTCTCCTTTTGCACATAGCAGTACTTCTCCCTACTTTCTGGCAATCTAGGGAGAGACAGCAAGGATCGGAAGGGGCCATGAAGACTCAACTCCATTCTCAGCTCTAGAACTGGGGATCCCTGCAAGCTGAAATGGTGTCTGCTGTCTGTGCTGCACCTGTACTGTGATATATAGAGAGAATTTCACACCACTCTGATACCTTTCACCTGCATTAAATCCACAAAGAAAATGAAACGAGGAAGGTTCTTGTTTCCAAAGGAGCCCTTTAACTTAACCAGTTGTGGAGTCCATCCTTTGGACTATGGACATAAAAGATGGAATGATGGATTGTTGGGTAAAGCCTGGCGGACATCAGAGAAAGGACACCCCTGAGCTGAAAGAGCTACTCTCCCACGTCCTGGAACACAGGCCAGGCTTTGAGATGGGATCACATCCAAATCTGTCGGGGTTGGCCTTAGTTTTAGCCCATCAGAGCTGAGAAGCAACCCAGTGGAACACTTATGCCTTGTAAGCAGAGTTTTGGGAGCAAAAGTTGATGGAGGGAAGCTGCTTGCTCAACTTGATGCAGAGCTGGGAGGTGAAAGCTGACTCAGAAGAGCATGTGAAACCGTCAGCCCGGTGCAAACACTTTCTGCTGATTGTGTCACACTCCTACTTTCTTAAGTAGGAAGCGCGGGGAGCTGGGCCCTATTTGCATGAATTTCACATCCCTCTCTTTGGCTGAGAACACATTCTGCTGCTCGATGGACAGCTCCTTTCTGACTCACTGCTCTCATTATATTTTACAGCTGGAATATGGTACTTATGTCAAAGCTGATGGGTAAAAGTCTACTGAAAAGCAGCAGCTTTTTGCAGTTTTCCCCTTCATTCACTTCCATGGCTTTCCCCACGTTTCCTCCACCCCCACCTCCAGTTCAATTTTCCAGGTACTAGGAACTCTGGAGAGAGAGGTTCAGAAACTCCGTGCTGCCTCCTTTTGACTAAGGACCATCCTCTGAATTTATTCATTTATTTTGCATTTCCAGTAGAGAGAGGAACGACTGTGGGACTGGGGTAGTTTGTGGCTTGTCTAATTCAGCGGCCCCTGCCACACACACCAGGTGGAGGCGTTTTTCCTCGTAGGCTGGTAACCACAGGGAAGCTGGTCCCTCAGCACAGAACAGAGGGGGAGGATGTCAGGAAGCTGGTTATAAATACTTGGTTCTGAGGATCAGCCTTCGTCCTACTCTACTGGGAGCTGCGACTGGACTGCTCTTCATTGCATCACTGATGCAGGGTCTTTAATGCACCCTACATCAGTGGAGGATAGCCTCGGGCACACCCTCTCCCCTCTGACATGCTCCCTCCGATACCTGACATGCACCCTGTATCAATGGGGATGGGGCAGGGATGCAGACCTGGATCCAGCCCAGTTACACCCAGGGGAATTGGCTGCTGGGAATTTGTGGCCACATTATGCTCAGATGGGTTGAGCTCTCTCGAACCTCTGGCCCAATCACTCTCAGCACCAGGGCAGTGCCGTACAAACATCCTCTCAACCATCCCTGGGAGGGAGTGGTGAGCATCTCCCCCTTCTCCAGATCAGGAGGCACAGAGAGGTGACGTGACTTGTCCAAAGCAGTCAGTGTCAGAGTTAGAGCTCAGGAATGGCTGGGCTGCTGGTCTCATCCTCATGCCACCCTCCCTCCTTCCTGTTCAGCTCTCTTGCTGGTGGAGCTGTTCCTGGGGCGAGGGGACTCCCTGGCCTTTCCCAGGTGTAAATTGCAACAGAATTTCAGCTGATAGTTACAACCAGACAGATATAGCGGGGGTGACAAGGGGGAGGGAAACTGATGCTGCAGCTGCAGGATCACAGCTCGGCTAACAGAAGGACATGATCTCTCATCTAACTGCACTAAATGACAAATTGCGTGCAGATGAGGCTGCCCCCGGGGGAGACCACAAAAGGGACGGTTTCTCATTTCCTGGAGACTGCTGACTGAAAAAGGAAGGGGGACAGGGTACTTTCGAGATGCTGCTCAGGTGCTTCACAGGACTGTACAGGTAGCTATTTTCTCCATTTCCACATGACCAGTTGATATAACATTATTCTTAGTCCTTGGCAAAATTAAAAGGAAAAAGGAAAGACGCAGGAGGTTGTTTGAGAGGCAAATGCAGTTGCTTTTCGCTGGTTCATTTTGGCTACTCAGGGGGATTTAAAGGTGGCTTTTCTATCACAATGACATTTCCATTTTTTTTAATTAAACAATTCAGCCAATTCAATACAAATTCGCTCAATATTTAGTTTGACCCAGATCTGCATTTTTCAGTGAAAACCAGTTTCATTTGATAAATTTCACCCAGCTCAACTGACCAGGGCTGGATCTGAATTAATGACACAAAAGTTGGACAAATCTGTACCTCTTCATCACCTCACCACTTTCCTCTTGTTGTGCTTTTGAGATAACACCATTCCTGCGGCTACTGCTAACTTCTGTTTCAGAAGTTCTCCAAAGGGAACAGATGCTGAGAAATGTAGAATTTGTCCTCTTGGTATTTTCAAAGTCGTTCATTAAATTAGATGCAAATTTTCCTCATTCCTTATTTCCAGGAAGTAATGCATTTTAGGCAACACGTCTTGTTAATGATGATGTCTTCAATGATTCTTATTAATATCAAAGGTGGTTTTATTTATATGGTTTTGTTATTTGCCTATTAAACTACCAGTAAAAAAAATACATAACCCCCTGAGTCAAATTAGGCCTGTAAACTTGCAGGCATACACCCATTTTGTACAAGGGTATGAGATTTTGGCAAAATTTTAGATATCCTGGGCTGAGAATATTCAGTGACTTGAAGAAAAGGAACAAGATCTTGATAACCTCCATTATTAATGCGGAGTTTGCATATGGAGAAAGGTACCTATCCACTTTGAAGACAGAATGAGGTATGGGGAAGGCATAAAATCAGAAATTGTTTTTAGCAGATCATAAACCATTCTCCTAAATTATACTTAAGAGTCCAAGTGCTGATCCTTTGGTCCACTTTATACTCCAATGCATGTGGACGTAAGAAAGATCCTAGTTCACCTTCCAGGATTGAAAATGGCGAAAATAGCCTGTGAACATTTTGATGAATTTTGACAAAAAATTTCAATTCAGTCTATTTGCACCTAGTTTGCAGTCATGCTTTGCAAGCATAGTATTAGTCTGGATGGTGCTTCCTATTTCTTCCTGTTGAGCCAGAGATGCCAAGCGGCTATAGGGAGGGATTGATCGGAGTTTCTCCTGAAAAGGAACTGAATTAGACTGTTAGCACCCATCCTAAAAGACCTGAGATAGTCCCAGTGTTCAGTGTCAGAAGCCAGAGGACAATGTTGGAATAAAATCCAAGAGTCAGTGGTTAGGATGTACATATTGTGTTGATGGGAAATAAATGGACGGTGCAACCTACAATCATGGCCTAATCCACTATGGTGTTGGTTGATCCTCTTAGCCATTTTAATTGCCTTTTCCATCAGCCTAGGTGACTCTCATACAGTTGTCAACATGGCTCTGTGTGACAGTCAGACACCGGGCTACTAAAGCTCCAACCCCAAGAGATACTGAGCATCCCCTCCCTCAATGGGAAAAAAGGCCCAGATTGTAATGCCAGGTTTTCCATTGCCCGTTCTCTCATATATGAAATCAACTTTTTCCCCCGACAGAAAGCATGCTGAGTTGACTGACTGTAAATCACAAAGAATATGACCACCTCTTCTATTCACAATGATGGGGAACAGCATCACTGGCTTAGATTGGCAAGAAATAAATGTTCCTTTGTTAGTGGAACTCACATTTTCCTCTCAGACCGTCAATGTCTTTTTATTTACTGTTCTTAATGCAATGTTCCAGACGGGGTATTCTTTGCTTATTCTCCTCAGTCAGTCAATTCCTTCCCTCTGAGTTGAGCATGCCTCTCTCATGGAAGATCTGAAGTTATCTTCCTGGAAAGATCCAGAGGTTACAATATTTCATGACTGTTTCTTTCTGTGCAGGCATAGCCAAGAAGATTTTAAGTAACTTTAAGCTGATGGGTTGAGGCACTAGACACATTTTCACCTGCCATTGTTACCCTGGAGGGTGTTACCTGGCATAGTCAGAGCTGTTCTATCTAGTGTGGATAGCCAAATAATATAAGGAATAAAATTCCCTATATGCTGCCCCTAGCTGAGCATAATGGCTATACTTACTTTGTATATTAATTAAGCCTCAAGCATATCTTTGGGAGGTATTAATACCCATTTTGCAGATAAACAGAGAAATTAAGTAATTTGCCCAAGGCAACAGGGTAATAAATATACCCCCTACTCTAAATTCCAAAAGAACATGGGCTTATCATTCCACAGTCTGGCACCTTTCACTAGCTCCCTCCAAAAAAGAACAAAGAATAAATTGCATCTAGTGGAATTTGGGAACTTCCTTTTGATTGTCTACCCAGGCGTAAGCATGGTCAGTGAGTAGTAAAGGCCAGGGCAGGCTAAGCCTCCCCTGACCCAGGCCGTGGCCCCACCCATGTTGCTTTGGGAGGCCCTGCCCATTCTCCCCCTTGGCTCAGCTCCAGCTGGTGGCCAGTTGCTCAGGCCCGCTGGCAGCCAGGGGCAGCACTCGGACCTGGCGCTTGGACAGGGGCAGGGTTTGGCCGGGGTTTGTGACTGAGGTGGGCAGGCCGGAGTGTGTCCGGCCGAGGGGAGGGAGAGTCTTGGGGATCCTCCAATCACCATGGGGGGGCGCACTTGGGGCTCCGGCATGCAGGGGGTGGGGCCTTGGGCAGAAGGGGTAGGGCCGGGGGGGGGGGGAGGGGCGCTAGCCTCCCTGATGGCAGGGCCGGCTCCAGGCACCAGCTTAACAAGCAGGTGCTTGGGGCGGCCAAGGGAGAGGGGCAGCACCTGCGGCAATTCAGGGGCGGCAGGTCCCTCACTCCCTCTAGGAGCGAAGGACCTGCCGCTGAACTGCCGCCCGCCGATCGCAGCTTTTTTTTTTTGCTTGGGGCGGCAGAAATGCTGGAGCCGGCCCTGCCTGATGGGGTGTCTCACCCAATGCCCGTGGGTGTAAGGGTAGCTGAGGGTGAGGTGGTGATAAATGTAAGAAATGAACAAACTGGCAGAGTTGCTCCTAAATTACAGAGCTGTGGCCTTGCTGAGCTGATTTATTGATTAAAACACTTGCTTTGTGGACAGACTTTTTTTCATGATGCACCATCTCATTTTCAAAACAACAACCAAGCAAGGCCCCAGGGACAGGGGAGAAAATTAGAACCATTCACACATTCAAAAGTGCATCAAATAATAATCACTGTTGTTTTTAAGAAGCATCAAAACACACCAAGCTGCAACAGCGGCAGCACCACCAGCCAATCGACACACCCTCAGACGCTCTGGGTTCTGCAGGAGGAAAGGGGTGAAATCAACACAAGTCACACTCTGGCAATCAATATTTCATTATCAATCTGTTATTGTTTGAGTGAGTTTCCACCTCAGCTTCTTACCAGCAGACAGTAAATCTTGCAGATGCGCAGGGCCGCTTGGATGAGAAAGCAATTTTTTGCCCCTCATCTTTCTCAGATTTGGGCTACTGGGGAAGCCTACTTCTTCCCAAGTCCTTAGGCCATACAGTATGTTACAAATCCACTTTCAATTACGTCATGCTATTCCATGCCGGGCGAGTCAGAAGGAGCCCGTTAACGTTGATGAGCACACAACACAGCATGCTCCCCTCTCAGCTGGAGCCACTTAAAAGGACAGGCAGGGTGCAGCCATGACGGCTTCCACTGTGGAAGCATTGGGCATGGTGGGCGCATGTGATTAAGGATGACAGGTCATTTTGCTTTTACACTGAGACTGGTGAGATTAGAGACGTTATCACGGAGAACAAAGCTGTGAGGTAATCGCACATGGAGTAGGAGGAAAGTACAACTGACTAACGTGCAGCATACACACAAGGCCTGAAAAGCATCCAAGATGCACACACTATGCCCCCACATCCCATTCATGAATCTCACAATATATGAGTCATCATTGCCTAGTGGCTAGTGCGCTAAACTGGGACTCAGATTACCAGGCTTCTAGTCTCTGCTCAGCCACTGGTATGTTAGGTGAACTTGGACAAGTCACGTCATTGCTCTGTGCCTCAGTTTTACCATCTGTAAAATGGGAATAATGACACTACTCTCCTTTGTAAAGCACTTTGACAGCGACTGATGAAAAGTGCTTTATTGTTATATACACTAGAAGGTGATCAAAGAAGTCACCTTGCTGTGTGCAGTTGGGTCAATTACTCTTCAGATTGCCTTAGATTTATTTTCTAAGCAAAGCTGGTTAATGCAGAGAGACTAAAGTATATTCAACTTTCCAATTTAAGGCTGCATGGTTGGAAAGGGTTTCTATTGGCAGAAACTGTAGGGGAGAGTATACATAATGTGGTCATACTTTATAATATTTGAGGACTATTAATAAACAGTCATCTAGGGCTATATTTTAAGGATTGCATTCTAGATAAAGTATGGAGCTTGGACTTTGACCCAGTTTCCTCCACCCCAGGATTTTAAGAGATACTTCTCCACCCCACCCCACCTCCGTGCTTGGCTTCCTTGACTTTAAGATGATTGAATAAACCATCACCCCAGGGACAGGCTCCCCTTCGAGCACACTCCAGAGTGAACTGTATGTCTGGAATGCCAAATGCATACGATATGAATTGATCAGCCAGCCAGAGCCCAGCTGAGACATGGAGACTTGCTGAGCCTGGTGGTGAAGACTTCTTCAAGGGAAGGGAGCATGGGGTGAATGGGAAAAGGGGGGCGGAGGGAACTGATTAAAAGAACATTGGGTCTTGAATGTCTCTGACATTTGAATTGGTCAGGGTCCCTAGTCACTTTTCAGAGCAACAACTGTGGGGATTTACATGCCCAGACAGCTTAAAATCATGGATGGAAAAAAACAGTTTTCCAGCTATAAAAACAAGAAATTCCTCTGATTTGCAATGTATCCCTATTTTTTATGGAATGCATTTTGAAGCTCAGAACCAAGCGAGGAGCTAGCCAACTCCCTGCACACCTTTGCTATTGAACCTTATTTAAGACAACACCACCTACTGCACACTGTCCATTTGGAAAGATGATTTAAGTGAGCTGGGATAGTTTTGTGAGCCAAGCAAAAAACAGCCTCGGTGTTTGCCGGAGGAAAGCTCCCTGCGCACACATTTCCGTCTTTGTTCCTGTTATTTATTCCCTTTGTCTTTCGACATCCAACAATCAAAGGAATTAAAAGGATTAAAAAGCATACACGCAAAAAGCGATGACTTAATACATCAAAGCCGGTGTTATGCCAGGAGGAATGGGAGCCAAGGAAAGCGAATGCTTCAGATTAAAACTCCAAAGCGAACATGTGGCGCCGTAACATGACAAGTGGAAAAACAATGGCAATTCGGGATAAAAGCAAAACCAAACGCCCAGGTCAATTCCTTATAGACGTCACATTCTAAACCACTGCATGTTACAGGGCCATTTCACCAAAGCGTGGCCTCTCGTTGAGTTACAGTGGCCCTTCTCTCTCGAGTCAGCGCTAAACCAATCGCCCAGTATGGTGCTAGGGGACACTATGCTTCAGGGCCTGGCTTTGGGGAATTAGTTTAGTAGGCTGAACTCCTCTTGCTCCGGCGGTGCAGAATCCAATGCCCATCTCAGTACAGTGCTGGGCTGCGGGAGGCATTGGGATCCCCTCCCCCCAATCTTGGGGTCAATGAAAGATCCCATGGCTCTTTTTGCACAAATCGGGTGTGTCGGCACTAGTGTCCTAGTGACATGATTAGTAAACAGCCATGATGCATTTCTTAGAGCGACTTGTGAGTTTTCAAAAGATCACAAATGGTCCAGTCAGAAATGCCCATTAGGGCTTGGGATGAGATATGAGTTTATGCATCCAAGGATCGCATTAGCCCTTTTAGCCACAGTGCCACACTGGGAGCTCATGTTCAGATGATTATCCACGGATATCAGATGACAGGCATATAATTAACGAGGCCATCCCTTTTTAATTATTGGTACAACAGTAGCTTTCATCCAGTCTTCTGGAACGTCTCCAGTGTGCCAAGACTTATTGAAAATCAACATTAGTGATCTCATCAGCCAGCTCTTTTAAAACTCTTGGATTCAAGTTATCGGGACCTGCTGACATTGGTGCTGGACTAGCCGATGCTCACACTGGTGCTGGAGCGAGAGTGCTGGGGGTGTTGCCAGACCCCCTGGCTTGTAGTAGTAATAACAACCCAAATACATGATTTCCGCCTTCAGCAACGCCACTATAAACAGTGTTCCAGCACCGCTGCCTGCTGATATAAAAATATGTTACTTTAGTAGCTGCTGTTCACCATCTTCCCAAGATACCATTGGAATGGAAAGGGTATCATCATCATTATATATTTTCAGAAATACATGTTCAATAAATATTTCTGCCCTTTCTGTGTTATTATGTTGCTGCTCAGAGGTGACATTGTGGTACTCTCCAGCAGACCAAATTTTCAGGCTGCTATTGGAAAACCAGTGTCCATGCACCTTCCTACCATGTAGTAAAGCCTGGCCCTTCAGAACTGCCCAGCAGCTCTGCTGTGGGTATCCCACCTGGAAGTCAAAGTTTAGCCAGCCCTAAAAGCCAATGAACTTTGGGACCTGGCTACACAAGTGCTAGCGTTGGACAGCCTAATGGTTCTCTGAACGAGATCATTCCTGCCCTCGCTGTGATCCAGTCATTGTCCAAAGAAAGAAAACACAGGGAGAGGCAATCCAATTGCAATCCCTTAATTGCCATTCTAATGAGTCTAGATTATGGCAGGCAGGAAGAGGCCAGGGTAATTATAACTCTCTAAACACCCTGTAGGGAGGTGCATGTTGTGTATTCTTATTTAAATGCCCACAAGCGATTCCAGCTCACCTCTCTCAAAAGGGTTTCTATGCGCCTGTTTGGAAAAGGGGATAGGGCAACTTAACCTTTTCCTCCTGCTGCAGCAACTATCGTCCCCAAATAGAACAAATGAATGGGTATGGCACAGAGCTCAAGGCCATATTCTTGCTGTCTAGCTGCACGCTGGCATGGAATGAATGGGAAAGAGGTTGAATAGCATTGCAGCAGCTAGCTTTTCAAGGAAAGCCTGCTACTCCGTGTTCTCATCAGCAGCCTTCGACTTGTGGAGGATCATTGCAGTGAACGTCCCTGAGCTGGGGCCCTCACAACAGCTAATGTGACACGCTTTTACAGCCTGAGCAGTGCTAAGGTAACTACAGCCCTTCTAGGAAAACAAGTTCAGCGGGAGGGCAGGTGGCTTGTTACCTATGAGCTATACTCCCTTGGTGGGTGTTAACATTCCCATGTTCAGGAAAATGTGCTCTGTTTCTGCTCGCTCTCTCCCCCTTTGCACATTAGCTGGCAAAATTGCTTAGAGGACTCCCCTTGAACTAAGTTGCTTTGACAGATAAATAATAAAATGTTAACAATTTATGCAGCTCTGCACCAAATTAGCAGAGAAATGTCAGCCACTAAGTATTGGCTGCTTAGGCCTTAAAATACAGTATCAGGTTTGGGTGGCGGTGCTTTTAAAGAGGCAGGAGGAGAAGGGGAAGGAAAATAGGAGCAAAGACGGCTGAAATCTGATCTAATAGAGGTTGACAGAAACTAAAGTCATCGCGAATTCAAACACCTGTGTCATAAGCATTGAGTGTGTGGGCATGGTTTCCTGTGCACGTACCAAGTTTCTGCTAAGGCACCTCGGTCCAGGGTTCAGTACTGCTGGAGTCAACACTCCAAATTTCATATTACCTTGTGCATTACTCTCCAGGGCAATTTTAATCTGCTACAGGTTACTAATCATCTGGAAGGCAGAAACCTGCAATGGAGTGGGGACGTCCTTCGTCTTCTGATACAGAGCTAATACAGCTATTACTGAAGTAGCTCAGGAACTGAGAACCTTCCTTTATACCGTCTCCTCCTCGCATCCGGCTATGTTGGGAGGCATTGCACGTGTCCCCACACAAAACCCAAGAGGGAGAAGCTGGGGATAGAAATGGAAGGTGCTTGAGTCAGCGTGGGGATGTGTATTTCAGGTCCTTCTTGTCAGTGTACAGAGACAGGAATGATCCCCACCAGACAGGCAGCAGGGTGGACCTTTTGCTCGAGTCTTTATTTTCCTCCTGCTGCTGTTGCTATAGCTTCTTACAAGACTTGTATCTTGTGCAACGTCGGGTAAGTTTGCATCAGATTCCAAGCACAGAGTCCCTGGAACTCTTAAAGATTAAAAATGTAGCAAACTATAAATATTTGAAATCCCCTGTAGCTGGCATATGTACTGTCTTTAAGCAGACCTTTTTGATCTGGTATCTGTTTCCCCTGTAATAGCAACGTGTTTCTTACAAGATTTTCTGTAGCGGCAGAAAACTCCATGTAGCTATGGCGTGGCTCAAAGGTTTCTCGCAAGTCCTGCTGCCTACTGAGCTGATAGGAAGCAGTGGTATGGTCCCTTTCCATTTTTATACTTGTTTTGATTCCATTTGAGCACATCCATCTGGTGGGGTGGGACTAATTGTGAGTAGTGGGGGTCACGCTTTGGGTCTGGGTCTAAATAAGAACTGGCCTGTAAGTGGGCAGTTCTTATTGGGTGATCACTTAGTGCTGTACAAATATGTACAATAAAAGGGAGAACATGGTCCCTGCTCCACAGCTCACAATCTGTGGAACAGATTCTTCCATGCTTATCCACATGCCACCAGATTCTCTCTCTTGCTGAAGGCTACCTAACTGCAGAACTGGTCCCACCGAAGGAAGTACATGGGTAAGGGCATGAAATTATGGCCTGTTGAGTAGTATTTTAATCCACAAGCTATTCCTTTGCTTGCAAAGGGACTCCTGGTAAGTAAGATACTGCTCAGTGGAAATAAGGGGGGACAGCATCTGACCCTAGATTGGATGGTCACTATAATGCTGATGCAATATACTCCAGAAGAAGAGCAGGGACTGGAGGATCCATCTCAGTCTTGTTTTTTTTTTTTTTTTTGAATGATTGCTGAATGGGCATGGGTGAGTTACGATGTCTCAGATTGTCACAGATGGATTGGCAGTCACTCAGCTGTCCCATGGTACTGGGAGTACTGCTTGTTGTCCTCCTATACCCTGCGTGCTCTCTCTAGAATCACTTCTCAGTTGGGCCCAGGGGCTAAAGCGGAGCATCCAATTGGCTGGCAATCCGATTCTTCGAGGGGCGCAAACAGGAAAGGGCCATAAACACCATCAGAAGATATTCCCTCTTGAATTTGAGTGAATGTTGTTTGGGGGAAAGAAACATTTCTCCTATGCACTTAGCTTAGGGAAAAACCAAACAGCTTTGTGGTGAATTAACAACATATTTATCAGCACAAGAGCAAAGCATGGCCAATCAAGAAGAAGTTAAGATTAGGGCTGGTTAAAATTTTGTCATCTACAAGTGAAAAAAAAGATTTAAAAAAATATTTAATTTTCAATTAAAATATTTGGGTTTTCATAAAAAACAAGTTTTTTTTTGTTTTGGCAATTGAAAACTGAAACTTTTCTCAGGGAAAACCAATCATTTCCTGCCCAGCACTAGCTTGGTTGGTGCCACAGCCTATGAAAGTGGGTAGAATTTTGTTTTGTTAGTAAACTCAAAGTTTCAAGGGGAGCAAATAAGAAAACCTGTGAATATCATCAAATGAAATCCCCTTTTGATTCTGAGTGCTGTTTGGGGAAAACCCCATTTCTTATATTCACTGTTCTGTAGGAAGTAAACAAACAGAGCTTTGTGGTTAATTAATTAATAAAATACTTATCACCGGATTCATTCAGTTGCCCCCGGTGATTGTAGAGCAGATCCACTTGGGACGATCTCCAACCAGGGCCTTTTATTGGAAACTAAACCCAGGATCTCTTACACTAAAACATGGTCCACTATAGCTTGAGCTAAAGGACAGGGGCCTTGGCTACCAAATGAACCTCTTGTGTGGATCAGCCACAGTAGAGGAGGACAGAGACTTACAGGGTGGTAATATGGGACATGATCAAAGGCTGGGTGTCTTTCCCCCTTCTTTCCACTATATTTAACAAGATATATGTCAATGTCATCACTATTACCTGGAAATAGAAGGATAGAGCAGGCCTTTTGGGTCTCTTCTGATCAACTTCTTTACCTCCGTAGCTTTCGGGAAGAACATTCCCCACACTGCCCTTGCCAATGTGCCTGAGCTCTTGTTCAGAGAAGGGCCCTGCCAAGGCAGAGGAAGCTCATTTGTTTGGCTGGAACGATCAGTGCTGAGGATGTTTATGATGCAGAGAACTCCTGTGTGTTAACAGCTGCACCAAAGATATCATCCGATTTCACATAGGTCACCAACCAGCTATCAGATGGGTAATGGCTGTGGGTCTCCCTCACTACTGAGCTGGTCCACACTGGACCCACTTGGTGTAGAGAGAAAAGGGTTTCTTATTCCATTTTCCAATTCTCTCCCAGACCATCAAATTCCCTCCTCACCTAAAAGACTCCAGTTCTCAAACACTTCTTACTGGAAGCTACTGAGAAGAGACCATCTTAATACAGTAGCTACCTTGCCCTTTATAGCCCACAGTGATCTTGTTCTATGGATAAACAGAGAACTCCCTTCTCCAGGGATGAAAACCTGGTACCTTTTCACCAGTACGAAATTCCCTTCCCTTTGTATTTGTTTTAAAAGCACAGGTATCTTTAAAAGGTGATACAAAGGTATCTTTAAAAATATCTATTGCCCAGATTGGAAAATTTTGAACCTTTTAATAGTCTTGTAATCAAGATCCAATTTAGGCTCAGAGCTTGCTTGCACTTGCAAACCCCTATTTGATGAGTGTGTTCAGCTGTCAAGGTACTTCAGGAGGTCGAGGTTTGCTAACTGTTTCTTTGGCCTTTTGAAGTTCTGCAAATTGGAGCGCTCTCTGAGCTCATCACATCACACAGAGGGAGTTAATTGGGAGTCTGGCTTCTTGCTAATGGGCCAACATGACTGGCTGAGTAACATGTCACTCACCCAAGACATTTGCCCCCTCCCACCCGTCTGTTCAGATTTCCAAGATAGCAATTGGAGTGAAGTGGGTCTCTGGGCAAAAAATACACTATGAACTTTTCATAGATTTATTATGTGTCCGGTAGAATGCATTGCTCTTGGATTTATTGTATTACAAAGCTGGCCAACCCTGATGATGTCCTGTTACTCTATACATTGATGACAGTCATCAGGAGCTGCATTGCCAGATGTACTGGCAAGAAACCAACCATCCAATTTAACATCCCAACACTGTGTGTTCTGCACTGCAGTGCAGTGGGTAGGTATTGTTGAGTAACAGCACGATGTTCCATTGTAATGTAATCAACCTACTGCTATGTCCCTGGTGACCGGAAGCTGCTTAAATCAAGACATCGAAATTCAATATTGTGGTTCATAACTATGAAACTTATTGATCCTGTCTGACCTGAGTCCTCAACCCAGCAAAGCATTTAAGCACGTGCATAACTTTAAGCACCCAACGAACCCTTTGAACACATGAAGCAGGGTCCAGAGCTGAGGCGATAATTCATAACAAATAATTTATTTAATATATTTCTCTCTTTTCCCTTTGTGGAATCCCATGAACAGATCACAATTTTCTTGACTATATTTGTTGCTAAAAATGGTTTTGTGAAATTTTTAATGGATTCCATTTACTTTTTGGCTCACTGTTGAGCTGCTGTGGCTTAACTGTGATTGGTCACGTAAGTCACATGGCATTGTTCGTGTTTGCTGATTTGCTCAAGTTACCAGCATCTCTTTTAACTGACTGGTGCAAATGCTCTCAGAAAATCAATTGAATATTTGCATTCCACGGGTATTCATTTTCTGTGAACACACTCACGATAGTCAAACTTGACTGCACAATCATTCATAGAAAGCAAAGACAAAGGCAAATGGATATGGCTAAGGTGAATTTGTTTACAAATTAAAATTAATATTCACAGAAAAAATATTTGCAGTGTTTACACATCTGTAGTCTGTGCTGTATAAATGTCCATCCAAAATTCTGTCCCATCATGCACTGGACTCAGAGTAAAACTCAGGACAGATTCTTCCCTTTGATTGTTCCAAACTCCTGTCCATGTATCTGGAGATTATTATCAGACCACTACACTTACCGTTGTAGAGTATAGCCATTCAAGAGAGACTAGGATGTTACTCCCTCCATCCCATCTCAGCCAGGTGCATCAGTCTTCAGATTAAAAGAAATGCTGATACCTTCATCAAATCAGGGACCAGAAGCAACTTTTATGTGACCGATCACAACTAAGCTACAATAGGTCACATGGAAAGTCCTAGCTACAATGTACTTTTCCATGAAAGTATGGGGGTGAGAAAGGAGCTACCTGCCTCTGAGATGTGTAGATGAACGCCTGTCCTGATATAGTGAAATCTCTTTTGTAAGGCTAACCTCTGAAGGGAGCTGATGAGAATAAAGTGAGGAGTGAAGGCTGTGAATCTGTGCCAAATGAAATGAGAGAAAAGTGACCCCATCAATTGAGAGGTGACTTCAGTGCACAGGAGTGTTACTGTAGATTTAGGGCACATTTCAGGCTCATGAAGTAAGGCCTCATGCAATGCTTTGAAAAAACTGTCTCCCAGTTTCAAGCTGCCATAAACCTTGGAGAACAAAATGTAGTCACCAGTACAGCCTGGCAAAGGGAGATTTGAAGATCAAGGCACTAACATGCAAGCACCTGCCCTATCACCCTTTCCCTGATATTCTTTAGGCCTGTAGGACGATGTTTGGGTCATAGCAAGAGCTGGCTGACAATTTTCCAATGGACTAGCTGTTCATCGGCACAGGGGAATCTTGATTAGAAGTAGAGGGGTTATTTTACCTCTGTACTTGGCACTGGTGTGACCGCTGCTGGAATCCTGTGGCCTGTTCTGGTGTCCACAGTTCAAGGAGGATGTTAATAAATTGAAGAAGGTTCAGAGAAGAGCCATAAGAATGATTAAAGGATTAGATAGCATGCCTTATAGTGACAGACTAATTATTTATCTTAACCAAGAGAAGGTTAAGGGCTGACTTTAATACAGTCTATAAGTACTTACATGGGGAAAAATATTTGATAATGGGCTCTTAAATCTGCAGAGAAAGGTATAACCTAAGCCAAAGCCTGGAAGCTGAAGCTAGACAAATGTAGACTGGAAATAAGGTGTACATTTTTAACAGTGAGAATAATTAAACTTTGGAACAGTTTACAAAGGGTCATTGTGGAATCTCCATCACTGGCCATTTTTAAGCTAAGACTGGATGCTTTTCTACAGGATCTGTTCTAGGAATGATTTGGGGGAAGCTCTGTCATCTGTGTTATATAGAAGGTCAGGCTAGGTGATGACAATGGTCCCTTCTGGCCTTGGAATCTATGAGTTCAGTCCTGTAAAGTGCTGAGTGTTCTGGCCCTAATCCAGCAAAGCACTTTAAGTACTTTCCTGAATATAGATGAATTGAAGCACATACTTTAACACGTGCTTAGCTTTAAGCACATGCGGATGTCCCACTGATTTCAGTGTGCTAAACGGAGATGCTTTCCTGAATCGGGAGCCTTATGCGTATACCTAAAATTAAGCAAACTTTGAAATCAATGGAAGCGCTTACATGCTTAAAATTAGTCACATGCTTAAGTACTTTGCTTAACTGGGGCCGTGGGCACATATTTACCTTAAAGGATGTGAGGAATCCTATTGACTCAGGTGCTTATAGGTGAGCAACTCTTATAACAAGACAGATCTCTCGTAGCCCTAGGGATGCACCAACCAATTCAAGCAGAATGACCGCTTGTTACCTACCATAAGAGAGACAAGGTAGGTGAGATAATGGTACAAACTTGCAAGCTCCTTGGAGCTCCTCTTCAGGTCTGGGGAAAGAAGCAGAGTGTCTGAGCTAAATAAAAAAAAAAAAGCTCAGACACTTTGCTTCCTTCCTCAGACCTAAAGAAGAGCTCCGAGTAGCTTGAAAGCTTGTACCGTTCACCAACAGAAGTTGGTCTAATAAAACATATTACCTCACCCACCTTGTCTCTCTTATGGTAACAAGCGATCATTCTGCTTGAATTGGTTGATGCATCCCTAGGGCTTTGAGAGATCTGTCTTGTTATAAGAGTTGCTCACCTTTAAACACTTGAGTCAATAGGATCTGTTCTAGGAATTATTTTGGGGAAGCACCCACCTCGTCTCTGGGGCCAACATGGCTACGCTGCAAACACTTTACTATGTTAGTCCTATACACGCAAAACCCAGGGAGGAGAAAAAGTGAAATAAAATACAATAAAAAAATAGAAAAACGTTAGCGTATTTTCATGAGACATCTACATTTGAAAGGAAATGGGACCTGTTCGACTGGAACATGGAACTATACTTTGGCTTCTAGATATTGTGTATAATGGCGGATTTAGAACAATGTTATACATTTCAAGATGGTAATTTGAATGGAAACAGATGGCAACGCACAGGTTCCTGTATCTTACTAGTCATGTTCTGCCCTGTGTGTGTGTGTGTGTTTTGTCACATTTCAGGAGGGTATTTTAAATATTTCAAAGTCTTATGAAATAGATGGTATCTAAACTATACATCAGGGATCGGCAGCCTTTGGCACATGGCCCACCAGGGAAAGCCCCTGGCGGGCTGGGATGGTTTGTTTACCTGCAGCATCCGCAGGTTCAGCCAATTGCAGCTCCCACTGGCCGCGGTTCGCCATGCCAGGCCAATGGGGGCCACGGGAAGCGGCACAGGCTTTCCCTGGTGGGCTGTGTGCCAAAGGTTGCCGATCCCTGCTATACAACATATCACTGTATTTTAAACATTCACCCACCTGGTAGGACCAAAAATAATAGTCTCGCCATATTTCTGAAAATTGTTTAAAAAATCTTTGCCATTTATTTTTAGATGATTGTCTGGTTCTGAAATATGCTGAAGAAATTTGATGTAGTGTTAAATATATTTTTTCCTTTGATGTCCTATTCATTTTTTCCCAAAATGAAACATTATATCAGTCGGTAGAAAATATATGTTTTTTTCTTTATAGAAGACCACCCTTTGAGAACTGCACTATAAATTCAGTAGCCTGAAAGAGAGACGTTAGAAAGGTTACCCATCTATCTTTCTATTTATCTGCAGCTATACTGGTATCATCTGCCTGTAGGAAAAAAAGCCCCCTGGAGAGTACGCTAGGCTTATCATAACTGGCAGCAGGTGAAATATCAGATTAGGAGGTGATAAATAATAAATGAGCCTATATTTTTAAATCCGATGTAGGGAAATGTTAAATGTTAATAGAAATAATGGAGACACTGCTTCCTGAATTTCCCCACTGGTGAACTTCAGTCAGCCTACCTCAGATAGCTTTAGCTCTGCCTCCTTCCTGACAGCAGGCCTCTGAGGGCATCAGCATTTGGGGGGGGGGGGGGCTTTCCTAGGGACAGACACAGTCTCATACTAAATGCGGTCATTTGCTTGGGTCTGATAAATACAACTAAGGAATGCTAAGTAACACCTCAGAAATCAGCTCATAAGAACATAAGAACGGCCATACTGGGTTAGGCCAATGGTCCATCTAGCCCAGGATTCTGTCTTCCAACAGTGGCCAGTCCTAGATGCTTCAGAGGGAATGAACAGAACAGATCCTGTGCTTTGAGGAACATCAGGTGCAAGTTCTTCTGTCATTTTTTCCCCCTGAGCAGTGCTTTACGCCAGGGCTTGTTGGTCCATTCCGCCTGCTGGCAGATTTCTGAAAGGCCAGGGTCTTGCTCCTGTGAATTAGTACCTTCCCCATCTTTACTTAGGCAGATGACTAGCATTTGAAAGCAAGGGGCCATGGGCATGATTCATTCCATAGATATTCCTGTGGGAGAGGGATTTGGGCACTACTAAAGAGATCAGCTAGGTGAAGGGAACAGTTAATAGGATATAGAATTATTCCTAGTCATTGGGTCAAAGCCTAGGTAGGTAGTGACTAACAGTTGTTACAATCTGCTGTCTATTTTGTGGCCCCCGTGACATAAATTAGCAGGTCCTGGTCCAGTCTGTGTTGGACATGCCTCCAAATCACACAAAAAGAAAACAACCCCTACATAATTTAGAATTGAATTGGCATCTTTACTGGCAGTCTCAGTGGAGAAAATGAAGACTGAAGGGCAGATTCCAATTCCTCCTTTTCCTGCGTTCAGTCCAGGAACAGAGGGGAAACACAAAGGTGGCTTTAGGCCTTCCATGTTCTGACATGTCAGGGGTCAGGTGTGCTCCAAATAGGGTGACTGGTGATAACTCCAGCCACGCTCCTCTCCCTTCCCCACCATGTCCCCCAGCAGGCCTCATGTGCTGGGGGCAGTGAGGAAGGGCAATATAGAACATTGCAGCAGTTCATTGCCACCCAGAGAAACTTACACCAGAGGGTTCCTACCATCTGGGTCCATCCGCCTCTACACTGCTGCAGTGGCATAAAGAGGCCAGGAAGTCCTGTCCCAGAATATGCACATGGGGTATGCATCACCTTCTTGTTCCAGATCCGAGTAGAAGGAGATGGGTACTTGCTGCCTGTGCTGTATCTGATCTGAGAATTTACAGACATCTTCAGGCTCCAGGGCTGTCATGCTGGTTCCAGATTTCACAGCATTGCATTCATTTTGACAAGTGGTCAGACAGGAAGAACGTGAACTCAAGGTCTAAGGTCTTTCCATAGGTATTCAGTAGCAGCAGCTCGCTGATTGGGCAAGGGGATGCAAAAGAGGTGCGTTGTAGGCTGCTTTTGCTACCTGTATTACCAAAATATAACAGATGCCTTATTTACTGCTGTCATTGGGAAATGCAGTCTGACGTAATCTCTGAAGATACGTTCGTATTCCAGGCAGCAAACTACCACTTACAGGATGAAATTGTTTGCTGTTTAAACACTGCCAGTCAAGGACATTAATTGCTCTGGGTTAAATTAAACTAAATGGCACAGCAGTAAGATTCAAGGCCCAGAGGGGGGAAAAGGGGAAGGAACAATCTTATCTCATAAATAATGAGTTCTGAAAAGAACCCTTACTGGGACAGATTAATCTGCAAAGAGCCAAGTTCAACTCCAGTTCTAGTCCTAGGAGTGTCCCACAGCCCTGGGTGAAGCACACAACACACTGACATTTGCAAAAGGAAACGTTTCAGAGAGTTCAAGCTTCTATCGGGGGGCATTTAATCCAAAGCTCCTATAGAAAGCAAGTGGCATAGCCAAGCGAGTCTGCCTTGCTAATGCCAAATGGGGTTAAGGTGACACAGAGAGAAGTGCAAGGAGAAAAGGAGGTGTCTTTCCCCCAAACTCAAATGACAGTAACAGAGAATGGCACATGGAGGTGAGGGAGAGATGGCAGCATTGTTCAGCATTACATATTTTGTACCAGTTCTCTGGAAATCTCTCTCTCTCTTTCTCTCTCTTCCCCCGCCCATGTTGCATTATGCATTAACTTGCCCTGGGCCTTTGGTGCCATCTTCAAGAGCTTGCGCTCTGGCTGGGTCACGTACACTGAGTTTCTCTCATAGTCCATGTGAAGGGATATTTATTTATTCACACTTGTAAGAATATGAGTGGGCGCCAATCCCAGACTCTGGGTTCCCTTGAGATGTCTTTAAAAACACAAATCGAAGCAGCATGACAGCACTAGCAGCAGACTCTGCTATCGACCTCTGGTATTAGCATTTGAGCCCTACAGCTGTTGAATTAAAGAACATCCCACCTATGCCCAGTATTGCGCCCCCCCCCCTCCCACCCCACCCAGCATCAATCTCCTCCCCAAAAAGCTCCAGGAAAAACATGACTTAAACATCAGATTGGGGCTAGTTTGGATCAAGGCAGGAAGCGAGTTCTAAACCAAGAGGCCCTCTGTCTTTCCAGATTCAGTAGAAAACACAATGTCACCCTGAAATCGACAAACAGGCCGTCCACTTGGGACTCCATCTCCTGCAGCGACCACTGCTGCATGTGTCCAAGGAAGGCATAACTGTCCCTTAATGGCCCTGATTGTGCCACTCCATGTGGGAAGGGAATTCTTCATCCCCAGCTGGTGATCTGCTGATGAACTAAGTGTGAGGAGGAGCCATAGTCCTTCTAATTTCATCCTAGCACGTGTAAGAGTGGATGCTATTATTTATGTACAGCATCCGTCAAATTCTCCCCTTGGTTACATGTAGACAGCTCACAGTGATTTCAGTGGGAGTTATGTGCAGGAATGCAAAGGTCCCAAGTGTTTAATTCTTTTTTTTCCAGCGTTCCTAAGCTCTTTGTTGCAATATTACCCTGCAGCATTGAGTACCCCGGACTAATTATATGTTGAGTAAAGAGAAGTACTAGAAGATTGTACGTATAGGGCCTGATTCTCCTCCCTTTTAGATCAGCTTTACTCTGGTGTAACACTATTGATTCTAATTTACCCTGGTGTAAGTGAGTGAACAATCAGGACCTCATTGCTATAATTATTGTTGCCAATGAATGAAGCATAGATTCATAGGCTTTAAGGTCAGAAGGGACCATTATGATCATCTAGTCTGACCTCCTGCACATTGCAAGTCCCAGAATCTCACCCACCCACTCCTGTAACAAAACCCTAACCTATGTCTGAGTTATTGAAGTCCTCAAATCGTGTCTTAAAGACCTCAAGGTGCAGAGAATCTTCCAGCAAGACACCCGTGCCCCACACTGCAGAGGAAGGCGAAAAACCTCCAGGGCCTCTACCAATCTGCCCTGGAGGAAAATTCCTTCCCGACCCCAAATATGGCGATCAGTTAAACCCTGAGCATGTGGGCAAGATTCACCAGCCAGCACCCAGGAAAGAATTCTCTGTAGTAACTCAGATCCCACCCCATCTAACATCCCATCACAGACCATTGGGCATATTTACCTGCTAATAATCAAAGATACATAATGTATCTCCTTCCGGTGCATTTTTAGGGCCACACAAGAGCCCCCACACCAGGGCTTGGGCCTTGAAGTCTAGGGATGTTGGTCTTTAAAGTCTAGGGAGTCAAGTCATTTTCTGATCATAAAAGCACCTATAGCAGTATCTAAATTGTATGTTAAATAAAAGCCAGTGATTATTAGTAGCATATTTCTCGAGGTTGAACCACCGGGTACCTGCTAGCTATCCTATTCCAAACTCTGTAAACCTCAGTAGTGATGTTCTTAATAATTATTTGGCATTAATTTGTCATGCAATAATTATCCTATTAAATCTAAATTAAACCCTCCACTCAGGCACTTCACTGAAAGTGTGAACATAACAATTAAGAGAGAGAAAAGAAGATATAATTTCTTTCAAAGTTTCTTGTCATAAGAACAGATATTTTGTGGCTGGCAGCAGCAGCAGAAAGAAAGACAGAAAGAAAATATTGAATTGGGGGGGGAGTGCACTTTCCCCCCCAAAATCGGAACCAAAATACTTATGTAAACAATAAAAATCAGTCACCTCCAGTATCTATATGGCCCCCATCATCACAGTATCTTAATAACTCACATTCTTTAGTGTATTATCCTCACAACACACCTGTAGGGTAGGGCAGTGCTGTTATCCCCATTTTACAGATGAGGAACTGAGGCACAGAGACAGTAAGTGACTTGCCCAAAGTCACACAAGAAGTCTGTGACAGAGCAGGGAATTACGTGTCCTAGGCAGAGGCGACGCTTGGGCGGAGGCATGTGGGGTCAAGGGCCCTCCCAGCAGCTGGCCTGGGCGGGGAGCAGACGGTGTGGGACCAGAGCCACTGCTCACACCGGCTAGCCCCTGGGACGCTGCTCTGTGCAGCTCAGGAGCTGTTTGCGAGAGAGCCTGGTGGGCAAGGGGTGGTGGGCTGCCACCCACCCAGGTGCGTTCAAAGGGCCCCTATAAATGAAATGCTCATAATCATGCCATTGCATAAATGTTCCCACACCTCCAGCTATTGGATGGTTTTCTTACTCTGTGACTCATGTTGATGTGATGTTGCTTAGAACATCCTCCCTCTGAGGCTACACAGAGGAAAAAGAGTGTTAGCAAAATCCAACCAAAGCAAGGTGCATCCCGGAAGGATCAACAACATACAAGGGTGAGGCATCAGAGCATTGTGGTATTTGCACTGCGGCACAGTAAGGCAGATTCCGTGGCATCGTAGCTATCAGACATTTACAGGCATGGAGCCACTATCCCAGGCCATTTGCATGATGAGGCATGAAGAAAGGGTTGTTCTGAGTGACGTCTGAGCATACAGAGAGCTAGTTCCTTCCTTTCTGACAAACTACCAAGAGAAGGGATGGATTCTCCATCTCTTGAGGTCTTCAAATCAAGACTGCATGCCTTTCTGGAAGATACCCTTTAGTCAAGTTATTGGGCACAACACAGGAGTAACTGCATGAAATGCTATGTTCTGTGTTATCCAGCAGGTCACACTACATTACCCAATGGTCCCTTCTGGCCATAAAGCCTATGAATCATTCTTGGTAGGAGGTAAGGCTGTGGGTCACATTAGATACTCTATTAATGGGGGCCAGACAAGTAGATGGATACCTTAACTAATCACCTCATGTTCTCGCAAACAACTCCTAAGGGTGTAGGGAATTGCTCTGATCCCTAATATTACAGGGGGGAAACAGAAAAACTAAGTGACTTGGCCAAAGTCACACAGGAAGCCTGTAGCAGCATGGGGAATTGAAACTGAATCTCCCGAGTCCCAGGCCAGCACTCTAAATCAGTGGAACGTCCTCTCTCTCTGAACTGTCCACCTGTGGACCAAAGCCTGATCCGGCAATCAGCTCCACATAGGCAGGATCGTGAGCCCATGTGACATCGTTGGCACTCAAAGTGGGCAAAACGGTCTGCCCGCAGGGATCAGATTGCACTTGAAAGGCAGGAAGCAAACCACACTAGGCAGAAGATACCACCGAGGAAGGGAAATCTGAGAGAAGGGGCGAGGTATTGTAAGTGAGGCTTTCAGAGCCAGCCAGAGCAGTAACGAACATGATCTCTGAAAAGCCTATTTGTAATATTCAAACACGGATTAAACTGGGAAGGCAACTCACACATTCAAAGACGTCTGCCAATAATAGACTGAGAGAAGCAGTGCAAACAAGGTCTGCTCAGGCAATCATAAGCGAATGTAATTCAAAGCAGATGAAATGAGATTTCCTGTTCATCGTGAATGGCACCCACACCCACACACAGTATATTTAGTAATGTTTTCTTTTAAGGGAATTTAGTGCCAGAGAAAGGTGCCAGATTGACAGCTCCGGGGGCTGCAGACTTCAGTTTCCATCCGCAGCACAGGCAGCAGCAATCGAAATGCCCCCTACTCCCCAGTGTTGTGAGCGACGATGCCCGTACAGGGGAAACTTCCCCTCAGCACACACCCCCAGCCATGTCCAGGGCAGAATGCAGATTTCCCAGCACCTTTCACTCTACAAAGCTGGTTCGGACAGGATGCAAAGAATAGGGACATTGGAGTTGCCACTGATGTGCAACCTGCCCAGCCTGGGAGCATGCTATTTCCAGCAGTGGAAGAGGCAATGATCCGTGTAACGGACAATTGTGAAATAACCTGCCCAGAGGGGAAGTTCCTTCCTAACTTCCGTCACTAACAGGTTGGTTTATACCCTGAAACATGAGGGTGTATAGAGAAGCCTGAGGGCTTCTGTAACCTGTGCTGGGTTGCAGTGACTCCTAGGGGTCAATACACCTGTGTAGATTTCTGCAGTACACTGCATTCTGGCCCTACCGCTCCAGCCCCTGAACACGCTCTGCGCTGGGGTGGCCTGGAGCCAGCCACACCAGATTGACGAAGTTGCGGCTCCTCTACACCATGGCAGACCTCAGCTGCCCACCTATGGCAATTGTACGAGAGCATCACAAAAGGCCGTTAGCAGGGCTGAGGACCTGGTCCTCAGAACTATCTTTTAGGAAGATCATTACAGATAGGGGGTTTGGATTCATTTTTGTGTCTGCCTATTCAGAGCTAGTCCCATTAATCCCCTTTCTTGAGCAGCACCACAGGGTGTGCTGCTAATGGCTTGCAGGTTGCTTTTTGGCTGGTGTGAAATCTATTTAATAATTAGCTATCTAAATTAGTCCTGTTTGCACTGTAATCTTTTCTTCCCCTAAATGGCTTAATGTAGCTAGTTTTTTGTAATCATTTCTTGTCTAATTTCGCGTTATCACCACTGGAATCAAACTGATAACATTTATCTCACCTTTTTCTACAGTTTTCCCTTATGTTTGTTGTCCCCGTTTACGTACGCTGCATCGATCACATGAGCCTTAACTGTGTTACTCCATGTGGACTTATGGAGTGTTGTTCAATTTTTTCTTTTTAAATTTGTTACTGACTGTGACGGTTACTGACTGTGTCCCTGTAGGATTCTTCCTGGGAAGATCAGGGACGAACAATTGTTTTATATCTTTCCTAACACCACCAACACTACTGCCTAGCCCAGTTATTTCCCAAGACCCCGGAGATCTTTTATAGCATCCTACACTGTCGCTGCTGTGTTGTTAAATCCTCATGAATGCAACAATGAATTAATAACACAGTTATACACCATAAACTATTCCCCGCTCCGACTTAACAGTAATGCTCAGCCAACACCGCAAGCTGGTGACAGTCCAGGACTTGGATGGCATTTTCTCCTGCGTCTTGCTCAGCCTGGTTTGAAGACACTTGTCAGCCTGTTTTATAAATGGAAAACAGGGGCTTAAAGGGAAGTCAGAGACAGGCTAAGCCTCTCGTTGCCCTGTTACAGCTTTTTCTTGCCATTGATACTTTGTCATCCCATAACAAAACTTTAGTGGTCAGACCGCTTGTAAAAATGCATATTAAATAGATATAGTTATTTATCTATAGCTCCTAGAGGACCCCAGCTGAGATAAGCTCCCCATCACACTACTAGTGTGCATACACAGAACAAGAGACAGTCCTTGCTCCAAAGCGTTCACAGACTAAATGGATGAAGGCAGACAAAGGATCGGAGAAAGGGAACACCGTTATACTCCTGGAGAACTGAGGCAGACTAATAGCTTGCCCCCAGGTTACACAAGAAATCTGTGGCAAATCCTAGAATTAAACCCAGATCTTCTGAGTCCTATTCTGGAACCTGAAGCTTCTAGCTGTCTCAGTCTCAATATCGCCCATTGCTTATTTCTGGCAGGGGGCTAAGAGAGGGTCAGCAGAGAGTTTTAATGTTAGGCAGTGGAATCAGAGTAGATACTAAAATGCAATGGCCTGAATTTCCCAGTCGGGGAGGGCTGTATGTTTGAACTGAACCACTTGGAGATTGACCAGATGTGGCCCCAAGTGGCGATTCAGGAACATTGGCTCTGTTTCTCCCTCATTGATAAATGGCAGTAGCTAGGGACATCTGGTCACCCTATTTTATAGGGACAGTCCTGATTTTTGGGTCTTTTTCTTATATAGGCTCTTATTACCCCACCCCCTGTCCTGATTTTTCATACTTGCTGTCTGGGCACCTAGGCAGTACTGCCCTATTCGAGCAGTCAAATATCAGAACAAATCCATGAGATTCACTTCCAAGGGTGTAGGATGCCCCAGTCTCGCTGATGATGCCCTTGTCTTGGGCAGCTGCGTTACATAACATTCTGTACTGAAAAGAGCAGATAGTCACCTAGTGATGTGAATGACCGACAGCACATCTCTGTTTGCCAGTTGTGGGAATGGAGCAGTGCTGCTAAAACTCAGCCACGTCACTGCCCCTTTGTCACCAACAAACCTCCCTTGGGGAGCCCTTCTTGGTTTTGTCCAGATCTATGCCCCTGCACGACCCAGCCTGCTTTAAGCCTTGGGCAAAATCAATAGCCAACAGCTGCAAAGCAAAGTGCAGGAACCAAGCCTAATATGTCCAACTAAGTTAGAGGGAATTTGGTTTTAAACTGCAGCTTGCTGACCTGATGAGCTGGAATAGCTCGGAAAGCTCTGCGTCAGCTTGTCACACACAAACATGCACGTAGTCACAGACAGTGTCATGATTTACTGACCTTCGGCACAGAACGCGCCATCCTCCTATTTACAGACTTTCAGAATTGCAGAGCCTGTAAACATGTCCTGGAGGAGCTGCTGAAATGTGCTTAGGGAGCTCAGATAAGCCTCTTGCAATGGGTAAGTGGGGAGTTTTCAGCCTCCGTATTAATGGCCCTGATCATGCCCAGGGGGTTGAGGCTCACGAATCATGGCTGAAATACATGCATAACGCCTCTGATTGTTCCTATTTATCGGAGGCTTCTACAGAACAGCTTCATGTATTTAAGGTGGATGCTTAGCCGTTCCGATTGTGGCCGTGGGGCAGAGGTTCATGCTAGACTATTGCACTGAATTCTGTGATAGGCTATGCTTGGAACCTGAGACGGGTGCAGAACGTGACAGATTGGCTGTTAAGCAGCACTCCTTGAGCCACTTGCATGGGTTTCCAGGTGGAGGTTTAGGTGCTTGTTTTAACATATAAAGCCCTAAGTGGCCTGGGACCTGACTACTTGAGAAATGCCTCCTTCCTCCACCCCCTACCATCACAGCTGAAATTAGAAGAGGCATTCAAGCAGGAACCCTCATGGTATAAGAACTAGCAAGGCGTTCCCCATGAAGGCCCCTTTGCCCAGCCTGTTGAATGACAGCACTCACTGCAAAGCCCATGTGTTCTCTCAGGCTTTAGAGGCGTGGGGGTAGGGGGGTGGGGTGGAGGTAAGGTACTTTAACTGTTATTTCGCTGTGAGTATGTATATGTGGGTTGCTGCTGGGTTTGTATCATGCACATTCCTCGTAAAGGCACCCGAGCACAGGATGGAGACCCTTAAACATTGTTTATTCACCAAAATAAACCTCAGCTCCCGTCACGTTCATGGGCTTCTCTCCAGCCATCACAGATCTTACCACGCCAATGTAGAGGCTCATAAGTAACAGCTCCAGCCATGACCGTGGGGCCAAAACTCATGTAAAATGGCTGTGCTTTATCCGCAGCTCATGCATAATGGCTTTGATGATGCCTGCAAGACTAAGGCTCTGGCACATAGTGGAGCCGATCCTGCCCGCCTGTCAGCCTGCAGCATGCTCCGATGAGGGCTCGAAATGACCTACCACACACAGCTTTGAGCAGCCTCTTATTCCTAAATGAATTTGGCTCTTCCCCCTCATTCCCTAATTACTGAAGGCTCTGGTCCACATGGCAGGACTAATGGCCTGTAACATTGCAGGTTCAGAAACAAAGCCATCTTGAGCGAGAGGCGTGCAAAAATGCATTGGAAACCTCTAATGGCCAAAGCAATTTGTAAAAATCATTGCTCCCGTATGGAGAGCTCTGGGTGCCAAGATTTAGCTCCGGAGCATAACTTTTCTTGAGTGGGGGGAGTGTCCAGAGAACAAGCGAGTTGCTGATAAAGCTTGGACTCGACAGGGCTGCTCTGCTCTATTATTATTTTGTAATAATAATAAGATCTAACAAGTTAGGGAGGGGGAGACAATAGCCCTTTATGGGGTGCGTAGGCGAGTGGACTAGCTGGATCTGGCGTTGAATAGATCATGTGACAGAGGAAACTGACTAATTCACAGACAATGGATCCACTGTGCAATTGTCATTTTCACACTGTCTCTCTCTGACCTTGTTTATTGGGCAGTGAGCGTAAGAATTTAACTGCATCTTTTTCTCATCGACTTGGAAGACGCGTGGAGGGGGGGTTGCTTTTTTGTTTTCTTTTTTAATATCCCATGGAGACTTCAAGACAATTTACTGCAGTTGTTCTGAACTGACAGCTGAGGAAGTTTCTATTATGGCTCTTTAATAATTGGACATAGCTGTGGAAAAGTACCGTGTTTACCTTTCCTTTACTTGTGGCTAGCTGTTTCCAGTCAGGGAATGCTTCTCTCTCTCTTTCTCGCTCTCATTTTCCCTGTAGATGTGAAGGTCATCTCAAGGTCAGATTCAAATGGAGACGATGAGAACAAATGTGACCTTGACAGCCTTGGTTTAGCAGATGGTTTCTGGATAAATTGGATTATACACTTTAATTTGTCACCTCTGGAGTATATCTGTCCTATTTGCCAGATCGCTTTGGTGCAGCTTCTGCTCCAATTTGGTCAGACATCACATCTGGCTCTCTCGCTTTACTCCCTTTGCCTACTTCACAAAAGAAAAGTTATTGAGACTCAGTGGGCCTTTGCAGTGATTGGGGTTTTTTTTAACTGTATATGGAAATGTTTTGGTAACTGATTACATATTTGTTGCTCAGCAGTTTCATGTAGAAGGGCTATGATAATACAGATGGAAAAGCTACCAAGCTTCATTATCACTTCTGTCAGTCCCACCACAGCCTTTGCTGGCATTTTTTACAGGCAAAATTTTCAGTGGTCCTCAGCAGATGTCCCCATATCTTCTAGAGCAGGGGTTCTCAAACTGGGGGCCGGAACCCCTGAGGGGAATCACAAGGTTATTACATGGGGGTCACAAGCTGTCAGCCACCACCCCAACCCCCACTTTGCCTCCAACCTTTATAATGGTGTTAAATATGTAAAGAAGTGTTTTTAATTTATAAGGGGGGTCGCACACAGAGGCTTGCTATGTGAAAGGGGTCACCAGTACAAAAGTTTGAGAACCACTGTTCTAGAGCAACACCCTCTGGGATCCCCAGCTGCTAACTTTCTGCCTCCATCTATTTTTTCCCCATTGTACACTAGCAGTTGAGGCCTGTATGCTCAAATTGTTTGCCCACCTTTGGTTCATTGGCGTTACTAGAGCAGCAGCAGTCTAGGAAGAAAGGCAGTAATGTAGCAAAAATTAACTAGGAATGGGAGAACCACTTTGGGTAAAATGTTATGGGCATCCTTTGTCTGCGAGAGACGGTGGGATTTGCAGCCTATGATATAGATGGTTTGCAATGTCTCATGTGACTGAAGAGTCCGATCCGAGATTTGCATAATTGTTGGCAGTTGTTGCAAATGTCCGTGTCTTGGTTGGGAGCTGCTTGCTTCCTACGGGCTCTTTTCTCTTCAAGCTTTGGGGGGCCAGCTCCTGTCATGGACTTTGATGCCCTGATGGAGATGATGGCGCCACTTGTTACAATCACTTGCCAAGGTTTCCCATTGGTCAGGATCAATTCCAAATTCCTCCATATCTCGCTCGCATGTATCTTTATAGTGAAGCTTGTTCCCTCTGATAGCTCCCCGTACAGCATGTCCTTGGGTATGTGTCTGTCTGCCAACCTACTCAGATGGCCCAGCCAGCGCAGTTGTCTTTGCTTGAGCAGGGCTGTCAAATTTGCCCTTTGAAGAACCTCTGTGTTGGTGACTTTATCTTGCCATTTGGTGTTGACTATGCGGCGTAAATAACATAGCTGGAAACTGTTTAACCATGGACCGCCATTCAAGTGCTCGTCAGGCATTTGCTCTCACCATCAGCATTAAGAAAATGGTTGTATTCGGACATGGGTTTCCACAAGAACCTTCAATCACCTTAAATGCAAACCAGCTAGACATAGTCCAAAAGTTCAGCTACTTAGATTCTACAGTGACCACGAACTGCTCACTGGATGAAGAACTAAATGTTCACATTAGAAAGGCTGCAACCACCTTTAGCAGACTAATTAAAAGAGCATGGAACAACTCAACAACACTTATCATCAAGACCAAAATGCTAGTGTACTGAGCTTGCACCCTCAGCACTCTCCTGTATGGTGGGGAAACATGGACAACTGATGCTCATCAGGAGAAAAGCGTAAATTAAAAACAAGCCTAAAGATTTGTCCCTGACTTTCTGAGATGCAAAAGGCCAGATTATGCCACACATTCATATTTATGGATGGACCATTAGACCATCTAGTCTGGCCTCCTTTACAACACAGGCCATAGACCTTCATCCAGTTACTCGTGTATTTAACCCAATGACTTGTGTTTGCTCAAGTGTATCTTCCCGTAAAGGCATCCAGTCTTGACCTAAAGACTTGAAGAGATGGAGAATCCACCAGTTCCCTTGGTAATTTGTCCTAGTAGTTAATCACCCTCATGGATAAAAATGTATGGCTTATATTGGGTAGTATTGCACTCTGAGTAGTCCCACTGAAATCCAAGAGGCTACTTATTCAGTGTGGTATGACTCAATATGGGTAAGCGTTGCAGTGTCTGGTCACAAAACATTTGTGTAACTGTTTGGGAAAAAATCATTTTTGCTTAGCTCCCCATTTTTTGTTTTGGCTGGAACTAGATACGGAAAAACCTCAAGAAAGGCGGTTTTCATGCTATTCCTGACTTGGCTAGAACTAGGGAAGTGTCATAAATACTGCTAGGAAGCCTGTTCTGATGAATTTTCCAGCCTGCATTTTAGACTAAAATGTGGGGAAGCTTCCAAATAAGAATCCAAAACTTTTATCTGAACCAAACCACACTTCTGAATCCCATTATGTTTTTATGAATCATCATTATTTAAATAATAATAGGCACCATAGAGAATTTTCCATCATCAGAGTTTATAAACATTAGGGGAAGATCGTTCTGGTCAGACCAATGGAGTTACATTGGGGGTGAATTTAGTCCATTAACTAATTATCCTTCAAGTGAGGTTGAAGCAAGAAAGTATTACTACCCATGATTCCCTGGTAGTCCCATTATCAACATTAATTCTAAGAATGTGAAGCATTCGGTATTTAAAGTCCTGATCCTGTAATGGGAGATGTGCTGGCGAAGACCCTGCTGCCCATACCGAGTACCTCTGAAGTCAATGGAATTCATCATAGGCTATTAGGTATCAGAGGGGTAGCCGTGTTAGTCTGAATCTGTAAAAAGCAACAGAGGGTCCTGTGGCACCTTTGAGACTAACAGAAGTACTGGGAGCATAAGCTTTCGTGGGTAAGAACCTCACTTCTTCAGATGCAAGACGCTTGCATCTGAAGAAGTGAGGTTCTTACCCACGAAAGCTTATGCTCCCAGTACTTCTGTTAGTCTCAAAGGTGCCACAGGACCCTCTGTTGCTTTTTACATAGGCTATTAGGTCCATCAGTGGCTATTAGCCAGGATGAGCAGAGATGGTGTCCCTAGCCTCTGTTTGCCAAAAGCTGTGAATAGGCGACAGGGGATAGATCACTTGATGATTACCTGTTCTGTTCATTCCCTCTGGGGCACCTGGCATTGGCCGCTGATGGAAGACAGGACACTGGGCTAGATGGACCTTTGGTCTGACACAATATGGCCATTCTTATGTTCTTATTGTAGGCCTGGATTATTGTGCCAAAGACCTGTAATGAGTCCAGAACCATTACATCCCATTGGGCCCACCCAATTGAAAGTCCTCATGAAATTTAATTTTAGCTGGCAAGAACAGACAGTATGTTTGTACATATTGTAACTGGGGTGTATTCAATCTGATCTCCTGGCCATAGAAGCACATCCTCCCCTGCCTAAGAAACTAAAGCATGTATCCAACAGCACGCAGTACATATCAAAACAAAAAATGTTCTGAGGCACAGAAGAACAAAACACAGACCTAAAGCCAATACACTCATATTTCCTGCCCTCCAGCCAACCCCAGTCTTACAGTGTTCTGCAAGCTATTTATCCCAAATTCAGTTAAGCATGGGAAAGGCAGTTCATGTTTCCTTTATTCTGCCCACCCTCCTGACACTGTGCTCCACCCTTGACCTGGAGTGGCCCCTTGTACAGGTGAAAGAGAATAACTGAGTCCAATTGGTTCCGTTTTGGATGGAGTTGATAAGAGAGTTCACCAAGTTACAGAGCGATACTCCCAACTCATTTCACGTGGGTCTCCAAATAGTTATCCAATGGCCAATGCTCATTTGCCACAACCAAACAAATAACAAATAAGTATTCAGTAACAAATAATATTGGCAGTATTTAAACTCCAAAAGGACATAGTGTGGGAACGCCACATATTTTATTCATTAGCATTGCTAACATGGAAAGCGTTGCTTTCCCTGTGATGAATCTGACTCGATATATTCTAAATACAGCAGACCGTATTCTGAATGTTGTGTCATACATACAAGTACCCACCATATTTTTTTAAATAGCTCAGAAAATGGCCAATTTTGGAATATTTTAAGAGTTGATTTTTATTATATTGCCACATGTACACAGATGTTTGATTCATTTCACAAGAATAATACATTCTCCATATTTGTGGGTTGTACTAGCTAGATTAATGCTCTAGGTAAAAGACCTAAGGATGAGAGATTCATGGCAAGGTCCCTGGAGGTCATTGTACTTAAGACTGGATGATTTTGTCTCATATTTTGCAGGCCTATCAGATGTCACCACTGGCTCCTTTTTTGTCAAGGTACAGTAGAAATGAAACATGGGCACTGACATGCTATCTTGTTGAATGCAACTATGGGTTTCCCATGGAGGGCTCTCTTGCCATCCCATTAATGGATTTCCCTTTTACAGTTTCCTCTGAGGACTGCAACAGTCTGCTTTCTTGGCTATTTCAGAATCCAGTCAAACAAAATAACTTCTTTGCTAGAAACAAAACACATCTATCAACTAACAAACAAACAAAACCGAAGGAGGTTTTGGTTGGAGGAAAACAAATCAAGTGCAGAAGTGACAGTTGGAATCCTGTATTCTATCGTTTGCACAATGCTGATAAGATACTGAAATACAGGATTTGTTCTGGCTTAGAGGAAGTAAAAGGTTTTATGCTAAAAGAAGAATTAGGAAAATGGATTTGCCAGAACATGAAACATCCTTTCTTTAAGGAGGAAATATTTACCATTTAGCCATTGTGTTTCCCTGGCAAAGTGGTAGCGCTGGACGTACTAAAACCAAAACCTATTAATTTCATTCTTAGTCACGTTCAATTTCTTCAACCAGTGGCAATAAATATGAGCACCTGAATAGTCAGAGCTCCATGGAGATGTGGGGAAGGAAAGGAAAGACTCACGCTCTGGAGAATGAAACCAAAAAATCCTTTGTGAATGAAAAACAGAGGCATTTATTTCAAGAGGAAAATAAATCCAAATGTGGGCGGAAGGTAAATTTTATCCCAGGCTGTTTTCTTGGACTAAAGTCTGATTTCAGTGGCAATTTTTCTGAGGAAGATCTGAATAAGCACCTCAAAATTTGGAAACTGGATTATAAAGTCCTTGAGTGAAGGGTCTGTGTGCCAGGTTACAGTCCCATCCATTCCAGTGTAAATTGGAAGTAACTGCACTGAAGACATTGACTACATATATTGCTATAAGTATGCATCATATATGTGTTGAACATTATATGCATTTTCAGTATTATGAAATGGTCAAGTTTTATAGTATGCACAATATATTTTTAAAATGTTGAAAACATAGATTTTGTACATATAAAAGCTACATTATAAACCTGTGGGGCTTGATTCACCACTGTGGTACGTCAGTGTAACTCCCTTCAAGTCACTGGAGTCATGCAAGAATAAAACTGGATCAATGAAGTCCAGTATTGGGTGCCATGTTTCTTCTGCATTGGTGGAGATGTATGTACTGGGGACAGTCTCCCATTTGATGGTTCTAAAAACGTGCCCAGGTAAGTAGATGGGATTTTTTTTTTCAGAACACCGCAGTGGAAAACAAAACCATTATTTGTATTATTATGAATCCAACCTTCTCTCCTAGAGTGTAACAATCTTCACGGCGTACCCAAGCAACGGTGTATGGCTGCAGCTACCATGCAGAGAGCTAACTGATGCTTCTGAACATCGGTCATTTGCAGGGATGCTCTGTGGATTCTCTCTAGGTCCTAGCAGCAGCCTTGGGGATGGTGCATTTGAGAGGATAGGAAGAACCATTTCCCTGGCTTCGTCCCAGGGAGCATTTCTTGCCTAGTGCTTTTATCTCACAAACATAATGTGCATATTTAAAATTAAATGTTTTACTTGATAATTATTTAATAAAATAGGGCTGGAGTAAGCTAATAATGGCTTGAGAAGTAACGTTTAATTTCCAAGTGTGTCCTCGGAGATGCTTCATGGAGGCAAGCCATGGCAATTACTTGCAAATTCAGTGTCAGACACATTTAACTAATCCAGGATCCAGGAAAACAATGTGCATTAGTGCTAGGAAGACTGTAGGTAGCAACAATCAGATAATGAACATCACAGCGGTGAATCGACAGGCAGAAATTACACAGCTACCTGCATGAGATTTAAAATGCAAATTATTTTCCAAATTTGCCCAGTGCATTATGGGTCTTTTTTTAAAGCTTTCAAACCAGTGTTTTGGGGATCACTCTTTATTTAACTCCTGACCATCGCTGGACGTTTGAATTAGCTTTGGTGACAGGGATTAGCACATGCTGGTGTGGGTATGTCGGAACATGCCATTGAGTTGCAGTGGAAGAAGAATCATTGAGCAAAGTTCAACATTCCGCTTGAGCTGGAGCATTATTACTCTCTTCTTATACTTAGACTGAAAGACCCTTGGGGCAGGGACTGTCTTTTTGGTTTGTGTTTGTACAGCACCTAGCACGATGGGGTCTTGGTCCATGATTAGCATTCCTTGGTGCTATCACAGTGCAAGTAATAATACTTATACTGCACCGGCCCTGTTCAGTTTAAACTTCTAAACAGATTTGTCTAACTAGAAATGAATATTGTTTACACTGGCTCTTGTCGGAGTTTTATAAACAGATAAGGACATAAGACTAGCTGTACTGGATCAGACCAATGGTCCATGGAGCCCAGTACCCTGTCTTCTGATGGTGGCTGGTGCCAGATGCTTCAGAGAAAGTGACCAGAACAGGGCAATTTACTGAGTGATCCTCCTGTTGTCCAGTCCTAGCTTCTGGCAGTCAGAGGTTTAGGGGTACCTGGAGCACGGGGCTGCGTCACTGCCCATCTCGGCTACTAGCCATTGATGGGCCATCCTCCATGAACTTAACTAATTCTTTTTTGAACCCAGTTCTACTTTTGGCCTTTACAACATCCTCTGGCACTGAGTTCCACAGGTTGAGTGTGCGTTGGGTGAAGAAGTACTTCCTTTTGTTTGTTTTAAACCAGCTGCCTATTCATGTCACTGGCTGACCCCTGGTTTGTGTGTTATATGAAGGGGTAAATAACACTTCCTTATTCACTTTCTTCACACTATTCTTAATTCCATAGGCCTCTATCATATCTCCCTCCAGTCTCCTCTTTTCCAAGCTGAACGGCCCTTCTCTTTTTAGCTGCTCCTTGCATGAAAGCGGTTCCATTTTTTTGTTGCCCTTCACTGTACTTTTTCAAAATCTAATATCTCTTTTTTGTATACGGGCCACCAGAACTGCATGCAGTATTCAAGGTGTGGGTGTACATTAGATTTAAATAGTGGCATTATGATATTTTCTATCTTATCTATCCCTTTCCTAATGGATCCTAACATTGTTAGTTTTTTTTTTTTTTAACCTTCGCTGTACATTGATCAGATATACTATCTATGATGACTCCAAGCTCTCTTTCTTGAGTGGTCGCAGCTAATTTAGACTCCATCATTTTGTATGTATAAATTGGGATTATGTTTTCCAATGGGCATTACTTTGCATTTATCAACTCTGAATTTCATCTGCCACTTTGTTGCCAAGTCACCCAGTTTTGTGAGATTCATTGTAACTCTTCGTAGTCTGCTTTGGACTTAACTATCTTCAGTTTTGTATTGTTTGCAAACTTTGCCACCGCACTGCCCTTTTTCCAGATCATTTTTGAATATGTTGAACAGCACTGGTCGCAGTACAGATCCTTTGGGTACCCCACTATTTACCTCTCTCCACTGTGAAAACTGACCATTTATTCCTACCCTTTGTTTCCTATCTTTTAATCAGTTACTGATCCATCAAAGGACCTTCCCTCTTACTCCATGACTCCTTACTTTGCATAAAAGCATTTGGTGAGGGACCTTGTCAAAGGCTTTCTGAAAGTCCAAGTACACTAGATCCACTGGATCACCCTTGTCCACAGGTTTGCTGACACTCTCAAAAAATTCTAAGACTTCAAAGATAGATAACTAGATCCAGCCATGAAAAGAGAATATACACTGGCCTGCTTGTCTGGAAAATTTCTACAGAACATTAATACTTCCACAGAACTATGAACAGAGTGTACCATATTTACACATGCTGGGCATCCCATTGAGTATTCCTAATGAAAGGACTGATGTCTTTACACAGTGAGAGTCAGAATGGTAGAGTCTGGCGCTTACTGATGCTCAGTTAATGCGAGTACTGTATATGTCTCTCTATATTACGGCAGTACATTCGGTACCAGGGGAATGGGAGTCCCCAACATACAATTTTCTTTATTGGTATTTATCTAATGCCAGGAAAGCAGATTGGATCATCTCATGCCCCTCACCTTGCCACACAGGAAGGATTTAGTCAAATTATGCCCCATTCCAGAACACAATTACTCTAGATCCCTCCTCCTTTGTCCCTTTGGTTTGCCTCATTTTCTTCCTTTGTAGTGCAAAGGATGCATTACAACTTTTATGATCTGTAGCCTAACTAATACCCCTGATCCTAAGAAACTCATGACCCTAGTCTCAACCCCACCGGCACCCAAATATCAAATCTAAAATGCAACATCCCCTCTCTTCTGACAGCTAATTTCCCCCTCCCGACACTACCCCAGTCCTACAGCATGAATCTCTCCCTTGCCCTATTTTTCATGGATAGAGTTTTTCCATTTGCTGAGAGCTTCTATGATATTATAGTCAATTCATCTCCACCCCTCAAAAGAGTGCAGTACAGCAGGAACCCGCAGTGGTGGGCACCTTGGAAATCGGATACACAGATTCTCTACCTCACAAGGAAGTTGTGAGGCTTAATCAGTTAATTTTTGTGAAGTCCCTAGATGTCCTGGAGTGAAAGCAGCTAGAGAAATGCAGAGGATTATTGTTATCTTCCAATGCATGAATAGGGAGAAGAAGGGAGGGAGGAGGAGTGAGGTCAAACAGCATGGTAGGCCTCAGAGATTCAGCTGCTTTAATCCACAGTTTTCCAGAACTGCACCGCCTCAATTGGCACTTGCAGAACTGAGACTTCATTCATTCCTCCGAGATCTTCCCCCGCCCTTCTTTTTTTTATAAACGATCTGAATAGTGCTGGAGATTTCTATAGAGCTCAGGTAATTAGTGGTGGAGGACTCTGATTATCTCTTTATACCACTCCTCGCCGTTTGACACAATTCCGCATAATAAGCCTCCTCTCGAACAATCCCAGGTCTGAGTCAGTATCTCCTCAGAGGCTGATTTATGATGTGGGGAGGAGAGCTCCAGCATTCCATCATCTGCAGACACAGGGTCCCTTTTCTTCTTCACCTCTCATTAATGCTTATCTGAGAGTGGAGGAATAATATATTGAATTAAAAGAGGAAATCCCCGTCCCTTATCACTCCTTGCCGGTAGGAACTATGGGATGGCCAAGTGTTCCTCTTCCCATTCTAATTTCCTTTTCTCTGCTTGTCTTGTTTGAATTAAAGGGAGATGAATGGTCAACAAGAAAACAAGTCCACGGAAGCTAGATTGACTATTCAACTGCATTTGATTGTAATAAAACCCTATAAGAGAGGGTGTTAAATAAAATTAAACAATTCTACCTAAACAGAGGGGGGAATAAAAGACAAATTAAAAAAAACCCAGCAACAACAAAAAAGACTGATCAATTAAATGATGAGTATTTCATCGTGTTTACTTTTCCACATATAAATTGGTACCCAAAGAGATCACTGAGTGGAAGATAGGGGATGGGGGAGAAATAACCAACATAGTCAGAATGCCTAGGCTGGCAATAGCGAAAGACCTTGGGGAACACAAGACTCTAATTAGAGAAGTCTGCCATGCGTTTTGTTATCTCTCCCTTACAATGAATGGAAATGAGCGAAGGGGTTTCAGGAACACCTTGGGATCCGGTGAAATCTGATTAGACCATATACAAATCATTTAAGCTCAGAAGAAGGTTAGCTGATAAGGGGCTGGGTTCAGAGGGAAAGGCATAATAGAACGAACCAGGATCAGAAACGACAGCTGAAGAGAGGTGGGGGGAAAAGGCCACAGACATTTTTGCAACAACAGTTTTAATAGGGTGGAGGACTATAAGGGGGGAGCATGGGATAGAGAGAAAAACGTATTGAACATCACTGATACTTGGGTACATCTAGCGTAGGTATGTTTTTATAGCAACAGCCAGAAAGGTGTGGCTGCAGTGGTGCTAAGCTGCTAGTATACAAGGTGTTTGGGTGTTTCTCCCCACCATTCTCAGAGCATGTCTTCAGGACATGTTGGTAAACATGCAAAAGCCCTTTTATTCATTAGTTCTTACAACATTGTGACCACCAGCACAACTGCACCATAGCTGGCAGAGCCTGCGGTACAGACATTCATTTTTCTAGTATAGACAATGCCTTAGTGTCTACCACTTCTGAAAATGAATGTTATGAGGACTTGAAGGGTGAAAGAAAAACTGCAGAAAAATTCTCTCTCTCTCTTTTTTTAATATCCACTGTGTGTTTCTGTAGTGCACTGTTCAGGATAGGTTACGTGTCCCCTTCTGTGCCTGATTCTCCAGGTCTACTACAGCTGATACTTACAGAATGTAATCCTTCAGCTCAAACAATAAAGGCTTTTGCTCTTAGCTGTTAAGGTCCCAGGTTCAATCCCCCTGGGTGACCAAGATAATAGTCATTACAATTCCACCTTCTGAATGCCTACTTGTCTTGTGATTCAGCCAAATAGAAGACAGTTGCTGCAATGATAGGTCTGTGTTTTCTTGGGGGAAGATGGGAAAGAAGGATTCAAAACCAGATGCAAAACTGCAAGTTTATATTTTGTGAGAACTCACAAGTGGTTTTTGAATTTTCAAAGTTGATCCAAGGTGGAACTGCACTGTGAAGTTCCAAGCATGTCATATGTTTGCCCTAGAGAAAAAAATTGCCATTTTGCAGAGAAATATAAGCATGTTCATTGCAAAAATGGTTAAAATGGCTTAAAATGCCACACATTTTAAAGAATTTGAAGAACTTGCTGTGGATGGATAGAAAGACTCCACATTTTAATTAGTTTTTGCAAACATTTATATATCTATTTCTATAGCTATATCAAACCATATAGAGAGAGTCAAAATTTGGTTCTAGCAGGCTTGATGCTGTCACTTTAATAATAAGAAGCAGTCCCTTGGTTGGTCACTAGGTGGTGTGTGACTATATATTGGAGGGGAACATTAAACTGTAACGCTCTACTTTCAGGGACAGCAGTTTGCTCTAGTTACAGGAGGTGCAGTGAGAGTTCCCTCAGTTCCATCCCTTTCTATTATTCTCACCCCATGTAGTGTCAGAGGTATCAGCTAAATACCACCACTGAGTTCTGCACAAGACAAGGAAAGTTCACAACATCTCCAGCCCATTCCGCTGAGATGTAGACTAAAGAATTTCCTGGTTGGGGAGACTTCAGGGCAATGGGTCCATCAGGGATCCTAGAAAGGTCCCCATCAGTATGCACTGCTTACACAGCCCTGGAGGTAGCAGAGACAACCTAGGACCAAAGGGGGAAAACCCTCAGGGGGATGAAGTATGGCTGTCTGCTTTCTCATTGATCCTTTGGTATCATCTGTTCCAGGGTTTAAAGACAATAAATTTCAGGACTGAGAGACTCAGCTCAATGAAGAGTCAGAGAATTGTAACCCTCTGCCTCTCCCTCACACCCCAGATCCCCCTCGCTCACTTGCACGGTCATTCACACCCCCTCTTTAGGCTGTCACAAACCACTAGAACAGCATTGCTCAGATGTAAAACCCTCAGCCTGAGAGAGAGAGACAACCAGAGAGAGATACTGAATGAGAGGCAAAACTTATGGCACTTGGATCAGAGGAATCTGCCTCGCTAAGGGGGTGAGCTGTACAAACGCACAGAAAGAGACCAAACATTAGCTGCTGGTTTTCCTTTTTGAGATTTTGGGGGGAGGGCTGCGTGAGGAGGCGGCCCAGGATTGCAGTGATGCCTTGATGGTGCCCAGCTGCAGCCTGCACTAAGAGCCCTATGGTACCACCACCCACCCACATGTTCCCTTCAGTTTGTAGCCAGACGCTTTTCAGGAAGTTTCCCTCCCCTAGTTTGTGTGCGCGCGCGTGTGTGTGTCTTAAATACACAGAATGAGAAGCAAATTAAGCAAATTGGAGAGAAATTGGAGAGAATTCAAAGAAGATCAAGGAGAAATGAATTACAGGCGCTGGAGGGACTGACTCGTGAGGAAACATTAAAAGGACTAAATATGTCTAGCTTGGCGGAGAGATGACTAAGGGAATAATGATAAATGTCTATGAATATTTGAAGGGCATACACGCCAAGGAGGCAGAGGGACTGTGCAGAGAGCTGTACCAGGTGGTGGAACTAGGAGCAATGGGATGGAGTCAAGAAAAGGAAAACAAAAACTAAGCAGAACAGCAGGGAAAAAAATCCCCCTGCCTGTAAAATGATTAAGCTCTGTCTCCCAGTGGAAGAGATAGACAACCCACCATACAGGACATTTAGAACAAGTTTGACTCAACACTCAGCCACGTACAGCACTGTAGGCTTTGGCCAGGGGAGGCAGGAGACTAGATTGAGCATAGATGGATAATGGGAACTCTACAAATGCCAGAGACAGATTAGTGCAAGAGAGTTTGAGACAGGAAGTGAAGGAGATTGTTGTATTCAATTGAGACTGAAGGGAGAATTTGGCTCAGGAGAGTTTATTTACCTGGATTTTGGCCAGGATAACAAGGGTAATACCCTTACTCTTGGTAGGGCCAGGTGATTCTTAATATCCAGCAGTTCTTTGAGTTTCCCCTTGCATTTGAAAGGGGAAATGGGGGAAGGTGCCCTCACTTACAGATTGAGGCCTCCATTATGTACAGCCCAAAGGTCAATAGTGAAGGGAGATACCACCACCACTGACACAGGAAATTTAATGTGACCTTCAAAGGGAGGACGGAAGAGAGAAGTCTATTAATCTCCTGATATAACATCCAACCTAAAGCACATCAGTGCTTCTTTAAACATCATGTAAAAGTCAGAGTTATGGCATGCAGGAATGACCCATGGGTTCTGTCAATTAATGGATGGATGGCATCTCCTAGCCCTCCCAGTTCCTCACCTCCCAAGAGGGGGACTCATTATAGTGGACCCAATTCATCCTTTGCACTAGATAAACTGGCACAAAGGGACCACAAGACAGGATTAAGGCTTCCTATGGGCACTTCAAACACTATAGCATTTAAACTCAGCTCCAAAGCCAGCTATTGCCTTCTGCAATGCTCCCCAGGAGGACAAGCCCCTAAATAAAATGGGCTGTTAAATACAGTTCTGAACAGCAATAACATTTCTGAGCCAGCTTGAGCTTCCACATGGGGCCACTGCTTAATAAACAGATTGTTAACTTCTAGTAACAAGTAATTTCTCAAAGATCCTTGGTTAATGCTCTACCCCCACGCCTCCCCCGATGCGGCGGCTGGGTGGCTTTTCCATTTACAAACTAGCATGAGATAATCCACTGAGGCCAGTTTAGGGGAAAGGAGTAGGGAACAGAGACCTCTCCTCTGCACCCATTCCACCAATGCACTTCTCAGCCTCATTAACAGAGCAGCAAGGGACAGGAGACTCCTGAGGAGTTAGTCAGCTGCTCCTCCCCTTCCCACACTGGGCAATAAATAACGATGCTGTACCCAGCCCTGAATAGAAGCATTGGGTGAAATATGGGGAGCATTCACTACCGCAGTGTTTAATGGCTCATCAGCTACCACAGACTAGCACACAGCTGGGAGACCTTCCAGAAAACAAACCCAGGGACTGCTGGCAGTGGTGGTATGAATTCAGTAGGTGGGGCTCTTCCCTCTGAGTCAGTACAGAACCCAGTGTTCCTATATGGCGTTAGGGGATACAGTGCTGCTAGAACCATCGTCATTGACTAGATGTTTAACTCTAGCCTCCTACCTCAAATCCACTGCGGATAATCGGATTTCTTTTACTACCTAAATGTCACCCAAAGCTTCAGCTGGGAAAGTGATTCATACCATCCTAACAATGTTGCTAGAGCAGGACAGCTGCCCCATTCCCCCCCAGAGTGGGCTGCATTTCAGTCACAGGGAAGTAACCCATCTTCAGTGCAAACACCTGAAGAGGTGTGGGATCCTGCTGTGTAGATGTGAGGTAGCATTATTCCCACTCTCCTCGTGGAAGCACTTGATGGAATGTATTAGGAGTATTTGGAACTCAAACTGGAATGCTCTGGCTGCATCGGAGCAGTAAGGCTGTTTGAGGAAGCTGAGGGATGCAGACTAGCTGGTGAGGAAGCAATGATATTTAAAAGACAGCTTTTTCTAACATCATCCTTTGCATTCCTAATCCATTTCTATTGTCCTGCTACTCTCCACCACAGCTTTGACAGGTCTCAGAGCCCAGCACTAACCCTGTTACAAGCTATTCATCTAAACTCAATTTTATCATGATATAGCTACCTGCCTTCCCTATTTCTTGCCCCTAAGAGCACTGACTCTACCTACAGCTCCTTGCTGTAAATCCTCCCCCCTTTTAGCCTCTGCTCTTCCCTTTTTACCTCTCCTTTGGGAGACCCTCCCCTCTTGGGAGCCAATCAAATTGTCACATCAATCAGACAGATTGACAGCAGCTTCAACCCATCTTCAATCAGGGCTGCAACAGCTGCCTCCCCCAACACACCCTCAGCACTACCGCCAAAGTTACCTGGACAAACCTTTTTAAAAACCCTGCCCTGGGAAAATGCTATTAGAAGAGGATTTAAAGGCAAATCTGTGTAGGGAGCATGTACCAGTGGCGGTGAGGTGCCCTGATCAAGGAGTCTTACTAAAGGCTGCAGTTGATTTGCTAATGTCACAAAAATACTACACAGTTAACCCCATTTAATTGGCACCCTGCTCAGAAGAGCCCCAAACAAATGGAAAAGCAGGGTAGGCAGCTATATCTCAGATGTATGGGCAGAGCTGAGGTGGGATGGGAGTACAAAGAGAGCCTGCCGGTCAGAAGTGAGGTGCATTAGTACAGCTGGGTGTGGAGTACAAGGAGATGCTGTACATTAGGTTCAAGGTGCATTCGCAGAGCTGTGTAGTTGCCCTTCAAACTTTCAAGCACATTTTTCTTCTGGACTGTGTACCTGTTCTTCCCCTCTCTCCTGCTAATTTCGTGGACTTGATGCAGCCCCCCAGATCCCAACAACCCTGAGTTTTGGGATGTTAAAAATCTGGATGCGAATTTTTCAGCTTGATCTTGTCTCTAGTATAGTGGTGCCCAGCGTTTGCAGGAGGTGGCCCTGCTAACACAAGACCCATTCTATGTCCCCATGGCAACGAGAGTTTCATGTGCATCACAGTCTGGTTCCTGAAAGGCAAGGTTATGGACTGGACTGCAATTCCCAAAGAAACATCCAGGAGGCAGAGAGGCATGGAGGGTAGGAGGAGAGCTGGAGTGTCACTGATGCAGGACACATTGTGGCATTGCTGGTGGCACCCCACAGCAAGCTATGGCTTTTCAGTGAGGGGTGAACAGGCCTAGAGTGCAATGCCCTGGGTCAGATCGCATACTTGGTTGGATTAAAAATATGGCCCAGTCAGTTCTGAGTTCAAGTCTTCCCGCAGTGGTGTAAGAATCACATGCAGGGTTAGTAACTTCTGGTTGCATTTAGGACCATCTGATGCACAAGACCCTGTAACTCCTTTTGTTCGTTGGATGTGTGCAGTCTAGCTGCACATTTTATTATTATTTATTTGTATAGTGGTTGTACCTAGGAGCTCCCATCATGTACCTGGACCCCATTGTGCTAGCCGCTGTAAAAACAGAGCAAAAAGATGGTCACTGCCCCAGTCTCCTCCTATACATTATTCTCATTTTGATAACTGAGCTACCCAACCCAAGGCAGATCTGTTGAAATGGAACAACAGCCCTGTTGGGCTTAGCTTCACCATAACCCATCACCAGGCCTTCTTGTCCCTTCCCATTCTCCATAGGGGTCATAGCCACAGATGCCAGCGGAAGAGGATGGACTGTAGTCATTCCATTTGCAAAAGTCCTTGTCACCTACTACTAGACCAGGGGCTGCAGACACACAATTAGAGGATCCCTGTGAAGAGGCCCAGACTTGGCCTGACCCCACACTGCATATGGGCTCAGTTCCTGTACTGGGCTCCTCAGCCTTCAGCTCTAGAGACCAGGATGTTACCAGCTGAACTGGGGTCTGTGCAAGGCTCTATCTCACCATTAGGGGGAGTGAGACAGCAGTCTAGATGAGAACAGTTAGTTAGCTAAGGTGCTGTCATTTAAACTCCTCAAACATTATAAGGCCAGTTACAATATGCAAGATGAAAAACCTGAGGGCTACTAGCATCACCATAAGTGTTTTGCATTTTGGGATATTCCAGTCCCTTCCAGAGTGGTTTTTATCTGTCAAAGGAGATTTTCCTCTTGCTCTGTGCTGATTTACAAGATAATTTAATGATACCAAATCTCCTAAGCCAGGGGTGGCCAACCTGAACCTGAGAAGGAGCCAGAATTTACCAATGTACATTACCAAAGAGCCACAGTAATACGTCAGCAGCCCCCCATCAGCAGGGCCGGCTCTAACTTTTTTGCCGCCCCACGCAAAAAAGAAGAGTGCCGCCCCCCCCCCCGCGAGCGCCACGCCGCGCCGCCGTACCCCCCCCCCAGTGCCTTCGAAATCCCCGCCCCCCCAGCACCACGCCGCCTGAATCCCCGCCCCCCAGAACGCTACGCCACCCGAAGCCACACCCCCTCCGAGCACCGCGCCAACCCCCACCCCTCCTTCGAGCGCCAGCCCCCGCCCCCCAGCGCCGCGCCGCACCAGCCCCTGCCCCCCCAATGCCACGCTGCGCCAACCCCTGCCCCTCCTCCGAGCGCCAGCCCCCGCCCTGCCAATGCCGTGCCGCGCCATCCCCCGCCCCCCCCAGCGCCACGCCACGCCAAACCCCGCCCCTCCTCCGAGTGCCAGCCCCCCCGACCGCCGCGCCAGCCCCCGCCCCGCCAATGCCGTGCCGCGCCAGCCCCCGCCCCCGCCGCGCCAGCCCCCGCCCAATACATAAATTAATAAAAACCTGAGCGCCGCCCCGGCCCAAGGTGCCGCCCCAAGCACATGCTTGGTCGGCTGGTGCCTGGAGCCGGCCCTGCCCATCAGCTCCCCACCCCTGCTCCCAACACCTCCCGCCCACTGGCAGCCCCACCGATCAGAGCCTCCCCTCCCTCCCAATCAGCTGTTTCCTGGCGTGCAGGAGGCTCTGGGGGGAAGGGTGAGGAGCAAGGGCACGACAGGCTCAGGGGAAGGGATGGAGTGGGGGCAGGGCCTGTGGCAGAGCCAGGGGTTGAGCAGTGAGCACCTCCCGGCACATTGGAAAGTTGGCACCTATAGCTCCAGCCCTGGAGTCGGTGCCTATACAAGGAGCCGCCTATTAACTTCTGAAGAGCCGCATGTGGCTCCGGAGTCACAGGTTGGCCACCCCTGTCCTAAGCGGTGTAATTTTCTGGAGAGCGCACGGGTTGGGCTTGTGGTGTATTGGACACTGGAAAGCTGAGATCACTTATTTCAGCTGTACCAGGGACTTTCTGCATAATGCTGTTCTCCCCCCTGGAAAGGGGCAATGAACTTCCCACAGAGAAGAATATTTTTCTCCCAAACATCATTTTAACACTCCTACTCCTGGGGCTGGAACACCCTGGTTCCAATTTTCACACTAAAGGAAACTCGGAGACTAACTGGGAGAACTGTTTGTAAAGAGACTGACATGAATCCTCCAGCCTTAGATCTTCTAGTGTAGTGTTTCAAGCAAAAGGTGCCAAAGGTTGCTTAGAGATGTGTCATGGCTTTTGGGAGGCATTCCCAGTTAGGAAAGGGTGGTGGGGATGAATGGAAGCCATGTCTGCACATACATCAGAAATAACTAGAGATGAAATGGGTTTGGATGGTCTTAGTTAGACACTACTGTATGTTTGTTCATATCACCAAATCTCTGTGCCTAGCACTCTGACTGTGAGTTGTGTAGCAGTGTGGAAATCTCTCCACCTGTGGGTTGGCAAGGTGGAGGACTGGGACAGCTAGTGAGAGGAACTCTGTGCCTGCTTGCTCTCAAGGCTGGATCCCCATTCAGAGGTCACCAGGATGCCTGGTGTGTGCCAGGCAGGTTTTGCATGCACATGGAAATTAACAGATTTTGCTTGTAGCTGGAAAGGGCAGATAATTGGGAGGGGGAATTGGAAAAAAGCAGACGAGTCAAAAGGAAAGACATGAAAGACCCATAGCCTGCAGCCCTCATTAACAACAACAAAAAGATGATGTCCTTACATTTTAATCAAAGGCAATTATTTTATGAAATGGTATTATCATTCCAGAGCACATGAGTAGGCCCTATTATGGATTCTTTTGCACTGAGATGTCACCCCAGCTTGCTAAGAGACAAAAGTGACATTTTTTAGGTCTTGTTGGCATCCTCCTGCCTGTGTAATGCAAGAAAGACACACTGAGAGAGAAGGCGCACCTGGAGTAATGTTACTGGGGATCAGTAGGAAGACACGGGATTCGGCCATACAGCTGCAACCCAAATCCCAATCTCTGCTGGGCCCAGGCAGTGCATCACATTAGCTCTATCTGTCCAACCTCTACGTGCCCAGCTGATTTTGGCCAATCAGCCAGAAGTAAGGGGCACCAGATGTGAGCAGTGAGGCATAGTCCTGAGAGGGGCATTGAGCTAGCACTGGGAGGTCGGATGAGTCAAGCGGAGCAGTCAGCAAGTGCTTGGGATGCGTGTGTGAGGTGCAGTGAGGCCAAACGGGGTGTGGGGGAAGTGAAAGTTGCAATCAGGAAGCCACTGGTATGAAGGGAAATGGGAAGGACAGTATGGCTGTTCATCTGTGAGGAATGGGTGGTCCATCATTGGCCTCTTTAAATTGGTCTTCCCATTCATATCAGGGCCAAGGACTAGATGTGTAGTTTTGGGCCTACTGTGGCTCCATGAAAGGTGTATTAAAGTCTGGGAAGCATTCCTTCCTCTAATTTCCTCCCTCACCTCCTTCCTTCCACTGACAGCGCTGACACTGTCAATCACCGTCCCTGCAGGAATGCCAGATGCCCACCAGTTGTCAGGGAATAGAAGGGGATGGATTGTGAATCCCTCACCCTAAGACCCAGAAGAAGGTTGATTGACTGGGAGGCCAGCCTGATGGTCTCCCTGGCAGTTCGTCTTTGTAGACTGTGTTTCTCTTTGAGGACGGGGCGGCTCCTGTAAAGCAAAGAGACATGGAGAAAAGGGAACAGAAAAGAGGAGAAGGGAGGAATGTGGTCCAGTTGTGCCCTGTTTCAATCTGGTGTAAGTCAGGAGTAACTCCAGTGAGATGTGTGGCATGAAAGCAGCATAAAACCTGACTGAGCAACACCAGAATGGGGCCCCGCACGTCACACAGTAAAGAAACCCCCCTCAGGAAATGCTGTTTAATTGTTTAAATTAGTGTAAAGAGACAGAGATGGTGAAAGGAGGGAAAAGAGTTTACAAAGGCAAAGCCTCAATTTAAAAAATAAAGGAACGATATGAGAATTATTAATGAAACACATTGGTTTATTTACATAAAAGGAAGAACAAAGAGGGAATGTATTTATTTGTAGACATAAGAGGGAATTTTATACAGAATTTTCAGGGTAGTTCCACATCCAGTGACTCAGCAACATTTCCATCACGGCTTCGTGTACAGTCAAACGGAGTGCTGGAAACAGGCAGGATCCAGGATTAACCTCTGCACCTCCCATGGCCCAGGTGTAGGACGCAGTGTGAGAAAGACTCCAAGTGAAGGATACGAAAGCGTTATTCATGCAGGAAACTTCAGGTACCGTGAGAGTCCTTCCTTTAGGGCAAATGTGACTGCCACCATTTTGGCCGACACACTTGGGACTGAACTGGGACCCTTCAGAGCTAAAAGAAATGTTACAGCTTCAGATGCCTTCTCAGGGGGCAGTTCCAGACACATATCCTCAGTGGATTGGACAGCACTGGGAGTCCCTGTAACATGCACTAACTGGGGGTGGTGGCGGGGGGTGTTTCACAAATAACTTTTTCTATGACCTCAGCCACCTGAGTCTACAATTGTGAGGGGACAAATTTTCAGCAATGAAAGTGAAGGGACACCACATTTGTGTAGAACAGAAGTAACTCTGGGAGCAAATGGAGAGACAGCTTTCAAAACAAGGAACGCCTGAGAGATATGATCCAGGAAACAGCTACCAAAACAGCCACATCCAATTCCTTCTCTCTTAGTTCCTGTGATTTAGGACTTACACAGTTTATGGCTACCAGACAACTTCAAGGCTCTGGTGGAAAACAGTGGAGAGTTGTGGTAGTGCAGTTCCCTTGAGCCCACTCCCAGGAGACGGGTGGGTTTGGTGTTGCAGAAGAGCACACCATGTAAATGGTTGGACTTTGGTATGAAAGTCAAGTTTGTCTACGTTAGTAACTGCAACGCTGATCAATGTGATTTTCTTTGCACACAGGACTTTCCCTCTGTGCTTTACCTAATGTTTCTTGTACACAGAATCTATTTCTGCAGGACTCCCTATAGCGGATGGTATTAGACGTGGTCCCCCTAAGCTTTACTAAAGCTACACGTTAATGATGATGCTTCTTTAGCTCAAGCTCTCAAGGTTCATGCTTTTAGCACGGAAGTTCCTGGGATCAAACGCCACTTTTGGCCTGGTCATTGCCAGGATTGCAGACTGCCATCTCTCCATCACAAGAAGAAGTTTTCCTGGCATTGCACATCATGTTCTCTGGCCTCCCAAACCCAGGCTTGCTTATTGCCCAGAGAGCTTACTTATGATCTCTTGATGCTGAAGTTCCCAGACTCTAGTGACTCCCTTGGCCTGAGGTGCCCGTCGTACTTTGTTTGTGCACAGAATGACAGTACATTCTAGTGATGTTATTGTCCTCTAGGAGGAGGGCTAGAAAATAATCTGGCAAAATGCGTCAGTCTAACAGGAATGTATTTTTACTCTGCCACGCCAATCTGTTGGTCCATGTATTCCTAGCATCTCACCTCCAGCAGTGACAAGACTTGATACTTCAGAAGAAAGCAGGTAGGAAACTGTGCAGGGCTGCACATGACAGTAAATGCCTTCCTGGCCCCTGGTGTTTATTTGAACAGCACCTTTGAGCCATTTAAGGTTTGCCCATTGCCAGCTAATTTTGAATAGGAGTCAGTGACCTTCAGGATATGAATAGCTCCAGAGTGTCTTTGTACTTAGGGGGGCGGGTGGTGACACATCACCATTTATGAACTGCAGCTATTCTCCTATTCATCACAAAGGACTTTGTCGGCCAGAATCGACGACAATTACCGAGATGTGTGCTGTGTCGCTTGTAACTGGGCCAGACAGGAGCGAGTTTCCTGGTGTGACACTGTCTCTCTCTCGCTGTCTTAGATCCTCAGCCTTTGACAGCCTTCCCTTGAATGGCATGGTGTTGCTAGGCAACATTTATAGTGCCCCTCAAGTGGGCTATTGGTTACTGCCCCATGACAACTGAGACTTTGAAGACAAATGTTTGTCAGGAGGAACAAAATAACTTTCTATCTGTTTCCCCCCTTCTCCCCTCCTATTGGATGAGGTGAAAGATGAATCATTCTAAATGTCATGGGTCAAATTCTGCTCTCAGTGACTCTGGAGTAAAGCTGGTTGAAATCAGCCTTTGGAGGGTAAGTTCCTTGCTAGATGCCTGGGATTGGATCCTCTACATCTGGAGTGTGAGTGCAGGATCTAGCTCATGTTCTTTAGTCATGCGCATTAGAGGAAGGAACTAGAGCTGGTCGAATCATGAATAAAATTTACTGGCAAATACTTTGTTCAGCCATAGACGCGAACAAATGTGTTGAATCCATTATTCTCAAATACGTTTCAACCAACTCTGGAAATAATGTCGCTAAAGCCCCTCGCGCTGAGCTGAGAACCCTAATATTTAAATTCTTATTTAATTCCATCTCTTCCCCTTGTTATTATGTTCGGCAGCGTGCTGCTGCTGCTGCAGCTCGTGTGCCAGAGATACAAGGTTACAAGGCTTAGACGGTTCAAAATGTTCTCTCCGCATCAGTAAAACCAGGAAGTACAAAGCGGCTCTTGCAACTGAGAGCAGGCAGGCCAGCTGGCATCATGGCTTTGGTGCACTCTCACCTCTTAGAGGCTGCTGGCTCCAGCTTCCAGTGGAAATGCATTTGGTGATCTCATCCTAGTCCCAGGAGGGATATTTGTCCACCTCCCAAAAATCACCAGTCAATTTAATATGTTTGGCAGGCTGTGCTCTGGAGAGGTACAAGACTGGAATAGCAGACAGTGATGTTACAGGTCAGGACTGAGGTCTATTGGGAAATGCATGGATGTGAAGCCTGGACCGGAAATAACAGAATCCATGGTAGATCAGGACTGAGATGCGTTGCCATAGCTTCATGGAGGTTCAGGACTGGAATAGCAGAGAGCACTGTGGGTCAGGACTGAGGTACATTTGTAGAGCTCCAAATGAGGCTGGTTGAAAATTTTCTGTCAAAATGTGGGTTTTTTTAACCGAGTTCGGAAAGCAAAAGGTTTTGCAGATAGTGTCTGATTTCCTAAAACAATGTTTGATTTTTTTATTGAAAAAACAAAAAATCTCACATTGAATATGTTTGGCTGAAATCCAATAACTGTGGCGCTTTGAGTAGTTTTTCCCACCTACCCCCAAACTGGGTTTTTGGTTTCTCAACAAAAAGTCAAACATTTCTGCCTAACCTACCCCCATTTCCATCCAACTTGAGTTGTCCAGGTGCTCAGCACAGCTGGCCACAGCGTTCTGGGCCGCTGCTCTCTGCCAGCCAACTCGACTTCCTCCTCTTCACACGAGTGTTTGCACCTTTTTCTATGCAGTCCATTATTCATTCATTCCCTTGTGAAAACTCACTTTTTCCGTCAAGCTTTTCCAAAATAAACAGCCAGAAAGATAATCCCTTAAAAACATTAACCAAACTGCAGCACAATCACATGTAAGCCTCTCCCTGTGGTAGAGACCAAGCTGTGGTCGGAGCAGGAATCAGACCTAGCAATTAAAGCAGATGCTGGGAAGTGGATCTAATCCTAGGGCCACAACTGGAGTCAGGAACCAGGAGTCAGAGCCAGAACAAGGAAGTGATAGCCAGGCAATAGGTCAGAAACAAGTAGTCATCCCCAGGGTCAGATCCAGAGTCTGGGTGAGGAAACTGGAGCCAGGAGCAAGTTGCGGTAGCAAGGACTGAGGAGGAACAAGGCACAAACCGGACTAGGAGCAGGGCTGGTGCCGGAGAGGAGCAGCAGGAACAGAGGAGATCACAGCTGCTCGCAGGAATGCACTGAGCAGCTAGAAGGATGGTGCTGCTGGGCTCAAAGCCAGCGAGCTGCCCTTCCTGACTAATCGGGTGATGTAGGCAATCAGGTAGCCTGCTGCAGGCCAGCACAGTAGACTGGCTCCGCTGCACGCCCCAATCACCGAGCACTAGGTGAGTATGCTCAGTGCTGTACAGAATATGGAGGAGACATGGGCCCTGCCCGATGAGGCTTTTTCTCTAAGCCAGCCAGCACAGTAGAGGTCCACAAAGTACGGCACACCTAGAGAGTGGCTTTATCACACCATGCTGGTAGGGCTTTTTCTTAATAAAAAACCATGGTGCTGGCTGGAAGCTTCATGGCTGACGTGTGCTACGAGGTGGAATCTGAAGGAAGAGTTGGTGGATACATAGCACAGGATGAGCCTGAGGGAGTTCCAGGGTAGCAAGGAGTGAAGCGCAGTGATGAAAGTAAGAGGATGCAAAGGGAGATGCAAGGTGTAAGTTGGGGGCGGCGGGGGGAGAACAGGTGGAGATGGGGATGGAGCAAGGTATGCAGAGAGCCTTGTAGGGGAGGATGAAGTGCTTAAACTTGGAGTCAAGGGGGAGAGCAAGTAAACAGGAGAATCTGAATTAGGTAATCGTGATCAGAGCAAAAAGCCTAATATTTGTCTAAGCTGCACTGGTGGTAGATACACATTGTAAGCTCCTTGGGGCAAGGACTGCATCTTACTCTTTGTACGTACAGTGACGAGCACATTGTCAGCCCACGTAATAGACAATAATCCATAATATCTCTTGCCCATATCCTCCATGGATCTCAAATCCCTTTATAAACATTAATGATTTAAGCCCCACAATGTCTCTCCCCATGAGGTAGGTAATATTATCTCCATTTTAAAGATGGGGGAATAGAGACACAGAGAGGGTAAGTGACTTGTCCAAGGCCACATAGAAAATCTGTGGCAAAGTAAGGAATGGAACCTAGGCATCCTGAATTGCAGTCCTCTAGTTGACTCACTAGACCACACATGGATAATCATGCAACTAAGTCTTTTGTTAGGGTGTACAGGATCGGAGTGGTGACAGTTCTGGCAGCCAGTGAATGCACTACGGGCCAGACCTCGGTGCCCAGAGCTCGGTTAGCCAATGGGAGCAATAGTTTACTCTGACAAATCACTGGCACCTGGAATTAGTGGTTGGGCATAAGGTACAATGCATGAGGGCTATTTCATACTAGATATTCCCCCTCACTGCCATTGGATGGGGCTGTTGTCAGCTGATTCACCAGCTAATGAAGTTCATGGTGCCAACATATTGACACAGATGTCATACCAGACTTCTTTCTTTCTTTCTTTCTTTCTTTCTTTCTTTCTTTCTTTCTTTCTTTCTTTCTTTCTTTCTTTCTTTCTTTCTTTCTATAAAACAGCAAAACAAAGCAAAGCCCCGTAGCCCCGAACTACTGCATCAACAATAATATGTTGTCGATCTTCCAGGACCCGGCTCAGAATGTGAGTCCCTAGAAGGGAAAACGAAGCCCTGAAATAATACAGGTTTAACCATCACAAAGCATTCACACCATACAACATTGAACACACAATGCAGCGTGGCCACTGACTCGACTGCCTTTTATGCAGGAGGGAGGACAGTGGCAGATTCGTTCTACAGCAAGGTGGGTTGTTTCTTGCTAGTGTTAATCCTGATACATGTCTAGGGGACAAAGAGGCTGTGCAAACAGCAGTCCTCCAGTTCCCTTCTCTGCTGCTCTCCTCGTCCCCACTCCAGATCTCCCCCTCTCCTTCCATTGCTCTCCCTTCTCTTCAGTTGCCTCACTGTCCCCTCCTTTTACCCAATATTTCCCCTCCCTCCTCTATTCCAATGCCTTTCCCCCTGGCATTACCCTTCCTTTAACCTCTCCCGTCCCTCCCGTCTTCATTTCCCCCTCTATTATTCATGCAATATTTCTAACACTCCAAACCTTGCATCTCCTCTCCTGCTGCAGACCTCGTCTACCCATCTGCGTTTCAGCTCCATTGGAACCTGTTTGTCTGGAAGATCACCGCCAAAACCAGGAGTTTGGACATCAGGGGACTGATTCTGCTCTCACTCAAAGCAGCTTTAAACTTCCATTGGCTTGAGTGGCGCAGGATTGGGCCTCAGGAGAGGCATAGCTGATTGATACCAGCCTGGGAGGGAGATTTTAAAAATTACTCTTTGCTATTTAAAACAACCAAACCCTCACAGTCACTGAACACCGTCAACATGTGCTGTTAAACTGACAACTGACATATCTATTTAAAAGCAACTGCCACGCTACTTCACAAACACTAGTATTTTACCCTTTTCTAGCATCTTTCATCCAAAGCATTCGAGGCTCGCAACACAAAATAATTTGCACCCCAGTGCAGTGCTATTATTCCCATTTTACAGATGAGGAACTGAGGCACAGAGAGCTTCGGTCAGTTACCCAAGGGAGTAGGGCCTGCACCTCCCAAGTCCCAAGCTAGCACCCTAACCACGGGCCGGCTGGCCTCTCTCTGAGTCAGAGGGGGGAAGGGCCTTGCTCAAGGACAGAGAGAGCAGGAAATAGAGCCCAGAATCTCTGTGTCTGTGTCCTATGCCAGCTATGAGAAGGCAGTGAGGGCCAGGAACTGCTGTCTTCTCCCTCTCGCTGCTCCGCTCCTTGTTCGCTCGCTTCATAAATAACACACTGTCATTTTTTTCTTATTATATCTGGTATTTTCCAGAGTGCTTGAAAAGCAGGGGACGAAGCAGCCCGACAGCCCAATAACAAACAGCAGATAAAAGTTATTAGATTTGGTTTCCTCCTTTAGCTTGCTGACTTGATTCTTTTTATTTTTATTGTTTAATTATTTATTTTTAGCCCTGACTTCAGTGGTGCTTTTTATTTTATTTTATTTTATTTTATTTTATTTTAATTCCCCAGGCTCTGGCAGGGCGTCAGCAGGATCATTGCAGAAGTGCAAAATTCACTGTGGAGAAAGGGGAGGCTGAGGAAACAGAGGGTCCAGTTGAGAGCTGTTCCACGTTGTATCTTCTGACTGCTTTGTGTCGGGGCAGGGGGAGCCGTTGAAAGTGGCTGCGAGACAAAGAAAGTCAGTAGAAGACATTAATACACTCTTGGCAGGGGTACAAAAGAGCGTATTAATGGGGCTATCTGCTCACCTCCAGTTCTCCCTCGCTTCTGGCTGTTATGGAAATATTTGGCTTGCATCTCTATCTGACAGCTTTGCTGACTCTTGAGGAATGAAAATCTTAGGGGGCTGGGCGACTTTCCTCCCCTCCCTTTCTTTTCTGGTTGCTTTAAAATTCTTGGTAATAGCCAGCCACCATGAGACAAGGCCCTTCCGACGGCGCTCCCTGGGCTAGAGTGAGGTGACGCGACTCAGCGCTGCGGACAACGGTCCCATTCACTGGAGAAATACCACAGCAGAATCACAAGTGCGCGAGAATAAACAAGGCTGGAGTTAATCTAAAGTTGTTTTACACTCTGTTTTATTAAAGTCAATGCATTTCCGTTCCTCTGTGTGGAGCCTAGTAGCGCTTAATTACCATGACTCAGGGAGAATGTTAATAACAGGGAGTGCGCCGGCTGAGCTGCAACGGAGGGCCTCTCCTGACCTCTAGAGGCTGGCTAAGGGAAGGAGTGACAGCTTCCTGGGAAAGTCAAAAGCTGGAGCTGGGCACGAGGGGGAAAAGGAGCAGAAAGGGCAGTGCTTTTTTGTGGGAGGCTTTCAGGAGCCATTCCCTGCTGATTAGTCATGGGACCGACTTGCCATGCCTTCTGACATCACTTCCTGCCAACAAAATGCCACACGCTCTTCCGGTGCTTTATTCTCATCTCGTTTCCTGCACATCGTCTGCTACCGACGTCTAACCACGTACTGACAATTCCTCATGTGCTCGGCACGCGGGAAGGAGCTGGAAAAAAGCTTCAGCCCAGCTTTCGTTTTTGTGCCCACAATGTTCCAGGGGCAACGGATAGACAACTCGCTGTCAGCTTTGCTGGTGCACTCCGATAGTCAGACATTTAAGTGACATCAAATGCACTGGCAAAACTGACTCCCCTACTATGGGCCACTGCGTAATGCTGAGCACAGAATGAGGCTGTTTTACGGGAGCTGGAACAATTTTTACAGTGGGGGTGCTGAGAGCCATTGAACTAAACTGTAAATCCTGGATATAATGGAAACCACTTCAAGCCAGGGGGTGCAGCAGCACCCCCAGTTCCAGCACCTCTGGGCTGCTTCTAGCTATCTGGCCATATACCTGTGTGTGGGGCCATATTCTGCCTCATTTTACTCGGGGCAAGTCCACTGAAGTCAATGGCATGGGTACAGAATGTATGAGTGTAACTGAGGGCAGAATTTAGCCCACAAGAGATGAATTCATCCTCGGTGTAACTCAACTGACTTTAATAGAGTTGTTTCAGGAATGAATCTGGCCCATAGTGTTTACTTCACGAAATTAACAGTGTCAGAGTATCAAGAATGCTGAAAATGTTGTGATGCAGAAGGATTGCTCCCTTACATTGGAAACCCACACAACTGACAAGTCCTGATGCCTCAGTACATTGCAATATGCGGTGGTACATATTCTGCGCTGCAGAAAGAGTGTGTGTATGTGGTGTGTGTCCATGATGAAGTATATGCTGATAGTGTGTGTGGGGGGGAGGGGGTGTTGTGTTGAGGGGCTGTACTGTGGCATGTTTGCACTGTATTGTGGAGTTGTGCTTTAGCTTTTCTGAACATCCTGTGGCATGGGTTGTACTGTGTGTTTGTACTGCAGTGTGTGCATGGCACACTGTGCATGCTACAAAGTACATGCTTTGTCATGCATATGAACATTGGATTTTGAGGTTAACTGTACTCATATCTTTCTTATTAATAAGTTCTGAAGCAATGTTATACATCCTATTATAATGTGAACACGTGTTTTACTTCCTTTGTGTCCATTCTTGTGAGCCAGCCTTTTATCAAAAATCAGTATTATGTGCAACAAGCCGCATGCTGAAGCAAGCAGAACAGGACATCTGTACAGTGATAGCAGACATCATACCTAATGAATTAGCTCTGTCTAGGAAGCTCATCTTCTGAGGACCCAGGCAGCCTGTCTTTTGAGCTGCATTAGAACGAGATTGAGACGTGTAACTTTAGAAACCTGGATGCTGGAACCTCGGCAGATTAGGAAGGAGCCGGGTTTCTGACTTCAATCCAAACAGTCAGCTCCCATAAGGTCCAGGTCCAGGTCACATGGCAGAAAGTCATTCAGCAACGTACTGTAAAATCACCTCAGGGAAGTTTCTTTGCAGGCAACATATTGAATATGGTTCCAGGTGGTGCTTTTAGCCATCCGGAAGTGATACCAAAAAAATAATCACTGGCAATACAGGATGCATTGGTAGTTACTTTGCTACATACCATGACCATTTGGAACTTCACAGAGATAGCAGGGATGGGACTCAAGAGCCTCTTGGACCAGCACAGGCTTGTGCCAGTTGAATTTATGGAGAATCTCCATCAGCAGTGTAGAGCCTGTGACACACATTTGAGCCACTGGAGGGAGCAATGCAGATGAACACCAGTCAGTTCATCACAGTGCTTAGCTACCTCCCAAAGGGTGTTGTGAGGCTTAATTCATGAAGGGCTGTTAAAGCTTGGAAATCTTTGAATGAAAGATGCTGGAGAAGTGCTAAATATTACTCTTATCCTTGGATGGTTTTATAGTGGTTAATTTTCCTGCATTACATTTTTATAAAGGGGGAAGATTCCATTAGCAAAGTCTGAGACTCTTCGGCATCTATTTGGCTGCCACTGACTGAAGCTGCCTGACAGTTAGTTATAATAAATAATCTAATAATAATTAATAATAATTACTTAATAATAAATCCCACCTTGTATCCCGTACCTTACACTTTGCAGAGTTTACTGCGCTGACTGTGACCTGAGAAACATTAGAGAGAGCAGGAGCTGCACATTCGTTGCCTGTGGTACTCTTGTACTGTTACCGATTTTTCCTTTTTTTATTATTACTTTATTTTATATTAAATGTTTCCGTGACACAGGAAGAAATGGCAATCCTTGTCTCTGCAAAGCCCGGGGCGCAGAGGTGAACAGTGAATTCTAATGCATAGCAAAGAGTTAGGATCGCAGAGTCAGGGCCACATCGTGCTTTTCCTAATTTCTTCTATAATAAATGAGGAATCTCTACAAAATAAGCCTCTGTCTTTGCAGGCAATACCAGGAGAACTGAGCTATTTCCTGTTCTTGGCACTGAAAGAGACCATTTTGACCCAGAGATGGAACTCAGCAACGCACAAGGTCTGCCTCCAGCCCATCTATCTATGGTCCTATTATCATTTCCTCGCCAATTAGCCATCAGGCAGAATCCCCTGGCCTTCTTGAGGACTCAAATTGGTTAGGCATCTGCATAAGACCTACAAAGACACACAGAATGAGTACAACTGATCACAAATTTTAGAACAATTTATTTTGCCAGAATTCATTTTTAATGGCATTTTTTGTTTGTTTTTCATGAAATGGTTACACGTATTTTCTGTTTCCTGATGACCGTTTACTTTTTTATATCAATATCCATCTGATTAAAAAACCTGAATTAAAAAAAATCATTTTTTTTTAAAAATAGGTCAGGTTTGAACCCTTCAAAATGAAAACGATTCCATTTTTTTTTAGGAAACCATCTTTTCATTTTCTGATCCGCTCTAACAGTGAGTCTGACTGTAATCTCCCTGGGACATGGACCGTCTTTGTGTGGTGTGTTTGTACAGCGCCTAGCGCAATGCAGTCCTGGTCAATGACCAGGGCTCCTTGGCATTACCATAATACAAACAATCATGACTATTTTTTAATCTAGTTAATTTGTTTTGCGTTAATCACTTGCATTAACTGTGAGTAATTGACAGCCCTATAAATAAAAATAGACAATGGCCACTGGAATGGCGACCTGGCTAAGGCAGCTGTCAAGTGTTGCCACCGCTGATGTGTACCACACTGTTCCCCTTGATAAAATGCTAGGGATCCTTGCCAGGCTGAAGAGGAGAGACATTTGCCTCCTTCTGGAAGGTTCCATTATAGTGTTCCACCAGGGGAGTCCTCTCCCTAAGAAAAGTCCTGAATATTAACTGTAGTCCCCCTATGTGATCAGCAGTACCTGTAGTCTCTCTGTGCATGCTACTGGAAAGACGTCTTACAGAGAAAGGGTGTCACCTCCACTGTACGCAGTGGAACAAAGTCTGCACTCAGGTCCATTGGTGTAAATCTGCAGTGATTTGATTGACTTCACTGATCCATTTATTCCAGTGTGCCTGAGAGCAGCATTTGGCCTAGTGTGCCAGAAACACATGTGCACATGGTGTTTCCATAAGCATGGACGATCCTCAGCATGCATACTTGAGAAAATGCAATAAAAGAACCTCAGGCAACTCTCTGATTGGGAACCCTCCAGGCATGCTGCGAGCTCATCTTCTTTCCTGAGTGCATGGGGAGGAAGTGGATCAATAAAATGGTATATAACAGGGATCGGCAACCTTTGGCATGTGGCCCATCAGGGAAAGCCCTGGGCGGGCTGGGCTGGTTTGTTTACCCGCCGCGTCCGCAGATTTGGCAGATCACAGCTCCCTCTGGCCGCGGTTCACCACTCCAGGTCAATGGGGGCTGCGGGAAGTGGCGTGGACTGAGGGATGTGCTGGCTGCCGCTTCCCACAGCCCCCATTGGCCTGGAGCGGCGAACCGTGGCCAGTGGGAGTCGCAATTGGCCAAACCTGCGGACGCGGCAGGTAAACAACCGGCCTGGCCCACCAGGGGCTTTCCCTGGCGGGCCGCATGCCAAAGGTTGCCGATCCCTGTTATATACCATTGTATTGATCCACTTCCTCCCCACGCACTCAGGAAAGAAGATGAGCTTTGCAGCATGCCTGGAGGGTTCCCAATCAGAGAGTTGCCTGAGGTTCTGAATCTGCTCCATTCTAATTATTGGTTGGATTGGTTACTATTGTAGGTGATGGTGGTGGGTTCTCCAGGTATGTTGGAATATGGCTAGTCATTAAGCACACAGGGCCTGATCCAAAGCCCATTAACGTCAATGGTAATCTTTGGATCAGGCCCCTAGAATTCAGATACATGCAGCAAAACCTCAGAGCAATAAAATGAAACAGATATCTCAACTCTGGCCAAAAATCTTCAGAAAAAGATCTTCTGAGATTTTCTAAGTCACAACAGTAAGGGAAGGAATTGGGGTGAAGGACTCTTCTCCCATACCTTAGGCACTCAAAAGATCAACCATCATGACAATCTGCATGAAGCCAAGACAACTAAATTAGAGAAAGTGATTGCACTGGTGATGATGTATAAGAATGCCCTAAGTCTTCACATTGCACCATATGGACAAGTGACTGCTCACCCCTCCCTGTATGCACAGGGTAGGGAACCTTTCTCTCTATATATATTTTCCATAAACATAAAGTCAGTTTTCCATGCAGAACTGGGGCAACACATCTGGGAACAAAGCTGAAGCCGGCAAACGGGTAAAGAGGAGCAGTGACCCATTTGCTTATTGCTCGGTAAGTCAAAGCTCTGTTCACGCAGGGCTGCTTTCAAACCCAGCAAACACGCTGAGTGACGTTGATGGGAGTGGGAGAGCTTTGCTATTGGTTGTTTGGTGGCTGGAAATGTAAAACCCTCCAAGAACGCTGGAGCTGCATGTCTGTCCCTCGCTGGCCCCCTCCTCTTCCACCTCTCCTTCTGCCCTCAGGGAGATCTCCCGGATCTCTTCGTCTAGCTCAGAGAAGTCCCCTTCCTGGTCAGAGCAGCTGTCAGTATTGTAATCAATATCTTCCCCACAAGGAGGTTCATCATCAATCTCCAGGCTGTTGGTGCTGCTGCTCCTGCCAAGGAATCATAAAAGAGACAGAATGTCAACAAAGTGAGGTGGGATTGTCTAGTGGTTAGAGCATGGGGCTAGGAGTCAGGACTCCCTCGTTCTATTCCTGGCTTTGCCAGTGTGGCATCAGGCAAATCACATCACTTCTTTGTTCTGTTCTCCCATCTGTAAAATGAAGAGAATGATATTTATGTACCTCCTGGGACAGACACATTATTGTTATTAATGTTTAGACAGCACCACAGGCATGCCCGGTGCTTTGAAGACAGACAACATAGTGCCTGTCTTGAGGAGCTTACAAGGTTAAGTAAACCATGTTAAGGCACAGGGGAGAAGACACGGTATCCGGTTACAAAGAGGTTGTTGGTTTAACCATCATCCCCATCTTGTTTGTTCCATATTTCGTGTGAGACCTAATTAATCCATGTGGGTTAAAGTGCTGGGACATCCTTGTATGGTGCGCTGTGTAAAGGCGAGTGTTATGGGGAAGCGGAGGAGTAAGCAGAAATAGAGGCTCCAGGGACATTGACCACAGCTATGCCAAGAACAAGGAGGGTTGCAGCACCTGAAGCTTTGTCATTTCAAAAGGGACAGATCTTTTTTTGCAACCAGTCTTTATGAGGCAGGGCCAACTTCAGAGGTGAGTCTAAGGGAATCCACAGACAATCTAAGCTGGTGTCACTTACATCTTCTTCTGTCTCTCTGAAAGTAGAGCCAGAAGATCCCTCAAGATCCCCATAGGCTTACTTAGCAATTTGCATTCAAGAATGGTCACAACTGTTCTATGCGCACACTTGAATTCACAAAGTTCATTTCAATATGTTCTGTATTTAAAATATCTGAATGAAATATTTCTGAATGAATTGTAACCACTAGACAGATGGCTAGGGGGATAGAAAGCCTTTCCCATTTAATTCAATCTGGCCTTAGTTCTGGAAAGGGGGCCGGCTGGCTTGTGGGGGTAGAAAACAGGATACAGTCCTTCATCTCTAGGTCAGCAGTTTCAAGCCAGCCCAGGTCAGGAGATTGGATGAACCAGGGGAACTGGGATCCAGTCATTTACTTCTAGGTCATTGGTTTCGCTCTGACTCAGGGTAGGAGAGTGGATTGCTTTGGGGGATTGGGAAAGGAATAACAATCTTCCACGCTAGGTCAGTGCTTCTAATCTGTTCCAGGTTGGGAGCAATGAATGGCTTGGCAGATGGACAACACATAGCTTTAATGTGTGCTCTGCTCATTTGCATGTCAGTTACCACAATACTTTCCCAGCTCTCAGCCGTCTCATAGCAGTTCCGGCATCTGAGGTTTTAGAACATGCTGAAGGTTTAGAGCGTTGCAGTTGGGTGTACGGATCTCTTTTCTCACTGCTCTGCACTCCAGAAAAATGTAAGATTTTCCTCACTTTGAGCCTCCAGATCTTAACTGTGTATGGGCTGCTTTGCAAACAGAAACAAACACTATCTAGCAGTGCCCACTCCTTCCCCTGATGATCTTTGGCTTCGCTCACTTCAGGGTTGTACTGTATAGGGATTCTCCACATGCTTAATAGGTCTGTGTAGCCTGAAAATAAATAAATGAAAACACTATGCACTTCTATAGTTTCTGGCTTCCCTTCAACCTTCCCTGAAATCTGGGTCAGAAGGAGCTCAAAAGTGAAAGTGTGCACGTGACATGGAAAAAAATCCACAACAATTGTTGTTACACACGACTTAAAAATCATCTCAGCTTTCTGTGCAGAGGACGGCCAGAGGACTTTGATTTTTTTTTTCTGAACTACACAGGAATGGCACAAATTACCCAGTCTACCATGACAGTATTCAAAAAAGAGTAAAACTCCAGGGAAATCAGACCCTTTCATTTTTAAACTATGCTGCTGCTTCTTTGTGATTGTCAAAATAAAGAAATAAAGAAATTTTTAAAAAGAAAAGAATAAAAGACTCTGGATATTATTTACCCAGTTTCAACAAGCTTCTTGGATACACTGGAATTCAGTCATCTATGATGTAGTGATGGGACTTAGCTGCCCCCATGCTGATTCAACCACCTGTGTTCTAGAGAAGAGACTCAGACTCACCTGCAGTACCTGTATATCCAAGAACAACTCCCTCACCAATTCTGTGACCTATTTCTCCATAACCTTATTATTTGTATGCCTTTTTTCAGTTGATAAAAGCCCCCATCAATATAGGCTATGGGAACTGTACAAACTATCTGTATACATAACGTGCAGACTAATACTAACGGTCAAGATCGTTGCCCCAATCCTTGCCATAAACACCCCCAAACAGGCAAAAGCCTGAGGAAAGAGACAGACCTTACAACATGTTCTCATGGTCAACAGACCCAGGCCCTGGTGAACCAAAATGAAAGCAAGATCCACAGTTGATGGCCTACTACTGAAAATGCCTTGACAACAGCACTAGGTGTTCATATCTGGAGACTTATCAATGGCAGCAGCAAGACAGGCCTGTTCCAAAGTCCATTTAAGTCAATGGAAAGGTTCTCATAGACTGCCGCCTGCTTTATCAGGCCCTATATGAGTAGCCAGGCAGTCTATCACATCAAACCAACGCACCCAAGGCCTTAGAGAAGCATGCCAATGATTTGATTTGCTCCCAAGAACAAATGTAAAGTGCAGCTTTGGGATAATTGGTATAATATACTCCTTGCAGCCCAAGGAGCCGGGACTTGTTAAAAAGGAAATGGAACTTGGAGACACTGGACCAAATTCTCAATCAATTACATGAGTACTGATTTGGAGTAATTTTTCTCAGATTAGTGCAGTTGCTTCAGGTTGGTAACCAAATAGCAGTGCCTGAGGACAACAGAAGGTTCTGGGTACTTCAGAATGTACATCTTCCTGCTTTTATTTCCTAGGAATTTTAGCGCAGGTGAAAGGAGACAAACTGGCAGCTCTGGAGACTGAATTTCCCCTTCTCTAGCCACAGAGTAACTACAGCAAAGACAGCAGCAGCGATAGCTTCCCTATACTTCCACCACTGATACGTTCCAACCTAGACTTGGATAGTCCATCTCCGAGGGTCTGAGAAGTGTTCTGTCTCCCTGGATCATTCAGTCATTGGCTTCTTTGCTGGCCAACAAACAACTAGCACTACTTGTGGTAATAGCTACGGTGATTTGTGCACATGTTCACAAGGAAATGTACTGTTACCACCAGCTCAATTCACTAACAAATAGCAGTTAGATGGTACCAATATCTTATCACTACCAACACAAGCGATAATCACACCTGTGACTTAGGAGCTGAAAAGCTCTTTGTCGCATTGCCAGCTACTGGAACTCCTTGCCTGAGGAGGTTGTGAAGGTTAGGACTACAACAGGGTTTAAAAGAGACTAGATAAATTCATGGAGGTTAAGTCCATGAATGGCTATTAGCCAGGATGGGTAAGGAATGGTGTCCCTAACCTCTGATTATCAGAGGATGGAGATGGATGGCAGGAGAGTGATCACTTGATCATTACCTGTTAGGTTCACTCCTTCTGGGGCACCTGGCATTGGCCACTGTCGGTAGACAGGATACTGGGCTGGATGGACCTTTGGTCTGAGGCAGTATGGCTGTTCTTATGTTCTAATGTCCCCAAACCAGCCAATTCCCCTCACATCTCTCTGCTATGCAGAATTTTCCATCCAAATAATTCACCATCTATGGTAGGTGCCTTAGACCATAAACAAAGCAATACAAATGGATCAGTTCAAACAAGCAGAATAGAGGTTCTTCGAAAAGATGGCAACATGTAGCCTGCTGGGGAGCAGGTTACAATCCCACTAACGAAGGGGCCAAACTCATTAGGAGTTGCCTGCTCTCCATATCACACATCCCTGTTCCCTCAGAAGAGAATGCAAGATGACATGGTGAGACATGGTAATGAACAACCTTGGTGGCATGTATATTAGTGCACGGAGAACTGGGGTCTTTTCCTATCCCATTTTTTTTAAGGGCTGGAAAAAGCAAGAGATGAGAGATAAGATTCACCAAAGAATAATGATATTGTCTTATGGAAGGTAAACAGAAGGGAAAGCCGATGACATTACATTAGGGAACTCGAAGGCAAATATAGTTTATTAATAGCACCGAATGCTGACATGGTACAGAGGAAGGGAGGGGGCGATATAGCTACAGAGGGTGAGCCACCAGCTATTACAATGAAAACACATGCACGTGTTAGCTGGCCTACTAATTTAAAACCTATGGCCCCGTCACCTCATCTATTGCAGCCTACAAGAGCCTCAACAGCAATTTGCAACTTTATGATGTGATAAATAGAATTTCTTTGTTTTGATTTTTAATTTGCATATTTATTGAGATATGACTCGATCTTAATTAGCTCTGCTTTTGTGTGTGTGCATATTTGTTTATTTTCTGTGAAAAGGGAGCTTTGTGTTGTGTGAAAGAATTCTGCATGTTCAATGATTTAATAAGAGGGTGTGTGTGGGGGGGGGGAAAGGCCATCGCTTCCCTTCAAGTCAACATTCTCTGGCTTTTCGATTTTACTCTGGATTGTTTCTTTCAGTTGCCTCCCACCCTTCATTTTAAGCTGCTGCCCTCGTTACATCGCAGCTGGGCACCAAACCTCAGAAGTCAGTTGTCCTGCCAAATTCCACAAAAGAAAATATGACTTCTCGTTCTTGTTGATAAAATACAGCCACACATTGTACAAGGAAGTGACAGCTGATCTATGCTCTGCAAACAGTTACTCTTTACCTGCATGTATACATGCAGGCAGAGGGGGGAAAGAGAGCTCCCCAGGGCATTTCTAGGGATGTTGCAGTCACATTTTACTTTTCTGGCAGGTCACCCAGTCATCCATATTTTAACTGACTGGATCAAAAGCAAAACATGTTTTATTGTCTACTGCTGGAGAGAACTGGCTCCTTGCAGATGTCCCTTTTACTCATTTGGTGATTTTCACTTAGGTTTGCTACCTGACCTTGATTTTGACAGAACTTTCAGGGGAATTACTCTAGTGAGTCAAAAGTAGCCTTTTCCCCCCTCAGTCCATCACCTATGGCCTGATTGGTGAAGTAAATGGAAGTTTTTCTACTGACTTCAAAGAAGCAGGAGTTGGACCATGATGGCTAACCACCATGACCAAGAAGGGAGACTAGGAGGAGGAATAGGGTCCATTACTGATGATGATTACATTAACGGTTCCCTGTGGGAAACTGCCAACAAACAAATAAATCTTTGCACACCTCAAGATGCATGCAATAGCCTCTCCGTGATCATCCTGCCTTTGCCCTCATCCTCCTGCATTCCCCCAAGCCTTCCCTCTGTTGTCATTTGTTACAGTCCTGACCTATACTGAAGCTCCTCATGGCAGGGACAAGGCCATTATCTGCTCTGTAAGGAGCCAGGCACATCCATGACACAATATATGTCATACATACATTTAACCTAAATCTAATATAATTATTCTTCAGACTTGAGTGTGGCCATCCAAGAGCAGACTTCAGCTCTTAACATTTTCATGAAGTTTCTGTTAGGGTGTAAGTGGACACACTTGCATCCAACAGTGTCTTTAATTAAACGACATACACTCCTGGAAGAAATACAATGCCAGAATTAGACTTTGATAGTTACTGAATCAACTCTACCCTTTGGGGCTTGACTAACGGTCTCTTATCTTCAGCCTCAGCAATGGAGTTCATTTTTAAGATCATCCCATTCTTCCCTTTAATTTCCCTGGTTCCCCACAGATCTGGGTCAGGTTGATCCATCCATATGTCCAAGGAGGACTGTTTTTAATCCTCACATCACTGAATGAGAGCGTCAGCTGGACAGTAATACAAGCTGTCTCCAGCATAGAGACCCATCTCGTTAGCCTGCTTTATTGCCATGGTGTAGATCAGTGGTTCTCAAACTGGGGACGCTGCTTGTGTAGGGAAAGCCCCTGGCGGGCTGGGCTCCCACTGGCTGCGGTTTGCTGCTCCAGGCCAATGGGGGCTGCGGGAAGCGGCGTGGGACAAGGGATTTGCTGGCCGCCGCTTCCCGCAGCCCCCATTGGCCTGGAGCGGTGAATTGTGGCCAGTGGGAGCCGCAATCGGCCGGACCTGTGGACCCGGCAGGTAAACAAACCAGCCCGGCCCGCCAGGGGCTTTCCCTACACAAGCGGCGGCCCCAGTTTGAGAACCACTGGTGTAGATGACAATGATAGAACTCTGCCGGTTCCCATTGGATCTCCATTCCAGTGGGACACTTGTCCAGGACTTTTTACATCTTACAACACATACTTAAAATGCTGAACTGAGCCCTGGGCAAGTCGGTGCCCTGGCTTTCAGCCCACTGCGGCCCATCCTGTGATAAGCACACTGTGGCCTGGGAACATAATTCAGAGCTGCCTCAAGATTCTATTTGCCATGGCTGAGCAATGCGTGGGCTCTTTCAGAGCACAGATATTCTGCTGCATAAAGCCAAAGGAAAGGTGTAATTCATCGTTAGGACTTGTACTAATTAGTTTTTCAGGAGTTCCCGAGGTAATTGCAGCCTGTAATGTTTGTAATTGATTTGGCAAGATTAAAAATGGATGCTTGGTGCACTGGTTAGATCAGTGTGGAGCATGTGAGGCTTCTTCATTTGGAGGAGAGGAGAGATTGTTCAGACTGGGGACACTATCAATACAGGGACAGCATGCAGACTCCTGGCCTACACTGTCCCCTAATATTAATTAAGGCTTGGGAAGCATTTTATTATTACCTGTAAACACTTGTGATAGTCTTCTAAAAATGGGCTGTTTCCATCCTTCCTATGAGTAGGTACTTAGCCAGTCGCTGTGATTGGCGCAGCAGGAAAGTAGAGTCTGCAAATCTCATTACATCCCTGTTGGGATGTTAAATAGCCTTGAAAGTCAAAATGGTGATGAGAATGAAGATGAATCGGGATGAAAATTCAAACCGGGAATGAGAGAGACAGGCCAGACCAAAATCAGTTGACAAAGAAGATATACTGGTGAGTGGGGCAGGAACTAGTGAAGGGTGAGAAAAAAGACTTGGTGAGATGACTATTTTATATAATATTAACTAAAGTCTCCCCCTTCAAAGGTATATATAAATTCAGGCTGCCATTCCAACTCAGAGGTTCTGGTGACTCGAGCAACACTTGTGTATTATGATGCCATTAGAAGCCCCTTGCAGTGGGATTACAGCTACATTCTGGACAAGGAAGAGAAATAGACAAGGATATTAGGAGTGGTTTAAGAATAATGAATTTATTATTTTGCTAATGTATTTATTACACTACTTGACGACCCAGGAAGGTCACAGTGGGACTGCAACACCCACCTAAATCATTAAAGAAAAGCAAATGTTCAAATCTGCATAAAATTCTCCCTTCTCACTCCCTGAGGATAGATCATTCAGATTTGGAAGCAATGGAGGGGAGAGGGAAGTGAGTTGGTAAGGGAATAATGGATAGTCCCTCCCAAGGTTCAGAAGACAGGTGCCTGACAGTTCTGGTGTTTCTCCAAGCCACTAGGTCTGCAAATATAGAAATGAAGTCTCCCGATGATAGCTTTTTCCATGAGTTTTTCCAGGACTTTCTGTTTCTGATCAGCTGGGTATTGCACCAGAGAAGCCTTAATTATGATCTTTTAGTGCTTCCAGTTCCTGCCCTGGCTAGACCCAGGAAGTTCGGACACAGCAGCAAAAATGTGAAAAAAGAAAAAAAAGTTAAGTGCATGTTTATGAATATAAAAAAATAGTTCAGAGTCAGGAGTCTGGGGATTTGTTGATGTTGTTTGGCAGGGAGAGGGTTGAAGGTGTGTGTAATTTTCCTGCCCTTTCCTATCCTATTAACCTATCCTAGTTGTAACCCAATATGTTGCCATACCCATGGTCTTAAAGCTTTGAACAGGGAGATAGGTGGGAGGTGCCGGGTGTGCAGATCTCTTTACAAAGAGGAATGGCCCTTTAGTGCTTTGAAGGGGAGATTCTCCTCCCTATACACGTTTCCAAGAGAAACGATAAACACTAAAAGAATGAATTGCAGCAGCAAGGCGACTCCCAGCACGGCGATGGTTAACTGATATGTGTGCGCAGGAGGGAAGCGCTCTGGTCCCTAAATCACCAGATTGCCACCAAGGTTACAGCAACTCTTCTCTGAAGGGCAGGTTTGGGGAGGAGAGAGAGAAGAATTATTCATTCATATGAAGGCCACTGGCTTGATGTTAACCAACCTTCCTGCATGCCAAAGCTCTCCACCCTGTTCTAGGCTGATAGGACAGACAAATAAATCCACATGTATCATTCTCCACCTCTGAGCCAATCCTTAAACTGGGCGGACAGAAAAGCCAAAGGCTCCGGGTTCAATCTTACGCGTGACTGTTAATTTCTTTCTCATGGAAAACAAATCTATATGTCAGTGTTGTGCTAACATTGAATCTTTAACATCGCTCTCTTAGCTCTAGGCCAGCAAGCATTAATAAAACAAACCGACTTGAACAGATGCAAGTCAGCCGCTGAACAAAGAGCTATGAGGCTTGGTGCTGATCCCCACAGCTAACTCATTTTCTTTCCTTTTTTCTTCTCTATACTCCCCCCCCTTTTTTTTTTTTACTCCGATTACATTTCAGCACAAACACCCGAAAGACTACACCAGAGTATCTATGGGAATCATGTGTGTTTCTCATTGTAGTGATATGAACTCATGCTTTGCTCTGACATCACTCTTTGATATCCTCTTCCCACTTCAGGACAGCTGGGTTGGGCGAGTTAGCTTTGAAACACAGAGGACCTGATGGCAAACTTTGTCAGTCTGGCAATGTGCACCCGAGTGATAGCAACAGCACCACCATCAGTATGGCAGCTGAAAGCCGAACTGGAGTTCTGATTCCAGCATGGATCTATGGCTAGGTCTACACTACGGGGGAAGGGGGGAGTCGACCTAAGATACGCAACTTCAGCTACGTGAATAGCGTAGCTGAAGTTGCGTATTTTAGGTCGACTTACCTGGCTGTGAGGACGGCGGTGAGTCGACCGCTGCCCACCGCCGTCGACTCCGCTTCCGCCTCTTGCCGCGGTCGATTTCCGGAGTCGACGGCAGAGCCATTGGGGATCAATTTTATCGCGTCTAGTGAAGACGCGATAAGTCGATCCCCAATAGATGGATTGCTACCCGCCGATCCGGCGGGTAGTGAAGACGTGCCCTTGCCCGGGTGCAATGGAGTTTGTCTCTTTCAGACGACATTGTGCTAAATCTAGATATTTAAGTTAATGGAGCTATGCCAGTTTACACCAGCTGAGGAGCTGGCCCAGTGTGCAGAATGAGAGGCCTAAACCATTTGAATACCCAAACTCTGCTGGGGAGGTACCAACAAAAGCTTAATTTACCCATTCTGCTGCCACTGGGCCAGATTTTGAATCGTCCCTTAACTCCATGATTAGCCCTAGTGAAGTCCATATCACCAGACTCTGCCTCATCATGAACTTGTAACATTCAGTAAAAATCATCACTAAAGAAAGCATTTGGGGGATGGAGGGCGGACAAGGGGGATGTGACAGCCTGGCTTCAGCCAATCAGAAATGTACAATGCTGTGATGTCACCCTTTCTGAGGCTGTGCTTCCAGAGTCAATGCCATTTCCAATTTGTACGGACTGAACTGCTTGCAAAAACATGAGCCATCAACTACCCACCTGAGTTGAACGTATTTATTAAAAAATATTGGAAACCATTAAGGCTCTGAATAATGCTAGGGCTTTGGAAAATATGCTTTGGAACTTGTATCAGCCAATTGGCTACAATGTCTAGTTCCAGAACAGATTCTGTTAAAAAATGATGATCATGTTATTGATATCACATAGTAATCATCCCGACTGGTACAGTAAGATGATTAGATTTCTCATAATTGCTGATGGGTGCTTTTAGTAATTGAATCACTGGCAGAGTGGGGGGAAAATAAAGGAAGTTTAAGGATTTTGGCTTTGATGCTACGCTTCCCTGCTTTTTAGAATAAAGATTGAAAATCATTCAGGTTGTTCTGAGCTAGAGAGCCTCAGCTGGTGCAAATCCATGTGGCTTCATTGTCATCGCCCTCACTGAGGATTTGGCCCCATAGATTTAATTTCAAAATGCCACACACTGAACCCATAGATCTCTGAGTGGCTTAAAGGCTTTTGGAAGCTACGAGATTTAGGGTGGCCAAGACGTTTAGGCTATGTCTACACTGCAGATGTTTGTCTCCAAAAGTTATGCCACTTCAATTAAAGAGTTTTAATTAAACCGCTGCTGCATGTCCACATTCTGCTCCTTGTGTCGACAGAGCACATCCGCACTAGCAGCTCTTGCATCGACACAGAGAGAAGTGCACTGTGAGTAGTTATCCCACTGTGCCACTGGCTGCAGGATTCTTTGGGAAGGGTTTGTAATGCCTCATGGGGCAGGTACAGTGTCAAGCAATGCAGGTTTCTCAATCCCATCATTCCATGGGCATCCTATTAGATTGGCAGCTCCTTTTCAACTGACGTGTGTGGAGGGGAAGGGGGCAGAGTGTGTGACAGGGAGTGTGTGTGTGTGTGTAGTGGGGAGACAGAGACAGTGTGTGTATTGGGGGAGAGTGAGTGGGTCAGCATGCTGTCTCTAAGTTCAGACAGCCACCAAAAGCAACCAGTCCTGAGGCAGGGGGAGGGGGAACACCCCCAACATCGGCCCCCACCTCCCTCCTTGACAGCACAGCAGTCTCTTGCTCACACACACACACACACACTGGCTCCTGCCTGCCTGCCTCTGTGTTCATAGTGTGGGAGAGAGCAAGAGCCCTCTGTTCCCAGAGCAGAGCAGCATGCTGAGCTGTTAGAACTTCAGGGACCCTTGAAAGGGGAGGGGTGCAAGCCTCCAGGGCAGCCAAGTTCAAAACAATGAGCAGAGCAGTCACGGCGGGCATTGTGGGATACTGGGGGAGGCCAGTTCTGGCGATATAATGAACGGCAGCACCTACACTGATGCTTTGTCATTTTAACTTTGCCACCAAAAGCTTAACGCCTCTCATCGAGGTGGTTTTGTTTAGTGGCCAAAAGTGGCATTGCAGTGTGTAGACCGTTACTGTTTTGCCGCCCAAAGCTGCCCTTTGCCGCCAAAAGTCTGCAGTGTAGACAAGGCCCGATGGACTGAGTTTTAGAAGCTGCATCTCTGTTTTGTGCCCCAAGTTTTGCAGGAGCGAATAACTTCACATGCAAATATGTGCTGGTGAAACTGATGCCATGCAGATGTCTCACTACCTGATTGCACTAGCAACTAAGGCAAATGACTAAATTACATCCATTGTACCTACAAATATTTGCACTACAAATACTTGAATTGCAGGTGCAGAACAAATGGGAGGCTTCTTTGAGGTCCCTTTCAAAATCAGCTCCTTAAAGTGAGTAAAGCAGCTCTATGGATACTGATTTCTCTTTGTAAGAGAGTCTTTTCTGTGATAACCATATTTCCTCTTAAAAGGGCCTTATGTTGCCTCGGAGTTCTCAGGATGAATCCACAACAAAGCTGCCAGAAATGTCGTCCCAGAAGAAATTCTATTTTATTCTGTTCTATATAGGTTCTTATACTGTGCTCGTAATGGTAGTGTCTGAGCACCACCCAACAACGTATGAAACAATATGACTAATATCTGACCTGTTTTGTTCTCTCATCCTCTCCCAAGGGTAAGAAGTATGTACAATGGAGTGATTTGTATATATATATTGTGACAGACCCAGACGAGTGGGGTACAGGAGTCTGGTAGAGGGCAAATATACTGGTCACTGGATGAGTAGTTTTCTGTTCCCTGAGTGACAAGAGCAGGGGCTGCACTAGTGTAATCAGGAACCTGCTAGAACCAGTTAAGACAGGCAGGAAAATTAAGACACCTGGAGCCAATTAAGAAACTGCTAGAATCAATTAGGACAGGCTAGCTAATCAGGGCACCTGAGTTTAAAAAGGACCTCACTTCAGTTTGTGGTGTGCCTGTGAGGAGCTGGGAGCAAGAGGCACAAGGAGCTGAGAGTGAGAAGACATATTGCTGGAAGACTGAGGAGTACAAGCATTATCAAACACCAGGAGAAAGGTCCTGAGGTGAGGGTAAAGAAGGTGTTGGGAGGAGGCCATGGGGAAGTAGCCCAGGGAGTTGTAGCTGTCATGCAGCTGTACCAGGAGGCACTCTAGACAGCTGCAGTCCACAGGGCTCTGGGCTGGAACCCGGAGTAGAGGGCAGGCCTGGGTTCCGCCTAAACCTCCCAACTCCTGATCAGACACAGGAGGAATTGACCTGGACTGTGGTTTCTACCAGAGGGGAAGGTCTCTGGGCTGTTACCTGACCCACATGGTGAATCTGTGAGGTGAGCAAATCCATCAATAAGCGCAGGACCCAACAAGGTAGAGGAGGAACTTTGTCACAATATATATATGTTAATGAACACAGGATCAGAGGAATGTGCCTTGCACTGGGAGCAGAAGGTGATCAGATTTATGATGGAAATACATGAGGTCTCTGCGATCAGAGACAACTTTAGAATTAAGGATGCAAATATTTTTAATTAAAAAAATGGGATCAGGCTGAAACTTCTGCCCACAACCTGACCCTAAATCTTCTCTCAAAATATCAACCAAATCTAAACCAAACAAAAAAGACGGTTACTCACCGTTGTAACTGTTGTTCTTCGAGATGTGTTGCTCATATCCATTCCAATTAGGGTGTGCGCGCGCCGCGTGCACGATCGTCGGAGAATTTTCTACCCTAGCAACACCGGCGGGTCGGCTGTGGAGCCCCCTAGAGTGGCGCCTTCATGGCGCTGGATATATACCCCAGCCGACCCGGCGCCCCCTCAGTTCCTTCTTGCCGGCTACTCCGACAGTGGGGACGGGGGGCGGGTTTGGAATGGATATGAGCAACACATCTCGAAGAACAACAGTTACAACGGTGAGTAACCGTCTTTTCTTCTTCGAGTGCTTGCTCATATCGATTCCAATTAGGTGACTCCCAAGCCCAACTTAGGTGGTGGGGTCGGAGTGAGACATTGCTGTGTGCAAAACTGCTGATCCAAATGCAGCATCGTCCCTGGACTGCTGCACTAGTGCATAGTGAGCTGTAAATGTGTGGACTGATGACCAAACTGCAGCTCTACAAATGTCCTGGATTGGAACTTGAGCCAGGAAAGCAGTCGAGGAAGCTTGGGCCCTCGTGGAATGAGCGGTGAGGTGTGGTGTCGAGACACCTGCCAGGTCATAGCAAGTCCGGATGCAAGACGTGATCCAGGAGGATAGGCGTTGTGAGGAGACCGGTAAGCCTTTCATTCGGTCGGCCACCGCAACAAAGAGTTGCATCGTCTTTCTAAAGTGTCTTGTGCGGTCAATATAGAAAGCCAGGGCCCTGCGTACGTCCAGAGAATGCAAATGTTGATCCTGGCGAGTAGCATGTGGCTTAGGATGAAAGACCGGGAGAAATATATCCTGATTGATGTGAAACGGAGAAACCACCTTAGGAAGAAAGGCAGGATGTGGACGAAGCTGCACTTTATCCTTATGGAAAACTGTGTAAGGGGGCTCGGATGTAAGCGCCCTGAGTTCAGAAACGCGCCTTGCTGAGGTGATGGCTACGAGGAAGGCTGTCTTCCAGGATAGGTACAGAAGTGAACAGGTGGCCAGTGGCTCGAATGGAGGACCTGTGAGCTTGGAGAGAACCAGGTTGAGATCCCACGTCGGAACAGGTTGACGCTGTTGTGGGTACATCTGGTCCAAGTCCTTGAGGAACCTAACGACCATCGGGTTAGAGAATACCGAGGACGCGAGTTCCCCTGGGTGAAAAGCCGATATGGCGGCCAGGTGAACTCTAATTGAAGATATCGCCAAACCTTGCTGTTTTAGGGAGAGGAGATATTCCAATATGAGAGGAATAGGTGCCTGCAACGGGGACATGGCTCGTTGTTCGCACCAACAGGAGAACCGCTTCCACTTGGCCAAGTACGTGGTCCGTGTTGAAGGCTTCCTACTGCTCAGCAGAATCTGTTGGACAGAGTGCGAGCATTGTTGCTCTGCCTGGGTGAACCATGGAGCAACCACGCCGTGAGGTGGAGCGATTGCAGGTTGGGGTGACGCAGTCGGCCGTGGTCCTGAGAGATGAGATCTGGACATAATGGGAGCGGGATCGGTGTCTGAACCGAGAGCTCTAACAGTGTGGTGTACCAGTGTTGTCTCGGCCACGCTGGAGCGACCAGAATTACTTGTGCCTGGTCTCTGCGCAATTTGAGCAGCACCCTGTGGACCAGAGGAAATGGAGGGAAGGCATAAAACAGGTGGTCTTTCCAAGGGAGGAGAAACGCATCCGAGAGAGAGCCCGGAGCTCGTCCTTGTAGGGAACAGAACACGTGGCACTTTCTGTTGGCTCGAGATGCAAACAGGTCTACCTGGGGAAACCCCCACTTCTGGAAAACGGAATATATGATGTCCGGACGGATAGACCACTCGTGCGTCTGAAAGGACCTGCTGAGTCGGTCCGCTAAAGTGTTCTGGACTCCAGGGAGGAACGATGCCATGAGATGGATTGAGTGGGCGATGCAGAAGTCCCATAGGCGAATCGCCTCTTGGCATAGAGTCGACGAACGTGCTCCTCCTTGCCTGTTGATGTAAAACATGGCCGTGGTGTTGTCGATGAGAACTAACACACAGCGGCCACGTAGGAGATTGAGAAATGCCTGGCACGCCAGGCGCACCGCCATCAGTTCCCGAACATTGATGTGCAGGGCTAGCTGGGGTGCAGTCCACAGGCCCTGGGTATGGTGTTCGTTGAGATGGGCACCCCAACTCAGCGATGATGCGTCTGTGACCAGGTGCAGAGAGGGTTGTGGGGCGTGAAATGGCATCCCCTCGCAAACCACATTGTGATCTAGCCACCAGGTGAGGGAGGTCAGGACCGAGTTCGGGACCGTGACCACCATGTTCAGGCTGTCCCGATGTGGGCGGTATACCGATGACACCAAGGTCTGGAGTGGGCGAAGCCGAAGTCTGGCATGCCTGGTTACGTACGTGCAAGAAGCCATGTGACCCAGCAGGGCAAGGCATGACCTCACCATGGTAGTTGGGAAGGCCCTGAGCCCTTGAATGAGGCACGTGATGGTATGAAAGCGATTGTCTGGTAGGACAGCTTGTGCGCGTCCGGAGTCCAGGACTGCGCCGATAAATTCTATTCTCTGGGTAGGCTCTAGAGTGGATTTGTCCCTGTTGAGTAGGATGCCCAACTCGTTGAATGTGTGCACTATTATGTGGACGTGAGCTCGAACTTGCTCTTTGGTGCGACCGCGTACCAACCAGTCGTCTAGGTACGGGAACACCTGTATCCCTTGTCGACGAAGGTACGCTGCCACAACAGCCATACATTTCGTAAACACCCTTGGGGCCGAGGATAGGCCGAAGGGAAGGACTGCAAACTGATAGTGCACCTTGCTTACCACGAATCGCAGGAAGCGTCTGTGAGGTGGGTAAATTGCAATATGAAAGTATGCGTCTTTCATGTCGAGGGCGGCGAACCAGTCTCCAGGATCGAGGGAAGGAATAATGGTCCCTAAAGAGACCATGCGGAACTTCAACTTTACTATAAATTTGTTGAGTCCGCGCAAGTCTAAGATGGGTCTCAGACCCCCTTTGGACTTGGGGATCAGAAAGTAACGGGAATAAAATCCTCTGCCCCTTAACTCTACTGGAACCTCCTCTATGGCCCCCATAGAAAGGAGCGTGGAAACCTCCTGTATAAGAAGTTGCTCGTGAGAAGGGTCCCTGAAGAGGGACGGGGAAGGGGGGTGGGAGGGAGGGAATGAAGAAAACTGGATAGCGTATCCCCTCTCCACCGTGCGAAGGACCCAACGGTCCGAGGTTATAAGGGACCAAGCACGGTGGAAGTGGGAGAGGCGATCCCGAAAGGAGGGGGCTGGATCCTGGGGGATGACTGGGGCGCCGTCCTCGACCGCACCTTCAAAAGTTCTGCCTGGGGCCTGAGGGTGGTCTTGGTGGCCCTTGGTTCTGACGGGGTTGAGGGCCGGTCCACCTTCTTCTACCACCTCGCCCCCGCCTCCGGGCAGAGTCCTGTCTCTGACGAGGTGGGGGGGGGGGTAGAAGCGCTGAGGCTGAGGCCTAAATGGCCTGCGCTGAGGACCCGCAACGTGCATCCCCAGGGAGCGCATGATTGTTCTGGAGTCCTTGAGGCTCTGCAGGCGAGAGTCCGTCTTATCAGAGAACAACCCATGTCCTTCAAAGGGCAAATCCTGCAGGGTTTGTTGCAACTCAGGGGGCAAACCCGAAACTTGGAGCCAGGAGGTCCTTCGCATAGCGATACCTGACGCCAGGGTTCTCGCATATCTAAGGAGGCCTGTAAGGAAGTCCGAGCCACCTTCTTACCTTCCTCGACTAAGGCCCCGAACTCTTCCCTGGAGTCTTGGGGAATCAATTCCTTGAACTTCCCCATAGAGTTCCAGGAATTAAAGCTATAACGGCTCAGGAGCGCTTGTTGGTTAGCCGCTCTGAGTTGTAACCCTCCGGCTGAATAAACTTTACGGCCAAACAAATCGAGGCGCTTAGCCTCCTTTGATTTGGGCGCTGCGGCCTGTTGACCGTGGCGCTCCCTTGCATTCACCGATGACACCACCAGTGAACACGGCTGTGGATGAGTATACAGGTACTCATAGTCCTTTGAGGGGACAAAGTACTTTCTCTCCACCCCTCTGGCTGTGGGTGGAATAGAGGCAGGAGTTTGCCATATCGTAGAAGCGTTAGCCTGGATCGTGCGGATCAGGGGCAACGCCACTCTGGATGGGGCATCCGCCGAGAGGATATTTACAATGGGGTCCTGCACCTCCACTATTTCCTCCGCCTGTAGGTCCATATTACGGGCCACCCTACGTAAGAGGTCCTGATGAGCCCGAAGATCTATCGGGGGTGGACCTGTGCACGACGTGCCCGCCACTGCCTCATCTGGAGAGGAAGAGGAAGATGCCTCGGGTGGTAAGGGATCCAAGGGAGGGTCCTGGTCTCCCTGTTCCTGGGACGGAGCATCACCTGCCCCTGGGTCCAGGACGTCAGGTGGTGCGGGCACGGAAGCCTCCATGCCCCCTGGAGGAGGGCGAGAGATGGTGGACTCTGGGGCCCTTCTGTCAGAGTGTCCCGAGCGAGAGGCTGAAGTTAGTGGAGCCCCTTGCGCTTGGTGGTACGCCCACGGGGTCCAGAATGACCAGTGAGAGGGGCCGTGAGCAGGGTCCTCTGCTAACTCCTGCCAGTGGCCCATATCTTGTTCCTCGGCTTGCCCCTGAGGGGGGTATGCCGATCTCGATGCGTCCTCAGAGGAGCGAGACACCGATCTCGATGGCCATGGCGGTGCCGACTGCGCCGAGATGATCCCCGTGGGATACGGTGCCGCACGGTGCCGGTCTGGAGATGCTCTATCTCTGTGCGGTGCCGGCGGTCGGTGCCGAGATCGCGATCGGTGCCGATGACCGCGCCGGTGCCGGGAGTCGGACCTGGACCTGGACGGCGACCTCGAGTAGGCCCGGTGCCGGGAGCGACCCCTCGACGTTGATCGTCGATCGTAACGGTGCCGAGAACTACGTCTCGATGTTGACCGGTACCGACGATCATAGCGGTGCCGGGACGTAGAATGGTGCCGCGACGATGATCTTAGCCGCGAGTACGACCGGTGCCGAGGTGATATCCGGCGCCGGGACTGCGAGCGGCGTGGGGACCTGCTTCGGGACCTGGAACGGTGCCGTGGTTCCAGTCCCTGCGATGGAGGGCGCATCAAGGCAGGCTTCCCCCTGGACTGGACCGGACGAGTCAACGGTGCCGACGGTGCCGGTGGTTGGGGCGGCGCCGGCTCCGTGAGAGCGATCAAGTCTCTCGCCGTCGCGAAGGTCTCTGGGGTCGACGGGAGGCACTGTATCACCGCCGGTCGCGGTGGTGATCCTGTCTGCACCGGACTCAACGGCTTCGGAGCCGGAGTCGACGGTGCCGGAGGCACCTGTTTTTGGTGCTCCACAGGCGGACGCGGCTCTACCCCCGGCGCCGGGGGAGCCGGCGTCTTCGGTACGGCAGTCCCCTGCGTCTTATGGGATTTTTTATGTCCCGGCGATGATGATCGGCGCCGAGGCACTTGCTGTGGGTGCGGTGCCGACGGGGTCCGGTGCCGTGGAGGCTTGTCCGACGCCACTCGCGGAGTCGGAATAGTCGGTGCCGCCGGGGCACTGCGCACCGAGGCGCTTGGTGCTGGGGCTTGACGCGCCGATGGAGCGTCCGGGCTAAGTGCCGCCTCCATAAGGAGTTGCCGAAGCCGAAAGTCCCGCTCCTTCTTGGTTCTCGGTCTGAAGGCCTTACAGATCTTACACTTATCTGTCTGATGGGACTCCCCCAGGCACTTCAGACACGAGTCGTGTGGGTCACTTGTTGGCATAGGCTTAGCGCAGGACGCGCACTGTTTGAAGCCGGGAGCCTTGGGCATGAGCCCGGCCACGCGCCGGGGGAAAAAGGGGGAGAACAACCCCCTTAATCCCCTTTAATTATACAACAACTATTAATAAAGTGATTTAAACAACTATCTAACTATATACAACTATAACTATAACTATAACTATCAATAAACGGAATAAGCTAGGGAGAGTGGAGAACAGCTACGCCGCGCTCCACAGTTCCAACGACCGTCAGGGGCGGTAAGAAGGAACTGAGGGGGCGCCGGGTCGGCTGGGGTATATATCCAGCGCCATGAAGGCGCCACTCTAGGGGGCTCCACAGCCGACCCGCCGGTGTTGCTAGGGTAGAAAATTCTCCGACGATCGTGCACGCGGCGCGCGCACACCCTAATTGGAATCGATATGAGCAAGCACTCGAAGAAGAACCTGAACTTTCACTCATAATCTCAATGGATCCCAAAAGTGATTCAACCTGTTCTCCCCCCCCCCCGCCCCAAATTTGAACCAAACCAAAAAAGTTGCTTAACCTTATTTTTGTGTACAATTTTTTGCATGCCTCTGCACTTCAGCTTCTCCATACCGTCTGATGTTTGCCTGTCATTAATCACAATGGGTGAACATCACCCTGTGTAGAAGGTTAGCACATGAGTAACATTCAACCTACATCCTACTTTAGTTTTCCAATGAGGCTTAAGTGGAATTTACATAGTGCATAGCTCCTCTGTACAGAGGTGAATGTCTCCCATTAGGAAGAGGAAAGAGAAAAGCAAACTATGTTGCTGCAAGTCTGTGGAGATGGCACTACATCATAAAGAAATCAATGGCAAAGGGTAAAGCATCAACTGGAGATGGCATTGCTATTTATTAATAATCTGTACATTATATTTCCTAATTCTTGCATTTGCTGCTACTGTGAATAAAAAAAATGACATTTATGGTTTCTGGTTTTAGAGATTGTTTTTTCAGATTTTCTATATTTACTGTGAAGTACATTACAGCTTTTTTTGAGTAAATATAATTTCTTATCATTGTTTAAAAATTGTTTCCCTTGGATTATATACAGAATTGAAATTCTGCATTCCTGGGAATAAATTTCCAGCATGTGGGAGAGAATTTTAGTGTCCATCAGTTCCCAACAGTGCCAATTACTGGAGAAAAAAAATGGGGTAATTTCAATGTATATTTTACAAACACTATTCTTGAATTTTCACGTTATTGGGTTTTATCAGTCATAACTTAAAATCCCAATTACATTATGCCATTAACTCTTGCTATAAAAATGGCTTACTAAAAATGCTAACAGAATGTTAACACAATCACAAATGAAAGGAAATTCTGAGTTAATGCAGCGGCAACACAAACTGACAGAGAACTTGAAAAGTATTCATTTAATCAAAATGGCCTATGTACTTGGATAGATGGAACTAATTAGAGCACAGCTTGTGTAGCAGTGAAACAATCGTTCCATGGAGAACCACCCTGGGCATATAATGTCACCCTCTGATTTAGAGACACGGGTGCTGAAAGGCCTGTTCTTGCTCAGGCAGTATTGAGGTGGAAAGGGGTGTCTATTTATGCATCAAGAAAAAAGGATAGTCTTGTATTAGTGCACTAAATTGGCATTCTAGAAACGGCGGTTCAGTTCCTGGCTGTACCACAGTCAGCTGAGGTTATCTGTTTGGGCCTCAGTTATCCATTACCATGGGAATAATACTTATTTTCTTCTACCCTTAGACTGGCTTGTCTTTTTAAATTGTAAATTCTTTGGAGCAGCGACAGGCTCTTCCTAGGTGTGTATACAGCACATGGGACAATGGGACCTCAATCTAGGAAGGGGCCTCTAGGTGCTACCCTAAGGATAAGAATAATTTATATATATTCACAAATGGGATTGAAGACAGGAATGGAGTGAGGCATAGGCCCTAAAAGCCCATGTCCAGGGCTCCAGCTTCAAGAGTCATGTGGTTACACTTTCCTTTTTATTACAAAAAAATTATAGCTCTCATAATTGCGCAGAAAACCTTGAAAATGTGACTGAGCACAACCAATGCAGTGTCATCTGCCTGAGTTTGCAGACAGTCTGAAACAACAGCTTTTAGGGGGTGATCTGCCCCTTGTATCTTGAAGAGGTGGTAACTCCAAGACCCACTGTTCTGGAGAACCTTGCTAAGACCAACCCAACAGAGGTGAGTGTGTGTGGCCCCTGCATGCTGCCACCTCTGCCTCTTTGAGGAAAAACAATTTCTGCTGTAAATTTTGCTGCCCCTTATGAGAGAGTTCCCATTCCTGGTGGGTTAAGAGGGCCCCCAGGCCTCCTCATGCCGTGGGGGAGGAAAGCGGAGCTGCCACTACCATTCCACATAGCTTGCAGGGCTGTGGTACTGGAGTCAAGCTGGGGGCCGGAGGGCTATGCCTGGTCCCCACTTAGTCCGGACTTCGGACTAAGGTACGCAAATTCAGCTACGTTAATAACGTAGCTGAATTCGAAGTACCTTAGTCCGAACTTACCGCGGTCCAGACGCGGCCGGAAGTCTCCCCCCGTCGACGCCGCGTACTCCTCTCGGCGAGCTGGAGTACCGGCGCCGACTGTGAGCACTTCCGGGATCGATTTATCGCGTCTTAACCAGACACGATAAATCGATCCCAGAACATCGATGGCGTGCCGCCGGACCAGCCGGTAAGTGAAGACTAGGCCTAGTGTGGCTGAAACCCTGAATTGCCTCAATCTGGCCTGACTGAGGACAAAATCTCCCACCAGCAAAGAAAGATTTTTAGTACAGAAATTGGCAAATGCCTAGCTCCATTAGGGAAACTGGTGAATTTTCATGAGTTCACCAGAGACAATAATGTAGGATCAGAGCCTGAGAAGTGATGGGCCCAGGTGTCCGACTGGAATAAACAGTAGGGAGAGGGGCCCAGCCTCCCCCAGGCTGTATTTCAAAGGGAAATACAGTGATGAAAACATCTGGCTGCAGTAAAGTGAGGGGGAGAATATTCGGCCCATGGAAAACCCTTTCAGTTTCGACGAACAATTTGAGATGGTCCAAAAGTGTAACGTGTTGCCAGTCTCTGTGGCCAGCTTGCCCTGTGATTTTGAACTCTCTAACTGGCCTGTCTGTAAATGTTCCACGGTATCAAAGCTAGAAATCCATTTAGGTGTTAGAAAGAGTTAGGAGTTGTGCATTCCAGTGCCATTGGAACCCAAATATCTCCTTGTTTGGAGAAACCTGAATTTCTTGGCATTTGCTTTTATGTTTGTTTTGCTAGGTCTTCATTTCTTTCCTTTGCTTCAGGGAGCCTTTTATGGCACCCAAATAAAGTGACATCTGCTCTTCTCAGGGTGGTTTCCGTCATCGAGGAGCTGAAACACTAGGAGGGGAGCAGATCGTGAATTATTCTGGAGCATAAATTGTTCCCCATGGCATTGACAAGCCCCAGGAAAATCATAAATACAAACACAAATAGTTGGAATGCAAATATAAATGCTGAACTTATGCACACACTTCCACAAGAGAGATCTTTTGGGTAGATTATACCCATTCCTCGCAATCAATCCAAAGAAGAGCTGCTGCACTCCAGGCACCTGGGATGGAGCCCATGGTCTGTTTCTTTTCAGTATAAAATCATTGGTATGTGGTTTTCTCTTGGGATTCTTTTTGTTGTGTCAGTTCTGTCTTGGTGCCGCATGCGCTAGCTTTACCCACTGCTGTAGCATGAAGTCTCTGGAAAGCTATGGCTGTTGCTGAGGGAGAAGGCCAGTTCTGGGTTTGGTCTGGTAGCGATGGGGAACAGCAATGCAGATTTGGAGCAGCAGAATCAGAGTGCATTTGGTTTTACCCATAGTTTGCCAAGTCTGTGCTGGACTTTCCCCTTTTCTGCATGGTCAACTTGCAGATAAACTGTCAGATTTAGTGAGACGTGATACAGGCAGTTCAGTATCATGGAGAAAAGCATCTCTGAGGCAAGATGGATAATCAGCTTAGCTCCAAAAGCAGGCTGTCAAGCAACACTGCCAAGGTGATTTCTAAAATCTATATTTCAGATGTTACCTTAAGCCTTAAACTTTGTTTGAAAACTTCATTAATCTCTCCAGCAGCAGGCTAGCAAAATCCACTCAGATCAGATCAGACCAGATATCAGTCTAGATGAAAAAAGTAACACACTTAATATATATGAAGTGTTGTACACACTGAAGGGGCAGGAAGGATGATGTTTTATCCTGCAAGGAATCAAAGATGATATTACTGGGCAGTTTTATCAGGACTCTTATAGCTCATTACCTCCCACCAGCAAATGCCTTCTGGATCCCCAAAGGAGTTGCATATATACTAAAATAATAATAATCTATTTACGGGACAGAGAGCCCTTGCAGCCGGATGGATTCCAAAGTGTGTTACAACCTGTGGGACAGATCCTTAGCTGGTATCAAATTGGCAATGCTTTACTGAAGTTAATAGAGCCACATTGATTTACACCAGTTGAGGATCCACCCACTCTATGGTAGGATGCAGCAGCTCTTTAAAAGTCATTGCAACAGGTCATGACATTTTAGGACAGGAAGGAAAGATTTCCATATCCAAATGAAACAGCCAGGGGATTTTAAGGGAGGCAGAATGTAATTACCTGAGTTGGAATTTGGCAAGGACACATGTGCTAACACCCTTACTCTGAACTCTGAGGATATCCCTGGATTGGACAATGAGTGAGGAGTGTTGCTGTATCAACATCATCATCAGCAGCACCATAGATATGGTGTCTTTCATGCCAGGATCTCCAGGCAGTTTATAGATATTGGGTTTGATTCACTGCCTGGATTCCACCGATGGAAACTGCCTGGAGAGGGGTAACAATGGTGCAAAGCATCTTGCTTTACGGGTGATCTGGAAGTGGAGCTTCCTTACTGGTGCTGTACAGAGAACAGACCACAGATGGCTGGGGAGCGGGCCAGGCACATGACAGAAACATTGGTTCAATGCATCTCTCAGGCAGCCCTTCTATGGAGCCTCACTCATGCCCTTAGGAATGGCTCTCAAAGAAAAGGACAGCAGTGGTACTGCTGCCTACCCTCCCATGGTGTGTGTATACATGCCTGAACTTTCCATGCAACTGTCTCCCTCCCACTGGTCCAGAGAATCAAGCCCATTAATTAAGTATCCCAACACCGCTGCAACATATGGGAGCATAATCCCCATTTCACACATGGAAGGTGAATCCACTAAGGCACAGAGAAGCCAAAAGACTTGTCCAAAGGCACATGACAAGGCCGAACTGGAGCCAGGTGCACAGAACCCAAACCTACCATCTGCTCTAAATACTAGAGAGCACTGCCTCCTTCCATTCCCTGAGATCCTCAGAGAGACAATCAAGGAAGAGGAAAAAAGATACTTCTTGAGTAAAATGAAAGTCTTCCAAGCGGTTTCTTCCCTCACAATTTCCAAGCTCCGCTTCCCTGAGAAGTCTGGGTTGCCCTTCTTCTATGCTGTTCCCCATAGTAAGGAAACAGATAACGTTTCACTTCATACAACCGAGGCTCTTCTGCGATGGGGACTGCTCTTTAAACTCAAACCTATCCATTTCCTCTGCTGGAGACTATGACTTTTGATATCTTCACTGTACTGGAAATGGTCCACTGATAACAAGCCCTTATTATTAAGAGTTGCAACTGTGTAGATAAAAACTTGCTGCTTAAACCCTCCCCCGCCACCAAGCCCTTCTCACCTAACCTGACAGGATTGTATCACTTTCCCTGCATGTGGTGCCCAATCATCCTTGGGAGACTTCATCTCTCCTGAAAGGGACGCAATTGGCACCTACCATGCAAAGCACTTGATTCTCTCACCACAACATTAAGCATCATTACTAGAAAGAGACTGAAGAGTTCACTGCTAATTTCACATTTAATTTGGTGTTTAAAGCCATATATATATAAAATCACTTTCTCCCCACAAACAGGTACTGGGCCCTGAAGGCAACATTGGTAGCGAGCGAAGAGAGTAGTGTGTACAGTTGTTTCTATGAGACTTTACAGGGACACAGGTGGAATGATTTATAAAACATACCGTTAATATACTGCCTGTTACAGGAAGAGGGGAAATTGAACTGCTCGTGGTTAGAGGCTGCTTTGAAGAAGTAATTATGCCGAGGGTGGTTGCTGTAGGAGATGCACTGAGGTTAATTCACTTCTCCTTTCCTCTCTGGAGACCTGCTTCCAAGCCTGTTCAGGTCACAAATGGAATGAATTGAGTAGCCCATCTCTGCATCTGTCAAATGGACTTCGGTGCACGTTACAGACTCTATGTGGTTCAGAATGATTGGCAGGCTCTGCTCAGGAAGGGGTGCAGGACTGTCACAGAGCAAACCCATCAGGGCTCTTAGAAGGAATATGCCCCCCTCCCCAAGCAATAAGTGCACACGCTACACAGAGCACAATGTCCCTGCCACCAGCTCCCCTGAAATGAGGGTGTGTAGTCAGTGAGGGGAGGAGTTCTGAGGTGCGCAGGTGAAAGCAATGCTGCCACAGCAGCTGGTGGAAATGTTACTGTGGGAAAAAAGGTAACCAGTGCATGAAGCCTACCACCGTCAGCAGGGATACCACAGGGCTGAACAATAGCCATGGAGAGGAGCCCGTGACAGTGAATGCCACAGTCCAGCAAACAGGAACAAGCTGGCAACACGGTAAAGCTGAAGAAATGCCAGAAAAGTGATAAGTACAGGCATGGTGTCAGTGAACAGAAGATTCCCTGGCCTCCAGCAGCACTATGAGATAGGTCGGAACATCAGCCCAGGCACTCAGGTGGAACATAGTTCTAACCTTCTGAGAAGGCAACTCAGAACAGCCCCAGGTCAATTTGGGCAGTATGCACAAAGCGTATATGTGCACATTCCAGAAACAGTGGGACAGAGCACTCATGGAACTGTGAACACAATTTGGCCTGGTGTGTTTTAAAGAAGAACTAAAAGGCTTTGTGTACCCAAGTCCTGAGTTCAATATTCTGCATTTCTCCTGCTGCTGTTGATAGTCACTAACGAAAGGAATTGAATCCCTTCCACTGCCAGGTGCTAGTGAAGTCATAGCAGGAGCCGGGGATAGAGGACTTCTAAATTCAGGAACAGGCAGTTAGCATTGGATGAAGTGACTTGGAAATGTTTCACTGGCAGGTGGACCTAATTACCCTATTTTAAGTTCAGACTTAGCCTGTTTTCTGTTTCTAACTTAAGGATCTTAAAATTCAATGTTCAGTTAACTTTTCCAGTTTTGCTTCAATTCCCAATGAACCTGGAGATAATTTACTTTGTAACAGAGTGGCTCTGACGTCCCTTCCGTACTGTTAAAGTTGTGCATGCTAACAGGCTCCTTATGATAAGTTTTCTGCCAGCCTTCATGTATGTAGCTCCCTGCTATGCCACTAATGACGCATCCATCAGGACTAAAGGACTTTGAACCAGATGATAACTTGATGATTTTGCTGCAGTTACTAACATCTCTTAAATGTTTAACTGCATGATCTGATGAAGCCTATTGGCTGCTTCATTACTTTTATTTTGGAAGAGGCACTGTGCAGTTCCTTAGAAGTGTGCGTCAAATATTCATAAATGGCAGGCTATCTGAAATATCTATTGGTAGTATTTATTCATAGGGTTTATTTATCAACAGTATCTATCTCTATTTACCTAGCCACCAAAGCCGGCTCTAGGCACCAGCAAAGCAAGCAGGTGCTTGGGGCGGCAAATTTGCAGAGGCACAAGAATCCAGCATGGGAGCTGAGAACCAACAGGGAGTCCTGGGAGCTGTAGTTCCTTGGTTAGCACCCTGCCTATAGAGCCAGCCCTGGAGCAGGGAAAGAACTACATTTCCCAGCATTCCCTTGGCTGCAATTAACAGGAAAGGGAGGGGGAAGGAGTGTGGAACTGAAACCTCATGCTGCAGCTTGCTGTGAATGGTAGGGACAGAGCCAGCTCTAGGTTTTTTGCTGCCCCTGGCTCCCCCCGCACCCCTGTGTTGCCCCAGCCCTGGACTCTCCCCCGCTCACACCCCCTGCTGCCCCAGCTCTGGCCCCCACCTGCACTCCCCAGCCCTGGGCTCTCCCCCCACCTGCACCCCCTGCCGCCCCAGCCCTGGGCTCTCCCCCCACCTGCACCTCCTGCTGCCCCAGCCCTGAGCTCTCCCCCCACCTGCACCTCCTGCCACCCCAGCCCTGGGCTCTTCTCCCCCCCTACACCTGCACTCCCTACTACCCCAGCTCTGGCCCCCACCCGCACCTCCTGCTGCCCCAGCCCTGGGCTCTCCCCCCATCCGCATCTCCTGCCACCACAGCCCTGGGCTCTTCTCCCCCCCCACTGCACCCGCACTCTCTGCTGCCCCAGCTCTGGCCCCCACCTGCACCTCCTGCCGCCCCAGCCCTGGGCTCTCCCCCAAAGAAAGAATTGGGTGGACTAAATGGACATTGTACCTCTCTATCTGAAGCCTAGCAAGGCAGGTACGTGGATCCCACAAGAATTTAAAATGAAAAGTAAGGGAGGGGAGGCTCTACTAGACTGGGCAGCTTTAGATACAGTACCAGGCACGTAGGAGGATTTACACTTCTGAGCCATGGAAGCAGAAATTGACTTTTCTTTTCCAGATTTAGCTAATATTCAGAAAGGGAATCCAGCACCTGCCTTCCAGATTTGAACACCCTCAAAATTCAGGAGTGCTCAAGCTCAATTTGGGCAGCTGTTACTTCATTTCCCCCAAATCAAATATACTGATCCACTGTAACTTGCTGTAGAAAAAGTAGAATAAATTGAGCAAGAAATGCTTCCCAGTGGTTATTAGGACTGGAATTGCTATTTTCAACAGCCATTGCCTTTTTTTATTATTATTATTATTATTTTTTGTTTGTTTTAGTTTTATTTGTTTAAAAGGAAGACAGCGATAGTGCATTGGCAAATTCCCCATAGAAACAAAGAATGAAACAAAAGAATAATAAAGGCACCTCAACTTTTCCTCATATATGTAGGACAGTCTTATAATATGCATCCAGATAGCCTTTAATCACACAAGCTGATAATTGTTCCACTTTACTGCAGTTCTGTAACCATATGGGAACCAATCCTGTCTGTGTTCTGTGCACATCCAAAATTCCTGCTGAATGACCCGCCCTGGGAGCGAGTTATATGGTGACCAGATGTCCCGATTTTATAGGGACAGGCCCAATTTTGGGGACTTTTTCTTATATAGGCACCTATTACCCCCACTTCCTGTCCTGATTTTTTACAATTGCTATCTGGTCACCCTAGCGAGTTACCAGTGACCCAGGGCTGGGGCAGCAGGAGGGTGCAGTGGGGTGGGGGGGCAGCCAAAATGTTTTTTGCTTGGGGCAGCAAAAAACCTAGACCTGGCCCTGCTAACCACAATATTATCTGTTGCCTTATCCGTCTTTTCACAGTCTATCTAACAGTATCCTTCTCTCTGCAACATCTATCCACTATATTTGTCTGTTCAAAGTATCTTTCTATGTATACTCACTGCTTCCACAGTATCTATTTCTTTAATTCTGTCTATATATCCACACTGTGTAATGGACTACAGCTCTCTACAGCACTTTACTATATCTCTCCATAGCATCTGACTATCCCTGCAGTCTGTCTTTCGGTCACACAGCACAATTGCTTAGTCAGGGATTTTGGATCCGAACCTTTCCATTGCGTTTTAGCCATGTCTTGTTCCACAGTCTCCAATTAATTTGTCTGTCTTGCTGGGAAGGGTAGCTATGAGAAAGGAACTGTGTGAGGGCACAAGTACTCAGGGTTAAAGTCTATTTCTAAGGCTTGAATGTCTCCTGCTGCACGTGCTGTTGAAAGGGACGGTGAGTGTACATACACTAATTGATGGAGTTAACTGCACTGAGGGGAAAAGCTGATATAGGATGGTGAATTCTTATTTTCCAGCAGAGAAAAGAGAAGATGTAGTAGTAACTACAGCCTCTCTCTCTCTCTTATCCCCCTTTGTCTCTCTTTCCTTTTCCCTCACTCCTCCTTTCCTCTCTTTCCCTACTTCCATCCCATTCCCTCCTTTTCCTGTCCCCCAGCTCTTCCTCCCTCCATCTGTGTCTGTCCCTCTCCTTCTTCCACACGCTGAATTCTCAAGCTGACAAGGTGCATCCTTATTAAAAATTCACTGCCAAATAAATATTAGAAGGGGGTGGGAAATCCATTTAGTAACCCATGATTTACTGTGATCAGACACCACCTGAGCACACCACCACCATAGGGGGTTAAACATGTGACCCACTTCACACCCTTATGAAGGGCTCAATGACTTTCAACCCTTAAAGAGCCTCTGATTGGGTGAAAAAGTTTTTTGCTGGTGCTAGACATAATAGTTTGATTGACATGGGGATGGACTTTCAGGATCAGGGAGGAAGGGCAAGGAAAACTACCATTAATTTTGTTTTCCTCTCTACCTCTTCTCATCCAGATGAGTCATGACAAGAACTGCACAAAAGAGGTGCAGGTCACCTGGAACTGATCAGAGAGCCTGTTAAAAATGTCACAAATGTCTGGAGGAAAGAAAAAAGAAAAAAACTACAACAAAGAAGAGCGGGAGGGAAAATCCCGCCCCTCCCCTCCCCCCCCCCCCCCGCCATCTCCCTGAGTTTGGATCCTTAAGCACAGACCCCTGCAGCAGAGCTCGGTAACAGTCTGCAATTTGCAGTCATGAAGTGCCAGCCTGGCTAGATGGCAGCGTAAAACATTTATAAATCAATCCTTAATGAACAGCCTCAGTTTTATGACCACGTTTAACTGTTTAGAGCTGCTGGAGCTCATGGACGAAAGTATGAGACGGAGACGGTGAGAGAATGCAGGCTACATAGTGTTGTTGCAGACGGGCTAAATGCTGCTTTACCTGAGGGAGAACTCATGATTGTTCCCTACAGTGTATTCTCCACTTTTGTGTTCAGTCTGGCACAAGCAATGGGGTTTCTACCACCTCACCTGAGAGTAGGGTGACCAGATGTCCCAATTTTATAGGGACAGTCCCGATATTTGGGGCTTTGTCTTATATAGGCTCCTATTACTCCCAACCCCCTGTCCAGATTTTTCACACTTGCTGTCTGGGCACCCTACCTGAAAGATGATTCCATAACATCTCAGAGGTAGGAGATCGCTCGTGATATTCAACCGAAATCTTCCTGTGTTCCATCCCCCTCAGCTGCACCTTTAACAATCCCTATCCTTCTTTGGTGCTTGCATCCTTCACATACTTTGAGACAGTTATCATGCCACCCCACTCACCGGCGCTATCGCTTAGCCCAGTGGCCAGCACATCCCTCGGCCCGTTCTGCTTCCCGCAGCCCCCATTGGCCTGGAGTGGCGAACCGCGGCCAGTGGGAGCTGCGATCGGCCGAACCTGCAGACGTGGCAGGTAAACAAACCGGCCCAGCCCACCAGGGGCTTTCCCTGAACAAGCGGCGGCCCTAGTTTGAGAACCACTGGCTTAGCCAGCCTGCTCATATTTACTTTTTTAAATCTTTTCTCATAGTTCAATCCTTCTGCATCCCCAATCACTCTGCTCTGAATTTCCACCCGTTGGATGGCACCATTCATGACCACAGCCGAATGCAAATTAGCCCTAGGTGTGACCTGACCATTGTCATACAGAAAAAGAGCTATCAGTTCTCACTGCTCGAACATAAGATGCCTTGGCATGTGCAACTCCAGTTCATTCTTATGTTTGTGCAGTATCTAGCCCGATGGGACCCCACCCCTGCTCAGAATGCTCTGTAGGCTTGGCAGAGTGGTCCCGGTGACATAGCATTTAGTCTAGGAGCCAAGAGCTCCTCCTGTGTTCTAATCCCAGCACTGCTATGTGACTTTGGGCAAATCTCTGTGCCTCTGTTTCTCCTCCCCTCCTTTGTTCGTCTTCTCTAGTTAGACGGGAAACTCTGCTACACCTCTCTGTGCCTCACTTTTCTGATCTCTAAAATGGGAACAATTGTACTTGCTCACCTGTTTTACAGGGGTGGTTTTGAGGATGGATTACTTAGGGCCAGATTGTGACTGGTCCTTACAGAGGAGTGGAGGACGCTCCCTCCTGCACACCTCATACAGGAGCATCTCACAGCTGCAGTCTCTATGCTCAGGAGCGTGCAGAGATTGGATTCTCTATGCATCCCCAGGGCTTCGCATTGCCTCAGACCAGGTGAGCAGAGGATGCATGGTCTGCCTCAGCACCTTGGCAGGAAAATACTAATGTCCTCTAATAACAGGAATGCTGTAGCTTGTAATGGTGGCTATTGTCTCCCAAGGAAGCCAAGTGAGCAAGCCGCTGCCATGCCAAGGTCAGAGCAGTAGTCGTGAAAAGAAGAAGAGGCTGGAAAATGGTAAATGATGGGGGCTGCGGTAACCTATTCAAGAGGTTTCACCCACACAACTTCCCTCTGTGTTCATCTAGATCACAGAGTGAAGACAAAGCGCGCACTGATTGGAACAGGATGTGGAATCTCTCCAAAGGTAGATCATAAGGCACAATCCATCTCTTATGACTGGGCCTATATAATTTACTCATTGTGAGCGGCTGGGTTATGAGGTCTGCCATCAGTGATGAATTATATTTCTGATAAGTCATTCAAAGCTAATGAGAATCCATTATCATTAGCTGCTAAGGAAGAGTAACAGCTCATCAGGAGAGTGGGGGGGTTTCACAATTTCCAAGGAGAGACTTCTGGGCCAGCAGCCACCATGCTATTGAATCTTCTGCTTCATTCAGGGGTTGGTGTTTAATTTGCTGGGGCAAGTTGAGGAGGAAAATGAGAAAGGGAGGAGGCAGAGAAGGAAGCGAAAGAAAAGGTGGTAACCATGTCTGATAAGGCTGTGATTAAATCAAGGTCTCACTCTAATTACACTGCATTTAAATAAACTTAGCCTAGTAAGTAATTGTAATTAAGCCACAATTAAACATGTATTTATATCACCATTTCCTTCCCTGCACAGCTGTCTGTATCTACCTCCTGTTGTTGCTGTCTACCTGCCAAAACCTGAATCTGGCACATGGGACTCCGTGTTTTCTTGGTCGTCTCGGATGGGGGAAGGGTGGAGAAGTGGGGGGGACTCCACAGGTCATCCTGGTGCGATTAGCTGAGAGGCTGTATGGTTTCAAGGTGAAGGCTGTGACCTTTTCCTGAGTGCTGAACTGGTTGCTGGGAGATGTGGAGACATGAAGGAAGTAAAATGGATCTCTCTCCTCTTCTCATAAGAGCCTGAAAACAGATTTGGTGGGTTTTTCCCTTTTCACATTTTGGCCAATATTAAAAGTGATACTAAAATACAAAAGTGCGTGCAGGAGCGTGTTGCCTAGTTGCGAGAGAACATGACTGTGAGTCAGGAGTCCTGGGTTCTATTCCCAGCTCTACCTCCTTTTCAAGGAGGATCACTAGACTTTGACGTGCCTCAGTTTCCCCATGGGGATAATAATATTTACCACCTTTACAAATGTGCTGTAAAGCATGTTGAGCTCCTCAGTTGAAAGGCATTAGAACAGGGCAGATGGTTTGGAAGAGACATTGGAATTTCCTTATTGAAGTCTGAAGCTAGGTTCTCATTATGAACCTGAAGGCAATACAGGAAGGGAATGCAAAGCAGGGAAACATAGGACTGGAACAGGGGGCAGAAACTGCTGAAAACAGAAGGTGAGCTCAAATCCCAGCGAATGGGATAGTGAGCGTTAATGCAACTTCAATGCCCTGCAGCCTTCCTCCCCAACAGCGATGATGGAAAATGTCTCCACTTGTACCTTTCCCATATCAAAGCTCTAATTAAGGGCTCAGAGAAATATCACCATCACCCTCATCTGTTTTGTGTCCAGCTGTCGAAAGGACACCATGCATCTCCCTGACAGCTAGTCATTACAGCCTCGTATGAGCACCTCACCTTCCACCAGGAGTATTGAGCTGTCTGTTACATACCCAAGCTGAGCCCCACACTGCACGTTTCTTACATCCAGGGGAGGGGAGCTGCGGAGTGTTACAGACCAGGTGGCCTTGCTGCTGGGCAATTTCCCCAAGGCAAACCACTGGGGATGGGCTGTCTGAATCACTTTGAATTGTTACTATTTAGATCAATTTAGATGAGGGATCAGAAGAGGTTGGGGGAGTTTACAGGTATCCAAATATTGGAAAAAGAGTAAATGAAATTAAATATTTCCCTTCTGGCAGCAAGTCTATCATGTCTAGCTATCTTTACCAAAGGGATCAGGAATCCATTTTGCAGCCGGGTGAACTAGCGGTGGTCGTTCAGTGTGAGATCTTATGAGACTTGAACCAGCACCCTTCAGGATAACAGTCAAGCAGTTCAACTACTCAGATACTGCACCCTATAGTACAGGGGTCGGCAACGTTGTGCACACGGCTCGCCAGGGTAAGCACCCTGGCGGGCCGGGCCAGTTTTATTTACCTGCTGACGCGGCAGGTTCGGCCGATCGCGGCCCCCACTGGCCGCGGTTCGCTGTCCCAGGCCAATGGGGGCGGCGAGAAGCGGCGCGGGTGAGCGATGTGCTGGCCGTGGCTTCTCGCAGCAACCCCTGTGTTAGGTCAAGGTCAAGCTAGAAGCTCTATGGCAGACCTGGGTGTGGGGGGGTGATGGATCTTGCACATGACCTTCTAGTATTATACCAGCTGATTCACTGCTGAATTTTCAACAAGTCCTGTACATTTATCCTGATCTAACAGGACCTCAATCCTTCCTAACTCTCTTCTATTTATATCATACTAGAGGTCATAAGGATTCAGGGTTCCATCATTCCTTGTTATAACTGTAATTGTATAGTGTGGTAAATATATACGGTGCTTTACAACAGACCGAACACAGAAGAAAATCCCTGCTCATACTGCAAGACACAGAAAGGCCTGTGTAAATACGGGACAATGCAATATAAACAAAAGCACTTTTTGTTATAACAGCATCCAGAAGTGGCTATTAAAGCTCGCTGGGCCTATCTGATCTCACCATGTCGTATCTGACCGTTACAGATCACAGTTTCTGCAAAGAGCAAATATTCACTCCCTCTCCCGCCCTCCCTCACACATTTTCTCTTTTCCTCATGAATAACTTGTCTCAGCTAGGGCTCTACAACAGGTATTAGTGGACGGAACAATACAGGCATCTTAAGCTTGGTTTTGTGATATGATAGTAGTCGATCTGATCTTGTGTGATTTGCCATGTCACAGAATACAGATCCCATGTCTGCGGCTCTCAATTTCCTTCCAATCCTTTCTTTACCATACAAACCTCAGTTCCAGCTCCAGAAATCAGAGACAAGAGCAATACAATTGGAGTGGCACTTATCAGAGGGAGAACTGGACGTTCCTTTCCCTACAAGCTCTTGCTTCAGAATAACTGATTATTACATTCACAGGGGGAAGTTCAGCAATATGGTTTGCCCATAATCAATCAGTCACCATCCCCATCTTTACCTCACCCCAAATCCTTACCATATAAATCTAGGAAGAAAAAAGCTGAAGTCCACCTCCCAGGGTCTTTACAGAGTCCCTGGCTTCCCTCACAAGGTTCTGTTGCTTACGAGCTTTTTACTTAGAAGCCACAGAAAGAAAATCCATTTAGTGTAAGGCACCCAAATGGCAGCCCCAGGGCCAGCTGCTGCCCACTGAGAACTAGACCACCTGTGACCACCTTCCACTTTGCCGAATGTTTGATATGGAGGTGGAGCTAGTGGAGGTTAATGATTCTGACATGTCAATGTCCAAGCCTGTTCTTTCTCTCTAAATGGCCCTGTGAATGCCTTGGGCATTTTGCTTTCACTGCTCACGGATGCAAGTCTGCAAGTAATTTTGTTCAGCTATTAAAGCACATATAAGAATACAAGCAATTATTAGCCCTATATGCATGCATCTTTTATTCCTAAAATGTAAATACCTTTATTGACAAATCAGAGGTGGTCTCCAAGTCCCTTGCAAGCTGCCAAGGGTGAACCTCGTTTGTTGCAAAGCTTGGACATCCAGGGGTGCAAGAAGATTTTAACTCTTAACGGCATGGTACCGACCGCCCTACCCTGCCCCCCCTCACAAAAAATGTTCCATGACTAGAGTCCTGTGCGGATACAAATTTATACCCGCGGATGCGGATATCTGTGGATAGAAATCACAGGGCTCTCCCGGGAACCGCAGCAGCAAAAGGAGCAGAACGTGGGGCCATCACTCTGGGAGCCAGCACCCCGCGCCGGCAGCTCCTCCAGTGCGACCGTACCGCCCCCAGCCCTGTCCTCCGGTGGGGCTGTATGGACCCCAGACAGGAGAGACAGCTGCGTGGAAGGGCTGGGGGCGGGGCTGGGGGTGGCACAGCTGCGTTGGAAGAGCTACCAGTGCGGGGCGCTGGCTCCTGGGAGCAGCGGCCCCACATTCTGCTTCTTTCACTATTGCAGTTCCCCGGAGAGCCCTGCGGTTCAGTGGATACCAATTTCTATCCTCTGATATCCGCATCTGCAGGTATAAATTTGCATTTGTGCAGGGCTCTACAATTCATCCTTGAAAATGTGTCTTTCTGGTACGGCGGACCGACAATCAATGTCTTAATGGTACAGCGTACCTGACCATACCAGCTTACTTGGCACACTGTGGACACCCCAGCCTACTACATACTCAGGGCCATATTTCCAGGAGTGTGTGTGCCTTCAGTTGCTCAATTCATTTGTGTAACTGCATGCAAACTCACAGTAACTGCCTGTGCAAACAGCCAGTTCGACCCCTGACTGCTCATCTGTGCTCATAATTGATGCGACTGGGCATGGACTCACAGGAGCTGCACCCACAGTTGTGCAAACACACACTTATTAAAACCTGGCCATTCAATGATGAATACTCACCCTTGCTTTGACTTTTGGTGGCCTTTGAGTCAAAATGAGCCATCAGAGAGACTGAAAAAATGAATGCACAGCCCCCTCCCTATGTTTATACTGCACCATCCTTTAATGGAAGTGTTTCAGGAAAGGGGATCACTCACTTCCCCACCAGTCTTCCTTTGAAGTCCAATCACTTTTTTCTGCTATGGCAATTCTCATGCTCCTAGTACTTGACCCTGTGCCACTGAGTCAAGGGGAGTTTTTCCAGTTACTTCATTGAGAGATGGACCAGGGCCCTAGATACTGTCCAGGAGGTGAGCCCCAGATATGCTCTCAGAATGCCAGGAGCAGAAGGACCTGCTATGCATGTGAAGATGGAGGCAAAGAGGTATGAGATATGATCCTTCATCCAGGATGCAGATGAGTTCTCTGAGCAGGAAACTAAATGGAAAAAAGTTGCCTGATGCATCACATGTCATCTTTGCTGTCACTCAGATGCTTTAATTACCCTTAAATCAAGAGCAATAGCTTCCCCGGCCCTGGAATATGTGCTGTCTGTCTCCTTATACACATAATAAGGCCTACAGGGATTTCAAAGACTTTAGCCTTGCGTGTCTCACTGCTCTGATCCTTAGGTTTCTTTTTGCATAAAATCAGCTGAAAATCATCGAAAGGCACAACTTTATTTTCATAAATCCTCATTCTGCTTTACCAAGCCCCTTCTGAGTCAATGAATGCCCAAGACTGCTATTCGGATTCCCTTGCACAGAGTATATTTGTGTCCTGCTGTTTCTGTAGGTGATGCAACTTGTTATGTTGTTTGTACTCCGGTCATATAGAGCTACAGCAGCAGCAACAACCTTGCCATATTTAGAATTTACATGTAATTACATATATAGATGGGAAAACCGGTTTGGGAAAAAATAAAACAGCCACCAATCTCAGCCCAAGTTTCAAATCTAAATTAACTCCTCCCAGACGGTTTTATGGTTTGAAAAAGTTTGTGAGAGCCTCCTCACTTCTCTCCCATCTCCAACCCCACTTCAGGTACTTAAAGTAGCTGCCTTTTGCTGCTTGTCATTCAGGATGAATGTATATGCCATGATGTATCATGTCATTGCAATGAAATATCTGCATTTCAGTGACGCAATGTGTTATTTAAATCAGTAGTTCTCAAAGCCGGTCCGCCGCTTGTTCAGGGAAAGCCCCTGGTGGGCCGGCCCAGTTTGTTTACCTGCTGCGTCCGCAGGTTCGGCCGATCACAGCTCCCACTGGCCGCGGTTCACCGTCCCAGGCTAATGGGGGCTGCGGGAAGCGGCGCAGGCCGAGGGATGTGCTGGCCGCTGCTTGCCGCCGCCCCCATTGGCATGGAGTGGCGAATCGCGGCCAGTGGGAGCCGCGATTGGCCGAACCTGCGGACACAGCAGATAAACAAACCGGCCCAGCCCGTCAGGGGCTTTCCCTGAACAAGCGGTGGACAGGTTTTGAGAACCACTGCTTTAAATGACACCTCCCAATAGGATGTTGCGACGGGGTGCATCAGCCCTGCACTGGTATAGCAGGGGTTAACCCTTCTCTCTTAGCCAAGGAGGCCACACACCCCTCGGTCTGCTGGGCATGCACCAGCTGGAAGTAGGATATAAAAGCCATCAGAGCAGCTCAGACTGGGGCTGACTGCCGGTGGGGAAGGAGGTGTGTCACCAGGTCGGGAGCCTCGCAAGAACAAAGGGGGGAGTCCACAAAAGCACCCAGTGCAAGGGACCTAATTGGGGCAACCGCTACATGGAGCAGAGATGACCCACTGGGTGGACGGAGCGCACCTCAGGCCACCGCACCCACAGGGGGAAATCATAACTGGTGTATCAGCCCCACGACACATGAGGATGATGTTGAACAGTTGTGAAGCATTTGGGAGAACCTTTAAATGATCTTAGAAATGCTCACTGAAGAAGACTGACCCATACCAATGAAATCTATATATTTCTGTAAAGTTCAGAATCGGTGGCAACCCTGTTGGTGAGGATAAATCGTGTGAATTTGATGCTGTGGAAAACGGGGAGTCAGTGAAAGGATTCAAACAGGCGTGTGCCATGGTCTGATCTATGAGCCAGGGAGACACAGCTTTAGCAGCAATATGTGGGGTGGATTGGGAGATGGAGGTATCAATAATCAATAGGGCAATAAACAGCCAGCCAAATCTCAGCAAAGAGAGCTATGAACTGCCCTGCCTTCCCATGTAGAGTTGCCAAAGGAAAGGGCCCCTTAGGAGTTGGATGGAGCTAGCAGGCAAAGAGAATTCGTGGAGTCAAGGTTCTGAAAAGTCAGTTGGAGTCAAAATGGGCTCGGAGATTTTGGGCAAACAGAAGCATGGAGTTTGGGGCAAGACACCTATTTAGACTGGAGAAGGACTCAGATAAGCTTTGGCATTTGTCTGAATGGAACCAATGGAGGTTCCCCCATCTCTAATAGCATCAACATTCTGATTGGCCTACAACAGCAGTTATTCAAGCAGCCTTTCTTTGCTGACGAAGTGGGTTTGAACCTAGGTTAGCTCACTAAGGAAAGTGGTCATGGTAGTCTTGAACCAGTCCCAAACAGATTTCTGTCCCCATCACAAAATCAGAGGTGTGACTTGTCAGTCCTTGCTTAAGGGTGAGTCTGGAATGGACAGTGGAAAGGGCGGTAGGGCCAAACTGAGGTATGCTGACAGAGTTGTGTGTAAGGGTCCCAGACTGGAACAGCAAGCGGTGTGTGGCATAAGGATGGAGGTGCATTAGCAGAGCCATGTGGGGAAGCTTATACATCTTCTGTGCACACACTAGTGCCTACCTCTACCTAGTAATACTATTCACCTCCCAGTTTGAGTTCTAAATTAACACTCACATTAATAAAAATAAACCACTGCCTATCTAAGTGTTGAGGGTGGGCTAGGACGATTGACCTCACGTGTTTATCATGATAGGAGTGGTGCATAATTTCTTTAAAGCTTTGTCTTTGAGCGATGATCCCCACCTCTCCAGGTGAGGGAAGGGGTGTGGGTGTGGGTACAACTTTTTCAGACTTCGGTGCCTAATGTTAGACAACTAAATTCCTGTTTGGCTTGACTTTCCCAGCACTCAGAAACTCCACTGAAATCAGTAAGAGCAGAAGGAGCTCAGCACCTCCGAAACCCATGTCACTGATAAGTAGGTGTCTGAGTAAGGATTTTGGTGTCTAACTTCAGTCTCCCACCTTTGCATATTTTGGCTATTTTTTGTACAGGCTCATGCAGTAAGTACTGTATCTGTTCTCTGTCCTTGCTGTGTGTCTTAGAAGCCTCCTGTTCTCCAGCTATGATTCATTTCTGAATAATTTCATGAAAGGCAAACAGCAGGTTTTCAGTTTCACACACCTGTCAGATATCGCTGGGCACTTCATCATTTGGAGGTGATTTTCCCCCCACTTGTTCCAGTCCCCTCCTTCCTTCCCTCCACGCAAAACCATTGCCCCAGTGTTCTGACCCCTCAATGCTTGCAAATCATTTTAAGTAGGAGAGAGCCAAGCCTTGGCTTTGTGCTTGATGCATTTTGTTTAAGTTGCTCGTGCTGTTCCAACATCTGTCATATCCTCCACAGCAGTGCAATCAAACTGTCAGGGTTGAGTGAAGTTTTGCTGATCCAATCTGCTCCTTCTGCGAGTCTTGTCAAAAGCATCGTGATGGGAAGGATACAGCAGTATGCTCTTTAAACAACAGATCTTATTTTTGCACATTAGGGGAGCCGTTATTGTTTGTTTCTTTTAAGCTTGGAAAGAGTGCACTTTTCTCGCAAAAAGTGCTCAAATATGGTTGCAATCACAAGCAACATTGCACTTCCCTGACTCTCCTGCTCTCCAAAGGCTTCTCGGTTTTACAGTTGATCTTCCTTTGTGAAGCCAAAACACGTAAATATTTCTCAATCTTGCTTGTGTCTGTAATTCCACCACATATCTTCAAAGCACCCACGAGGAAGTAATTTCCTGGATCCTGCATTATCACTAACGAGGCAATTAAGACAAAGGGTGGAGGTGGGGGAGTCTTGTTTTAATAAGCTCCCTTTAGGATACTGCACCGAAAATTGCCAGATGAATGCTAGTCACTGTTAACGATACCAAGAGAATCACTATTGATACTAATATTACTAATCACCTCCCCTAAAAGGAGGTGATTGGCAGTCATCAGTTAAAAGGTAAGTACCTTTCATGTCACCTTACATCTTAATAACTGAAAAACTCAAGAAAAAGAAGGATTCCATTTATGCTCTGTTAATACACGGCATGTATTTTTAATCAGTTTGCCAGAATGATGCACCTTCTCTCTCCTAACTAAAGCCTTAAACTCTGACTGTGTAATGAAACCTTAGGATTTCTTCATTTAATAGAAGGAATCTGAACCCAAGGTGAATAGCGCAGCTGTGCCCAACTTCTGTGTTGGCCCTGTAGCCTATGGCTCCCCCATCAAGGCAGAAAGCCTTCTAATTACAGCAAAGTGCCAATGAAAATGGACCCTAGCATGCTACTGTGCCCTTTTTCTCTGATAGTTATATCGGCCAATGATTCCTGCAGAGACAGAAAAGCAAGGTCAGAAAGGATTTTTTTTAAATGAATCAAAGCCTAAAATAATAGAATTGGATCCCTAAGGGGCTATGGTGCATTTGCTTCTTCAATAATCTCCATCCCCACAGCCTGCATGAAAACACGTTCCTACCAACTTTCTATGATCTGACTTCGTTGTTCTCCAAAACATCCCAGCTGGTCGACGGGGTGCGTTTCCCCCGGGACAAAGAAAAACACTTCAAGTGCACCTAGAGGGGAACCGCTGGCTATGTCTAGACCTCTCGAAGAGGAGAAGATTGTGGTTAAACTTTCCAAATGGAATGAGTTTTAAAAAAATAGTATTTTAAAACAACGGAGTTAAAAGTAACTGTTTCATTTACTGAGCCTCTATAGCTTTAGTTCATGGTTCTGAGATTCCCAAGCCGTGAGTGATGACTAAGACTAAGATTTTGTCATGGATATTTTTAGTAAAAGCCATGGACAGGTAATGGGCAATAAAGAAAAAAATCAGGAAGCCCTTGACCTGTCCCTGACTTTTACTAAAAATATCCATGAGAAAATGGGAAGCCGCTGGGTATCTGCAGGGGCCTGCTTGGAACTCCAGGGTCCCACTCCACCTGTGGATTGCAGCTGCAGCAGGTCCTCCTGCTGCCCATGGGGGCAGGGGAGTTGTAGGGATCCCCCTGCTGCCCGTGGGGGTCGGGGAGTTATGAAAAATCCCCCTGGTGCCCATGGGGGCTGGGGAGTTGTAGGGATCCCCCTGCTGCCCGTGGGGGTCGAGGAGTTGTGGGGATCCTCCTGCTGCCCGTGGGGGTCAGGGAGTTATGAAAAATTCCCCTGCTGCCCATGGGGGCCGGGGAGTTGTAGGGATCCCCCTGCTGCCCATGGGGGCCGGGGAGTTGTGGGGATCCCCCTGCTGCCCATGGGGGCCAGGGAGTTGTGGGGATCCCCCTGCTGCCCGTGGGGGTCAGGGAGTTATGAAAAATCCCCCTGCTGCCCATGGGGGCTGGGGAGTTGTAGGGATCCCCCTGCTGCCTATGGGGGTCGGGGAGTTATGAAAAATTCCCCTACTGCCCATGGGGGCTGGGGAGTTGTAGGGATCCCCCTGCTGCCCGTGGGGGCCGGGGAGTTGTAGGGATCCCCCTGATGCCCGTGGGGGTCGGGGAGTTATGAAAAATCCCCCTGCTGCCCATGGGGGCCGGGGAGTTGTGGGGATCCCCCTGTTGTCCGTGGGGGCTGGGGAGTTGTGGGGATCACCCTGCCGCTCGTACTGGCTCAAAGCTCAGGGGCCACCCCGCCTAAGGTGGCGGGGGTACCCCACAGCTCCCTGCCCCTGCGGGAGGTGGTAGGACCCTGCAGCTCCCAGCAGTTGAGGGGTGAAATCGTGGAGGTCTTTGGAAGTCACAGAATCCATGACTTCCATGACAAAATCGTAACCTTAGTGATGACATCATTATGACAAAGTAATGTGAAAAATGCAACTCCCTGTCTGATTCACGTGCTTGTACTGTCCCTGACTGTTACAAGAGAAACAGAGAACCCTGAATCTAGGTCTTGGCAGGTAAAGAGGTTTTCAGCTCACATTTAGAATAACTAACACCGCAAAACAGACCTTTGGTGCTGACCTCTAGTCTAAGCCCTTTGCGAAAGAGGGTTGTTATGGGGTTTGCTTGAAGTGCCCTGGTGATTGTGTGTGGAACTAGGATAGACCCTGAATGCTGTTTTCCCTTTTCCCTTCCTTTAGCTTACGCCATACCTGCTCTGTAGCCCATGCTTTGGCTATTAAAGCTCACAAAGCACCTCAGTAGCATGACCACAACCCCTGTGCCACTGAAACAAAAGGAAGGGACAATCACGGTGGACAAGCACATTTCTAAACAGCTGTTTTAAATGACCAGGACACCCAATCCAAAACACCAAGGGAAAAAAGCAATGGGGACTTCTCAAAGGGAAACTGGGGTAGTCCGTGAAATGTGGAGGCAGTAGACTACTTGAACCAGGGAATGCTGCAGCAACTATTGCTGATATACTTCCTCATGCTGCGCTAACATCTGGATCTGACTTCACTTGATACTGAAACTGGTTTTGGATCATTTCTATGTGCTACAATGGGGTCCAATTGGGAAGTTTTGGCAGATTTATAGGGTATTAAGTGTCAAGTAACTTGAATTATTTTCTGAGAGTTTATGTCCTTGGGGAACTTTGCCGTCTGCACATCTCTGAATGAAAGTACTGTTGCTTTGCAGCTCTGTGCATGTGAAATGACAGACATGAAGTAAGAGGTGACTTAGACCAAAAGCTGAGCATGGGATTCCTGTTGGTCCCTGGGAAACAGTCTAATACAAAAGACACCCACTGGTCCAGCATCAGTGAAAAAGTAGCTAAAGGAGAAGAGACAAATAGCAGCTCTGTGGGGTGACCATCCTCAGAAGAACAGTAGTGTTTATCTGAACACTGCTCAAAGTGCTGGGTTCCCAGTTGGTATCTCAAGTTGAACTTTCAGCAGTGCCTATATCTTGCATTTCAAAGGAAAAGAAATTGGGAGAGAGAAATGGAAAACAGGAGCTTCTGGGGGCTGGGAAATGAGAACTTTTTTTTAAGACCGGAAAAAAAGAAAATTAGTTCTGAGTTGGCCAATTAGCCCAAAAAATCCCCATTGGCAAGACAAGATCTTTTCCTAGGAATGCCTTGAGGGGAAGCCAATTCAATTAGTTTCCACAGCATAACTGTCAAGACCCCAAAACTAGGTGGAATAATGAACTGATTAAAACCTGTAATTGCAATTCAATGGAGGAAACCATTAATCATGGAGATGGCAGTGTTCCATGGTTTCCAGATTGTGCTGAGATGAGTTGCCAATGAAGGGACTGGTAGGAATACAAGGTTAATGTGAACTGGAGGAGTGAAGACATAACATGGTTATGAGTATCCATGACTGGGCTCGGTTAGGAGAGTAACGTTCTCCAGACAATAAAGTTGTGAAGCGAAATATATAGGAGTGTTTTTCTTTCTTATTTTTTATTCCTTTAATTTTCAGCACACTGCATGTGTTTCCACAGAAAAGCTGACAAGCTGAGTACCATCAAAGATACCTTGGAACCTACCCCAACCAAACCAAACTCTAATCACTTCTCTCTTTTATCTCTTTTGATATATTGTATGTGTTGTTTTCAGAGCTGGTCAAAATGCGGAATTTCTACCCTGTGAGAAATCCTGACAACTCAGCATTTCCTTTTACCATGAATGGGAATGAAGTTGAAATTTCAAAATTTCCTACAAAAGGAAATTTCCAAAAACCGTTATACTGGAAACATGGAAACAATCTTATCAAAACATTTTGTTTCAACTTTAGTTTCAACTTTATCATTTCAAATATTATATTATAAATATACTATCTTATGTCAAAATGAAACATTTTGATAATTTCCTGTTAAAAATTTTGACAAAATTGATGCATTCCTGCAAAATGATTTGATTTTGTCAAATCAGCATTTTCCAACAGAAAATGGTTCCGTCAGAACATTTTTGACCAATCTAGTTGTTTTCTCTTCATCTCTTTTCCCTTTTCCCCACCTAACCTGTCTTCTGCAAACTCTTCTAATCTCATCTTCACAGTGGCAACCAAAGGCAATCAAGTTGGCTGTGATGTTCTCATAAGGTATAACGTACTGCAGGATGCAGATAGCCAGCTTGCCAACTAATGGTTCCTACTGAAATGCATAGACTCCATCAGTGCTCATACCTTTGGCTGACGTGGGCAGCTCATTGACTTCTCAGCTGCTAGGATGCTCATTATAATGAGGTAAGTTAACCCCTAATGGGAACTAGTAACCAGGAAACTCCAAATATTCCATTTGAACAAGCAACTATTTTCAACCAAAGTTTATCCAAGTCTTTGGAGTCAGTTCCACCTTTCACCCAGATCTCACACAATGGACCTTCCTCTCTTTATTTCCCAGCTCTCTCCCCTTTCTGCAGTCCCTTCAACATGAATCCCTTATGTCTGAAGTTCATGAGGCCCCGAAGGTCTGTCAACCCTCTGCTTCTTGTTTCAAATTTCCTGTCACTCTAGGTTTCCCAGCGTGATCTGCAGGCTTCTTATGACATGAGCTCTCTGGCTGGTCGGATAGCAAAAGATTGGGGTTAGTTCTTTTTCAGAACGAATCTGCCTGCCTCTAGAAACTTTCTACAGTTTTGGTATTGTCCATTTCAAAACCTAATATGCTAACACGTTGGTGATATAATTTACAACTCTACTAACTGGGGGGATGCTCTTCCAAAAACCAGGCAGGGCTCAAAGCACATGTGGCTGGCCAGTGAAAAGAAACAAAATTTGTCCTACCCAATAAGAGGGAATGTGATGAAATGAGGGGGAGTGAGGCAAAACTTCTTTCAGGGTAGAGAATGCTTGTCTTGGGGGCTCTGAAAAAAGAAGGCTTAATTAACGGTAACATCCTCAAAGTTCTGCATGGAAAAGACCTATGAAATCACAAGAGCGCTCCTTTAGGGCACTGTTCCCTACATTATGGTCTCCAGGCTTTACCCAGCATAGTCTTCAATGTGTCAAGTGATTGGGCTTCCAGAGACACTAACTAGTCAAGGTAGTTTATACAAAACCATTAAAATGGAGTGGGTGTTGACAGCCTTTGGGAGGAAGAGGAAAGGGACAACTGCTGATCTTGTATTCTGTGGGACCAATCTCAAGGATCGTTCTTCTTGTGGGACCCTTTAAAGGAAAAATGGAATGGTGAGAGGAGAAATGCAGCATTTTCTTTAAGCTGCTGGCTATTTTCAAATTCACTGTCCCATCCAAAACATATGATCCTGATAAAAAGATGGGCCCCCACTCTCAACACTCCATTTAAGATATAAGAGCTGTATGCTCTCTCCACCTCTCCCCGGATACAGCAGAACAGAAAACTAGCTTGTTACAGGAGGAGAGGAGCAGGTGCTTTTTGCAGAACCTACATGCTTTTGACCTCATTTCAGACATATTGAACAGCACGGCTAAGGTTCTCACTTTAAGATGGAATGAGCGCAGCACTGAATTAATGTGGTACTTTAATGGGTTTGCTTTTTACATCTGGAGCCAGGCTTCAGTTTCAAAATTTTCTTCTTTATATGTATGTATGTATGTATGTATTTATTTTTAACACTAATGAGTGAGGGACAGGCTTCCCAGCAAAATAGTCTCCATCAGGAAAGATGAGACCTGATTTAAAAAGCAAGAGTTGTTGGATGTGGGAGCAAGAACCATGATAGCTGGGAACCAGGGATACCTGCCTAGCTCAGAGACAGTTCAGAATGATGGAGCATTCCATAGAACTGAAGTTAGTGGAAAGGATCCTTTGTCACTGGGAAGTTGTAAAATAGTGATATACATTCATTAGAGTCTGTTGATTTTGTGGATGCCATCAGTGCTCCTTGGGGGCCGAAGTAATGCATCAAGAATCTGGGCACAACACTGAGGCTGGCCATATTCCCTGGTGAACTAGGGTGAGAATGGAAAGACAGGCTCACTCCCTTCAGTCTGGAAATACCCAGGCAAGTTCTTTCACTGAATGGCATAGTCTTTGTCTCCAGTCAGCTTTGAAGGTGCTTTTTTAAGTGCTACATGGGTTCTGAGCTCTGTTATTCCCATTAACTGAAATAGGAGATTCTCTCTCTCAAAAAAAAAAAAAAAAAAAAAAACCACTGCAATTCTTCTGAATGGCCATCCTGACTCTTCCTATTCGGCATGTGAAGAGGGTAGGGTGCAGGGTCCAGGTTGGTGAAAACTTGTGTGGAAGCCAGGATAGTGTTGCGACAGTTGGGGGAGTGTATCTTCGGCATTGACGGGTGAAACTGTCACCAGCAGTGACTCAGATCTCTAGCGTTCTCAGACCTTTTAACATCCTAGAGTGTGCCTCACATCCCTATTTCTGGGTCCTGAAGGACCAACCATTTTGGGAGAGCCTATGTGGCACGTTTGGCATTACTGTCGCTTTCTATGGGCCTTTTCTGAGTCTTTGAGCTTTGTGGTTGCTTTCTAAGAGACTTTTTGGCGTCTTTGATATTTGTTGTTGCTTTCTCAGTGACCTCACAAGTCTGCTTAAAATCCCTAACATCCCTTTGTGTCCCCAGGAAATCACAGTGGGATATGTTTACATTTCCTTTCACTTTCGTTTTCAAGACCTTGGCCATATTAGTTGATTTATGCTTTGCTTTGCAGGACTGAATCTCTGCTTAAGGTGACCCCATTGCCTCCTTGGACCTGAGTGTTTCTCCTCTGAGGTCCTACTCTAATGCCTGCTTGGCTCCTGCAAAATATCACTCTATGAACTGCTCCTGTTGGAATGTTTTGACTATGAGTTCTGCCTACAACATGTCAAATACTGTTTAGAAATGACACAGACTGGGCATGATCTTGAAGAGTGGCAGCAGCAATTGTTTCGAAGTTCTTAGAGTTTTAAAGCTCAATGTGTCAGCCTCTCCAGCTGTGTTTCCTATATCTTTAAAGACAACCAAATACCAAAACTTCTCTGAAACCAGAACCAAGGGGGACCATATAGCTCAAGGGATTGGTATTAGTACTTGGCACTTTTCACTTCTAGGTCACTAGAAGAAACCAGGCCAGGTCATTAGTGATCAAATGCCATTGCCATCTCTTGGCTCTTTGGCAGCCCATGGGAAATGAGTAGTTGATCTCCATTAAAGCCAAGCTTTTAAAGAAAGGGTGCCTTGAGAGAGGCCCCGAAATCAGTATTTAGACATCTAAAGAAGCAGCCTAATTTTCAAAAGTGGTGAGCACCATGAAGACCTCCCTGAAGCCAATGGGAACTGCAGGTGCTCAGCATCTTTGAAAGTTGTGACTTCCATTCAGGTGCCTAAAAATGGACTTAGGAGCCTGACTCTATGCATTCAGGTTTGAATTTTTTTGTCCCTAGTGCCCAATGCACAAATATCCACAGGGCAAACGTGTCCACCCCACAACTTGCCTTAAATTTGATACTCTTGTTAGCAACCACTACCCAACTGCTCTAATTGTTAAGAACCTATTTCAAACTATTTTACTTAAACTTTTCCTTCCTTCACTTCAGGCCATTGCTGCTTGTCCTACCAAATTCAGAGATTGTAAGTATTTCCTTTCCTTTATTCACATGGTTCTCTGGAAGGTGCTTATAGACTTTGATCACATCCCCATTGAGACCTCGCTTATCTAGACTACATAAATTTAGCTCCCTCAGTTTCTCCTCATACTATTTCTCTTGTCCCTCTGGGGCACTGCTTTATATATGTTTTTTTTTCTAATTTTTCTAAATCTCTCAGAAACTGTGGAAGATCAGACCTCCACATGATTACGATGTGTTGCAAAGCAAAACTGAGTAGCTCACAACTCCCCTGTTTTGGTTAGCTTGAAAAACAATAAGCCTTTCTAATTTTTCTAAATCTCTCAGAAACTGTGGAAGATCAGACCTCCACATGATTACGATGTGTTGCAAAGCAAAACTGAGTAGCTCACAACTCCCCTGTTTTGGTTAGCTTGAAAAACAATAAGCCAAATCCTAAACTGGTGTAAGATGGAGTGGTTCCACTGAACTCAATGCAGCTACACTGATATACATCAGCTGTACATAGACTCACACAATTTCATCATATACTTTACCGAGAGTCAAAGGGAATCCGTGAAGAATCATAAATTCTGGGTTAAAAATGGGGGAAGGTTACCTGCTTGTGATTACCCTCTGGGATAAAAGAAATACATTGAAACATAATGGAGACAGGAGGTTTGAGTCTCTGTCTTCACATCATAATGCTGTATAACTGGATTATGGTGTTTGTGTCAATACGCAACATCATCAGGAACTGATGCAAACCCAACAAACAGCAATGTGGGAATGATTACGCCACATATGGCTGCTTTGCTGGCAAGCCGTGGGACAGATCCAGGAAAACAGAGACTGCTTCTTGGATCTGGCGACCAGCCCTCATTAAACATCACCAAGATTTTATCTGGCTGTATGCAGGAGAATGGGTCAAGGTTTCAGGCAATGATCATGGATCAGGGATGATAGGGTTGACCTGGCCCCACTGAACACTGTCCAATGCTTTCATTCTTAGGCACATTTAGTTCTCCTCATAAAAGGAGTCAGCAAATTTAAATCCCTTGTTATCATCTAAAATGTTTTCAGGATTTATTTCTACAGGCTAGAGAGCTGTTTAATCTCCAAAGAAGATAAAGTTTAATTCTTTCCTAAGTTTAATAACATCCATAAGCTCTTGGCAGGTTTTTGGAGTTATGCATCTTTAGCATAAACTGACAAGATTTGGACTCTCATCAGCCGTGACTGCAAATCATGGGGCCCTACAGGTTTTTCATCATTCCATCATTCCAGATTTATTTCCGGCATCCTTGGGGGTCCCCTGAAAATGTACCCAGAGAATACCTTGAAGAATCACAGTATTTGGGACACCAATTAAATGACTCCTTGAATGTTACTGTATGTCTCCTGTCCCCAGGGAATGTCTAACTCTTTTCAGTATCCAAGGGTCCCTTTAGGATTTTGCTTGGGTTTTAGGGTGGTCCTGATGATTTTTAGTATTTCAGGGGTGCTTTGAAGATTCCCACCATCCCAAGGAGGTGAGGTTTTCTTGTGGATTATAAAACCAAACAAAAGCAAACACAATCTTAAACTGTGTTAAGAAGAGAACAGAGAATAATTCTGACATTTTGTACATCGATGGTGCAGCCTCAATTTGAATGTATGTGTTCAGGTTTAATCATCTCAATTCAAAAAAGGCAGAGTAGAAAGAGAAGAGGGCCACTGACGGGCAGCAAAAAATGATTAGTGATATCGAGGTGGAGTGGAGGCAATCCATAAGAAAGAAAATTAAAAGGTCTAGGACTGTTTAGAGTGGAACGAGGAAGAAGAAGAGGTGATATGACAGAGGTCTATAGATAAGGCTAATTGGTTGCTCCTACTTTTTTCACTCTTTCCTACAATACAAGACCAAGGGGGCACTTGGAAATAAAAGCTAACACATTTTAAGGAGATTAAAGATAATACTTTTTAATCACATCATTATCTTGTCGAACTCTGGAATTATATTACTTAGACAAACACCTTAGTAAGAGTCCAAAAAAGCGTAGACCCTTAAGTGAGTAAGACCAGCATCTCTGGTTACTCTAGCTAGGATAAAAAAAAAATAACAGGGCTATCAAGCCTCATGCTTTGGGGCATAAGTTGTTCACTGTGATCAACAGCAGGCAAAGCACAGCAAGATGCTAAAGAAACAGTTCTGCCAATCCAAGCTTCAGCATACCTCCATTCCATAGTGCTTTTAGATACTTGTCTTGGGTTCTTGCATATCTCCCATTGCCTTAGTTTCTGAACACTGAGCAATCTGTAACATATTTATCTTCACAGCATCCCTGAGAAGTGTTACTATCCCCAATTTACAGATGGGGAACTGAGAAACTGAGTGACTTGCCGATGGTCACCCAAGAAGCCTGTGGCAGAGCAAGGAACTTAATGCTGCTCTCTTGAGTCCCAAGTTACCATCCTACCACTGGACCACACATCCTCTCTGCTCTTCCTTGGAAGGAAACTACTAGAGGTGACAGAGCAGTTCCATCCTCATGACCCATTCAAACCTTGGCCCCTCTGCTGAAACTGCCCAGGCGGTAAGTGTGAAGGTGGTTGTTTTGTGAAGCAGACACATGTGTACCAGAAACTGGGCTGAGATCATCAACTTATTTTATATCATCCAAGGAACAGTCATCAGCTGGAAAACAGCTTTTGGTGACTACCAACTTGGGACCTGATCCTGCAGCCAACAGCTCAAAGGCGGGCTTCTGGGTCCATGCAGAGGCCTGTTGGTCAGTGGAGCTCTGTACAAGCACAGCAATCCACTCACATCCTATCCATAACAGAATCCAAGCCTTGAGCCATATTCAGATTGGCAGAGTAGGAGGTCAGAGGCGCTCTCATCCATTACAATTCCCTGAGCCATGTAATGCCTTGACTCATGTATATACAGTATTTTTAAATATATGCATCACTTTGTGCAGTTGGTGAGCATTTACTTACACAAGTAGTCCCTCTGACTCCAGTGGAACTATTCCCATGAGTTGCACAATCTGGAAATCTTTTAAAATGACAAATGTACACAAGCTATAAATGTCCCCGTTTGAATATGAGTCACACATACCATTTTCACAGGATCCTGCCTATGCTGTACTTTCTTTGTCTTTTCTTTCTTATATTAGTACTGACTCAATGGATATTTAACTAACAGGGGGATTTATCAGTCCATCTCTGATGATAAGGAAACCACAGCACTCCTTTAATGTTCTCGTTTCTTCACTTCTTTTTTTTTTTTAAGAGCAGTTTTAGCCCCAGATGGAAACTTAAAAGCTCCATCATGATCTTTCCTGGAGAAAAGAGTCCACTTTGAAGCCATGATATGGTGAATGCACAGGTCATTTTGAGAATAAAACATAAAGAGACACTAAACATGAAAGTTTTATTTCCTTCTCCAATGATAAGCATATACTGAGGAAGGTTGGGTTGTTGGTTTTTTTTTTTTTTTTTGCTCCCTTGTGGACCAAATATCTTTAAAAACGTTCTCTGCTGCTGATCTTCAACTGGTATCTTGTTTACCTTGAACTCTGAAAAGTTGCCTGCTCTAACCTATTGCTGCAACAAGACTCATTTGCTATCGCTACAAAGGAAAGAGCTATTTTTTAAATCAAATCCATTCCTTCCTTTCTGTCTTTCTTCCATGGCTGCTTTTTTGCTTTAAAATTGATTTCTAATACAAAAAAAAAAAAAAAAAAAAGAGCGGGTTATAAATTATCCAGGACAACACTATTCCCAAATCAGCTTACCACTGTTGGACTAACAAATGAATCCTCTTTCAATCCGACACAACACAATTGCTAACCGAACTTAATCTTAAACCGTGTCCTTTTTTCAACATTGCACAGGGCCAACTTTTCTAACTTGGTTAGTGGTGGTTGAGCAGATGGCCTAGAGGAGCTGCATCCCATACACAAGGGAAGTTCTTCTCCAGAAATCCAAAGAACATGGGATATGTCGTGGGATGGGGTGGGGGAGGGGAGGAAGTCCAACAAAGTTTAGTGTTAGATGTTCTCATTGCTGTGACAGTCACCCTAGAGCCCATACATATTATCATCAAATAACTGCAACCCATACTCATTGGGGACCCCATTCTTAAATAAATCTTTCCTGAACCCCTTCTTCTGGCCTTCAAACAATCGCCCAAATTCTCCAAGCTCATCAGAAGCAAGCTCCCTACAGACCAGGACACACCAACTCAAAGAGGCACCAGACCCTGCCAGAACAACAGATCAAAACCTGCAGACGTATCACCGCTGCTAAAATCATCAACACCCCCTATAACACACCTTTTAATATCCCTGGGTCCTACACATGCCTATCACAACATGTGGGGGTACCTTATCCAATGCATTATATGCCCCAATAACAACAATGTGGGTGAAAACAGACAATCACTACACTCTCAAATGAACTCACACCAGAAAACGATAAAAGACAAAAACACCACATCAGCTGTAGGTGAACGCTTTTCACAAAGCCATAACTCTATAGCTCACCTATCTGTCCTCATCCACAAAGGAAACCTTCACAACACTTTCAAAGACGAACCTGGGAGCTTAATTCATAACTTTGTAGACACTAAAAGTCACGGACTTAATAGACACACTGGGTATATGGTTTATTACAATAATCTATAATCCACTAAACCCCTCCACCCCCGCAGCTGTTTCCCCTCCTCCTTTCTTCCCTATGACTGGAGCGTGTTAATGGGTCACTTCACTGGAGGGGTGTTAATGGGTCATTTCACCTTGAATCATCCCTTGAAATATGTGTTAACTACTTATGATAAACAATCTGTTCCACCTTGTATTTAGTTGTGTTAGGCTATGTCTACAATATCACTTATGTCAGTATAACTTATGTCGCTCAAGGGAGTGAATAAACCACCCCCCCTGAGCGACAGAAGTTACACTGATATAAGCGCCAGTGTGGGCAGCACTCTACCGCCGCTCACTGGGGGTGGATTAATTATGTCAACGGGAGAGCTCTCTCCCGTTGGCATAGAGTGGGTACACTAGAGATCTTACAGTGGTGCAGCGGCATCGGTACAACTGTGTTGCTGTAAGCTCTCTAGTGTTGACGTAGCCTTAGTTAGTCTGCCAGACCCGAACAAGAGCTCTGTGTAAGCTCGAAAGCTTGTCTCTCTCACCAACAGAAGTTGGTCCAGTAAAAGATATGACCTCACCCACCTTGTCTCTCTAATATGCTGAGACTGACATGGCTACACCGCAACTGCATACAGTTATGACATTGTCACTCCTGCTTGGGAAAGGAATAACACAAATGCCATACTTGTCAGGACAGCCAAGAGTCATGCGTGTTCCACTTTACTTTTCAACATGCATTATAATAAGATTATTACCTCTGAAGATCACATTTTGAAAAAGTAATCTGGTATTTTAAGAACATTTTATCTAGATACAGTGCCAGTGAGCAAGCGTATCATAGGAGGCTAATTACATGGGTAGTTCTCTCCTTTATATGAGAACTTTATCCTTTAGATCTAAACAGCGGACACACTTTCTATAGTGTCGCTCATCTGGATATATCAAAGTGCTTCACGGACACGCATTATAAGTAATTACTAGCTGGCACATGTGAATAATTCATGGGCTAGTATAAGTGGAGCTTCCACTTCTTCCCCCACTTTGTCTATCTTCTCTCTCTCCCTCTTTTCTTCTTCTCCTTCTACTTGTCCCTCTTTTTCTTCCTGTCCTTTGGGAGTTAAGTGCCTAAGGGCTTTTGAAAATTCCACTAGGAGCCTATCTGCATCTTTAAACACCTAATTTTTTAAACCTGACCCTAAATTCAGAGACAAATCTAAAGCAGACTAAGATGATGGAAATTACATGTTCTTCCAGTCTTCTCAGTGTGCAAGTTACAGTAACGTAGATATCTTTAGACTCTCTAGGCCAAATTTAGTGGTGATGTGTAAGTGGGTGTATGTTACACATCAATAAATGTGCATGAGTCTAACAGAATATAAACTGCACACTACTTATATGCTGACAGGGTCAGAAGAAGAAGTAAATTACAGCATCTTAGACTCCATTAAATTCATTTATGAATTTGGCTGAATGGGTCAAAATCAGCCCTGCTTTAAATGGGATAAGATCTATTGTAGTCAATGGAGTGCCAATGCATAAAGCTGATTGAAACCTTCTCAAGATGTCATGTACACTCTGAAATAATCTTCATTCCATTAGTTTTAGAATTGGAACATTTTTTGTTTGTTTTTTCGAAAATTTCTGCAGAATTTAGTATTGTATTTTTCATGTTTTCATTTTATTGCTTTAAGAATAAATCGTTTTTGAAAAGAAAGTGTTTTGATTTGGATATAAAAAAATGTCAATGTTAAAAATAGAAAGGAATGATAACCAACAATGCAAAGAACAAAAGGGAGGTGTGGCAACCAAACATATGAATAAAAGAAGAAAAGTACAATGACCAAACACAGAAGTATGAAGAAAGGTCTAGCAGCTGGCTATGAAACAAACACAAAAGGGAAATGTTCAATAACCAAACAGAAAAAAGAGGAGTGTTCTGAAGACCAACCACAGAAAAAGGCGAAAGAAATCAGAAGTGCAATGACAAAATATATACACACACAAAAGGGAGAAAAAGAATAGACGTCCAGTAATGGAATATGCAAAGAGAGAGAAAAATTATGGCCACAAACATAAACTGAACAAAAAAAATGGCCAAAAGTGAACAAAGAAAAAGGTAAATTTTCCATGTAAATCTCTATAGAAATTAAAAAAAAACCACATTTTGAGAACAAAATAATTTTTTTTAGTTTGATGAAAATGTTCATTAAAAAAAATTCCAACACACAGTTTTCTCATTTAAAAGATTTCAACCAGCTCTAGTTATGCACCCCAATCCCAAAGGACAAAAAATAATATATTTGTATTTGAAATGAGAACATCTTCGTCTGGATCGCAGGCTAACAGCAACAGAGGGGCCCATCAGCACTACAGTATAGCAACAGGAAAAGACTAGTAGTATAACATTCCAGTAGGCCTCTAATATTAGCTAGTAGCCACTCAGTAATGATACCCAACTGAGCATTTTGGGTACTGTTTTACAGGCGCTGCATTGTTTAATATACATGAATTATCATGGGACCTTCAAAAGAATGCAATGCATCCTATTCCACACTAGAGAAGTGGTGGTGTGGGGTGTGGAAGTAGAGAAGAACTGACAGGGATTTGAAGGGGATTTCAATGCAAACAGGCCCCTCTGTGAGCAAGAGTCAGGCTAGCTGTAACCCTAATAACATGAGATTTGTAGAAGCGAGGACTGTGTGAGGCAAGTGGGAAAGAACTGTGTCAGAAGTTGTTGGAATTTCATTGAGAGAGCCAGGGAAGGGACTTTCCCTAGTGTTCTGCTAGGCTCCACAGAGCTCACTCCATAGGGTATTTCTGTCATTTCCCATCACCCACTCTTAGGCCCTTTTCAAAGTAGTGATGTGAGGTTTGCCCCTGTGACCTTTTAACAAGAGATGGGCAAAACAGAAGGTACTTGAAAGAGGCTCCTCAGTCTAGCCTTGATTTTGTAGAACTAAATTAAGAGTGGCTTGCATGTAAGTGTCATTTAACTCAACCCCCTGAGTGCACGGTGTTCAGACAAATGGTCCTGGCCTACCTCTATGTCTGAGCTAGAGACAAGAGTCCTAGTAACTGAGCCATAGATATCAATAGAACCATTACAGGAAGAGACGTTAGCCAGATGGTGGGCCAAGTGAGTCCCACAGGCCCAGATATCCTCCAGACACCACTACCTTTTTAACCAAAGGGAAACGAAGAACGTACATGCAAGATTCTCACATAGAGGATGCCTCGCCTGTAGGGACAGCGAAAAGTGTCCCCACATCCATCATTCTGCTTTTTGCAATATTCACACTGGCCCAAAGATAGATTTCATCAATCGTGCTCTCCCTCCTCAAGGAACCTACAATGCAAAATTCTGGCATTGCACAAAGACACTCGCTCCTGAGAAGTGGTAGAAAACCCGAAGACATTGCACCATTAGAAAGAAATGGAAGCAGGGCTCTTTGTTCTGGCCCTTAAAGCTGTGATTAGAGGGAAGTATCACTCTGTAATCAGAGCCATTAAGACCAAATGGAAGGATCAATAGGGAGCTATCAGCAATTAGCACCATTGTTATTGCCTGGCATATTTTTTTATTTATTGAAGTGGGCAAGTCAAGATGCCTGAGGGATAAGAGGTCCCCAGTACATAAAGACATGCAGAGGAAGAGAGAGGAGAGATGGTACTGTTCATTTTGGAAATTACCCTTTTCCCCCCCATTGGATTCTAACAGCTTGGAGGCATATGGCCCTGTGTGCATTATGCCTCCCAAGATCATTACAAACACATCTGATTTATGGCAGGGGCCAGGTGGCACAGCAGGCTACTGTGCTAGCTTTTCACCTGTGGAGTCATGAATCAGGGCACAAATAGAATAAGTTTGCTGGTTTAGTATACTGCCTAGTGGAAGTTTATTTTCATAAGACTAGAGCTAGGCCAGGGTTTCTCAAACAGGGGTCCCTCGGCCTGTGCCACTTCCAGAGCTCCTATTGGCCAGGAGCAGCGATCCGCGGCCAGTGGGAGCCGCGATCGGCTGGACCTGCAGACGGGGCAGGTAAACAATCCGGCCCGGCCCGCCAGGGGCTTTCCCTACACAAGTGGCGACCCCTGTTTGAGAAACCCTGAACTAGGCAAATTTGGGGGGGTGTTAACTGTCAAAAACTGCACTTTCAGTTGGACCAAAACTGTTTGTGAATTCAGGTCAAATTCAGAAAACTGTCTCCCCTCCTGCCCCCCCCAAAAAGGGAAGAATGGATTATTTCTGAAAAAGTCAAAATGTTTTGTTTTGACATTTTCTAAATGAAATTTTTTGACTTTTCATTTCAAAATTACATTTTGTTTCAAAATTTAACTAGATCTATTTTTTTAAAAACAAAAAAGGATCATAACACCCCAAAACTAAACACTTTCCTTTGTTTTTTTCATTTTGGTGGGAAAAAAGAAAACATTGTCATTGCAGGTCAACCCAAAACAAAACATTTTTAGGACTTTTTTGTTTGGCCACGCAACCAAACAACCAATTATTTCCCCAGCCCTCTCTAAGGTCCATATTTGCCCACACTGGCCGAGCTGACACTCTCCAATCAGAGGAGTCTCTGACGGGGGAATAGCGGACATTCTTGCAGGCCAGGATGAAGTTGCATTGGCAGAGCGGTTATAGGGGCAATATACTGGAAAAACAGGGATAGATCAAGGCCTGAGATACCTTTGCAGAGCTCTGTGAAATGGCTGGGATGAGAGTAGCTGCAATTATGCAGGCAGGAATGAGGTGAGAAAGGAGCAGTTTGGGAGCCCAGAACCGGAATAGGAAGTTGCAGTGCAGAGCTGCGTGATGGAAACTTGCTCAGCTCTGACTGGCAACCTCTTATTCTTCCTTCCCCTTCAGGAGCAAACAGAAAAAAATCATGGAATACACCCAAACATTTCCATAGGAAAACCAACACACCTTATAATAAGCACTGATTTTCAAAATGCTGTTTTAACTGTAAGACCTAACCCAGATGCTTTGGCTCCATTGGCGTTCTCTGTTTCCTTGAGGCAAGATTGCTTGAAGTTTGGGAATGCATTAGTGTTCACCTGAAATTTGGCGAAGACTCTACGGGGCGGGAGATAGGATGGAATTTAAAAAGGGCTGGTATCATTAGTTTCCACCAGTGTTTTCTCTCACATACACACTCCCTCTCTTCTTCTGCAACCCTCTCTCCGTCTGTCCCTTACCTCCCAATACCTCTTTCTTCCATGTCACTTGCACATCAAGCGCAGGTCTAGTATGTAACTTTCTCCCTGAAGGGCAGTGATGTCTAGTGTGCTAAGACTTACATGCCGCTGCCCTAGTTCAATCACCAGAGGAAGCACTAGGCACAACCCATGTTTCAGCTGTCGTTGCCCACATGTCTGCTACTTAACCCATCCAAAGAGGTTGGGCTTCGCTGCCCTATGACTAAATTAACCCACGGTCAGGCAAGCACAGATGAGGCTACTCAGTCCAGATACTGGGATGAGAAGGGCTCATTTAGGAATGGATGCGTTCGTTAGCAAAAGACATAACCTTTGAGTTCTTGGGGAAATTTCAGCTCTTTCTCCTTAGCCAATAAAGGGCTTAGTGTGTACTGGCTTATAGGAATTGCACCAGGATCCTTCATGCCAACCTCAGCTAAGTCAGATATCTTCTCCCCCTCCTCCCTTGTTTACACCCAACCACTGGAAGTCAATGATCATTGACAATGTGACACAGAGATCTACAGACATAGCAAGTCTAATATCAGCTGAACTGACAGTACTGGATCCTGGGCATCATCACAGGAGATGCAAAAGTTCCATCTGTCAATAGTTGTGCCCTTCCATTGACCTTTGGAAGACCAACCATGACTTCAGGAGCAGAAGAAATTAATCCTCGGGGTGCGGAGTTGCCAAATCCTTTAGCCTCTCAGTCTTCTTTTCTGGCAGGCTGTTTGTTACATGTGGCCAACTAATTAGAAACCTTTTAGATGTGTTTATGTAGCAAACAGCTAAAGCTTAAGGAATTAGCAGGCAGTTTTTTTTCTGATAGAAACAGAGATCTCACTTCTTCTTCAATACCTGAAGGGCCAGATATTGGAAATTCCTCACCAGTTGCACAGTTCCCTTTTCCAGTTTTGTTTGCAAAAGGCTCTTGACATTTCTGCTATTGCTGGGGAAAACATTTGGAATGTCACATTTTTCTACTGTGAGCATCCAACTACATCCATGACTTTCTCCTAGGGAACCACATCTGTAGCAGAGGTCTGACAACCTCCAAAATGTGTATCTGCAGCAAACTTCTGATAATCTCAGAGGGCCAGGGACTCAGTGTGATAAGGAAGGCTGAAGTGAGTAGCATTACAGCAATCCTGGGTTGGTAGAATAGTCATTAGGAGCTCACTCTAACTGACTGAAGTTAGAGAAACTCTCTGTCCAGAATCTGGCCAACCCCAGGATCAAGGAATACAGAAAGGACTTTTAGAGCCACCATTTCTTCCCTCTATCCTTATCTGCTCTGGGCATGATATTGGCACAGCCGAGAATCACGTCCATGTCTGACGTCCTTAGAGAAAGCTCACTTGATTAGCCTCTGAGTCTGAGACAGCTGACAAGTGCCAATTACTAGCAAATGTGGACACTGGTCTGCTTAAAACCAGCCAGAGACCCATCAAATCACTTTTCATAGGCCAGCAAAATGCCCTCTAATAACAGTACATTAGAACCTCAGAGTTACGAACACCAGAGTTACGAACTGACCAGTCAACCACACACCTCATTCGGAACCAGAAATACACAATCAGACCGCAGCAGAGACAACAAAAATAAAGTACAATACTGTGTTAAACATAAGCTACTACAATAAAGGGAAAGCAGCATTTTTCTTCTGCATAGAAAAGTTTCAAAGCTGTATTTCGTCACTGTTCAGTTGTAAACTTTTGCAAGAAAAACCATAACGTTTTGTTCAGAGTTACGAACATTTCAGAGTTACGGACAACCTCCATTTCCAAGATGTCCGTAACGCTGAGGTTCTACTGTATTTGGTTACTGTGACACTGGGCTGAAGCTGAAATGGTGACCTAGAGGAGAAAGATCTCAATTCCCATTCCCAATGCTCTGCACCATCCTGTGTCCCATAATTGATCCTGCAAGGTGCTGACTGCTCTCACCCCCCATGGACTTCCAAGGCTTAGGCACTGGAAGAGCCAGCAGAAACAATCTGAACCCGGATTTGGCAATGGGAGCAAATGCAGAGCGAGAGAAAACTCCAAGAAACCGGCTGGAAACAAAATGAAAACAACCAACCATCCTCTAGCTCTGTCTATGCAGTTGGTGATATTAATAAACCATGTCATCTTCTCATTTTCTCAAATGACAGTGTCACCCAGACGCTTGGATGCAATAACAACAGCCTCTTTATGTGATACTGATGTATATTAGGGTTAAAAATAATCCTTAATGGCAAGATCCACGCCTGAGTGCCCTCTCCCAAAATATGCCCTGCCTGAAACATTGGCACCGAGTGATGAGAACCTGGCTCAGCCCTTCAGTGTACTGTACTCGGAAAAGCTGCCACTATTGGTTAAATGGGCCGTACAGTTTGTTGGTTGGGTCCTTAGCTTAAAAGAGGCAAAATACGCCTGAGTTTCAGAATGGCTTGTTTCTTCATTAGAGGCCATTAATCCTGTCACTGTAGTTGTAGCAATATGAGACCTGTAACTAATGACTCCACCGGGCCCACAGGAGCCACAGCGAAGATCTGTGCTTTAGCGTTATTACCCCTGCTGCTAGAGGAGCGATTATCTTGTCATTCAAGCACTTCCTTCTCTGAGGAGGAGATAGAGAGGCAGTTAAGTTATCCAGAGACTGCCTAAAATACATATTTTTGAAAGGGAACTGTGAGGTGATGGATTATGGGAAACTGCCAAAACAGGCACCACCGCCATTAAAGCTGACTGGGGCCTGATTGCAGTTTTGCATAGAATAGGGGCACTTTTGAAGAGGTGTAATTTAAAGGCTCATTGCTTGCTTCCTACCTGGCATTGTGAGAGCAGGAAAAAATGCTGGAGTCTAGTCTATTTGCAATCAGCTGTTTGTGTTCTACTACAGAGTAGTCTACAAAACCTCATAAAATAGTAGGTAATGAAAACGCTTGGCTTATTCTGAATTGCTTTAAAGTGATCAGCCAGTGACTGGAAAACTAGAGACGGAATTGATGGAATAGTCTCTGATATTTGCTTTATGTAACTCCCCCTCAAGTTGGAAGCCTGCATTTTGTTCCACTCACATTTCCTGGGAGAATTATCGGCTTTCTTATGCATTTCCCTCTGTCACTTATTCTCCATCTTGTGATGCTACTGCTGGCATGTTCATGCCTTGCAATGCAGGTTCCAAATAAACCAAGGTCTGGATTAAGAGGACGAACATCACTTTCTTCCAGCATGAGATACAAGCTTCAACAAACAGCTTTCATTTCCATAAGGCCCCGCTCTATTTCTTAGCAGCAAACTCACGCAGAAACTGCAACTAGGACTGGCAGAGCCTGGAGGTTGTCTTCTTAACCTTGACCTTGGTTTTATTCTGATCCAGAGGGAGGGCTGAATGGCTGATTTTGACTTCATGAGTTTTCACATGCGAAGGCCAGTTGGAAACCCGATTTTATTTTAGGAAATCATTTTGTGGTAAGAATGGAAAATGTTCTCCACCCTTGAATATGCAATCTCCTACCAGTTTTGTTGCTAAGAATATTTTTCTGCGTAGCTCTGGTTAATGGGACGCACAACTTTTATTTTGACATCTGAGCCAACTTCCCCATAGCATTGCCAGACAACATCCCTTTGACTCTACCTCCTTTCTTTATATTACGGCAGGTATCGGCAACCTTTGGCACGTGGCCCATCAGGGAAAGCCCCTGGCAGGCCAGGACGGTTTATTTACCTGCAGCATCCACAGGTTCAGTCGATTGCAGCTCTCACTGGCTGCAGTTCACCGCTCCAGGCCAATGGGGGCTGCGGGAAGCGGCGCGGGCTGAGGGATGTGCTGGCCACTGTTTCCCACAGCCCCCATTGGCCTGGGACAGGGAACCACAGACAGTGGGAGCTGCGATTGCAGGGCCATCCCTAGCTATTCTGGGGCCCTATGCAGCCCCCCTGTGGGGGGCAGCTAGGGTGACCAGACAGCAAGGGTGAAAAATCGGGACGGGGGTGGGGGGTAATAGGAGCCTATATAAGAAAAAGACCCAAAAATCGGGACTGTCCCTATAAAATCGGGACATCTGGTCACCCTAGGGGCAGCAGGCCTCCGTGCGGGGGGGGCAGGGCTGGCTTGGAGGACGGGGGGACCACCCCCTAGCACTCACCAGTGGCGCGGCTGAGGCCAGGTCGCTGCACTTCCCGCTACCGGTGAGTGCTGGCCCAGCCCTGCTGCACTCCTCAGGGGAGTGGGGGCAGGGCTGGGGCGGGGCTTTGGGGAAGGGGTGGAGTGGGGGTGGGGCAGGGGCGGAGCAGGGGCAAGAAGAGGCAGGGAAGAAGCGGGAAGAGGCGGAGCAGGGGCTGGAGCAGCACGCAGCTGCTCAGGGCACCAGGAAATTTGGTGCCCCAAATTTCCTGGTACCCTGAGCAGCTGCGTACTTTGCATATGGGTAAGGACGGCCCTGTGCGATCGGCCGAACCTGTGGACGCTGCAGATAAACAAACCGGCCCGGGCCGCCAGCGGCTTTCCCTGGCAGGCCGCATGCCAAAGGTTGCCAATCCCTTACTACAGGGATCAACTATGTCACTAGGTTCCGTCTGTTTCACTCAGCTCCTTTCATCATACCTTTGTTTATGTCATTGTTTCATCGATCCTTGTATGATTCCTTCTTTCACTGCTATTGTGCAGGTCAAGCGGAAAGCTATACACCTTGGATAATGACCCTTGGCCCCACACACGCAGACATCAGTGTCCTCAGCAGGGTAAATCATGGCACTCTTTGGCACCTAAATCACCATCTTCTACCATTTCAGATAAAGATGAAAATCTTATAGCAGGCTGTTAGAGTCACTGGGAGCAGCCCTTAGAAAGAGCCATTGCCATAAGGTTCTTCTGCCATGGAAACTGTGTATATAAAGTGAGGCGAGTCCAAAAACCAAACCCCCGGAACTGACCACTCCTAAATTTTGGGAATGTTTGGAATCCACTTTTAGATACTGTCTGAGTATCCCACAACACTGAGGAAACTCCTAAGATCCTGTCCCAGTATGCACTGGGCTCAGTACAAAGCCTCAGATGGATTCTCTAGGGAGGGCTACCCTTTTCTGATCAGGAATGTGGAGGGGATGCTGCCAGAGCTTTATATGCTCGCACCATAAAGAGTGTACCATTCCTGGCATCAGTCTTAGCACAGAGGTCTAGATTGCGTGGGCCATAGAGTCTGAATTCCTCTCCTCCAACACCTAGAGGTGGCCCCTCCAAGTTGGTATTGAGAGGCCATGGCATGGGGCACAGTGGGGATGCTTGTCCTGTCACTGTTCTTGCTGTACCTATCTTGTGAATACAAAGAGGCTTTCAGTTTCCAGGCCCGTCAATCTGATACCTCCTGCCAACATGAAATTCGCAAACAATCATAAAGGAAAGGGGCAAAAAAGGCATTTTTTATTCTTTTTCTCTTAGCTCTGGACCTTTCGAACGTTGCAGGAGGTGACTGGCTTCCACGTACAAAAAGAGATACAGAATACATGTATTTTAAGGGAGAAATGAAAAAAAAAATCTAAAAATACAGCATGGCTGGAATCACAGGAGTCCCACAGAGGCAGAATAGAATATGCATCTAAGGTGATCACTTGAAGGAGAAGGGGAGGGGGGAGGAAAATAAAAGTAATTTTATATGGAGGAAAATCTTTCTTCCCTTAAAACAATCTGAAAGGCTGGGAACTATAGAGAAAACCAGGCAATTTCACAGCCATTCCTGTGGGAGATAGCTGTTTTCCTGAGTCTCCTAATTAATTATACATGCTCTTGAAGAGATGTAACACAGCTTCAAATAATAATAATAATAAAAAATTAAAATAAAAGACAGAGAAGGAGAGGGAAGACGAAATGGTTTTGTTAATCCAAGTTAGAACTAATTTCAATTTAATCAGAAGCTGACAGAAAAATGGGAAGCTCTAGCACTTGTCACAGTTAGCAGATATGTCCCCACGGTCTTTAACTGATAAAACATTTCACTGCTGACCTTCAGGGTGAGGAGAACATTTATTTAGGCACCACCTAAGCACAGTTTCAACAGATCCCAGTACTTATCCATGGCCATTGCTCCTTAAGCCTAAACAAATGGGGCTCGTGTGTCTAAATCCCCTTACACACCCGAATCTTTTTTTACAAGAAAGGGGAATATTTAGCCTGCAAACTCTGCAAAGACCAACTCCCAGCTGATACCAGCTCAGGCTCACCTGAGGCAAAGGGTGGCTTTTGACTCACCCTGTAGGGATGCTTATGGGCCAGATTCTTAGTTCATGAAAACAGTGGTGGCACCATTTAAGGGGGAGGGATAGCTCAGTGGTTTGAGCATTAGCCTGCTAAACCCAGGGTTATGAGTTCTATTCTTGAGGGGGCCATTTAGGGATCTGGGGCAAAAATCTGTCTGGGGATTAGACCTGCATTAAGCAGGGGGTTGGACTAGATGACCTCCTGAGGTCCCTTCTAACCCTGATATTCTATAATTCTAAGTCACACTGATTTAGACCAGTTGAGGCTTTCACCTTTGCCCACACACTATAAGATTCCTGGTTCAAGGCTCAGGGTAATGTGGGATTCACAAAAAAGCAAGTCCAGCCCTTGGATGTTGAATTCTGCCACTTGTTTAGGTCTGGCTTGCAGCTAGAATTTGTTTATTGGATTTCTCCAATATGGAAAAGCTTCTGTTGCAAAAACAAAAATAAAATTAAACAGCAGATTTTCCCAACGGCCAAGAGAACTAAGCTTCCTCACACAGAACTCACCCCATCAAACCCCTCTCACACATAGATGCCCGTTGCCCAGAAGGTCAATACACCAAGGCTATTTCAGACCATAGTTGGGAAGTTTTTCCATAGCCGAGGGCCCCTCTGAAGAATGTCTTCCACAGGCTCCCTCTCTATTAAATGAACAGGAATCCAGCACAAAAGCCTCTGGTAATCATCATACTAATAGCAGTATGGCATGAGGAGAGAGGCTGTCTCTCCAGCAGGAAGGTCTCAAACCACAGGTCAAAATCAATGCCTTAAGTTCAATCCAAACGCTAAGAGGGAGCCAATGCAGCTCACGGAGCACACTGCCAAATACATGGATTGCCACATTCTGTACCAACTTGAGTTTCTGGATTGACTTCATTTGTAGCCCCACTGAAAGTGCATTGCAGCAATCTAGTCTGGAGGTGACAAAGGCATGGATCATTGTAGCGAGGTCTGCATCCAAAGTAATGCTCAAAATCTCCTGGAGAGCATGCCTGGACACTGCTGCTCTATGATCATTGCACAGCAGCCGAGGATCCAACTACCCTGTCAGCAGGGCCGTCACTAGACATTTTGGGGCCCCACGCAGCTCCTCCGCTGGGTGGGAGGGGTCCCCAGGCCTCTGCAGGGGGAGGAGGGAAGGCCATCACGGGGGTGGGGCAGGAGCAGGCTTGCGGGGGCAGGAGGAAAACAGCCCCCCAGCACTCACCAGCGGAGCGGAGCGGGTTGGGGCTGGGTTGCTCCACTTCCTGCCGCCCGGTGACTGCAGGATGAGCCCGACCCACACTCAGGCAGCGGGAAGTGGAGTGACCCAGACCCAGCCCACTCTGCTCTGCTCCCCTGGCTCCCAGTCTTGGGACTTGGGGGACAGGGGGGAACCGCCCCCTAGCACTCACTGGCGGCACGGCTGGGAGCCAGCGGAGCAGAGCGGGCTGGGGCTGGGTCGCTCCACTTCCTGCCGCCCGGTGAGTTCGGGGTGCGCCTGACCCCTGCTGCATTCCCCCGGGTCTAGCTCAGGGGAACAGATGGCGTGGGGGCGGGGCTAGGGTGGAAAGAGGCGGGGTTTGGGCGGAGCAGCGGCAGGGGCTTTGGGGAAGAGGAAGAGCAGGTCAGGGGCAGCTTTCCTGGCTCACTCAGCCAGCCGGTGGATCGGGCTGGCCACTGGAGCAGCGTGCAGCTGCGTAGGGTACCAGGAAATTTGGGGCAATTTGGTGCTCCAAAGTTCCTGGTGCCCTATGCAGCTGCGTAGTTTGCGTATGAGTAAGGACGGCCCTGCCTGTCAGATTGTGCAACTGAGTTTTAAGTGGCAGATAAACACCCTCAATCAAAGGGGGAGATATCAGCTCACTATATCGTTTGGTTGCTTCCACTATCACCTGCCCACATCAGCTCATTCTTATCTCATCCCAATCTGCCTTTAGAAGCAATCTGGGGGAAGGCTGTCTCATAACTACCAACTACAGTTTCTTGCACACTTGTATCTTCATTCCTTTCTCTTTTGTTCACTCAGTGATTGTGAGTGTATTGCCGTCAAAGTCTATAGGATGGACTGTGTCTACCTGGTGTGCCAGTTGTGTCACATCACACCCACTCAGATGTACAAGGGCTTGCCTGGAAAACATCTAACAAGGGTTATTCCTTTTTCTGCCAACTCTCCTGCTGAGTGAATTACTGGCTTTAATTTTATCAATGGGAGCACAGTATGTTCCCCACAGTTCCCCATCAGTCCAAGCTCTAACATGCACTGCAGGACATTCCTGTTGAGTTATACTGTACATGGTGTATTTTTCACTAAAGGAAAACAAAGAAAATAAGTGCATTGCATTATATCTAAACAGTAATGTTGTCCTGTCTCGTTTCCTCCAGCAAATCAATATGCCTGTCACTTACAGGGCTGGTTAGAAGCAGTAAAGGATTGTACAGAACAAGAGGAAAGAATGGATGTACAGCCACAAAGAAGGAATCCAAGACGACTTGATGACTGAGGCTTTGGAGGTTAATGGAGGAGAGGACAAAAGTCAGTCTAAAGGTGGGGAATCTCAGGGCTCCATTACCAAGACAAGGGTCAATCTTTACAAAGACTGAAAAAAGCAACTGGTGACAGGAATCAAACAAGGACTATAGGAGAGAGAGTGAAGAGAAACTCAAGGAATGGGTCCTGTTCCACATAAGAGTGGCCATACTGGGTCAGATCAAAGATCTATCTAGCCCAGTATCCTGTCTTCCGACAGTGGCTAATGCCAGGTGCCCCAGAGGGAATGAACAGAACAGGTAATCATCAAGTGATCCATCCCCTGTCACCCGTTCCCAGCTTCTATAACAATTCTAAGGTGTGTGTTCACTGTGGATTCCTGCATTGTGCTCTACAACTGCAAAACTGGGGGGATGGAGCAATGAGGATCCATCCCTGCTGCGCACATACAGGAGAGCGATTTTTGTTTCTGCTTTGACAACTGGGCTTTTCATGCCAAGAACAAAGCCAACAAAAAATATAAGACATATTTGATCTTTAAAAATTCTAATTCCTTTTAGAAATGACCTCAATGGAACACAGACTTGTTCAGTTGGCAGAGGCCTTTTCCTGCTTTCCCCCACTGCAATTGGATGGAATATATAGCGGGGCATATAATCCTATTCGGGAATTAGAGTGTAAACTCTGCTGCCACTAACTCAGTCAGGCTGTGCTCATTAGTCCCTCCTCCTGCATCAAGGCAGGAATTCTAGTGGAGCATCTACTCCCTCCAATTGCATCAAGGTGGGAGCTCTAAGGAGGTACATCAGTCCCTATTGTTGCTGGCGGTAACAGCATTAAGAAAGTTAAAGAAAAAGCCTAGAGTAGATAGAGCTTGTGGGGTTCCTTTGTGTGGTAGCCTGAGAAATTGCAAGGTTGATTTTTTCTTTTTCCTTGGGTGCCTCTGGGTTTCACTGCCTGCCAGTCAGAAACATTGTCTGTTGTGTCCATAAGCAGATTTCCTTCATGTCTTGCCAATCCCACCATTCAGGGACTGACACCTGTCTTAGTTTGCACATGATGCAGAGGACAGGTAAGTTAGAGCAGGAAAGGTTTCTGTGGGTATGTCTACACTACCCGCCGGATCGGCAGGCAGCGATCAATCCAGCGGGGATCGATGTATCGCGTCTAGTCTAGACGCGATAAATCTATCCCTGAGAGCTCTGTCGACTCCTGTACTCCAGTGCCAAGAGAGGTGCAAGCGGAGTCGATGGGGGAGTGACAGCAGTCAACTCACCGCGGTGAAGACACCACAGTAAGTTGATCTAAGTATGTCGACTTCAGCTACGTTATTCACACAGCTGAAGTTGTGTATCTTAGATTGACCCCCCAGTATAGATCAGGGCTGTGTGTCTAGATGGAAAATGTGGGGCGGGCTGTTGTTGCAAAACTGAAATATCAATGTAAAGAACACCCTGCACACTGAAGGGCCAAACACAAATACAACTGGGCTTCCCTCAGCCAAAATCAAGGTATAAGGCCTGGGTGGCTTCCATCCAGGATAAAGTGAAGTCTGAAAAACAACCCACCCCCATCGTTGCCTACAGCACTTCCCTCTTATAATGTGTGTTGGGCAAATTCACTAACTCCCCACAGCTGGCCCAGCCCTATATATTCACAGCAGGCTCCTTCCTCACTCCAGATGGAGAGGGTTTAAACCCTGCTTTACTGAACAAGGGCCCCAGACCCTGTCATACTGCCCCACTGAATCCCAATTTGGGCTTACACCCTTAAAAGCCTACTTTACACACACCGACTTTTCACCTTCATTTCTGAAGCTGGCCCATTGTTCCCTCATGGCTTAGAAGAGGGATCAGCAACCTTTGGCACACGGCCCGCCAGGGTAAGCCCCCTGGCAGGCTGGGCCAGTTTGTTTACCTGCCCCGTCCGAAGGTCCGGCCGATCGCGGCTCCCACTGGCCGCGGTTCGCTGCTCTAGGTGAATGGGGGCTGTGGGAAGCGGCGCGGACCGAGGGATATGCTGGCTGCCGCTTCCCACAGCCCCCATTGGGCTGGAGCGGTGAATTGCAGCCAGTGGGAGCCACGATCGGCCGAACCTGCGGACGGGGCAGGTAAACAAACCGGCCTGGCCCGCCACAGGCTTTCCCTGGTGAGCCGCATGCCAAAGGTTGCCGATCCCTGTTTTAGAACATGTCAGAAGGGCTTGTTGCTTTTGCTGCCAATGCATGCAAGCATTACCTCTTGCACCCATGGGCTGGCTGACTGCCTGACAGCTGGGTCATGAGTCTCATCTCTTCAATGCACACAGCTAATGCTCCATACCTGATAAAGAGCTCAGTTATTGCAGTATTGCCTTTCAAATACTGGCCTATCTAGTAGTGGCTGTGTGATGTGGAGGATCACCCACTAGAGAGTCCACGAGCCATTCTTCCACACTACTCTGTGCCTGGGCTGACTCAGTTACACCTTCCCCATGGGACAAAGGGGCTTTGGGATGAGGGGGAGAGAAAGGCCCTCCTCAGAATATCCACTGTGCAGGGGGCCTCTTCAGCTCACACACAATGAGCCCACTGTGAGCCCAGTCCCCAGCATAGTAGTTTATAGGCGGCAGGCCAGGGGTGTCATGAGGGAAGGAGAAACTGAGCTAAGGACTGGGAGGGATCATGGCCAAAATACATTGCCCTATAGCTACCCAGAAGGCATGAGACGCAGAGGATAAGTTAGAGCAGCCCTGAGGCTATTCTAATGCTAGAGGCTAGGTAGGGCCCTAGCTGCCCCAGAATTCAGGGAAGGCAAAGATGGCGTAAAGCCAGTTTTACTCTCCCCTCTCCACCGAGCACAAAGGCAAAGTAACTACGAATTGGGCCCCCTGTGACCAAGAAGTTGTCAGGACTGGGAACAGCTCTTCTAGCAGCAGCTGATAAAAGCTGGGTGCGTGCACTCAGCACATCCCCTCGTTTTATGTTCCTTTTTCAGTTCACTGAAGCAAAAAAGCATCAGGGACATGAGATGCAGGCACATTTTGATCGTTCTGTTCCATATTTCTCTCATTGTCTGACAAGCGAGACACTGCTTCTTAAAATGGATTTTCTATTTTTCAGCCCCGCTCCCCGTTTCACATTGGGTTTTGCAAATACCACACCGTAAGTAGTTAATGCATTGTCAAGCTCTGGCAAATGCTCTGATAAAAGAGTCTCCGAATTCTATAGAAAAAAAGAAGGAAAAAGAGAAGCAGTATCTTGTACACAGTTGTCAAACTATGCCCTCAAAGTGCCTAACTTCCTACTGAGGAGTAACGAGACTCCATTAAGAAGACACTTGAATCTGTGACTTTCAGCAGGAAAGCGATGCTGGCTAAGGTGTGTCTTAGGCTTGGAATCTTAGGCTTTGATCCTGTCAGATAAGAGAAGAAGGGCTGAGCCTGGTCAGTGCTGAGATAGGAGACTGCCAAGGAAAACTTGTAGCGGGTACAAGAAATGGGATTAGTGACATGCCTCCTGCTGAATAAGGACTGAGCCAGTCCTCTGGCATCATGGAATGAGGATTGAATAATCCTTCTGAATTGTGGAGTGAGGACTGAACCAATCCAGTAGCACAGGGTTGATCAGACATAAAACTGTTAAAGATTCAGATTAAAGATTTAAAAGTTATGTTTCCAAGGGGTAGATATGTTTACCAGGTCCCCTGTCAAAATTCCAACTTGAGTAATTATATCCTGCCTAGCAGAATTCCCACTGCATTTTCAACGGAATCAGTTCACACTGCTTCTCATTAGAAATTGGTCTGTGGTGTTGCTGAGCACTGTTAGGCAGCTGATGTGTTCCACCCAGAGGTGGCTGCACTGATCTTCAGTGATGGACACAATGATTAATTTTATATATATGGAGTAAAGAATGTAAAGATGTTGTGGTTATAAAGGCTTAATCCACAGGAGTTAGAGGTGGGTGCAATACTTACAAGCTGCAAAGTCACAAGTGAATTAGGCAGATAATCATACATGAATACTGGTAAAAAGTTTTATACTATATCACACTGTTAATTGAGTCTGTAGATACCACAGATGCTACAGAAAAAATAGAGATGTTACAGTTTTATTATGTACTGGAACTCATTTTTGTTTTTTCCTGTTTTGCTTCTAAAGCTATGTTAGAATGGCAGCTATGAGAAGCGGCTCAGAGACTTGGACTGTAACTTGGACATAGCCATAAGAAAGAGAGATTGGTGTGCAAAGGGCAGGCGAAGTGGTTAAAGGTGCATGGAAATTCATCCCATGGCTCTGCAAGTTATCACATGGACATCACCTCCTCATATACATATACACACGCAGTATAAAACTGTATATGAGTGTGTATCAAAGTAGCTATCCATTTCTATTTCTATATATACACACACCTATACATAGTCTTCTAAAGTGATATTAGTGCCCTGAGATGAAATCCTGATCCCACTCAAATAAACGGCAATGCTCCCATTGACTTCACTGGGGCCAGGATTTCACCCCTGAAGTCTGAACTATTTTCCTTCAGTTCCAAGTAAAGTACAGGCAGTGAAAGTGGACATTTTAATGTGACTTCTGCAAAGAAACCTCAACCCTTCTTGGGGACTATCACTGTAGGAATGAGAGAGGAGTTTCATCTCCATGGCACATTCAGTCATGGGTCTCCCTGTGAAAAAGTCTTACAACAACAATAGTCCGCACCTGTTAGTTACCGGCAAATCTCTCTGAAAATGACAAGAAGGGTATTTTATGCAATTGGGGTTTTCTATTTGTCTTCATTTTTAACTAGACTCCGTTTAAATCCTTTTCAGCCAGAAAAAGGTTGCAAAATACAGTTTGATACATAAAGGTGATAGAGTTATGGAACTCTATCTTGCAAATACATTACTACAGTGTTTCCCAAAGTTGGGACGCCGCTTGTGTAGGGAAAGCCCCTGGTGGGCCGGGCCAGTTTGTTTACCTGCCACGTCCGCAGATCCAGCCGATCGCGGCTCCCACTGGCCGCGGTTCGCTGCTCCAGGCCAATGGGAGCTGCTGGAAGCAGCAGCCAGTACGTCCCTTGGCCTGCGCCGCTTCCAGCAGCTTCCATTGGCCTGGAGCAGCGAACCGCGGCCAGTGGGAGCCGCGATCGGCCGGACCTGCGGATGCGGCGGGTAAACAAACCGGCCCGGCCCGCCAGGGGCTTTCCCTAAACAAGCGGCATCCCAACTTTGGGAAACACTGCATTAGTAACTTAAAAGGATTCACACGTGTAAATATTGCAGGATTGGACCTATCATGGCTACTTCAGATACAGTGAGACAAGAATTCTGCTTTCAAATTCACAGATACAACTCCATTAATTTCAATGGGAGTTGCACCCAAGTAACTGAGAGCAGAATTCAGCCCATAGCCCTGACTCCACAACAAAGAAATGCGGAAAATAAAGGTCCATGTAAAATAAATAAACTATATGTCTGCATGGATCATTTTGCATATTAAAAACCTAAACATGAATACAATCAATCAGCTCAATGTAAAGGCCAGACCATCCTTATCTCAATCAATCATGAGCACAATGAATTTTACAGTCTGTACACATACTTAAAATCAGTAACTATTGCCAGAAAAATAAAGGAAGACTTTTGGATGTTTTTGAAGTGTAATCCCCCTTTTTCTCCCGCAAGATGAGACTGCCAACAAGGGAGTGGAGTCAGTAGAGGTGGTAGCAACTGTGGTGGGAGGTTTTGCGATGCGGACACCAGTCTATGGACTGGATTGACACATAACAGCTCCATTCACATGGCTCACCCATCAGCAATGAGATGGTGAATATTATCAGTAAATTCCCACCCACGATGGATCAGAACAAGTGACCTTTAACGTGAAAACCTCAAACCAATCTCTGCTCCCTTTTGCAGAGATCAGATAGCAATGGCAGATTGTGCAAACAGCCATTACATTTACAAAACAAGATACAAAGGCATGGGCTATTATTAAATCACGTGTATTTTTTTATTTGTCAGAGGGGAGAGAGATGGCTTCCCAGGCTATTGTCACTTCTCTCCCCACTAGGTACATTTCTATTCCAAAGAGAGAGTGAGTGAGAAAAAGCGGCAGCTGCAGCATTCAGCCTTGTGTTTCCATAACGTCCACTGATATTTCACCCCATCTGTGGTTTTTTCGCTGCATTTAGAAAGTCATTGAAAAATGTTAATGGTCTGGTGGCAAAGCAGCGTTTGGGAATGACGAATGAGCTGGCGGCGGATCGAGGGCGTGCCGCTAATGATTTCCTACAAGTGCTGATTAAACATCGTCCTCACTCGCCACCTAATTCTCTCCATTGCTGATTTATGGGGAAAACCACCACGCAAGGTGCCTGCCGTTGTATTAGTCAGTAACAATTTAGCAGAGCAAGAGGCTTTTTCACGGCTTCTAATTTTCTTCTTATGAAGAAAAAGAGTGAAAAAATATTAAATTGTCTTTGTTTAAATAATAATAATAAAAAAGTAACTGGGAATAAGTCAAAATAGCCTAACACAAATACCAAGAAAGGGGAGGGAACTATGCTCATCACTCAGGATCCTGTTTGTGATGAGAGGATCATTACTTCATAGAAATCATTATCCTTTTCCAGGCACAGGAGAAGATGAGCACAAGTTCCTATAAGTGGAAACCGTCTGGTGCTATTTCAGTAGGTTTAAAAATAGCCCAACACCTCATTTTTTTTCTAATGCAGTGGCGCCTGCCACTAGCCTCTTTCCAGTAAAAGTTACAGGTTTCAAGACAGCTCTTGAAAAATTAGGACAAAAGGGGTCTGGGAGATTTTGGCCTTTTTTTTTTTAATGAGTTTTACAAAGTCAGGCCGCAATTCTGCAAAGAGGAACATGTGGCTAGAACCCTGCACCTGTGGAGAGCCCCAAGGAAGTCAGCACTGGGCTCCATACACGAGCGGGAGTTCAGCAGTACAATTCCTTGTGAAGGGTCTGACCTTGAAGATGTGCAATTGTCCAGTCGTTGATTTCAGTGAGGCCAGGAATTGGCATCAGAATACTAGTCAGTTTCCAGCACTGCATTACTAGATTAGCCAACGAAGTTGGCGCAGAAACTGTCTTTTTGCCTGTGTTTGTACAGCTCCTCGTGCAATGTTGTCCTGGTCCAGGACTGAGGTTCCTAGGTGCTATGGTAATACAAATAATAATAGGTTTCAAAATAGCAGCCGTGTTAGTCTGTATCCGCAAAAAGAACAGGAGTACTTGTGGCACCTTAGAGACTAACAAATTTATTAGAGCATAAGCTTATGCTCTAATAAATTTGTTAGTCTCTAAGGTGCCACAAGTACTCCTGTTCTTTTTACAAATAATAATAGTTACTAACATCAACAGCACAGCAGAGGCACGTTAAATTGGGCTGTGCCTTACTTAATTTGACAATAGGAAGAGTATGGCTTGTAACTGCACAGTGATTTTTATTTTGAAACAATAATCAATGATTGGCACTCAACCGTTGCATGGCTGGGACTCTCCAAACGCACGATAGGGCCTAATGCATAACTCCCCACTGCTCAGAGAATCTGCTCTGGCATGGGACCTCAACATCACCCTCTTTAAACTTATGGAGCCTCCCTTTGAGCCCCTGTTGTAATGCTCTATCCACCATCTGATCCGTAAGAAGGTCTTTCTGATGGCTACACCTCTGCCAGAAGAGTGAGTAAGCTTCAAGAACTCATGACTGAATCCCCATCACATTGTTGCATGAGGACAGCATGGTACTGACACTTCATTCAAGGTTCAACCCCAAGGTGGTTTTGGAGATCCACTTAAACCCATCTACTACTTTATCTGTGTTCTTCCCAAAACCACATTCTACACAAGGGAAGAAGCAGCTTTGTGCTCTAGATGTATCCAGTGCACTTTGGTATTACAGTGACAGAACTAAATATTTCAAACTGTCACCCCGTCTATTCGTAGCTATAGCTGATTATTCAAAAGGTCAGACTATTTCATCACAAAGACTATCTAAATGGATAACACGGTGTATTTCATTGTTTTACCAGCTGGCTGGTGTACCTTTCTCACTGATTATCAAGGCTCACTCCACCAGAGTCTAAGCCTCGGCCTGCTTCTCAAACGTGCCAATAATTGAAATCTACAAGGTAGCTACATGGAACAACCATTTCTCGTCAGTCCAGCGTTATGCCCTGGACTTTTCTGGTTTTCAGTTTTTTGGTATTTTTTTCTCCTTTTCACTCTGCTTTTTCACTCCCCTTTTTGGTGGCAAAATGGAAAAAAAATAGCAAAAAGGGGAAGGGAGAGAGAGGGAAAACCAAACATTTCAGTTTTACAGTTTTCAGATTTGATAAAAAAAATCTGTGAAAATGTTCATTTTTTTTTTAAAAAAAGGACATTTTTCATAAAAAAAGTTTGAACTCTTGATAGTCTTGCTCTCCATATAACTGTCTTCTAGATACTGATGATGGCTGCTTATAGAACTAGATTGGGAACGAGTGGGAGAAAGATCACCAAGTAGCCATTGGATGGGAGCAATTTCAGTCATGTAGCCAAGCCGGGGTGGATTCACACAGTTAAAAAGATCCATATTTAATTACCAGGCTTGTGACCCATCCATTTTCACCAAAAATTGAGTTTAAAATAACAGTTCCTTACCCTGCAGTAACTATGGCTCTTTGATTATGTAGTCAGAGTGAATCCCATTGTAGGTGTGCCTGTACCTCATGAGCGTGACCTCAGAATCTTGTCTGAACAGCAGTGGCTATTGGGCCTGCACATGTGCCTCTTTGTGGTGCTGTGTGAGGGCATACAAGGTGCAGCGATCACAACTTTCCCTCAGTTCCCTCGCAGTTCAAAGCCTGTGTTGGCTGAGGACTCCAAAAGCAGCAAAGGAGGGCATCCACACTGATTGCAATATCTTGAACAACTGTTACAATAAGGCAAATAACCATTCTTCCCTCTTCAAGCATGTGTCAGGCTGGATCCCGCTGTAGGTGACCGGCAAGCAACAGCCTCTTAGGATGGTGAGACTGAGGCATATCAGGTGCATCAGTTGAATAGAAATTGGAGCACTTGCTGGGGATAGCCTTCCTGAGCTCAACTCAGCAGTTCCCATCTCTTAAGGACTGGAGGCAACTTTCTTAGATTGCTCATGTAAAAGTAATTTGAGTCTGAATTTTTGGGTGTGAGGTGAGAAAGAGCAACCAAGGGAGCATTTCTCAATGATATGTCTTTTCTCGAGGGTCCAAAGACATCTGTATGCCTGTTGAACACGGGCATAAGGCTATTGCATGATGGGCAGGGTAGAAACACCGTGGGTTTGGAATCCGCCATGATGGTGGCATCACAGACCACCTTACCCTGCTATACAGTAGGTTGACTGTGTGTGTGTGTGTGTGTGTGTGTGTGTGTGTGCGTGCGCATGCGCCAAAATAGAAGGGTTTAAAACGTCTATTTGAATCGAAAGATGGTTGAAAGAAGACAATTCTTCAAGAAGTTGGTAAACACTTAGCTAGAGGCTAAGAATGAGTAGCATGTCAAACACTGTCCAGGTTCCATCTCACTGCAGTGGGCAGTAAGAGAGAACTGAGGGAGGGTTGTGGTTGCTCCGCTCTTGGTGCACGAGAAGGCATGGGGAGCGTGCACAGCCATAATGGACACAATAATTCAGAACAGATTCCAAGCTAGGACACCTGAGGCCTGTATGCACCCACACTGGGACCCACGCTGACACCTACATGAAGAAGTTTTTTGAGTATTCAGTGTCTGAAAAACGAAGAACACCCTGAAATCATTTTTGTTGCATTTCTGTAACATAAAGAACACTCCATTTTAAACTTTACACACACATAATTCTGCAGGGGACACTAATGGTCTCTGCTAGACATGGTCATAAATTAACCAGTTCTTCTGGTCTTGGTGGCCCCACCTGAGGACCTTCTTTCTTTTCAGACTGCAGGACGGTCAGGGAAAGACCATGTCTTCCTTTGTATTTGTGCAACAACCAGCACAATGGGGCCTTGATCCTCATTGGGCCTTTTGGTACTACGGCAACATAAATAATAAATAACAATAGCGACGGCCAGATCTTCAATTGGTGTAAATTGGTATAACTTCACTGACTTCCATATACTATGCTGATTTACACCGACTGAGGAGCTGGCTCGATAATTCTACATGATTCAGCCCTGATTTAGAGCTAGAATTGTAGCTTTGGTAAGAGCTGTCGGAGGGGACCAGTGACAAAACCAAAGGCAGAATTTCTCTGATTTCCCACCTGAGATATAGTAAATGTTTCTATTTTAATTTTAAACAGGGGCAGAAAAAAACTGGCCTAGCCTTTCTCTCCAGTAACAGCAGCCAAAAAGCATTAGATCATTTCTCTCCAGCATTATTTTTTCCTTCTTCTTCCCCTTTTTTTTAATCCTTCCATGTAACAGATACCAACATCAGAGTTCATCGTTCTGCAGAAATATTTTCCTGTCTGCTCTTTCTTCCCCAGACAGAGATTCTGGTGATGCAATTTCCCAGGCCATCATTTTGGAATGAAAAGATTTTGATAAATCTCAAATTGCAAAGTTGTCCATCCCCCTCATTCTCTCTGGCTCGTGCATTTGGAATGTACTACAGAGAAATGAAATCCAAAGAGGTGAGGGGAGACAGAGACAGTGTGTGATTTGAACAATGAAAAGGGCAGAGCTGGATTTCTCTAGAGCTCAGAAATTCATGTTGACCAAAAGGTCACTATGGCATTCGAGGAAAATAAAAAAGTTTTAAGAGGAAGGCAACAAAGGAACCACTTTGACCAGGGATACTAACACTATTAGGAGACATTCAACTGAACACACATATTGAAATAAAAGGTGCCAATATGTTTTATATTAGAAGAATCAGTGATATTCAGTGGGTGCAGTTAACTCAAGGAATGGATGTTTATATTTATAGTAATGTGTCTCATTTTGTATTGATATAGCATCCATACCAATGAGACCCTGATCCTAATTGGGACCCCTATGCACAGTAATAAATAAAATAGTAATAATAATAATGATCATAATAAATAATAAAGTGGATGTTTGAGCAACTGCAAATAATGTATATTTATGTGGCTCGATTAGTAGCTCTCCCGCTCTGCATCAGGAGACTGTGTGTACAAGATTAATGCCAGGACAGCTTCACAGTACAGCACTATGGGTCCAATCCTGCTGCCTCTGAAATCAACAGCGTGGTTCATGCTGACTTCAGTGAAGGCAGGATTGTGCGATCAGGAAATAGCGCGTCACTGTTCATGTTTCTTTGGGCTACATTAGAGAGCCCCTTTTGCCCCCTTGCTGTGAGTGTGAAATTCAGGATCTGCCATCCCTACTGAAAAGGGGTGTAGACAATCCTAGAATCCTGGAAAAACTCTGTTAATAAAACAGGTTTTAATGTTCAGGAGGAGTGACACAAGTGCCCTCAACTGAGTAATTTAAAAGTGGATGGGGCAAATCACCGGAGAGCAATCCTGCATCAATCGGGGCTATGGATAGGGTAGCCTAAGAGGTCTTGAGTCTTACCCATTTATGAGTTGTGATTGTCAAAGCCAATGTGTAAGCTGTAGCTGAGTGCATAAAGATTCCCATGTTTGCCTAGCTAGCCGAGGTATCCCTTGTATCTGTTTCATTACCGTGTGAAGTGCCTTGAGATCTCGTGGCACAGCATATCAGGGCCCAGACAGCTGGGAAGTGACAAATGAACACTAGTTTATACTTACAACTAGTGTCTTATTAGAACACATTTCAAATATATGTCTGTTTTGCTTCATCACTCCAGCATGCAGCACACAGACTGTCAACACTGGTTCAAACCAGATTGCTAAGTTGTAAAACTGAAAACCTGGAGTGGTAGAGAATACAAACATTAATTGAGCTGAAATCAAGACTCTATGTAAACCATGGACTAGATTTATAATCACAGTAACTGCTTCACTACGTCTGAGCATTTACAACACTACATACATTCTAGTAGGGTCAATAAGAAATATTGAGTTACTACTTTACTAACACCTGTGATTCCGTCTCAGTAAGCAGAAGATGCATTCAAACATTCTGTATTGCCTAGGTTTGGCGTCCTAGGGTAAACTGAAAAATGGTCTTAGAATATTTTGGACCATTAATCCTACCAATATTTCCATGAGGTACTGCAATTACACTGATTATTACACCCCGGCTTTTCCATGACAGGTACTCAGGAATTCTACCATATTCAAAGGTAACCGGTGATCATGTATTTACATGAATCACCAGCAGGGTATTAATTAAAGGTAATGATTGCAACTGGCAATTTTCTAAAGAATGAGACAGCCTGGGGCATTGCTGGTCAGGTCTGAGGGGCATTGACAGGTGTGTAGGGAGCCCAGGACTGGAACAATGGAGGTGCTGCGAGTCAGCAGTGAGGTGCACGGACAGCTCTCCGGCAAAAGATCCCAACATACCGCCTTACACTTTGCCTTAGTCTAGGTAGTGCTATTAGCCTTTCTGTTCTAGGAAAGATGGATACTACAAATTCAAATGTCACATATATACCCATCTCTGTTTATAGACTATATGGATATAACTGAAACAGATTTTTCTTCTCCCAAAACACTGAGTGGCCCATCTTTCCTGCGTTATTAAAATCCAGAGCAGCTAGGCTTTGATCATGTGGCTTTTGAGAAAGGAGCTGCTTAAAGTTTCAGATCAGCTTCGTACAGTGCCAAGTGAGCTTACAATGATGAAGCTGAGCTCAGATGGACAGCACCCTCTGGTGCTCACTCATGGAAGGGAGAGGACAGACCCTTCAGTGACAGTGTGCTCAACACCTGGGTGTGTTCTGGCGTAGGTATGCAGGGCTTTGGCCAGGCCGCCCCCACAGGGCTCAGACACTGTACCAATGTGTGGTCTGAACCCACAGCTGCCCATGTTGTAATAGACTTAGGAATTGTGTATGTGTAAGAGAGAAGCGGTTGGGGGTGGGGAGTCACTGAAAATCCTCATTTGTTTCAAGAAAGAGGGAAACTAGTTGGATAACGAGGCATTTTCTCCTTCGGTAATTCAGGTGCAAACCGTGTGTCTTTCCCTACACGGGTACCTGGAATCCTCTTCACCAGCAGCCATTAGCACACCCTGTGCCTAACACTGCCTAAGGTGTAACTGCCTGGAGGGGTTAGAAATGGAGCCTTCCAGCTCTAGGTCACTAGTTATAATCCAGCCCAGGCTGATGGTGACTACGAATAATTAACAGTAATACACAGAGCACTTTGCAACACTTTGCAGATATTACCTAATTAGTTCTCCCAGCACCCCCGTGGGGTGGGTCAGTAATTATTATTCCCATTTTACAAATAGGGGAACCAATACAAAGAGAGGCAAAGGGTCAACTTTTTCAAGTTTAGGCACCCAAGCCCATACTTAGGCACCTTGAGACGAATGCAAGAATTGTGGTTCCCGCTCATTGGAACGGGGGACAGCTCAGCCCAATAACCCATTCTGTTTTTTAAATTATTGCCATTTGGTGGCTTCAGAGCTGTTCCACACACAAAAAACTAGCATCACACTGATCAGCACCCTTGTTGGCCATCTCAACGGAGAAGCCTAGAAGTCAGTGGACAACAGAGAATCAATTCTCCTCTAACCTGCAGAATTGATCTCTCCAGATCATGTTTGGAAGAGGGAAGGTGGCATGGGGAAGTGTGGGAGGTAGGGCTTCCCTGTAATGACCCCTTCAGGGACAAGTGTGGTACTGCAGGTGCTCCCATCTATGTACTTCTCTTAGTTCTCTGTATTGTCAGTGCTCAGAAATAAAAAAAAAAATAAGGCCTAGGATGGACTGCTAAAGACAGAGTAATCTAACCCTGAAATTAATGGAAAGAGATACGAACATTTCTGGAATGATATTGATGATGAGCAGGAGCAGGATGCAGTAGAATCCAGCTGCCCAAATAAGGACTGGAACCTCATTGTGCTAGGTGCTGTACAAACACTCCCTTGAAGTCTTACAATCTAAGAATAAAAAACACTAAGGCTTGGTCTACACTACCCCCCTAATTCGAACTAAGGTACGCAACTTCAGCTACGTGAATAACGTAGCTGAAGTCGAAGTACCTTAGTTCGAACTTACCTTGGTCCACACTCGGCAGGCAGGCTCCCCCGTCGACTCCGCGGTACTCCTCTCGCCGAGCTGGAGTACCGCAGTCGACGGCAAGCACTTCCGGGTTCGACTTATCGCGTCCAGACTAGACGCGATAAGTCGAACCCAGAACTTCGATTTCCAGCCGTCGAACTAGCTGGTAAGTGTAGCCAAGGCCTCAGGCTTACTTGGACCTCTGTTGGGGGGATATGTGCAAGGGAAGTCCAGCATTGATTGAGAGTGATGCAGTTACACGCTGGGACTGGCAACTACTTGTATTGTGACCTCATTATCTCTCCTACACTAAGCAAGTTTGGACTTGGATGAGGAGCCTTCAGCAAAAAACAAGATATTGCCAGGAAGTAGTGTTGGTGACTAGTAGAAGGTGCTCTTCCCTGTGCATCTGATCTCACTCAATATCCCAGCCTGGGGCTGTTTCAGACATAATGTAAAATCAAGGTCTTGATGATCCTCAGCCCTTTTTCCCAGAAGATTTGTTAAATCTGGTAGACTGGCTTAATTCCAGTTCAGATGATTACATTTTGCCTACATACAATCCCACTGTAGTTCCAACTGGGGTTATTCTTCCTTTCCCCTGTTAATAAAACTTGATGTTATTGCTGCCGTAGAATGGTGGCTGGATTCCACCCCAGAATCGTTGCATTTCAGCAGGGAGTGAGCAATCCCTTAGAATGCCATGAGTAAAGCCCTGTGGGATTCTCTGTAATAAAAGGAGCTATATAAATCTCAAGTTATTGCTATTATTACTTTCTCCTGCATTATCCATAAACTAAATGGCTAGGGAAGTTGATTTTCAGGCTGCTTTTCATTATTTGCTGAACAAAGCTACCTGAAAGTTCCTGACTATTACTTATATAAAATTTAATTTGGTGTCTAATAGACCCCAGCATCTAAAGCAGGCAGTACTCTATAATCAACATAAAGAGACTTGTATTTACTAGGTAGTGACTGGGGACTCTCATGGACATTGTGGTTTGCTGAACCTCTCAGATTATTTATTCTAGTTTTGTAAAGTTCCTATAACTCACTTTAATTCACAAACCTTTTCTTCCTCTGTAATTTAAACTCACATGCCCAGATCCTGTCCCCGTTTCCAGCTGCTTTGTATTCCAGGGGGAAATCCACTAGCAGCATCAGGCCACTGGAGCAACTATTTGATCGCCCCTTTGGAACTCCCATATGGAGGGGGCACATTGAAGAGAAAGGGTGTGTGTGCCCAGGCTATAGTTATGCCTCTCTAATCCTTGGCCATTGGTAGCTGGCACAAAGTTAGGTAGCTCTGAGGCCGCTCTAGTTTACACCAGAAGCCAGCCTGATCCATTCCTCCCTGTATATTTTCCATTGGACGGGCGTCAAGGCGTCAAGGAAAACCAAGCAATGGTAAGTAAATAGTATAATGGCTAACAGGGGTCAGGCTGGAGACTCTTGCCTATATGCTCGGGGTCTTACTGATCGCCATATTTGGGGTCGGGAAGGAATTTTCCTCCAGGGCAGATTGGCTGAGCCTCTGGAGGTTTTTCGCCTTCCTCCGCAGCATGGGGCAGGGATCTCTAGCAGGAGGGTCTCTGCCGATTGAAGTCACTAAAAACAGGATTGGGGACTTCAACAGCAGAGTCCAGGGAAGGGGTAGGGACGGTTTTATGGCCTGCAGCATGCAGGGGGTCAGACCAGATGATCATAATGGTCCCTTCTGACCTCAAAGTCTATGAGTCTATGAGTCTCGATCCCACCTCTTTGTTCCTTTTCTCAAAGCCTGGGATGTGAACCTCCATAAAAAAAAAAAAAAAACAGTCAGACTTTGGAACCCCAGGTGTTTGAGTGGGTTCAAAATCAAGCAAACGTTTTTTTCCATTTCTAGTGAGGAGCAATACTTTAGGAAAGAGCAACAGTTCAGTTTCCTGAAGGCTGTACTACTTTGGTCTAATTCCAGTTGTTGAGCTTGCTGTGAGGGTGGCTGGCTTGTGTTGGTGGCCAGTGATATAGTGCAGGTCAGATTAGACGATCTGGTGATCCCTTCTAGCCTAAAAACTCTATGGCTGTATAAGACCAGGAAAGATCAGATCTCCACCGTGTTTCTAATCCTGCCATGGCCAAATCTATGGCAGAAACATATGACAGGGCCACTGCGTACAGACGCTTGAGCCATATCAATGGGTGTTTCCCAGTGTGGGATCAGATTACCAGGGAGTCAACACTTGGCTTCTGCCAGACCGTGGGTAGTCATCCTTTCCCAGCTGTGCCAGGCCTGGCCTACATGCTCTTTCTCTACAATTTGACTTAAGGAAAGCACAATCAGCGTTGTCATGGGGGCAGGGGCTCTATCTGGCTCCTGGTGAAAAAGGGGTTAATATCTGCACGGCTTCTGCTCCCCATGCAGAGATGATCAGGGGAAAGGCTAGAAGAATTACTGCTGCAGAGACAGTTTCCTTTTGGAAGGTTGGGTCATGGGGCCTCGTTGAACCCCAAGCTGGAGAGTTTTCCTGTTTACCTTCTAGCCATTCACTGTACATGTGTCTAACCCCTCAGGGAAAGACCTTGCTGACTTCACCAAGCCTTTTCCACTGAGTCATTCCACCATCTTGTAATCCCCCACAAGGTTTCTGAGCACATCCTGGAAGATAGCAGAGCTATGTGAATAACCTAGAAAGAACCCTGCCAATCCTCCCTATGTGCTCACATACCCTGGCGAAGGGTGCCGCAGGACAGCATAGATAGACAGCCAGGCAAATGGCAGCCCTTTTGTAGGAACCTATTTAAATGAGTCAGGTTATGTCTACACTTGGAGCTGGGGGTGTGATTCCCAACTCAAGGAGACATACTCCTGCTTGCTTTGATCGAGCTAACATGCTAAGAATAGAGCGTAGCCGCAGCAGCATGGGCAGCGGGAGGGGCTAGCCACCCCAAGTACATACCCATCTGAGATCCTGGGCACAAACTCATGGCGGCTAGCCCCTTCCACAGTTCATGCCACCATGGCTGCATTCTATTTTTAGCACAGTAACTTGATCAGAGCTAACACAGGTACATCTTCTTGAGCTGGGAATCACACCCTCAGCTCCAAGTGTAGACATATCCCTAGTGTTGGAACAGGTTTGTTATACCCTGGCGTTGTAGGCGCTTATAGCCTTTGTCACTAACTCTGACCGTGAAAGAAATACACTAGCCCATGCTCACTCTGCAATGGGCCATTCTAGAGTTCAATTACAGACTTAGGTCAGGTAGTTATCTATTTATTGACTGAATAGCTAGTGATCTAGCCCATGCAAGCTCACTAATTAATTTTCATAATTAGCTGCTACCTCTTTAAAGTTTGCTTTACCTTTACAGCTATATATCTCCCTGAACAGTAAACGGACGCTGACTGTAGCAAGCGTTTGGGGTAAAAGGAGCTGTTTAAAAGCCTTATCTGGACTAACCAGCTGGAAACATAGACACTATTGGAAACCTGTAAACCTTCCCCTTAATGGGACACTAAATTATGTGTTACTTCAACCCCTTTTGTCATGGAGGTGACCGTAAACCTTTGTATTACGCAACACTGGAAACATTCACCTTTTTGCTCCATGGGCCTTGGATCACTGTACAGTTGAGTAATTAGAAGACAATAGTCCCCTGCCTCAGCCCTGGGCCAACTGATATCCAGTTGGTTAGAGGACTTCAGCTCTTTGTACTGGAAGCTCCCCAAATCTGAATGGGAGCCGCTTGAGTCCTTAAGCAGCAGGAGATTCTGAGCCAAAAGAGGAAGGTTGCCACAGAGCACTGGGAGCCACTTATCAATATCTTTGAGGGGTACATACTAAATGCTATGTAGGTGTTACAGTGGCACAGAGATGCAAATACATAAGGGGCCTTCGGGGTATAAACAGAGCCAGGTGGATGGAGAACAGAACGCACAATATTAACCACCTCTGTTTGGGGTTTCCTAGCGTGAACCTGAAAAGTCTGAGCAACGAGTGAAGAGGCACCAAAACTGACACAATAATTAAAGTGATATGGAAGTTGAGGAGGTCATTATCTATCTCTCTATTCTTCCTACATAAGCAATGGTGATATCCATGTAATAAGTCTCAGAGCCGTTGCATTTATCATGCACCTCTGGCCCTCCTCACCTGTAGTCTGCCCACTACTCCATCTCTGCCAGGACTAGTTCCAACGTTCCAAACCCATGGAGCTTCAAACTGTTGTCACTTTTTGTTAAAATCATCAACCTGCCACAAATATGTCTCCTTTTTTAATCCTATGTGTAAAATATTCCTATGGAAATGACCTTGGTTAAGCCCAGAATGGGTAAGCCTTGCTCCTGAGAGAAGTTTAAGGTCAAATATCTCATAACCCGTTGAGGGAGGCTACTCCTGCCCTACAGAGTCTGTCAACATAGCTATGCTAGCAGAGCTCCCTAGTGTAGATCCAGGGTACACTGACAGAAGGAAGAGTTCTGCCCGCATAGCAGTAGTTCTCAAACTTTGATACTGGTGACCCCTTTCACATAGCAAGTCTCTGAGTGCGACCTCCTTTATAAATTAAAAACACTTTTAAATATATTTAACACCATTATAAATGCTGGAGGAAAAGCGGGGTTTGGGATAGAGGCTGACAGCTCGCGACCCCCTATATAATAACCTCGTGACCCCCTGAGGGGTCCTGACCCCCAGTTTGAGAACCCCTGCCGTATAGGAACACCACCTCCCCAAATGACATTGGTGATGCTGACAGAAGCCCTCTTCTGTCGGCATAGCTGTTTCTACACTGGGGGGTTTGTCAGCCAAGCTATGTCACTAGGGTGTGAGGGTTTCTTTTACAGCCCAGACAGAGATAGCAATGCTGGTATTTTAAGTGTAGACTAGGCCCTAGAAATAGGAGCATTATATCACTGGAAAAGGGAGAATCCCAGATGTCCACTGTGACAGGCTGCACTTGTTTCTAGCCCTGGAAGGGCTCAAGAATGGAGACTTTAAAGCTATGACACTCGTATAGAAAAAGCTATTTTGGGGAATCTTTAAAGGGTTTATTAATTGTAATTTTCTCTATCCCACCATCCTGTACAAGTTGGACCCTTGGTAACCAAACCACCTGTCTTTGCATTTAACATGACGGTCACTTTTACTGGTGCCTGTGAGGGTTGACTTTAATAACTCACCCAGGCATTTGCCCCATACCACAAAGCAGCCATCCTAAAAGCAAAAGTCCCTGCCACTTCAGCTAACTGAGCTATTACTTCAAGCAATATAGGGTCGATGACACTAAGAGGAGAAAGTTCTGATTCTATCCTGGGTGCCATAAACATATTGGTCACTTCATTACCCCCGACTCTGAAGCAATACATCCCACCCCCTTCTCCAAAATAAGCCCAGCAGTGTAGGTACAGTCCCAGACCACAGAGACACTGCCCTGAGCCTGGTCCACATTGGGGCCAGGTGTGATGCTGCCTTTCTGCTCTTCTGGCTCAGCCCTGGTGAGTAAATGCTGCAACGAAGTGGTAGGAACATCACCCTCTGGGAAAAACGGACAGGTCTCATGTCAGGCCTAGCAACCCGGTAGGGCCAGGACTTGAAGCCAAACTCTGTGTATACCCATGGTGCGGTGAGATTTACCCCTTGTTCCGGGAAGTCAAGCAGATCAAGTGGGGTTAAATGGCATCATTTCAGCCCTAATTGCTTCTCACCCCAGCTCTATTTTGTTGTGGGTTTTTTTCCCCCATCCCTAACACTGGTGAGTTGTTCCTTTTAGCCTGTTGATCCACCTAAGAGGCTGTTTTGCAAGGGAGTTTTAATCTAATTAGAAGCCAAGGTACAATAGCTTCATTTCACAGAAAGTTCAGCATCAATAGGATCAGAGTGTGAGCAAAATGCAAAGCTGGAGAAGTGCTCGATTAAGCAGAAGAGTGCTGGGCAACATGAATGCGGGCGAAATCTCTGCCTTTGCTTCTGTTTTCATGGTTTTGTTATCCTTCCTTGAAAAGTGCTCTCTCTCTTTGCGTCCAGTGGCGAAGAATGGCACAGAGGAGAGAAAAAGGCCTTGTGCCTTATTTTTATTATTCTTTAATAAAAACACTAGATGATGGAAACCATAAAGCTTGAGCAAAGCTGATGCCAACAAGATGCATCGAGTGTTTGCGGCTTCCCTAGTGAAAGATGTATTCAGTGGCTCTTAACAATTTCTTCTCCTCATGCTTTTCCTGGGGGGGGGGGGGAAGCCTTTTTGATGTTTCTTTCTCTTTTTATTTCCTTGCTTGAAGGAGAGGCCTGAAAGAGCCAAAATGGATAGTAGGCCTAAGAGAATGAATCCTTCAGGTGTGTCTGCTTTAGTTGGTGCACCAGCCCTTCATCTTTAAAGATCTGTGTAGAAACTGCCACATGCATCCTTCAGACCCCTATCGAGCCCATATTGAACTCAACAGGAGTCTCACTTGCCTTCACTGGGAGATGGGCCAAACCCTACATGCTGGTTTAAACACAAACTTGTATCCTTAACTGAATCAGTTTCCTAAAACCTCTTTCATGATTTCAGTGCAGGTTTGTGTGTGAGCACTCTTCTTTTGAACTAAAACAGGCTAAAGTCAACTCACTAAGATGGGTAACAAACCAACTTTAGCTAAATTGACTTTAGCCACTTTTATTCAGAACTAAGAGTGGCCATACACAGACTTGTGCTGAAATGACTAAATGAGAGAGATAAGGTGGGTGAGGTAATATCTTGTATTGGACCAACTTCCGTACCTAGAGACAGTTTAATGGATGGGTGGTGGAATACCTAGAGACAGTTTAATGGATTGGTGGTGTTGTTGAAGTTGTCGTGGGTTTTACCTCACTCCTTTCATCTCTCCTTTTGCAAGTTTGTGTGCAGACATTCTCATACAGGCCTATCTGGGTCCGAGGACTGACTAGATGGATCCTTCTGGCCTTAAAAAAAGGATGGCGTACATGAGTTCCAGTCGTTCCATTTTGAAAACTCATAAATGTGAGTATTGTGTTCTTCCCATTTTTGTAAGGCTGTTGGTCCCAGGCTACCAGCTTATAGAAAGTGTCCAACTTCACTGGTATCTCCCTTGGAACTCCCTCTTCATAAAATGCCCCTCACTATAACAAGAATAACTAAGAACAAATAATTTGTTGTGCAAGTTTTGCCTCCTTTCTTGTTGGTGAACAATCCATGAATAGATTGTGTGTCTCTCCAATGGTTTTGTTATGCACTAGTAGGGCACAGTGTATGTTTCTGTTTCTTTCCCAGAGGAGTTTAATTTTCAGAATTGAGAATACGTGTGATTACAAGTTCTGCATTTGCTTTCCAGGAATATTCTGGAATCTGCGCTTCCAATTCCCTGTTACTCTGAAATTCCCTATGTGAAAATGAATTTCAGAGGCAACTTTTCTTTTTTATGATTAAATTCTCCTCCAGCGAGAATCTTGGTGGAAAGTCAGCACAAAAGGAATAAGATCATGATCAAAGCAAATTTGTGAAAGTTCTAACTCATATTTGCAGGAAATGTTTTGCACTGTTTGCCTAGGTCTAGTCATGATAGTCACAAAAAGAGTGTATCCGACATCAAGCAGGCAATGCCAATTATGGGGATTTAAGAAAAGGAAAAGCAGTAGTATATTCTGTAGCCTGTTTCCATTATGCCAAAAGTTATGGAGCATATAACATATAAGACAGGAAGAACTAATTAACACCACTGAATTTTGGTGCAACTATCAGAAATAAAAACCCAGGAGTGATTCTGTTACACAAGCAAAATCATTACTCCTCAAGAACTGACAGGGAAATACTGTGCTCAGATGCTATTGTTTTATATTGGTGATAATATAGGAGGCAGAAAATAGCCAGTTTGGTAGCAAGACATGGTGCTGGATTTAGAGGTGAAAAAATCATCCTTTGACTTTTAAAGTGAGCAAATTGGATCTGGGCATTATTGACAAAGATTGAAAATGACACCAGACAAGGTAATCTTTACTGTCACTTTTCTGAACTATAACTGTATTTTAATGGTAGGGGTAAAGGTCAAGCAGAATTCAATGTAATAACCAGGACTCTATAAAGATCAGCAATGTTCTGGCTTTGTCTCGGGTTTATCTGAGTGAGCCAGGTAATATTTTCTACTCTCTTTTCCAACCTAATCTCCTCTTCGATATGTATTACTGAACACAGATTGGAAGAGCTTGGAGTACCATGATATGGAGAGAGTGGAGGGAAAAGAACAACCAAGTGCCATAGAGGCATCAGAGAGTCCGCATGAAAAAGAAGGCCGATGACATGGGATAAAGAAGGCAACAGAACACCGAGACAAACATTCTGGAGCTTCCGAATCAAATTCTCAGGGAACCTCCAAAAAAAGAAATCAGCTGCAGAGCTTGTGAACAGCTGTTTGGGTCTTCAAAGAATTCATTTGCACATGCAACAGGACACGTCTGCAAGCAAAATCAGGCTTGCATGTGAATGCAGATTCTTGAACACATGATTACTTAGTCTGAGCACAATCATGGACTTATTGTTTCTTATTCCCATTGCCTTTTTTCTTTACTCTTAAATGTGTGAGAAACAGACAGAGTGTGAAAAACTGATGTATAAGTTCTGTCCATCGCCCAGAGTCCTGATGTGCAGAACCCCCTGTGCTTTCAGCCTTGGGCGGACACACACAAGAAATGAACACACTTCAGTGTGAACTTGGAGCCTGACTGCAACTCTAATCCTGAGTCCACAAACAACTCTGCCAATGCCCTTCACACCTTACCTGCATAAGGCATTACCTCCTTGCTTTTCCAATCCTACTCCAGTTCTGCTGATGCACTTCATTTTCAAATTCCGCACACACACCCACACCCCGCCCCTGCCCCATGCTATTCCAGTCCTGGGTTCCCATACAGCTCTGCCACCATTATGTAAAATATACAGTGATGGGAACCATAAAGGTACAGCTTTGAATACTAGAGGTACAGCAGTCATGTGAAATGAAACAAGTTATTTTCCCAGAGCATCTGAAGTACCTTCTGATTTAAGAACAGTAATTCCAAACCCCACATTACACCAAACTTGATACCCAGCTTGAACCCAAAGTAAATGGGTAAAGCTTAGTCAAATTATTGTGAAGGCACAAGGAGTGATGGCTGGGAGAGAAACAGAAACTCACGACAAAGCTTTTCTTCTTTCTTTCTTTCATCTACCTTCCTTGAATCTGTTGCCCACGGTCTCTTTCTTACTGTTATTCCAGGGGTCGGCAACGGGCCTGGAATAACAGTAAGCACCCTGGCGGGCCGGGCCAGTTTTATTTACCTGCTGACGCAGCAGGTTCGGCCGATCGTAGCCCCCACTGGCCGCGGTTCGCCGTCCCGGGCCAACGGGGGCAGCAAGAAGTGGTGCGGGCGAGCGATGTGCTGGCTGCGGCTTCTCGCCGCACCCATTGGCCCGGGACGGCGAACCGTGGCCAGTGGGGGCCGCGATCGGCCGAAACTGCCGCGTCAGCAGGTAAATAAAACTGGCCCAGCCTGCCAGGGTGCTTACCCTGGCGAGCCGCGTGCCGAACGTTGCCGACCCCTGTGTTATTCTTTGCTTTGGCAACATATTGACCTTATAAATGTGTCTGCTGCTTTCCTGGAGAATGAGATCCCAGGAAAATTACTTGTCTTTCTTTCCAGTTATCTTTTCCTGCCTCTTAACATTCAGCTAACCGGCTGCATCTCAGAAATAATTATTATTCTCCAGATTGAAGTCAGGACTTCAGAGCATGTTTCATGCCAAAAAAAAGATAGAAAACATGATTAGAGACAAATATGGTGAAAAATAAAATATGAAAGGATTGAAATCTCCTTGTTTGGAACATCAATCTTTTATCCTATGTTTCTGGGGTCCCATCCAAAGCTCACTGAAGTCAATAGCGACAAAGGGTCCTGTGGCACCTTATAGATTAACAGACGTATTGAAGCATAAGCTTTCGTGCGTGAATACCCACTTCGTCAGGCGGCCAGCACATCCCTTGGCCCACGCCGCTTCCCTCAGCCCCCATTGGCCTGGGACGGTGAACTGCGGCCAGTGGGAGCTGCGATCGGCCGAACCTGCGGACGCTGCAGGTAAACAAATCGTCCCGGCCCGCTAGCAGCTTTCCCTGGTGGACCCATGCCAAAAGTTGCCGATCCCTGCAATAGAGCTTTGTATTCAATGGGCTTTGGATCAGGCCCCGATGAAGTTTTCTTCCTAGTCTTCACATGGGTGTAGATATGACTCAACAGGTGACTTTTCCACCTCCTCATTCAGATATTTAACAATTGGTGTTTCGAGGTGGCTGGAATTCCTATTATTTCTCATTTGTATTACAGTAGCATGTACCCTGTACATATACATAATAAAGAGCCAGTCCCTGCCCCAAAGACCTTACAATTAAAGAAACAACACAAATGGTAGAAGAAATTATATAGTTTTATCCCCATTTTAATGGGTAACCGAGACACAGAGATTTAGGGCTTGTGTCTTATTCAGAAAGAAAGAAAAATGATAATCTGGGGGACAATTGAGAGACTGTATATTCCTCTCAGCCAGTCCTTTGTGCCCTTCCTAAGGTGCTCACCCCACCCTTTGGGACACACTTCTAGTGTTTGAGCAAGTAAGGGTCAAGAACAAGGACAGGATAATGTCCAGCTTTGACTGACAATATCGCAACACTCCCAAATTTCCCTCGACTGAAACACAAACTAATATTATTGTTAATGACTGATATATAAATATCATTACTAGTGAACAGCAAATAATTCATTAGACAAAATTTTCCTGTTTGCCAATTACCAGGGAGCAGGTTTTGTAATTCTCAGAGATGGATAGCTCACACATCATTGGTTATGAACGTTCAAGATTCAAACTCTGAAACCGGGGCTGTGTTGGCTAATTACATGTCATGTGATGGTTTGACTATTTCTCACATATAACTAGACACTGTCTCATTTCCTCTTTAGCGTATTATTTCTTCTAACTGGGCCATAGACTCAAGGTGCTGAGGCTCTCCAGCTTCCATTGTAGTTCATGAGAATTGCAGGTGCTCCACACCTCTCAAGATTTGACCACCATTACGCTGCTATATGATGAAGGGTGCTAGAAGACCTGGTCCTGTCAGATGCTGAACTCCTTATGACACATTAGCTTTGATGAGAATTGAGACATTCAGAACCATGCTGAGCTGCTCAGCCCTGGGCTTAAAGTTTCTCTCCACGGTGCTGCAAAAAGTAATGTGTACACTACTGTATAAACATGTCGGTGGTACTCAGCCAGTACTTCTCTTTGTGCTGCAGAATATCATATGAATGGTTTTGGTCCAGGCTACAGGACTCAGAAGTAAAATGCAGGTACATACTGTCATGGCACACTCCGGTATTTTCCCTCCCCTCCATTTCTCCTCTTTTGTTGCCATTTTGCTGCTTATACCTTCTGCCTATCTCCCTCTGCCATTTCCCAAGCCCAAATAAGATTGGTTGTTATTTTTCATTGGTGTCCGTATTGCCATATAAAACTGCACATAGTGCTTTCTACCCTATCGGATGCTCATTTTTTAGCAAGCTATAAATCAGAAGGAGCGGGAAGTGACAGCGATTAGAGGAGAGACAGAGCCTACAATGACCAGCTACAGCTTGCAATCTTCAGCTAATAAACACCGTTGATAATAATAAGAACAAACCCCCCCACGCCCACATGTACTCAGACACACATTCACAGAAAGCCCCCCCCCCAACAATAAAATTTAATAGATTAACGTGGGTGTTTGAAGAGCCCTTTGAACAACTACTGGTACAACACTCATGAGAATGTCCTTCAACGTCAGGCCCAAATGGCTAGCAGTACAGAGGCTTGGGAATGGGATAGCAGGGGTGTTGCAGGTCAGGACTGAGTTGGTTTACAAGAGTCATGTGTGTGTGTGTGTGTGTGTGTGTGTGGTGTGTGTGCTCCAGTCCACAGCAGCAGGGGATACTGCAGATCAGGGAGTGGGGTGAATTGGCAGGGCTGGACAAGGGCCCAGGACTGAAACAACAGCTGCTGCGAGACAGGACTGAAGTATAATAGAACCGTGTAGGGTTTAGGACAAGGATACCAGGGGGTCGCTTGTCAGTGCTGGCGTGCACCGGCTGATCTGGGATTTGGGAGGGGGGGAACCTTGAATAAAACCTGCCCATGCTGCCTGCTATGCTATGGGTCCCTACTTTTCACAAACACACTGCTCCTCACAAAATGCTCATAAAAGATCGAACGGAAAGGAATCAGCCAGAGATCGATTAATGACTGCCTGTGCACAATGCATCAGCAACAACCGGCATTGGCGGGGCTGCTATCAGCGAATATTAGTTTATAACAGTACAGATGCAAGAGACCACCTTTAGCAGAGCTGATTAGTGAATGGCAATGGGCCGGGAGAAGTGAGTTTCCCTACAGCAGGCTGAGCTGGGTTCTGTCTGAGAGCCTGAGAGCCCTTTCCCTCACTGCTCCCACTTAATCTCCCCCTCTAAATCCCTCACCAGCCTTTGTTTCCCTTCAGCCACTTGTAAGGCCCCTTTGTTGTGACTAAAAGAAGGAAACAGAGGATGTGTTAACTCACTTTATTAAGAGCCAATGGAAGGAGCTGTTCTACTGCCTGCACAATTTATATGGTCTGCACTCTCAAAGGTCCTGATCCAAAGTCCTCTGAAATCAATGGGAGTCTTTCCATTGACTTGCATCAGGCTCACAGGGCATGTGGAGTTGCTAGTCACACACTTGTGCGGACTATATAGTTCATTGAACTAGACAGGCACAAACTCTGGAGTGGACTTTAGAGTTCATGGAACCAGAGATCCCACCTTTCCCTACCATTCTATACGTTCCGGTAGGATTGTTAAAAAGTGTTATTAAACTGTGTCTGGACAGAAAAGAGCTAGACTCAAAGACTGAAGGGGAGAGGAGATTACAGCCATAGACTATGTCTTCACTGCCAATAAAGCTGTGCTTTGACAGCAAGACAGCTATCTCGTTGTAAAATCACAGTGGAAACAAGGGGCTGTAGTTTTTACCTCAAGGAAATCACAGATCAGAGGCATGGTGTTGAACTACACTGAGATAAAAGCCACCCGTTTCCACTAGGAATTTACATCGAGACAGCTAACTCAAGTTAGCCATGTTGCTGTAAAAACAATGAAGGCTTACTGGCATAGTGAGTGAGGGGATACGCGGTCTGTATGCAGGAGGACAGGTAGCTGTAGTTAGCTACTTCATATCTCCTAGAAATGGTATTGTTACCACTGAGAGATTCCTTCTCATATATTACAGCTCCCCTGCTGATTTGTTAAAACCATCAAAGGCCACCCCACATAGCATATGACATGCAAGAGAATACTTTCATTTCTTTGGTTCTTGCCTCTTGCAACATAGGAAAACACCCTCTCTGCATTAGCCTTCCATCCCCAGGCAAGAGTGTAACAGGGAGAGGTGCAACCCGATAATTTGAAAGTCAGAGGTTGAGAGTCTCACTAATCAGCCTGACGATTTTGGAGGGCAGTAGGTATTTACTGAAGATGAAAGATGCCCATTGGAACACTTGACTTCACTCAAACAACCTGGAAATTTGAATACCCAGACAGTCCTAAGTGGTGAATATGGCGCTCAAAATGTTTCTGAGTGTGGTTTGATTGCATTCATGCTGGGAAATATTGAAAAGCGAGGGCAGGAAAAGGGTAACTCTGAGAGCAGGGGGCCTTTCTCTGAAGGATTTGCTCTTGTTTCCACTGGTACTTACCTTTGGCTTATTAGTCCATTAAGAATGTATTATAAAATACATTCATCACCAGCTCTATTGTGTTGCAGTGCGTTGTTTTGCTATAGTTCACACCCTGCTAGATAGGATCACTTTACACTCAAAACATGGTGACATTGGTCAGCAACTGCGTAGTACTACTACAGCACATTCAATGCCAGGATCCTGCACAAGTGAGATCTTCTTTAATTTTGTTCTACGCTCCCATCACCATAACATCTGGGTAAATAACAAAGATGGAGGGATTTATCTTCCACACCACAAGTGCTGCATAACAGCACTGAAGCACAAGGTAAAACATGATGATCAGGACAGGGAGTGCATAAGAATCTAATCCCGCTTTACTGCATGGCTGCCAAATTATTCCTGCCTGCTAGCTGGAGTAAGGCTCAAGAGGGAAGAATATAGCTAAGTGTCTCATTAGCATGATGAGGATCACACTTAAACCTACATCTCCTCAGAAACATACTCTGACTTGCCTGCACCCTCACCCATTTCTTACCTTATAGGAATGAAAGAGGGAGCATGTAGGGAGCCCGAGAAATATAGCCTGGAGGACAATATGCTTTGCCTTATTTTTATCTGCATTAGCTTCCACTCCCCCTTGCAAAGGACAAAACAATCTTACACACACTGCTGCTCCCCACACCAGGACTCGCAAGATCAAGGCTTCAACTGCTCACAGTGGAAAGAGTCCCCATCCTTGAGTTAGCCCCACCAATCCTGGCTTGGTGATGCAAATGGGGAAGGAACCACTTTTGTTGTCAGGTAAGTAGTGGTAGACATTGCTAGCTGTGGAGCCAATTCTACTACCCTTTTTGGCACATTACTATAACCAGATAAATCCAGGACTGAAGAGAAACCCACTGGAGTTGGGAAACAGAACTGCGTACCCCCAGAGCAGCCCATACCAATCCTGACTTCAGTAGTTATCTCGGTGGAAACTCTCTTTCTGAACTTTGGCACGAGCCTAATTAATGAGTTAATTCACTGTTAATCTATTCTTTCTTTGTGTCTGTTTCATGATTAATTTAGTTCCAGTGAATTTCCTTTACTGACTGCAGAGTAGAAACACATTTCCTATCCTATTAATCTCCACTTTTGACCCACCTGCTGGGGGCTAAATGGAGGTGAATTCATCCATGCATTCTGTTCCAAAGCCATTACAGCACACAGGGCATTTCTGTTGGAGAGAAGGAGGTTTCCCGTGAATACTTGCACTCCCAAGATTCACTTGTAGAATCACAAACTTCTTCTACAGACACTGCAAATAGCATCTCAAGCAGACGAGATGACTGCAATACTAGGATCTTCCACTGGAGTTTAGCTATCATATCTCCCTGTCCATTTAAAGACAGTATGTTTCATGGTAAATGCACAATGAATAATTGAGCTCTGAATTATACATCCTAAAAGAGGCTTACAGGATGATATAGACACTGGTGTTGTACTGACCTCAGCTGGATTAAAAATGTGTCAAGCCTACCAAAGGGATATATCTCTACAAGCAGATTCATTTGTCAACCACTCAGTTGTGTATGCAGGCCACAATAATGACAGCTCTCTCTCCTGCACACATGGCCAGCCTCTTTCTGCCATCCCCCAAAATCTTTTAGGTTTTAAAAAAAAAGATAGCAGCTCCACCCCAGTGTCTGGAGAGCTGGGAAAAGGAAAGAAGGGTAACTTATCATTCACATTCAAGGTTGCTTACCCTCTGGAAAGGACATTGAAACAGACTGTCCAAGAGATGTGGGATTTCCCTAACAGGTTCACTCTTCCAAATTCAAATGATATTTTCTGGCCAACCAACCAAGCAAGTTTTGATTGTAGGAGTAGGGAGAATGTCCCTTTGATCCCGGGCTTTCCACCCCCTTCTAAATCACAGATGAACTAGCCTACTTGACAGAGGGTTTCTGAAGGTCAGAGGAGGATCTTCCTTGGCAAAGTGCACTATGGAGTCTTTCAAAAGAAGAACATGGGCAAGTCCACACTATCTCCTTTCCTACTCCATGAACCTGGAATTGACATGGATTAATTCACTTTATCACATCTTGCACTGTAGAGATGCGAGTGGTGGTTTCGCTAGATGTCCCTGAACACAAGCTGCATTAATGTCGCTTGGCATAATCTCCTCTTACTGTTTCAATGGAATACAATAGTCTTCACTTGCTGTCCCAAATTCTTGTGTAATGCTGCCCTGTGCTGCTATGTTCCTCCACAGAAAAGACTGCACTTCAGCAATGCGTGAAATGATTCATATCCATCTATGTGTGGGCGTGTGTGTATACACACACACACAAATCCTGAGAGGTTCTGAGCACCTGCTGTGAACTCCCAACTACATTTAAGGATCCCCTTGAAGTCAGTTGCAAAACTCCCATTGAGTTCAATAGGACAAGTCCAGGCCCATTGACTTCAGTGGGGAACTCCAGATGCTGCTCCAGATTTAGCTAATCCTTTGCAGAGTTTGGATCTTCTATTCTGTGAAGTGCTGAGTATCTCTTATGAGCGCTTTCATCTCCTATGGCTCTTTGAAACACTTTGGAATCCTTTGGGCTCTATGTAAATGTTCTCAGGACTTATCCTTCATTCTAGAATCCGTTTGTGAGGCTGCTGCCTGCTTCTGCAAATATAGGAACTGGTCTTAGGTGGTATAAACTCCTGTAATTCCAATTAAATCAATGGATCTATGCCAATTTACATTAGCGGAGGTTCTGGCCCATTGTTCTGAAGCCAGCAGGACAGCACAGTGATGTTGCAAACTGGGTAGAGGTGCCTGTCAGTGACAAAGAGGTAAGATTAAAGCTCTGTCCCGACATCTCAGGTGATATCCTTTCCATGAAGCAGGCCCAGGTCTTCGGGTTTCACCAGAGTGTTGGGTCTTTATGGCTCCCTTAAATGCTTCCAGAATAATTTTCCTTAACCTCATTTAGGGGGTACAGAAATGACCTCAACTCACATCAGAATGATTCCATTCTCCTTCCCGCCTTCCACCACATTTAAAAACAAAAAGAAACTTGGTTTTGTTTCCCCTCCCTCCTTCCCCGCCTTTCTGGTGAAAGTGACTCTCCCTCTGCGTTGAAAAATGCTGGAATAGAAACCTTGCTGCAGAAAAATTCATCGTGTGCTTTTCAAGGCAAAAAAATCAAACAGCATTGTGAGTAGTGGTATGCAAATGAGGAAGAAGATGGCAGTAAGGCTGACATCTTCTTAACAATGCTAAATTGTTAATAAGCACCTGGAATAAATTTTGGGAATGAGCACAAGGCTGCAGCCTTATAATTCTGGATCCTGATCTTGGCTAGGCTGTTCTTTTCCTCTGGGCTTGACATTTGCTAATGTTTCGATCGTCTAAAGGCTGCAATCTGTGTCGGTAACTTTCTACTGTATGCACCACTTGGGACAGCTTACGATTGGGAAAGACTCTATCTTGTCTAGGATTCCTCCCCAGCTCCAGGCATCCCAACACCTGTACTCCAAAGAAATAATAAAAAAAAACAGAAACAAAATCTATCAGGGACTTCTATGTGACATCCAAGTTAGAATAGGTATGCCAGTGATTAGCATCGTGGGCCCTGCAGCTGATGGCATCGTGTGGCAAGGGCATTTTTAATGAGAGATCAAGGACACTGCTTACTGTTTGTGTGGTGACTTGTTTAAACAGTGTTAACAGCAGTCTTCTTAGCATGCAAACCCAGCATCTCATGAGGGAGACAGGAAAAGGAGGCCGGCACTGGAGATTTCTATGCAAACAGGTACCCTGCTTTCATGGCTAGTCCCTTCATACCTGCAGGGGAAAACATCCCTGAAGTTTCAATGAGTATCTTTTTCTACTGTTTCTTCCCACTAGCTGGCTACTCAAGGATATGTTGTATGTGTATGGAGGTGCCTGAAATGAGAAGTGGGAAAAGTGATGCTTTGAAGAGGGAAGATCCTCTGAAGGATCCTGGCTCGTTATCCCTCGCCAAATGAATTCTTGCTCATGTATCATGGCATTCAGCTTCTGAAAAGTTTTTGGAGCTAGTGAAAGCTGTGCGATTGCAGAGTCTGCAGAACCCTGATGCCAGTGAGGATCACCTCTTCATCGGTCATGACCATGGACACAGCTGAAACTGGTGAAGAGAACAAGGATCTATAGATAGACAGAAATGCTGAAGAGAACATTCTCAGCTTTGCTGGCTCTTCCAATGCTGGGTCAGGCATGACTAGACTTTCCCAGTACAGCCAGTAAACAGCCTGACAGAAACACGGGTTGCAGGTTCAGCTTTCAATCCCCACTCTCCAGGGCCCTGCATCTGCTGCAATACAAGGTCTGATCCTGCACAAGGAGGTACAGAGTAAATGCCAGGTGAAAGGAAGAGATGAACAGGAGGCCGGTTCTGTGCCTCCTCATCACTCTTCCCAGCAGTGGCAGTGAGGCCTACACCAGGAGCACTCAGCTAAATGCCTAAGCCCATTTTTTCAGACATATCCATTTGGCACCCACACTCCCTATTTTTAACCCTATGATCTTGAGAACAAGGAAGAAGGCAGGTAGGGGTCTTGAGACTCACTCCTGTCCAGTGTGCAGGCTAACTTACTTGTGCCTATGCACAGCGGCCACTCACACTTATGATGGAGCATCACAACATTTTGCTCACAACAGTAGCTGAAAGGTTCATGGCCTTACCCACCTAACTGGCTCTTTTTTCTTTTTCCTGACAATGGCAGTAGCCATAGCTCTAGCGGAGGTAGCGGCAGCATTGACTGTAGATTGGAGAGCGGTCCTGGCTATCAGTTTGCCTTCATCTATCAGAGCTTGAAAATGAGGTCTGTCCTGTGGCAGAAGGCTGTCAGTAAACACCGCAAACTTGGCGTAGTTCAGGAAATCATATATAGCCATTAGCGCCTGGTAATTGGCTATCCTGAACTGGAGGCTGGAACGTGAGAAGACCTTTCTCCCCAACAGATCCAGGTGCTTTCCCTTGTTATCAGCAGGAGTAGACTGGGGATGTTGCTGTCTAGCCATTTCAGAAGCAGCATGGATGGTAAGAAATAAAAATTCTGCTCCTTTGGCTGGCATGTAATAATGCTTCTCTGCTCCTTTGGTGGTAGGAGCGCAGGTGGCAGGGGGGCACCAAACTGTCCTAGCTGGCTCCAGTATAGCTTCATTAATGGGGACAGCTACTCTGACGGGACTGGATGTGATGGAGGATGTCCAAGAGTTTGTGGTGGGAGTCCTGGATCTCCTTTAGAGGAATCTGAAGCTTTCCAGTAACTCTACGGAGAAAGTCCTGGGACTGCCTGAAGTCATCCAGGGGGAGGGGCAGTAGGGACGGGGGGAGAAGGAGATGTAATAATCCCCGCTTTGTCCATGGATGACAACGGCAGTCTTGCTGGTTCCAGCGGAACCACTGGATCTGCAGCGTAATGCTCCTCCTCCTCCTCTACCAGATCTGGGGGCAGATCTGAGTGTCCTCTTACAGAGGAGGCATGAGATGACTCCCTGGCAGATCGGATAGACTCTGCAGGGTCCCACATCCACCAATATGGCCAGTAGGAGGGGTTGGTAGGTGTTTGTGGGGGCTCCCATGGCATGGGGTACCAGTGGCTCTGAGTTAGATGCGGCGGAGATTGGTCCCAAACCAGTGCTGGTCTTCTGAGTGGTGGAGGACACACAGGGTAGGGAAAGAAAGGTTCAATAGGTGGCTCAGAATCTCCCAATGAAGAGAAGGCTGACTCCAGTTCCAGTGGCAGTACCATCAGTGCCATTAGAGGGGAGATGTATTCTGCATATGCAATGGGTGATAAACTCCTTCCAATGGTCAATTCCCTCAGAGGTGATATTATCCCCCTGGAAATGGAGGGCCCTAATGGAGGAAGGGAGAGTCAAAATGTCCTGTTGGGCAGCGATGGAATCAGATCTCCCTGGTGTGAGACGAGTTCTGTTTGCTGGAGCCACCAGAGCCAACAAGGAAGATGGTATCTGGAGTTGACAGTGATTGGACTTCGTTGGTGCCAATGGATCCCGCAGTTTGGAAGGATCTGGGGATGACAGTACCAACAGAACACGGTCCAATACTGATGGAGCTCAATGCTTATGGTCTTTCTTGTCGTGCCTCTGGGATTTAGGACGTATTAAGTCCTCATGGGGCTGAACTGATGGCTTTGTTTAGAACTGAATCTGACTTCTTTGAAGTGGATTTGGAGGAAGACTTAATATCATGCTTATAAGACTGCTTTCTGGCTTCCCAACAAGACCCCACCGTGGGGTCTGAGGGTTAGATTCTCCCATACCAGAGTTGGACTTCACAGCAGGAGGTGGACTCTTTGCTGAATCAGGCTGACATATGGGGAGAGGTGAATGTGTCCCGATTGGAGCCTCATGGCTTTCTCCATGAGGTATTTGCAGATACAAAGTTCCCACCCTTCTCAGATACAGCTCGGAAACGATCGGCACATATACTGCACCTTGCCACGATGTGGGCTTCCCCAAAGCAGTGCAGGCAGTGCTGGTGGTCATCACAGACCGAGAAGGACCGTGGGCAGGAAGCACAGAGTTTGAAGCCAGGAGTCCTGGGCATAGTCCGGTACCCAAATGGGACATGGGGGGGAGACTAATCTAAAACTAAGAGAGCTAAAAAACACTAAACTGTAAAACTATTAACATTATTAAGACTGTTAAAACAGTTAAACCATTTACAAGCCAGCTCAAACTGGAACGGGTACAGAGAAGGGCCACTAAGATGATCAGAGGAATGGAAAACCTGTCGTATGAAAGGAGACTCGAGGAGCTCGGTTTGTTTACCCTAACCAAAAGAAGGCTGAGGGGGATATGATTGCTCTCTTTAAATATATCAGAGGGATAAATACCAGGGAGGGAGAGGAATTATTTCAGCTCAGTACTAATGTGGACACGAGAACGAATGGATATAAACTGGCGGTGGGGAAGTTTAGGCTTGAAATTAGACGAAGGTTTCTAACCATCAGAGGGGTGAAATTTTGGAACAGCCTTCCGAGGGAAACAGTGGGGGCGAAAGACCTCTCTGGCTTTAAGATTGAGCTTGATAAGTTTATGGAGGGAATGGTTTGATGGGATAACGTGATTTTAGTCAATTAATCAACAGCGTGCCATCGCTGGTAAATAGTATCAATGGTCAATGAGGGTCTGGCTGGAGAATCTTGCCTGCATGCTCGGGGTTCTACAGATCGCCATATTTGGGGTCGGGAAGGAATTTTCCTCCAGGGTAGATTGGCAGAGGCCCTGGAGGTTTTTCGCCTTCCTCCGCAGCATGGGGCAGGGATCGCTAGCTGGAGGATTCTCTGTGACTTGAAGTCCTTAAATCACAGGATTTGGGGACTTCAACAGCTGAGTCAAGGGAAAGGGGGTGGGTCAGCTTTTGTGGCCTGCATCATGCGGGAGGTCAGACTAGATGATCATACTGGTCCCTTCTGACCTTAAAGTCTATGAGTCTATGAGTCTATAATTCTTCTTTTGTAGAATGAAGCTGAAGCTGTGGAAACTGGAGGTTCCAACCTGGACCATGCAGTGGTGAGAAGGAACTGGAGAGATGGTTGGTCCACCCCACCCTTTATCACCTCAGTTGGAGGCATAAGGTGAACCAGAGCACATGCATGGACCAACGGACACTACTTTCAAATTTGCCAGCTCCAGTTGCATGGTGCGCATGCGCAACCCACAGTGGAATGCAACAGGGACCATCACTTGAAAAAGAATATCCACCGTTTCATTATGAAGATTATTTTGAAAGTTTATAAACCCTCATGTTTCTGGGTATTAACAAATCACTGACTAACAGAGGATAAGAAGAAATTTCCCACAGGGACAGGTAATTCTACAGCTGTCTGCTATGGCAATTTCTTGCACCTTCCTGTGCAGCCTCTGGTACTGATCACTGTCAGAGATAAGGACACTACACCAGATGAACCACTGCACTGATTTGCTATGGCAATCCCCATTCTTATGATTCACTTATTCACAGCTGAAAAATAGTAATCATGTGTGAGAATGAGAAATAAGATTAAATGCTAGGGAAGGCCTGACAAGATAAATCCAGATGCCAATGCTTTACACAAATTGTTGAGTGCCCCCTGCAGTTAAAAAGAGGACGAAGCAACGCGGTGTAATTTTAAATAAGGTTTACTCACACTTTGACTTGAAATGGTCTTCTGTCTTTTAAAGAGATGTGGATACTTTACTGAGGATGTTATAGTACTGCCTCTTTAGAGAAAATCCCAAACCCATATAAGACACCACAGTGATGGGTGTAATAAAAAAATTTGCTAGATAGGCTTGACAGATGAAAGAGACAGATAAGACAGACAAATAGATACAGAAGCAATGCTCGGTATTCTCCCCCTCATTCCTTATGACTCAGGATATTGGCCTGCAAGCAGAATCTGTCTTTTCCTGGCATTCAACTGCTTCTATTGCTTTTTCCTCCTCTGAAGCCCATATCCTCATACTGTGACTCACACCAAGACAGGGATTTAAGGCAGTAACACTCTGTTAACACTTAAGGGGAAGCTGTTATGGTCTAATAGGTGTATAATGTGCATTAGATAAAGCCACTGATTATGCATGTTAAAAATGGCTTAAGCACATATTTGAAAGGCTGACCATAAAACAGCCATCTGTTGCTTTAAGACTTCAATTTAGCCTTCCAGGAATTAAGTTTTTATCAGTGTAAATTCAAGAGCTCTAAGTGGAATGAATGGAATCAGGAATGGGGGACGCAGCTGTGTAGCAGTGAATTCTCATTGCAGTAGGATGGATATCAAGGCTTGTGCATCCCCCAGTAGCCATAATGGGAAAGGGCTGCCTCCTTCCTTCCTGCACTGTCCTGGCAATGGGCTCATACTCTGGCTTGTTCGTTTTTTCAGCACCCATGTGCCGGACAGTTCTGCACTCTCACTAATAAGTGGGTCTATCGCCAAAGGGGAGGAGGGGTCCTATGCAAAAAGGATTGGGTGATGGGGGATGCTAGAGCATAAAAAAAATTGTTTTCTCATCTAGTAAGAAAGGCCAGGCATCGTTTCACTCTCCAATGTCCTGCCGTCCTGATTGGGAGTCACCACTACTATTCCAGTTTCAGGTCCTTCCACAGACTTCTGCCAACACACCTCAGCCTGCATCATTCTCTACCATCTGACTCTTAGCCCCACCCTCCACCACACACAGCTGTGCCGACACACCTCGGTCTTGTCCTGCAGCACTGCCATTCTAATCCAGGGTCCCTCCCACACAGCTCTGCCAATGCACTTTGATGCTGATGCTCTCGGACCTCTCTGGACTAGAGAGCCACATTCATGATGGATTGTTCAGTACTACAGATTGGCTTGGGCCACACAGTGAAGCTCATCATCTGGATCTAGAACTAAGCTTTACACAGGCTCCAACTACTTGGATCTACAGTTTTGATTTGAGCCCATCTCTACTGGGATGCAGAGAAATAAGAACTAGAACACAAGACTAACATGCTCATTTCACTTGTGCCTTTCCATCCCTACTGTGCTATCTCCACTCCAGCCCAACTCTCATACGCCTTTGTGCCAAGATCAAATTTAAACCAATGTATCCTAATAAATCCAAAGGGCTTGTGATACGACGATAAGTATTTCCAGTGGGAGCCAGCTTACATGTGTGCATCTGTGTGCGCTCATATGCGTGTGTATGCATGTGCCAGGCAATGAACAACCTGCTCATATTTCTTCCCTGTCTCAGGCTCTCTCTCCAGCACGTCTCTCCCTTAACAATCTCTAGAGTGGCAGCAAGAGTCAGGGTCTGTGTGTGAGTCAGAGTCACAATACACTGAGCAGTTGGAGCCTCTGACAGAATATACAATACAGCCGAGATGTCAGCAGAGGTGGCTTCGGAGTGCTTTAAAATGCTGTTTCAATGCCAGCTTTCAACTCCAAATATGACACGTTGTTCACCCACCCCCTTTCCTTCCAGGCAATAACCTCCTTTAGATGCAACTCACCAGCTTAAATTATGAATCTCTCTTTCTTTCTCCCTCCTTAGATCACTTACTCTCTCATTTGCCCTGCTAGGCTCTCTTGATTCCCCCCCCTCCAATAATTACCCATGTAGCAGTAGTCTATTGTCACCAAGGCACCAGTGGCTTGGTCATCCTCACATTTGCATGCCAGGCGCCACCCCAAAAGGGGCTGCAGTGAGCTGATCCCCCTGAAAGCAGGCTTACGGCTCTGCCTGTGAGTATCGTAACAGCAGAGCTCTTTGGTGCACCCTTAAGCTTGTTGTCTGCATAACTTGCATAGATTGCATCCTTTTGGTCCTGGGAAAGATCGGGACCCGGGATACTGTCTTCACAGGACCCTAGGAAGTATTTTCATGGACAAAGTGTAGGGCTAGAAGGAGCCGACACTCCCATGGGCCTTGATTATTGTCAGTGTAAGTGTATGCACTGCTGCTGCTGCTGTACAGGAAGAGAGTGGGAGGATCTGATGCCACTGACAGACTGGGGAGAGATTATGATCCACATGGCCTGGCACTTTGGCTTCATGCATTCTTTGGATTCTTCTCTGTTTGCTACCTAGGGCTGGCACATCTGACATTGAGCTCATGGCCTGAGCCCTAGGGCTGGCAATCCTGTATGCTGAAATGTCTCAAATCCAGATCAGAATGTTGGTCCTTGGTCCCATCTCTAGTGTTCCATGTTTACCTCTTGAACCCACAGGGGACTGCTCGGACTCTTGACCAATCTAACTTTCTCTTACATGATTGTCTTTCCTGGAGACTCCATTGGGACTTATGGATAAATTAAAGGTCACCCTGTATGACAATGACAATAAACAGAATCACTTACTAGGGGGTATGGAGGATAAGTTCTCTGATTTCACAGAAATGTACTTTCTTCTGAGGGGATGGGAATGTGTTTCTTCTCAGTACTTTCCTGTCTAGACACCCCTTCACCGCAGCGTTTCTTCTGCCCACAGGGGAACTATTCCAATACACACCAGTGTGACAACTCTGCCAATCCCCTAACTACCACGTGCCTCTGGGGTCCATCTTGGAATCCAGGCACCTCCATTTTCAACTGCACCCCATGCAAACACATGTGCACCAAGACCTTGTGGTCTGTTGCTGGTAGTTAGCCATGCTGCCCACCATGTCCAATCAGCCAGAATATCCCAACTTTGCATAACCCAGGAGGATTTCCCTCTCCTTTCCATGCATCCACTGTTCACCATTATACCTTCCTCTGAGTGTGGTTGTAACAGCTGAAAAGAAAGGGCACGGACGATCACAAGCATAGTACTGATAAAGTGGTGTCCTGACTCCTACAACACTGCAAGAGTCTAATAGTCCATCTAGTCTGCGATGTCAATTCTTGCTGCACCAGAAAACACCAATGGTCAATATAAACTGGTCTCAGGCCTCCTGCTCCACCAGCAATGGTAGACAGATAGACCACCTCGTCCTTTACCCTGCTTCCTTCCACAGCAGAAAAGAAAAACGGTATATTTAGTCTGAAATACCACCGTCTGCTGCACTGGAATACACCAATGGCCCATTTAGCCCATTATGCCTCATCATTCCCCATTGGAAAAGACCACCCATTCTGTTCCATCTAAAGTGCTATCCTAGCCTAGGAAGGATGCTTCAGAAGACAGCGTATATCCCCCATAGTGCACTTCACTGGGTAATACTCCTTCACGAGAGAGACATCTTCCTGACCCCGGTAGCAATGAGCTTTTATTTATCTGCCTACGTACTTACATGGTCGCTATGGCTGTGATATCTCATCTGATGCCCTAAAGCACGAGGGTCCAGAGCTCTAGTCATTGTTACACTAGTTAGTGCAGACACAGATACAAGTGATTGATATGAAAATGTCGAATAACAGATAAGATCCTACCAATATGCCTCACAGCAGGCCCACCGCAGAAAAGGTGATGTGGAGCCCATATGTCTGCTGGAAATATCTGAGTTCATTATCTGTAGCCCAGTCAAGTCTGTACACATGGGTAATCTGAACAACCTCATCAAGACACATCAGCAAGCAGTGCTTCCATGTGAGTTTGAAGTTCCCAGCTTTGATTTCTTCCCTTTCCTTCCTTTTTGTTGCTAGACGTTATTTGATAAATTAACTACCTCTCGGGCAGGTGTGTAGGATCGGAACGCTTCCTGGCATGCCTGGGGCTGCTGTTTGATAACAATCACTGAGGGCACACAGCTCGCAGGTTATTTCCTAATCTAAAAAAATCAATAGGATTATATGAAAATGAGCAAGGGGAGGGAGACAGGGATAGTGTTAATGAAAAGCTGCTGTATTACAATGGCCCACCAGTGGAAGCCTACGTGAAGTATGCTGGAATACCAAACGTATTAATTACAGGCAGGGCTGCTTGGCTGACTTTCCAAAGAAGCCAATGGGCCCGAACTCTTATAATACAAAAAAAGGTATGTTGCAGTTTACCGGGTGAGCAGGGGGAAGAGATGGCAGGAAAGAGGTGCAGCTTCTCATTTCAAATCGCATTGCCATACAATAACCCAGGGTGCAACTTGCTCCCCTGGCCAGGGACCGGCAGTGTGGCAGATCAAGTGTCTTCAGATCCAATAGGTAAGGCCCTACCAAATTCACAGTCATAGGATTTTAAAAATCGTAAATTTCATGATTTCAGCTATTTAAATCTGAAATTTCACGGGGTTGTAATTGTAGAGGTCCTGACCCAAAAGGGAGTTGTGGGGGAGTCATAGAATATCAGGGTGGGAAGGGACCTCAGGAGGTCATCTAGTCCAACCCCCTGCTCAAAGCAGGACCAATCCCCAGACAGATTTTTACCCCAGTTCCCTAAGTGGCCCCTTCAAGGATTGAACTCACAACCCTGGGTTTAGCAGGCCAATGCTCAAACCACTGAGCTAGCCCTCTCCCCAGGTTATTGTTGGGGGGGTTGCGGTACTGCTACCCTTACTTCTGCACTGCTGCTAGCGGCTGCGCTGCCTTCAGAGCTGGGCAGCTGGAGAGTGCCAGCTACTGGCTGGGAGCCCAGCTCTGAAGGCAAAGCCACTGCCAGTATCAGTGCAGAAGTAAAGATGGCATGGCATGGTATTGCCACCCTTCTAGGCTGCTGCCTGCAGAGCTGGGCCCTCAGTCAGCAGCTGCCACTCTCTGACCGTCCAGCTCTGAAGGCAGCAGTGCAGAAGTAAAAGTGGCATGGTAAAAGTGGTATTGCCACCCTTACTTCCAGGCTGCTGCTGGCGGGGCACTGCCTTCAGAGCTGGGTGCCCGGCTAACTGCTGCCACTCTCTAGCTGCCCAGATCTGAAGGCTGTGCATAAGTAAGGGAGGCAATACCCTTTTGGGTCAGGACCTCCAATTTGAGAATCACTTGTCTCCCTTGTGAAATATGTATAGTATAGGGCAGTGCTTCTCAAAGCCGGTCTGCCACTTGTTCAGAGAAAGCCCCTGGTGGGCTGACCCGGTTTGTTTACCTGCCGTGTTCGGCCAATTGCGGCTCCTACTGGCTGCAGTTCGCCGCTCCAGGCCAAAGGGACCTGCGGGAAGGGCGGCCAACACATCCCTCGTCCTGCGCCGCTTCCAGAAGCTCCCATTGGCCTGCAGCGGTGAACCGTGGCCAGTGGGAGCTGCGATCAGCCGAACCTGCAGACAAGGCAGGTAAACAAACCAGTCTGGCCCACCAGGGGCTTTCCCTGAACAAGCGGCGGACCTGCTTTGAGAAGCACTGGTATAGAGTAAAAGCACAGAAAAGACCAGATTTCACAGTCCATGACGCATTGAATTTGGTAGGGCCCTACCCATAAGGCAAGAGTGTATTACTCGCCTGTTGGGAAGGCATGTCAATGGAGAGTGATACATGGCCCTAAGGGGCCGGGGGCCTTTCCAGTGCTTCCAGCCATAGCTGGCCAACGTAGTGAGGGACCAGCTCAGAGCATATATTCAGATCAACTCACACGGCAAAGATACTGTGCCAGTATTTTTAAATAAGAAACTGCTCTTCGCGACAAATTCTGCACCAGCTACACAGCACAGCATTTCACGCTGAATTTAATTAAAGCTACTGGCAATTGTATAGCACTCATCGACCCAACATCTGAGCAATGAAGGGAAATGTCTCTATTTACAGAGATGTTCAGAGGTTGGGAGGGGTCTGAATGCATTTAGCCACAGTGGAATTTGTCCAAAAAAGCAGAGTCAAGAATCGAGTCTCATGAAAAGTGCCATAGTGTCTTTAATGCCATTGAATGGTCAGGACCTTAGTTGTATGTCTCGGTCAAAAGATGGCACCTCCACCAGCAGCCCCTATCATCATGGTGATGCACTGGTTCAGTACAGGTCAAAGGATAGAGCTCTACCTACTAAATCACAAATAGCTTACCACAGCGCCCTGGATTTTCCTTGGGTGGGGAGATGCAGGGGAAGGTGTTTGTGCTCCCAGCATAACCTGGCCCACCCTTGGCTAGGATGTGGGAGCTGAGAAAATCATAGCTAAAAGTGGACTGGGGCAGGTGCCGTTATTAAGCTTTCTGTTTGCCATTAACAGCAGAAACAGGAGTGTTTGCCATTCGGGGTGGGGGATACAATTGTTCCCTTGCAGAAAGGTAAGAGACAATGGAGGAACATGAGATGAATCATTGCTGACTCATCAAAAATCCTCAATGACACTACAAATGCCACCTTAGCATAGTAAAGGTGTCTCACAGAAATAACTTAGCATGCCTGCTGTACATATGCACCCTTGCAAACATGAGCTGGCGGAAGGAGGAGGAGAGAAGGGAGGGGGGAAGGGAGACCAGCCCCATCCATCCAGAGTGGAGGGAAGGTGAAAAATTGTAACAGGTTTTTTTTTCTCTCCTGAACTTGCTGCAAATAGTCACAATTCCCATCCCCTTTTTGGCCATGACAAATGTAAAGCTACTCGGAGAGTCTTGACTAAAACCTAATCGCTTTTACGGCAAATGAGGCATGAAACCTATTGTCAAAAAAACATGATGTCCGAAACATGTGTCGGCACTTCATCTTCCCAGCTGGGAGCTCCTGAAGGTCTGAGCTAACTACAGGGCACAAGGAGAGTCTGGAAAGGGACAGAGCTGCTACGTGGTTTCGTGCCACGCAAGGTGGGAATCACTGTGTTGGGGGTAATCATTGGCTACCCTAACAGGGCAACTATCCAGCTGATTTGTGCTGCTGATGGCAGAGGTGTGTTGGAGGGGTGGAGGATTCGGTACCATGTATTTACAAGGCACTTGCTTTGTATAAATTCTACCATTACATGGGACTTACCCTTATCTACTCTGCTACTGCATATGAATTACTCCACCGAATCTCCCAAAGCTCATGCTTTAGGGCATAAGCTGATCATACATACACAGTGCCAAATCTCAAGGCTCTTACTCAATTTTTCCTTAGTCCTTAATCAGGTTTAACACACAGGGACTTCAGTTGAAGGCTTTTCTGAGGAAGGGCTGAGTAAAGCCTGAGTAAGGAACCCTGGAGTTAGTCTGGAAAGCTCACAGGGTAAACATTACCCCATTACACAGTACGATATCTTCTACAGATGGCCCATGTACTACACCAAACTATTGATGAGGGCCCAGGGATAAGCCACCTTTGGCATGCAGCCCGTCAGGGAAATCCGCTGGTGGGCCAGGATGGTTTGTTGACCTGCAGCGTCCGCAGGTTCAGCCGACCGCCGCTCCCACTGGCCGCGGTTCACTGTTCCAGGCCAATGGGGGCTGCGGGAAGCGGCGGCCAGCACATCCCTCGACCCATGCTGCGTCCCACAGCCCCCATTGGCCTGGAATGGCGACCCAGGGCCAGTGTGAGCTGTGATCGGCTGAACCTGCAGACGCTGCAGGTAAACAAACCGTCCTGACCCGCCAGTGGATTTCCCTGATGCGCCGTGTGCCAAAGGTTGCTGATCCCTGGACTAGGCCCAGCATAGTTTCTTTCCACCTTTCTCTGAAGCACCACTCATTGGCTACCAAGGAGGCACTACATTGGAGGCAAAGGACCACCGGTCTAATCTGGTGTGACAAATCCCACATTCATATGGCAACCTTCCATCAGAAAACTTGCTTACTGGACTGCTATGGTTTGTTCTAATTTACTGACCACTGATTCTGACAGAGCTGGATCAAGTGCACAAAAACAGTCTATTCCCTCCCAGTCATCCCCTTCCGAGCAGTGGGGAAAGAAACAGCAGTGGGGAAAGAAAGAGACCGCTCGGAGAAGGGGAGGATTAAAAGACATGTATAGATATAAATCCTGACAGGTGGAAATGTTTGCTGTCAGGGGCTGACATGCCAAGTCAATGCCAAGCACACCAGATACCCAGGGCAAAGGCAAATACGTGCAGGAGACAAACTGCAGGGACTTAAAAAATAAAAGAAATGGACAGAGACGTCTGTGAGGACTAGAAGATCTGACTTTACTAACTGGGACCTACAAGAGTTTCAGATGAGCCACTTAGTTAATTAAGTCTGGGATCGAACTATACCCAGTGCTGGATTAATTTCTCGTTTCATGGTTTGCCCTGTTATCCTGAGTACAGTGGTGAGGAGTGCTTTAGGAATGTGTATACAGGAGACAGACTGGATTAAGTTAGACAGACAGAGACAGATTTCATTTACGTACCTCTTTGATGTGCCACTGCTGAGGGAACAAAACCCAAACCCAGTTGTATCTAACTCCTTTGGTACCAGTACAGAGTCTCATCTGACCTTCATTACCCCAGAGCGGCACTAAAGTCAAAGGAATCACACCAGGAACTCTGATAAAGTTGGTGCAAGTGCAACCAGAGGCAAGCCCAGAATAAATAAGGGGCTTTGTACTGGAACATACAATGTAACAGTCTGGCAATGGGATTAGTTTGTAACTCACCAGTTGCTAATGAGTCTGTGCGGAGTGCTGTCTTAATGGCTCTATGCTCCTTTCCAGATCTTCGGAACAAATTAAGCAGACACAGCCCCTGAATAATCCATCCTCGGTTTTATGCAAGACCCAGAGCTAAAACATGACACTTTGGGATTGCTCAGACCTCCAGAAAAGCAAGGGCTATTAAATGAAGGCTGCTAATCCTTTACCTTAACCCTGAGTCTTAGTCCAATGTTTCCAGTGATGTGGATGTAACCCCTGGGTCACTGAATGGCCAGTCATATCAGGTACACAGTCCTGTATACATGTGAGTGTGCATACAGATGTGCATGGATGCATATATACAAATTTAGGACTTGATGGCAGAACCATCCCTTATGCAGTAGTCCCAAGGACTTCAATGACACTATGCATGTGAATAAGTGCCCACCATTGTGAGTACGGGTTGTTGCACAAACAGGTTATTTCTCATTTGGGGTGTATTTATCTCTTTAAAGAGGGTGTAATAGTGTGTAGTTCTCACAGATCCTCTTCTGACATGTCACAAAATTGGATAGACTCATTTTGAATTTTTGTCTAGTTCTAGTGAAAATAAAAGGTCAGGAATAAATCCCTTATCTTTAAAAAACATGAAGATTAAAAAAAAAATTGTCCGGGAACAAATTTGGAACATTCAGCTCAGGGTACAATGTCACCTTATTGGCAGCAAAAAGTTGTGTGTCAAAGAAAATGGGTTGTTTTCACCAAGGTTTGAATCCATCAGTTCCCAAAGATGCTTGAAAATTCTCCAGGGTCACAGGTGCAAACTGTTTCAGCAGAAATCACCAGGCAGTGCTGTTACACATGTTTACAAGTTCTTTTGTAAGTGTGGAAGCAGCGCACAGTCTTTGGAGACATGCTGTGTTGTTGTTCCTTTTGTGATGTAGTTTCCTTTTGGGAAAGCTGTCACAAATAGCCGGAGAGTTTGCTGCCTGCTTTGCTGTTGCTACCTCCAGTCATTTCTTGGGACAGAATTCCTTCCTGGGAATTGGGCTCTGGTGTTGCTCCTGAGATTTCTGGAAGAGGGATTTGGCTGGGTTCCATTTGTAACCATGCCTGCTCCAGGATTGGTGTATATAGAATAAATAAAAGAAGTTGTACTCAGACAATACCCACCCAGACTCTGCCTGGCTGATTTCTCCTCCAGTGGGAAACCAATCTGCAAGGCCTCAAAATCTACTACCACTTGGCAAAAGGGGCAAAAATATTTTGGGTAGTTTCACTCCACCCTACTTATACTCTCAGTAGCAGAGTATAACAGACCGCAGAATGCAACACACCTTTGTTGTAATCAAAAGACAATGACAGCATAGGTATTAAACCACCAAAACTTTACTCTCCTGCAAGCCCAAAAGGATGCATCTACACTAGCAAATTTCATAGCTGCAATTTTCTGTTAGTGCAACTCCACTGTTAATAGCAACACTAGAAACACTAGTTGAGGCAGGACTCCCGTGTTTTTACCACTGTCATCTAACCCTGCACTGAGTAAGAGGGGAGTATAGGGGAAGTAAAAAAACCTGCACCCTGTCTTCACTGCAGCTTCCCCCATTGTTACTACTACTACTGAAGCTGCTCTGGTGGGAAATCATTCCTGAATACTTTGCTAGTGTATATCAGACCTAGGAAGAGCTATTTTCCTGCCTGTATACAATGTGCATTCTGCACACTGCATTTTTACACTGCTTACAGTAGAGTTCCTACTCATATTCTGGAGTGCATGAGGCAGTTCTCTCAACTAAAGTCACATCAACTCTGCAGTTGAATTTTGATGTGCTGAACTGAAATCACTACATTGCACAACCATTTCCATTTGAGCATTTATAAAGAACTTTATATGTTCTCAAATTTCCTGTTTCATGTGTTCCTGCTCCACATTCCCACAACAAGCTCTTCCAATGGCATCTCACTGGGTGGAATTCAAAATTCAGTGACTTACCTGATTTGCAAACACATGTTTAGCAAACAATTCCAGTTGTTCTGCCCACCCAAGCCCAAAGATAGTTCCTGTGAGTACTTGCAGGTGTCACTCTGCCTAACACTCTCAGCCATCATCACTGGATGATGGTGACATACTAATTAATGCCAGGCAAATTTCAAAGGGACTACTGGTTCCACTTGGGTAGACACCTAACAGTTCATGTCCTTATCTACATGGATTTAGATTTCTGTGTTACGGGACTCTTGCAAGATCAGTTGAAATTTTCAGTACAACTTGTTTTAAACTCACGGACTCATAGACTTTAAGGCCAGAAGGGCCCATCATGATCATCTAGTCTGACCCCCCTGCACATGGCTAAATAAGAAATAACTGTGTGTGAATAAGTTTTCTTCCTATTATTTTGGTACACCCAGTTTCATTTTCATCCAAGACTGTAAAGGGCTGAGGTGAATGAACATCACAGTAAAACCAAGCAAATAAAATAACAGAATTTTAAATCTTTTCATCTCAAAAAGATTCCACTTAGTTGTAGGCAAAAAGGACAGGATCGGTTCTGGCCTCATCAGTTCCACCTGGCTTTATTTCATTGCCCGGCTTCAGTAGGTGTTTGGATTTTTCCCCTCCCCATTTGAGACGTTATTGTAACTCAAAGGCTTATGCAGCTCCAGTTCCAAAGTCAGGGTTTGATTTATGCCTGGAATCGGTCTTCTGGCCAGGCTTGAGCGGGTCTCTCTAATGACACGCTGATTGCTTGTCGGAGGGCTGTTCGCGGCACAGTCAGTGTTTGGGATACACAGTAATTGCTTCATGTTCACATGTACAAGTGAGCATGACTAATCCAAAGGAGCATCTCTATTTTTTAGACTTTTTCATTCCTCCCTCCATAAACATTAAAAATGATGAACAAGGTTGTAAATACCGTCTCCAGCATGGAGAACAGGTGGTACTAATGGCTGTTAAGTATCCCTGAAGGGGAAGACTGGAAATCCACTATAAATTACTGGGGTATTTCTGCTACACAACTTGCCTTTTTCACTGGTGAGAGTGAAAGAATCAGTTGATGAAAGACCCGTAGGGGGAGCGTTGACTCGTATCAGTCACTGGGTTTTCTTTTTCCATCACTTTTTGAAAAACATTAGTTTGATGCATGCACATGTCACTGGCAAGTGAGAACGGTGATGCTGCATAGAAATCTCCGTATCTCCTCAGACACCTGAATTTATGTTCTTTATACTCTGACATACATCCAAGTCAAACTCTCCTCTCACTTACACTGAAGCAACCCCACTGACATCGAGTGCAATGGAATTGCACCCAGGAAACTCAGAGCAGAATTTAGCACTTTAAAAAGATAAGCTTCTCCAAAATAATCAGTAGGGTCAAGGTTTCACTGTGTGGGTCACAGACCCAAAAGCTGACTCTCTAAGTGTGTCCAATTCTTTGAGGTGTGGAGAACCATCAATAGGAGTTGTGGGCACTTTGCCCCTTCCAGAATCAAGCCTAGAATTTCTAATGCTTGCTGACAAGCTCCTTTCTGAATTTGCAGTACTCGGTCCCTTCCCTGCAGCTCTCAGAGAATTATTTCCTTGTGGGAGACTCTTCAGGGAGCCTTTTATTGGTGATGGAAACAGATTCTGATGGGGAGAGTGTCCCCTCCTTGAACAGCTAGGAAGAGGATATGTGAGACCCACCTCACCCACCCCAGACAGAGAATCCTTCGGGACGATGCCACTCCGATGAATGGAACAGAAGGAAAAGTGAGTGGAAAGTCTGAGAGGACCATCTCCTTCTCTACCTGATTTACCCAGTCGGAAGGGTGCATGTCAGGGCAGCACTGCTAACCTCATGGACTGCTGCCTCCACCATGGGTTTCTTTAGGAGTTAGTTGTCTTCTCATTGATAATGAGCATCTCAGCCTGTGGTTGAGGCTGGTGCTGTAAACGTGGAACCAAGACTATTCCCTGCCAACGCCCCTCCTGAGGAGGACCCTCTAGTAATGCTCTCACTCTGACCTTTGTGCCCAACGGTCTGCAATCTCCTCCTCCGGATCCAGCAGGGCTGCTGCCTGAGCCATCAGCTTCTTGCTGCAGGGCAAGGATTTGAGCTGCAGGATGAGGAGTCCCAGGCAGAACTTGGCTCCCATTTCCTCCAGCTCTCGTGTTCCAATCTGCAGGCCCTGCCGGTGAAAAACAGAAACCTAGAGTGATGAGTCTGGACTCACCCAGCTCGGGGTAGGAGGAAGAGTTACCATCTCATATAGGCTACCCCTCTCTGGAGTATTCCTCTGGGTAGGAAAGTCTAGAGGCAGGACAATGAAAGGAACCAGACAACACCCCAAAATGTTAAACCCACATGCTCACTCCATTGGTCAAAGATTGCAAACACCTATTTTTACTTTGCACTTGCTCCATATAGGTCTTTTCGTCTGCAGCGAGATTTACAGTCATTAACAGGGTCCCCTGGCCTCTATTTTACAGATGGGGAAACTGAGGCAGAGAGTTCAAAGGACTTGACTATGGCTGCAGAGTGAGTCACTGTAAGAGCAAGTATCAGACTCCATGAGTTCCTGGCTCCACGCCCAGCCCTGCACTCAGAACATCAGACCACACTTCCTCTCTGTTAAAGCAAGAGTTGTCTCCTTGAGCCACGGGAAGGCAAATGGGTTGTGCCACTGTAAGCTGTTGGCAGTGGCAGAGATGAAAAGGAAGGAGGGGGAAAAGATCTTTAACAAGTTATGAATCGTTTACAAAAATCAATAACAAAGTCATTACAAAATAACCAACACCTCTGAGGAGCTTCCCCGTCTACTAAACACTGGTGTCTCCCTGGCAGAGGCGGGCTGAGGTTGCAAACTGTGGAGCTGGATTTTCAACATCCCCAAATTCAGGGGAGTCCTGCCTGTTATGAAACAGGGGGATGTGGTTCCTGGTTTGGATTGCAAACCACTGCAAAGTCTGGGAGGCTCCGGATCTGATTGGGTAAGCAGTGCAGATCAGGGTTTGGGTCAGACCCGTCTCTAATCTGGTACCCTGTCAAGTCTCTCTGACTTTGAATAAGGTGGAACGGCTCCTCTGGGCCAACCCTAGCTGATGGGCCAGAATCAAAGGAGTCCTGGTCAAGCTTGCGTATAGATGCCAATTCACAAAGGTTTTCCATGGTGCATCTCTGATGCTTAGTGAGGCACATGCTGAAGTACCTGGTTGAATCAGGGCCTAAATAGGGTCTCATGGACTTTAAGGCCAGAAAGACCCATTGTGATTATTTAGTCTGACCTCCTGCATATCTTAGGCCACGGAACCTCACCCACTCACTCCTGTAATAGGCCCATAACCTCTGGCTGAATTACTGAAGTTCTCAAATCTTGACTTCAAGATTTCAAGTTACAGAGAATCCACCATTTATTTTAGTTCAAACCAGCAAGAGACCTGTACCCAATGCTGCAGAGTAAAGGGACGCCCGCCCCAGGTCTGTCAATCTGATCTGGGGGGAAATTCCTTCCCCACCCCAAATAAAGTAATCAGTTAGATGCTGAGCAGGTGGGTGAGACCCACCAGATAGACACCTGGGAAAGAATTCTCTGTAGTAACTCAGAGCCGTGGCCAGCACATCCCTCGGCCCGTGCTGCTTCCCACAGCCCCCATTGGCCTGGGACGGCGAACTACGGCCAGTGGGAGCTGCAATCGGCTGAAACTGCGGACGCGGCAAGTAAACAAACTGGCCTGGCCCACCAGGGGCTTTCCCTGACGGGCCACATACCAAAGGTTACCGATCCCTGCCATATGCCATTGTCGGCAATGTCATAATTCCATCCCTCCATAAACTTATCAAGCTCAGTCTTAAAACAAGTTAGACTTTTTTGTCCCCACTATTCCCCTTGGAAAGCCAATGATCCAGATAGAACCAGAATTGACTCATATTAACCCTGAACTGAACCATTCAGATGACGCTCCCCTTCCCCACACCTTGTATTTTTCATTTTAAATGGCATCTTTGTGCGTACAGCTCTCAGGGAGGCTGTCACGAGCTTCCCAATCCAACCAGAAGCAGGAAAGGCCAAAAAGCCTCACAAGAAAGCCAGTTCCAGTGACATTTCCATTGCACCTTTATGCGTCTAAATGGACTGTAATGCTTAAAAACAGTATGCAAACTTTTAGCTGCTGATCCCAGAAGAAACCAAACTCTGAACCATTTCTAGATATTTTGTTTGTTTGTTTGTTTCCCTCAAAAAATGTGCAACAACTAAAATGAAACAAACCCAGGGGCCCGATTCTCCTGCTGCATGTAATTCTTAATGAAACCAATGGGAGTTCCATGTATGCTGTGTAAGGGCTGGGCAGAATCAAGCCCAGATATACAAGAGTGAGAAAGTGTCTGTGAACTCCCCCGCAACTTTGGCATTTATTGACCCCATCCAAAACATTCCCTGATGCCATCACCCGGGGGGGGGGGGCAGAATCAATCACTGACTATTTGCTGTCTCTGCCAGTATCAACCCTATGGGTCTCCTTAGCACAAAACCTCTCTGTAGTCCCCCCTCTGATATGAGCTACCAAAGATCGTTTCCTTAGTAACGGTCAAAAGCCCCCACTTACATTCCCGAGAACAGCTGTGTGAATGGTGTGAGCTCCATTCCAATACTGCCTTTATTTCTGGGCTTGGATGTTTACTACGTATTATTACTGAACGTCTTAGGGGTAACAGAGCCGCGAAAGTTCCATTAATCCATTAGAGGAGGCAGAGCTCTGATCTCATGGGCTTTCTCCCTGTGTAGAATCTGTCAGATTTGTAAAGCACTTCAGGACCCTGGAGGACTAAGCAGCCCTCTGTAAGTGCAAGCTGTGATTATTTCTGAACTAAGAGTGCCTGCTAGATGGAAGTAAGGAGAGATTTCTCACATAAACTACTGCACTTCTTGAAAACACTTTTGCCAAGTTTGTCAGGCCCACAAGGCCAGTCAGGACTTTGAGAAAACCACCACTTATGGTCTGGCAGGTACAGTATGTGCAAATGTCACTTGGGATTAAAGCTGCCCTGGCAAATGCAGCTTTTCATGGTAAATACATTGAAATTCTTGCTCCTTCCCCGGTTTCTGAGACAAAACTACAAATTTGCAAGTATTACCATCGTCAATAATAAAATAAAATAATACAGCACTCAAAAATACACCAGGCATGAGAGACAAAGAAAAAGAAAAAATACCTGCCCAATTGAAATAAAGCGGTAATGTAACATGCAAAGACAAAGCAGCCTGTGCATTAACTGGGAGTCTGACAAGCTGGGTTCCACTCCCCATTCTCCCAGTAACCTGCTATAAAACCTTGGGCAAATCTCTTGGACAGTAAACTCTTCAGGGTAGGGACTAAACGTGTGGGTATAATGAGCTATGGCAGAGATCGGCAACCTTTGGCACGCGGCCCGTCAGGGAAAACCGCTGGTGGACTGGGACGATTTGTTGACCTGCAGCATCCGCAGGTTTGGCCGATCGCGGCTCCCACTGGCCACAGTTCGCCGTTCCAGGCCATTGGGGCGGCAGGAAGTGGTGGCCAGCACATCCCTCGGCCCGCGCCGCTTCCCGCAGCCCCCATTGGCCTGGAACGGCGAACTGGGCCAGTGGGAACCACGATCGGCCAAACCTGCGGATGCTGCAGGTCAACAAATCAGCCCGGCCCACCAGCGGATTTCCCTGACAGGCCGCGTGCCAAAGGTTGCCGATCCCTGAGCTATGGCAATACAAATCATTAATAATAAGAAGAAACCAAAGAGATAAGACACAGGAAACAAGGGTTATAAACACAAGGCAGTGATAGTGCTTGGTGCCTCTGAACAAATTTTAAATGTATTATTTATTTTACTCTAAAATAATTTTTAGGCAGTTTTTGGTTATGTCCAAGTAAAGAGGATGGAGGTGCCTGGCTCAAGCAGAGAGAGCAGAAGCAGAAATCTGCCATTTATACAATGACAAGAGCTTCTCTCAGGTGCAGAATACACAGAGAACATCTTGAGGCTTCCTCTGGGGCGTATCGCAAGGCCCTGCTTCCAAGATCAAGGCAACACACTAAATACTTATCAATCCCGGAGATGCCAAGCAGCGACTGTGCTAAAGCTCTGCCTGTGGCTTTATGATTCCCCAGAGTTTTATTCAGGATATGAAGAGGCCTTAAGAAACTAGGAGCAGAGAAATAATAATAATAAAACCGTAATATACCTGAGAAACATCAGGCTGTAATTGCTCATGCACTGAAGTTAGCTGCCGCACCATCGTCCCATATTGCTTTGATATCAGACAGCTCAGGAGTAACAGCTGGAAATCTCAGCTAGAGGATTACTTGTTAACACACTTTATTCACTTCAAACACAGAGAGACTTTTATTTTTTAACTCAGCTAGATCACATAATTCTCTCTCTCACTCTCCCCTCCCTCCCTTTCAGCAGTGGGTGCGGTTGGAAGGGGAGTGCCATGACTACAGTAGGAAGTAGAGGTATTGACAGAACTGAGATATAAAACTAATGTCCTGGATGGCTCCTTCCAGCAGTGCCAGGAACGGCTGATGTAGATCTCTGCATCTATACACATTCCTGCTGTATGAAATGCAGAATGCAATAGTGCCAATCTGTGCCTGGGTCTAGTAAGTGGCTGGTAGGAGACACTGGCCATTCTGCACTGAAGTGCGCTGGCTGAGGACCCAGTGACAGAATGAGGTCAGGTTACCACAGCATTACAGGTCAGTGAACTAGGCAACCATGTCTCGCTGCATTTTTGTTCAAGGTGTCCTTCAGGCTGGGTCTTCCAAGACCTTACCTTTCTAGTACACAGCACTGAGCCTCCTCAAACTTCCTAGGTTCACACGGCCCCTTGCCAGCGTGCTGCCTTCTGCAGATATCCCATTATGGGATGACAGGGGAGCTGCCTCTTGGCCACTGTGGGGCAGAGGAGAGCTGCACATGTTTTGCCAACCACAGACACCTGTGATTCCTTGATTCTCTCTTCCAAATTCTCATATCACTGTAGAAAGCTGCACTGAGGCCCCACCTGAGATTCCATTTCAAGCTTTGGGCCACTTTTCTTATATAAGAACACACAAAATCTAGAAATCTATGCAGTTGACCAGAGGTAGAGGAGGTCTTAGCTATCACGAGAGGCTGAAAAGCTTAGTCGTGTCTCTATGGACCAGTTCAGCCCCTGCTGAAACTGTGAGCTGGGGTGTCAGTTAGTGCTTGAAGTCAGGGTGGGCTTTCTGAGGCAGACATGTGTCCAGTAGGAATTGGACTGGGAGCCAGCAACACGTACTGTCTCACAATGAGAGGGGAATTTGGGGCAGGAAGACAGTAATTATTTGAGCCGCAATCTGGCCAGGACACGACTATGATAACAGGTATCTCCAAACCAGAGCTGGTCGAGTAATTCATGGTGAATAATGCTTGTTAATATTCAGCATTGCTGTATCCACAGATAAATGTTTCCGTCATTAGACAAATTGCCCTCACAATGCTTCGCAGGATTAATGATATAGCTATGGTGCTGGAGGCAAAAAGGCAGCATTAAACACTCCCACAGCTGCAAGCAACATGGCTGCACCATGTTCACCTGACGACACAGAGGATTGCGGGACCTTGTGAGTTAAACTGGAGATGACTTAGCATAGGAAAACTAAAGGTGCAGCAAAATTAAAAGCCAAAAGACATACATACCCATAGGTAGACTGGAGATTTTAGGGGAAATGACTGCTCCCTGAATTGAAAAAAGGGATCTTCGGTGGGCAAGAATGCCATGAAGGTGTTCTCTCGTACTATCCGCCACTTCTTCAACCCTTGGGGCAACAGCTTTCAGCTATAAACTCACCTGCAGTCAATACACACACACACATATACACACACAGTATTCTCTGCATCTCAATGGCTTTACACATGCACAGTGGTTATGCCCTGAGGCTGGGTATAAATAAATTGACAGTCTGGTTTCCCACTAATTCCATCAGTGAGCTCTCAGTCAGAATACTAATAGAAACCATCTGAAGGCTGCAGTGGATAAGCCAGAGAGCTGAATGAAACATTCAATGTCTGATGTCTCCTGCCTTAATGTTAGCCTGGACTATGCCTGAACACTGCTGTCTCTCCGCACACACATACCCGCAGCCCAAATGAAAACACACAGGCACACACCTATAGGAACCTGGTGCTTATAGACTGGGTGGTAGTGAGGAGAAAGCTACGTTTTCTCATGTGCCACAGTCCCTGACGTAGCTACAATAGTGTATTTAATAGCAGGGAGAGCATGCAAAATGGAAGAAATTACAGACAAAACAATGAGTTTGGGCCAAAGGACTTCAACGATAAATATGTAGATTAAGTGAGCAGGAAGAGGCAATGACACAGGGAAAAGGCGTGCAAGAGAAGATCAAAGGAATTTCTAGAATGAAAGATGAGAGGAGAATGGGGGGGCAGACAGAAGAGAGGAGGATGAGAGATATGGAAGAGAAGACTGGAAGCTGCTGGGGCCAGTGGTGGTCGATACAGAGGAATGGAAGCAAGGAGAAAACTCATGGAACCTATCTGCCTTGCCTATTGTTATAGGAGTTTGCAACTGTTGTCTTGGACATTGGCCACAAAGTGAGGTAACATTACTGCCTGTCTCTGTAGGATTGAACCTTATGGTCGTTACTCAGGCAAAGTTTCTACAAAGTCAATGGGAGTACTGCCTCTGTCACGGCTGAGCAAGGACGTCAGGATTTGGCCAGTAGCTATGGATACATAAAGAGACAGAGACAGACATGAAGGGCATCAGGGGGGTGCTTTTGTTCTGAGTCATTTTTCTGTGATGAAATGAATGCTTCCCTAGTTAAACATGTGTATTTTACAGCCAGGATTGTTCAGGAAGTGGAGAGAGGAAGGCAAACAAGGAGGGACAACCCCATCCCCTTGGACCCACTAGGGGGAGCTGTCTCCTAAATCTGTTCAGTGGCACGCTGGGAATTCAGTAGGGGAAAATATTCTTGTCACTATAGTAAATGACTGTACCTGGTGCAGGGCAATGGAAACCCAGGCTCTACAAGGGCCCTTCCTGATAAGGGCCAGGAAGGAGTAGGTTTCTACATGGCGAAGATTCCCAAAATGTAGATCTTTTGAAATGCTCACTAAGGAGAGGAAAGACAGAGAAGAATAGAGAGGTGGAAATGCTCCCCCTGGAGGGGACAGTCTTTAGAGTTGGGATGGTACCACTCCCTGGGAGCTCTCATCTTCCAGCAGAGGTAAGCACTGCATTGGTTTGCTTTCCCATTCATTTAAATACCATGTATCATTCCAATGAACTGTTTTTAGGGTGTGTGTTTTGGTCAATCAACTGCTTTGGATAGCACTTGTACTAACACTAACATATTATGTGTTATGTTAGTGTATAACATATATATAACATATATAGTGTATAACATATAACATAACATATTATGTTAGTGTTAGTCCACACACACACTGAACAGTCCTTCACCCCCCTCTCACTTTGTCTCTCCCATAAGCAGCTGCTCTGTTTCCTAAGTAGTGGGACCGGTTGAATGGGTGCTATGCCAGGCCAGAACTGAGTACTCTGTAGGAGTTTGCATTGTTTCAATCTGACAGAGCCTGGAGCTGCATCAAGCTCCTATTTGATTCTGACTGCCACAGACATTTCCAGCAGAAGGAAGTTTCCTCTGTACACGTTGGCTGGTTAACTTTGTGGTACTATTTGCGCATGAAGGCCTCTTATTACTGAGCAGTCTGTTTCTCCGTGCGCTCAGAAAGAGGGGAGGTAAACAGTGTTTCTGCCCTTTATAGTGAGACTTGGAGGGGAGGACTCCAAAAATTAAAGTGAACAAATAGCTGGACATTTCCAATACCTTCTTAAAGAAAAGACCCTGCCAACTCAGGACCCCTGTGCTTCTCAGGTTCATATACGTCAGCCTATCTATCTAGTTCAGGGGTCGGCAACGTTCGGCACGCGGCTCGCCAGGGCAAGCACTCCCTGGCGGGCCGGGCCAGTTTATTTACCTGCTGACGCGGCAGGTTCAGCCGATCGCGGCCCCCACTGGCCGCAGTTCACTGTCCTGGGCCAATGGGGGCGGCGAGAAGTGGTGCGGGTGAGCGATGTGCTGGCCGTGGCTTCTCGCCACCCCCATTGGCCCGGGACGGCGAACCGCGGCCAGTGGGGGCCGCGATCGGCCGAACCTGCCGCGTCAGCAAGTAAATAAAACTGGCCCGGCCCGCCAGGGTGCTTATCCTGGCGAGCCGCGTGCCGAACGTTGCTGACCCCTGATCTAGTTACTTCTGCGGCCCCTGTCACTGTAGTCAGTGAACGCCTCATAAACACTAATGAATTTATCCTCACGCTAAGGCAGAGAAGTATTCTCATTTTACAGATGGGAACTGAGACGCAGCAGGGAAGTCTATGACAGAGCCTGGCACTGAATTCAGGTCTCCTACATTCCAGCCCAGTGCCTTATCCAAAAGACCATCCTTCCTCCCTATAGGTCCCGTATAAGTACGAGGCAAACTAGTATTACCCCTGCATGTGGAGACTGGGAAACTCACAGGTATTCATATGGGCCCCATTCCAGCGCCGTATTATTGCCTAGGCCGACAAGGCCCTGGCCTAGGGCGGCAAATTTGCAGGGGCATAAGCTCCCCTCCGCGCCCTGCACCAGCTCACCTCCGCCTCCTCTGCAAGCGGGCTGCCGCGTCCTGTTTCTCTCCCCTCCCAGCGCTTGCACCGCGAAACAGCTGTTTCGCGGGGTGGGGAGGAGGGGGAACGCCATGCGCTGGGGGAAGAGGCAGGGCCGGGGGCGGGGATTTGGGGAAGGGATCCAATAGGGGAAGGGAGGGGGTGGAGTTGGGGCGGGGACTTTGGGGAGGGGGTTGGAATGGAGGCGGGAAAAGGGCGGAGTCGGGGCGGGGCCAGGGCGGCAATTATTTCCTGGCCTAGGGGCGGCAAAATTATTAATCCGCCACTGCCCCATTCCCATATTATCTGAGCACTTCACACAATCTTTAATGTATTTAGCTTCAAAGCACCCCTGTGCGGTAGGACAGGGCTATTATCCACGTGTCAATAACTTTAGTGTACATCAGAATAACCAGACCAATAGTCCATGTAGTCCAAAGTTCTGTCTAGAGCTTCTGAGGAAGATGTAAAATGTACCTAACTCAGCAATATTACACCATGGGAGTGAAATATCTTCTTGACCCCAGATGGGGATCACCATGTACCTTGAAACATAAGGTCCTTGTAATTTTATTCCAGCTAATGTAAGTGCAGATGCTACTTTTATTTATAAGTCTCTAATCCTTTTTGTTAATCTTAATATACTAGTTGTCTTTATAATGCCATCCACTGCTGGGTTCCACAGGTTAAATATTCCATGGAGTGCCCTCTTATCCTTGTATTATATTACAAGGTAAAGCATAGCACCTGCAGGGCCTTCTACATGCCACTTAATCTCATTGCAATAACAGTCCACAACACCTTTCAGCACAGGGTCTCAAAGGACTTTACAAACAGTAACTGGTGATGTCTCACAACCCTCCTCTCGGGTGTTTACTATTATCCCCGTTTTATAGGTCAGGTAAATGAGACATGGAGAAGGGAAGCTGCTTGCCCAAGGTTACACAGCAAGTATGGTGCTCTTGGGAATAAAACCCAAGAGTCATGACTCCTGTTCTAAACCCTAGAACTACACCAGAGGGTTGTAAAAGTCATTATTCTACTAACTCAGGGCCTGAGGGGAGGACTTGTGCCTCCCCTATTTGTGGCCTGCAGGAGTTGGTTCACGCTCTGGCACAAGCCAGGGAGGCTCATGACTGCCGCAAGCTGCGTTCATGCTACCATAGCCCCTCGGCAGTGAGGAATCAGCATGATACAGGTCTATCCCAGGACACATACTTCCTCCTACTTGCTCCGGCCTGGCAACAGTCTGCCTCCAGCTTTCCTCAGCACATCCCTTGTCCCTGGTGCCTCTGCAGAGATGGGACAGAGCAGGTGGAACTGGCTCAGCACTGGGTGGAGGTGTTCTGTGTCAGGGAATTCTGGGGAGCCCACCGTGCCAACTACACTAGTGCAAAGCATGCAGAGCGTAGTGATGAATCCCGCCAGGCAGGGCTCAGGGTTACTTCCACACACTGTAAAGCCCCTTTTCATATTGTCCTCTACTCTTTCCCTTTTCAAACTACACAGGCCTAATTTTCCTAATCTCTCCTCATACAGAAGCTCCTTCCAGGCAGGGCTGGCTCCAGGCACCAGCCCACCAAGCTTGTGCTTGGGGCGGCACCTGGAGGGGGGCGGTGCGGTGCTCCGGCTCCGGCCGCCAGAGAGAGCGGAGCCCCGGCCAGCACTCCGCCCTCCCCCCGGCGCTCTGGCCGCCACTCCGCCCTCCCCCGGCGCTCTGGCCACGGAGGAGAGTGGAGCCGCGGCGGGCTCTCCGCCCTCCTCCCAGCACTCTGGCCGCCGGGGAGAGCGGAGCCGCAGCGGGCTCGCCGCCCTCTTCCCGCCGGGGAGAGCGGAGCCCCGGCCAGGCTCTCCGCCCTCCTCCCGGGGCTCCAGCCGCCAGCGGAGCCGCGGCAGGCTCGCCGCCCTCCCCCCGGCACTCTGGCCGGTCGGGGAGAGCGGCCTGCGGCCAGGCTCGGTGCCCTCCCCTGCCGCGCTGGGGGGGGGGGCGCGCGGGAGGCTTTTTTGCTTCCAGGCCACTAAACATTTCATTTGCCTTCTTTAGACCTTCTTTAGCTCTGCTTTGTCTTTTTCCAAATGAACTAATCCAGTATTCTAGGAGAGGCAGTAACATTAATGTCCATAACTGCATTATAATGTTTGCTGTGTTATTCCTATCCCTCTCTTCATATAGTCTAGTATCTAATTCACTTTTTTTTTATTGCTGCTGCTGCTACACACTGAGCAGACATCTTCATCTAGCTTTCTAGGTGATGGCTACTTATTTTTCCCCAGTGATTACAACTAATTCAAAACCCATCCACATGTTCGGGTGCTTTAAATTGGCCCTTCTAATGTGCCTTTGTCTACATTTCATCAGCCATCATATTACTCAATTTCATCATTTCTTTAGGGCCTTACAATCTTCCCCACTACTGTATAATTCAGTAGCGGTAGCAGTAGCAGCAGCAGCAAATTTTGCTACCTCATTCTCCTCCCCATCATCTGGGTCATTAATAAATATATTGACCAGCACCAGTCCTAGCACTAATACCTGGGGTCACCTCACTTTTAACTTCTTACCATGCTAAGAATTGTCCATTTATTCCTACATTTTATTCCTCTCTTTTAACTAGGTTTGAATACATGAAAGTTCCTTTACCTCTCACCTCAGGGTTCCCAAATTTCCTTAATAGTCTTTTGCAAGGGGCTATATCAAAAGCCTTATGAAAGTCTAATTACATTTCAGTCACCACTTCTCTTTCAGCCACTGAGTTCCTTGCCTCTTTCAATGAATTCTAACATATTAACAGAGAAGCAAAATTCACCTCACAGACTATGTTGCCTTGGCCCTATGTTATTATACTCACCTGAAACTTCAATGCTTTTCTCAGCCCCTGAAGTAAGTCTATAAATGCCAAGAATCATTCTTAGCACCTTGTTAAACAAGGTTATGACACTGACTGCCACCTAGTCCTCTGGCTGTTTGTAATGATAACTTGGATATTTTTGTTAGTAGCTCTGCTTCTTTGTTCATTAGTTCCCTCAGAATTCCTAGAGGAATGTCATCTGGTCCTGATCATTAATAGTGATGGCTTGAGTGTAAAATAACATATGCAGGCAGCACACAAACCTTTGCTCCTGCCATATAATTTTGCCAGTGCATCCTGATTCACAGCACTCCCTGCTATTCCAGTCCTGTTTCCCTACCAGCTCTGCCAACATACTTGAGTCCTGAGCTGTTTCTTCAATGTAACTAAATTTTAGCCCTCAACATCCCATGCCATTCCAGTCTGCCACCTGCTCTGCCAAAGCACCTCAAACCTGACATATAAATTTCCTTTCTATTCCAATCCTGCACGCTCTCCCCAGAGCTATATCAGTATAAAATCAAATTGGACCTGTACATGCTTCCCATAGTCCATTCCTGAGCCTCCAATATATTCTGCTAATGTACCTCAAACCAGGGTTCCCCATCCTGCTGGCAGCTACTGGCAATCCTGCCAAACTCTGTGATGATTTTGAAAAGTGCAGAAGCGCTCAGAGAAGATTAGACTGAGACCTTCTCAACACAATTTCACAAATTAATTTAAAATACAATCTGAACACAGTTCTCCAAGTGTGCGGAGCCACCTAAAGCCCTAACTCTCAGCCACTGATTATGTCCTTCATTACTTTAAACATTCATGCATCATAAGTCTATCTCCTACCCCAGTGTTTCCCAAACTTGGGATACCGCTTGTGTAGGGAAAGCCCCTGTCAGGCCGGGCCAGATTGTTTACCTGCCGCGTCCGCAGATCCGGCCGATCACGGTTCCCACTGGCCGCGGTTCGCTGCTCCAGGCCAATGGGAGCTGCGGGAAGCGGTGCAGGCCGAGGGACGTACTGGTCGCCGCTTCCAGCAGCTCCCATTGGCCTGGAGCGGTGAACCGTGGGAGCCACGATCGGCCGGACCTGCGGACGCAGCAGATAAACAAACCAGCCCGGCCCACAGTGGCTTTCCCTACACAAGCGGCGGCCCCAGTTTTAGAAACACTGTCCTATCCTGATGCAATACCCAAAGAGTCACCTCGTACTTTCCTCCTGAATTATGTACGACTGCTCAGCCTGCAGCAGAAACACTAATATCGCCTGGTCTTCTTCAACTTAAACTATCAAAGCTAACTTCCCCATCTATTGCTCACAACAGACTAAGGTTCAGTATCCATAAGCTACTATGACTCTGCAACCTATTGTACTACTGCGTCTGAAACAACAAAGGAAACATTCATTTTCCAAGTGAAAGGCAGGTGGCAAAACGAAAATCATCAACACCCCAGCTCAGATCAGAAAGAAAAGAGACCTATAGCAGAATGGGCTTCTCCCCATCTTTCTAGAAGCTGGATGGAACCACAAGCTAGGAGTGTGTTGTCTTGTTTTCTTACAGGTTTCAGAGTTGTTATTCAGACTCCCATTCATCCCTCTTGCTGCTTGTCATGTTTAACAGAAAAACAAGAATAACAGTGGAGCTCTTTTTTCCCTTTCAACTTCTTCCTCATGCCAACTACAACTGCGCTTGCAGTCTAGACCATGGTTCGGAAGGACTCTCACGCTGAATGAAAATTCACTTCTGTAGAAAGTAATTCATACCAAAAGCATCCTACAGACCCCCTGATGGCGAGCGAGCCGTACACCTAAATACAGGTGACCCCTGTGAGCTATAGTAATGCACTGTAAAGACCCTGTTCGCAGATGATGTTAGGGTATGTATGATAAACCTAGGGCAGTGACCAGATTTTAGGGAGGAATTTTTGAAAATGGTGATAACTGGGAGGCTCGGAAAGGGGATGACAGTGCACCCCATAAGGCTTTATGGAGATATGTTTATGAATGTATATATGAAATAACTGGAATATGTTTTATGCTACATATGCCATGTAACATATCTCTGTAAAGGTTATGATCTACTGAATCTATTCATCCTATTTATATGCATGTATCATTTTTGTATTTGAAGTTATGAATATTGGCTGTGTACTTGCTTGATTTCTAAGTAGCCTTAGGGCACGTCTTCACTCAATCTATTGGGGATCGACTTATTGCATCTAGTGAAGACGCGATAAAATCGATCCCCGATGGCTCTGCCGTCGACTCCAGAAATCCACCGCGGCAAGAAGTGGAAGCGGAGTCGACGGCGGCGCGGCAGCGGTTGACTCGCCGCCGTCCTCACAGCCAGATAAGTCGACCTAAAATATGCAACTTCAGCTATGCTATTCACGTAGCTGAAGTTGCGTATCTTAGGTCAATCCCCCCCCGTAGTGTAGACCTAGCCTTAGTAAAGCATTTAGTCAGCTTCTTGAGAAAGGAATGTGCAAACTAAGTACCCAATCAAGAAACACTTAAAGGACTATGAATCTTGGAAGGCTCCAATCCACATAAGAAGTCTACCTGAGGATGTTCAGGGTAACATGTAAACAATGGCTGCTGCCTGTAAAAACTGAGTCATGCATGGACATGTGACTTGCCCATGTAACTCCAAAACTCCATCTTGGAGCTGGACTTTGCATAGGAGAGAGGACGGTGTCTCCACCCACAAGAGAAAGTCTATTTAAACCCCTGTGAGGCCCCTCCATTTTGTCTACAGCTCGCTCAAGAGATAGCCCCTCCACCCCCAAGGATACCTGAAAGAAACTGGAACAAAGGACAGTAACTACAAGGGGTGTGAGTGATTGCTGGACCCAGACTAGAAGGAGACTAGTCTGTAAAAGGAAGCTTACTGGAACACCACTGAGGGTGAGATTTTGTCTGTATTCAGTTTTCTTACTGTATTAGACTCAAGCTTGCATGCTTTATTTTATTTTGCTTGTATATAAGCTTTATACAGGGTAAAACAGATTTATTTGAGGTTTGGATCCCATTGGGAGTTGGGCATCTGAGTGTTAAAGACAGGAAAACTTCTTAAGTTGCTTTCAGTTAAGTCTGCAGCTTTGGGGCACGTGGTTCCGACCCTGAGTTTGTGTTGGAGCAGACGGGAGTGTCTGGCTCAGCAAGACAGGGTGCTGGAGTCCCAAGCTGGCAAGGAAAGCAGGGGCAGAAGTAGTCTTGGCACGTCAGTTGGCAGTCCCAAAGGGATTTCTGTGATCCAACTGGTCATGTGAATCAAGGACAGTAGAATTGTACTTGGCATTTTATGACGGAGGGACTCATCCTCAACTAAGTAGCACTCGCTAGGCAAGGGACATGGGTTCTAAAACCCAGTGAATTGAGAGAGGCTGGGGATAGGTATGTGTACCTGGTAGTATGGGCCCCCTTCTGAGCGTCCTAAACTGCAAAACTTACTTGGGAGTGGGTCTTTTGCTCATGGTTTGTGTTATGAATCCTGTTTGTGGTGTTTCCCCAACATAATGCTGCATTAAGAACAGGAGTACTTGTGGCACCTTAGAGACTAACAAATTTATTTGAGCATAAGCTGCATTGTTTCCCTCCTTTATTAAAAGGCTTTTGCTATACTCAGACTCTGTGTTTGCGAGAGGGGAAGTATTGCCTCTTAGAGGCGCCCAGGGGGTGGTATGTAATTGTCCCAGGTCACTGGGTGGGGGCTTGAGCTGGTTTTGCATTGTGTTATTGAAACCGAATCCCTAGATACTGAACCCGGCCCTTGTTGCTGCCAACTCTGACAGGCAGAAGGGTTACATAAAGAACAGAGTGAGGAACAGGAAAAGATGAGGTCAGAGAGACAGGGTCAGGGGGAGAGGGAGGCAGCTAGCCACAACTGGGATAACTAATGAGAAACGCAGGTTAAAGCAGCCAACAATTCCCTTGTTCCGCAGTAGATATTTCCACTTTGGCTTTTTCAGAGATAGAGGCCAGCAGAAGACAAACACATGCCAGCTGATTAATTCAGTGCCTCCTGGAGCAACAGGTGAGAAAGACACATGCCTTGCAACAATAAACCGAGAGCCAATGTGTCTTTGAAGACTGACTAACTATTCCTAATAAACTGGGTAAAACAAATGGAAGTAGAGCCATCGCTGACTCCAGATGACACACTTCCTGGATTTCATATCCAGTGCAATTACTATACTAGCAAGGACATTTGCATGAAGACAAGCTACTTCTTCCTTAGAAGTCCATTTCAACCTGCTGCTTATTCTTTTCCCCTAAAGCGCTAATCCTCTGTTAGTGACATCGCAATCATTTCCACAGCAATCGAGTGTTATGTCCTGCAAAGAGGATTACTGTTTCAGGTTTGGAAGCTGAACGGACTCAGGAGGAACAAAGGACCGACTTTTGTGCAAATGCCTTTGGTAACAGAAAACAAGGAGAGAGAGAAATGCAGAACTACATGACATACGATCAGATCTGCTGCTTCCAAGACGCATCAGATGCTCTTTAAGTTCATAACAACTGATGTTTCCCAGAGAGATTTACAGCGGAGTGTTGGGAAAACTAGCAACAGGTGGTGTGTCCCCCCCCCTCCCTGTTTTTACTTCTTTGACAAACTAGCAACATTTTCAAAATGAAATATCACAGACAAATAAAAAAGCTCCTCATGCATAACTCCATCCTTTTGGCACAGGATTCAATGAGGGGGAACACCACTGAAAAGAGTTGCACATGTTTTTGAATGTCAAACAACTGGTTTCAACCTTCGCCTGTGGCGACTGCTCTGAAATCCATAGAACAAAGAGTTAAAAAAAAAAGACCTTTGTTTTGCCTCTTTTTTTCCCTCCAAGAACATAATTCAGCATGACTCTCCACAGAACAATTTGCATGGGATTACCCATAATACACTGCATTATGGTAATACACTTCAACCCCTCATGCATATTAGACTGACAGTGTTAAAAATCTGTCAAAGGAAAAATAAATGATACAGCAAAATGATGATGTAAGACAAGACGATAAACATTCAGCACTTTTGTAATCTGCCAAAATGCACTCTGAAATTGGTCTGGGAAAAGAGAACAGGGGGACTGTGAGCTCAGAAGAGCTTAAGGGAATGTTCCCAACTCAAGCAGAAAACAATTCCTGACTGATATGCAGACACAATCACATGAAGACTGAAAACACAACAAAGCAGAACCAAAAGCCAGAGAGGAAACAAGGTAAGTTTTTCCCCTTTTCTTTGATTTCCCACTGTGCTGTGACCTAGAGGGAATCTATCTGCTGACTTTTCCATTGACGGATCACCAGGCTTCAACACACTCCTCCTTCTCTCACACTGGTGGATTTAGACATGATCTCTGGAGCACTAGAATCCAGCCCGGTTATTCAGATGATGCTGTCCAGTATCTGGGAGCATGAAACATGGGGTTCCAAGGATCCATCAGCCTCAAAGTACGTGAAGCAGCTCACATAACAGGTCTTTCTCTTTGCTTTAATCAGAGATTGGTGCTCATCTCCCTCAGCCTAAGAGCAGGCATAGGGAGCATGAAGACGGTAGCATTTTCAAGCCATTTGGCCTTGCACCTTTCCAGATAGGAAGCCACAAGGAAGTACTACCAAGATACACCTCACCAATGATCAAGGGTGTGGGCACCAGTAAAAGAGTCCATCTAGAGGGGGATATTTAGGGGAACAGGTGAAAATGGGATGATTCCTGGCCCCATTTGATTTAACCCATCCCTGCTCTCTCGCGGACACGCACTCTCTCTCTTTCTAACACTACACGCGATAAATCGATCCCCGATAGATCGATCGCTACCCGCTGATCCGGCGGGTAGTGTAGACATACCCTTAGCTGGCTATTGGAGGACAAGAGCTGGGCTCTTTTCTGGAAGGACCTGACATAAACAAGGGCAAGGACAGCCAGCAAAGGACACTTCCCACATGCGTGGTGCCAGCTCAGGAGGAGGGATGCAGAGGAGAGTGGTGCTTTCCTCACACCTCACAGCTCTTCTTCTCCTCTTCTCTCTGTGGCCAGTCACTGAACAATGAATGAAACAAGGAATCAGGGCAGATTATATTTGCTGAGGCGGAGCTGGAAAGATTAGTGTTGTAATTAATCAGGACAACCCCATTAGCAAGCTCTTGACCTTTATTCCTACCCTAATAGCAGCACCTTTCCCCCATGTCTTTCATCCCACAACATAAAACCTTTTACAAACACCTTAGAGGAAGCACACAGCTAGCTCCTGAGAGGTAGGGGAGCATTACTGCAAATGAGGTCACACAAAGGGGGAGTGACCATGGTAAGGTCAGAAAACTGGTCAGTAGGAGAGCTGGGAATAGGACTTTGGAGTCCTCTCTTTTTCAACCACGCCAATAATACTGTTGGAAGTTGTAGCATTAGGGCCATTCCTCTGGAGTGCTGGGGTGCTTTTCTTATATCATAGGAGTCACTAGAAGTAACGGCTGAGTTTCAAGAAAAATTCAAGGGGTACCTCATAAAAAACTAGGCTGTACTATTGTAATAATTCCAAAGCTCTCTCCAGTGAGACCCAGAACTGTCTCCTCTAGAAACGCCCCCAGCAACACCACCACGAGACTCAGTCAGAGAAAATGACAGGCAGCTAAGGAGAGCAAGATTGCTTCTAGCCCCAAAGCTGCCACCCTCCCTCTCCCTTTGCGCCTACCCTGAGACAGAGTCCTCCTCCCACACAGAACCACATTCCATCCCCACTCCCCTCTGAGCCCGGAGTCCCTCTGCGTTCCTATATACTCCTGCACCACAGTTATTTCCAGCTGCTCACCTGCCTCCCATGGGACTGCCAGCCCCAGAGGGCTTTGTGCACCACTTCCACTGTGAGTGAGAGGATCAAAGCCTTCTGGGGTGCTCTGACAGGCAGAATGCAAACTGCGGTGCAGGCACTGCGAGGCAGGTAGACAACTGATAGAATCTGAACAGGCTCAGGAGTCCTAGGTACAGCAGTAGGGCTGCAGCAGGGCAGGCAGGTGGTAGACTACAAATACATTTAGCAGCTCAAGGGATAACGATGGGGCAGAGAGCAGTGGACATGTCGGAAGGTGGTAACCTCTGTCAGGACAGTTATTACAGCAACTGAGCACCTGCATCTTGTTTTTTTCCTCTCCAGAAGGAGGAAGCTCAGGGCATTTTCCTGAGAAGGCCTGGAAGAGAACGTGGGGCAATGGCTTAGATTAGTGCACTAGCTTCTAGCTGCAGGGATGCTGGGTTAGAAGAATTTAACAACTTACAGTGTGCCAAGAGCTTTAAATTAATGCATTAAGACGCAATATTAAGGTAAACAACTGGAAACTTTATTGAGTATATCCAGCTGGGATAGAGGTCTGCACAGAATTGAGTAATATTCCCAAATATCCCATCCCAAGCATGAATAGAATCCTATGTGAAGTCTGGGCTAGATTCTTCAGGGCTGACTCTTCTTCAGTTGTTCCAAAGTCCTACTGTGCAACACAGAGAGAGCTTATCTCTGGACATGATATGAAATGAGTTTGGTGGGTCTTAGCCCACTGCCAGTACAGACTTGGACTATAGGGATGCAGCTTCTAACATTGTCTAGTGTGTGGATGACAGTTTATCAACACTCATGCTTCGCTCCCTGGCTGTTGTCATAGGCTCCTGGAGTTTGCAAGGTGGTGTCAGGATGCTATCCCATCACGGCTGGATGATCACTTGAGGATATTCACATGGGACGCAGGGTAGATAGTATGAAGATTGGTGCTTTCCCATAAAAATGAAGGCAGATATTGGTGACACTAGTGACCAAATCAGGATTGGCAAGGTCTCCAGAGATATGAGGACAGGTCATTTGTTAACATCTCCATTTCCCTCATCGTCCTCCACCACCATCCTTTGTCCTAACATCGGAACAGACATCCCTAAATGCTGTCATAGCCCCAGATGTGCAGTGGTGCCAGATGCTCATTAAGCCCAATATACTTCTCTGCAGCTGTTGACAGTACTCAAAACAACAGCATGATTTTCATGGGTAGCCTCAGACACAAGAGGTCAAATTCAGAGGTGAATCTAAGAGATCTTGAGGGAGACTAAACTAGCATAAATCACACCTTCCTCCAGCCCTACCCTTGTGTCAGTTACACTAGCTCAGAATTCCCTCTAGACTCGCTTACTTCCACTCACTTGGACTCACATCCATTTGCCAACAGATAATTATCACAGTCTCCTCCTTACACATCACCTCTGAATTTGGCCCAAAGATATTTCCCAGCCCTAACATTTCAGACTCCAGGGACCAAATCCATCCCCTGATGTAATACCTCCTTGGAGGTCAATGGAGTTACTTCACGCCAGAATCCGGCTCACTACGTGGTTTCCCCTCTCTCTCCTCAGTTATAATTGACAAAGGATGACTCTAATGACAGAAGCTATTTCTGGGCTTTTATGGGTAATTCCTATATTCGGAGAGTGGGGGAAGGAATGGCCCCCAGGGGAGAAAATGTTAGAGACGTGGTTCAAGAAATATCATTTCCTGTCAAGGGCTTCTGCACGTTCTGAAAATGAACCCCCTGAAAAGACAAAAGGCTCTATTAGCTGCTATTAGCAGGAGTCACGTCTGTGAGGATCAAGGCGCGCATAAGGGAGAGGTGGAAAGTTCCCAGTCTCAAGGTAACCATCACCCTCACTGTCCCTGCACCAGTGCCACGCCCACATGCTTGGCCAATGTATGCCTCACTCATTGCCCAGCAGAAAAGCTCCTGCTCCTTAGTGGCAAAATAACTGTGAGTCTTAAAGAGACAGAGCAAGGTGGGATTTCACAGCAGCTTCCAGCTTCTCATATTAGACGCTCTCTCATTTGGAATACCTGCCGTGTACACCCACCCCACACACATACACATGCCAACACACGAAGTACACTCACACAGAAACATAGCTAAGTACGCACACACACACACACAATCACACCAAATCCACTTAGACACATTTCTAAATATATAAGCACCCCAACACACATGCACTCCTAACACAGACTCATATACACACCTAGCCAAACACACATACATCTCCATACACATTTTCAGCCAGCCAAAATCTCAGCGTATGCGCGTGTCATACAGACTTAAGTACTCTCATTCACATCCATATGCACCTCGTCTTTCGGCGGTATAGAGGCCCACTTAAAGACAGGGTGTGTGTGCATCTGTCTGTTTCACACAGAGACACGTGCACAGACCCATACACCGACAGATTGTTCATATTGTGCACTTGCACCAACAATTGCACTGCTTCACACGCACAAACACCTCAGTGCCTTAATGCATCCCAACAGCACATCCACGCTAACACTCACAAAACACGTGATTCACTGAAGAATGGGAGGAGGGGTTCAGGAGGCCGCAGATTTACAGCAAATGGAGTCACAGATAGACCAGATATCTATGTCTCTTATAACCCATGCACATGGTGTTCTTACATTAACACAATGATAATTAATGTTGGTAATTAGAGTTATAACAGGAGGGTACTATCCAGGAGCCCAAAGCAAATCTCTCCTTTTGGAAGTGAATTCGTTATGCCCAGTAACTAAGCAAATGACATATTTGTCAGCCCCCAATAAATACTGAGGAGATAGCAAAGGATTGCTTTTCTGTTCCTGAGCATTTGCTTCAGTATAACATGGATTTATTCAGCAAGGAGATGGGAAACAGAACAATAAAAATGACTAAATGGAAACATAAAAATTAAATCCTTTTACAATAGAGCCTGGCTGCAGCAGCTCTACCTGCCAGCCCCTTCCAGATTCCTAATGAAAACAAACAATGATTTGGAAAATAGATACCTCATTCTTTTCCCTTTGCTGGTGTGCATGTGAATGTGGAGCTCAAGACAGTGAGGGATTAATAGCACAGGCTACAGTCATGCATTGCACAAAGCTCTGCAGCACCTCCTGCTACTCCATTACATGCAAACAGCTCAACCAATATCCCTCAATCCTGCTCCGCAGCACCCTCTGCTATTCTAGACCTGGCCCCTTCTTCCCTGCCCCCAGCTCTGCCAAAGCATCTGAATGAATCCTAACCTACAGCAGACCGTGCTATCCAAATGATGGGCTCCACCACAAAGCTCTGTCAATGCACCTCAGTCATCTCTTGCAGCACCCAGTTAATCCAATCCATAATTTGTCATAGAGTTCAAAGATCTGACAATGTACCATTGTCCTGATCTATATGACCCACTGTTATTCCAGACCCAGACCGCTACACACAGCTCTGCCAGTGACCCTCCATCCCAACCTGCAGCACTCCTTACCATTCCATTCCTCAGTTTCCTTTCCCCATGCACCCAAAGTCATGCCAAAGCACCCCAGTCCTGAACTAGTGCTAAACCAAAGAACAGAAACATTTAGCATCTGCAAACATTTGGATACAGTTCTGCTTGCACGTTCTTCACCCCCACACTCTTTAGCCTAGAACAATGCAGCTCCCAGAAGGTACAAGGGATTATGTACAGTCTGCAAAGACATTCTTTCACTTTGGACTTTCAGAACTAAATTCTCACAGGCTTCCTAACTGGGTCTATGATATCTGTGGACAAATCCATCTGTATGTTCAAAACAGGTGATGGTGGAGACAAATAATGTGTTTGCACAGGCAGTTACACTACTTGCATGTAGAATTCTCCATTTAGTGCCCACTAATGCTGGGGTTTGGCCTTCACAAAAGGTTACTTTTCCCACCAATATTGATCTACAATCCTATATAGATTGGTGCCCTGTAAATACCATAGATAGATAAACTATCTGTCTTACTGTGGGCCCAGTGAGGAAGTGAAAATGTGGTGCTCAAGCACCACAGAAGACTGAAAACCCTCAATATTGTTTTCTTTTCAAATCAGAGAGAGAGAATTTGTTGGGTTGTGCTACATCTTTGAGGCTGTCACACAGTAATATTCTATTTAAAATGGTTCTGGAGGATGTGTGGAGAAATCAGACCTCCTCAGAGAGAAGGACCTGAATTCCTGATTTTGGCCTCTGGGAAATTCTGTGTTTAAGGCTCAAGTTTCCCCTGGAGGACGTGTGCCAGGGTGGAGCCTCCAAGCAGCTGAGACACCCTGTGGTCAGTTCAGTTTATTGCCGTTGTGTGTTCTCCAATGAATTCCCCAGGTCTGTCTAGAGGGAGTGGGGGCATGTGTTGGATAAAGTTCTTCCAGTACTGAAATGCCCACCAGACACCTCTTGTGAAATAAATCCCCTTTCCACGCCCTATCCAACTCATGCTACCCACCAGGGATCCAATATAGCAATCAGCCTGACCTTAGATTTCATCTGGGCGATAACGAAAGCCTATTTCCAGTCATGAGAGAGGCCATGCCAAGTGCACAGCAATCAGGTTATTCTCCTTCCAGGGCAGCTCTTCCAAAGCCCGTTCCAGGCAGATTCAAAAATCCACTTTGGGCTCTTTCCTCCCATAGGCTCCAACAAGAGACCATTCCAAGTGGACAAGGAAATGGCTTTTAGGTTTTCCCCCTTCTAAATGCTGAGCCCAGTGACCATGGCAGAACCCACAGAAGATGGCAATCTTGTCCCACCAGTCGAGAGCACCCCAAGATGCATCAGTCAATATTCGGCGGACACAAGAGAACACCCACATATAGTGAGTATTCAAAGGGTGGGCACCAGGCCAGCACATGCATGTCAATAAGAGATGCTGGGTGCCTTTGCACTGATTGGTCCCAGGTACTCAGCTGGTTATCCAACCCCACTTCCACATTTTCACCTCTTCAGTCTTTGCCTCCCCTTCACATGGGTCCTCCAGGATTCTCTCCAGTGTTCTGTATTGTGACAAGCCTCTCTAGAAGAGCAGGGCTGGATATGCCCTTTCGCCCTCCCCTACAAAGCCCTTCAATGCCCACCTGAGACCCTGTGAGAAGAGGGTACCTGTGCTGGACGGAGTCTCTGGGGATGAAATTCTACAGCACTGTTATCCCCCAAGACTCCAGGAAGGCCATCACCAAAACTCAGAACCACATTCTCCATTGATACTGAGCACTTTAACTGACGTATGCCTTAGATCAAAAGTCACCCAGGCCTGAAATGACCCTCAGGCTCCCACTAGGCAGCCTGAGCCCAGTGCAAGAATCAGATATTTCAAAAACAAATGTGCAGAGCCCTAGCAGAAAGAAGAGAAGAAATTGCATCGTGCTATGTAGTAACGAATCAGGAATGGACAATAATGACGAAAGGATACAGGGGATCAAACCCCAAATGGGACATAGAACCCTGTCCTTGCAGGGCCATGCCTGCCCCTGAAAGAGAAGCGATGAGTCTGCCTTTTTGTTTCATTTTGGCAACACTTGTATAGCTTGTAACACCAATAAAGTCTTGTTGAATTGAACTGGACAGGTGAGGAGGCTACCATCCCCTGCCTGTCTGAGCAGAGACAGGAGAGGAGGCAAGAAGTGGCCTCAGCCTGCAAAACCGAGTCACCCATTTCCTCCCCACTCCCTGCACACATGTGCACACACACCACACACACACATGCATACAAGCACTTGACAGTGCACTGTCAGGCATGAGGACTTGCAGCTGCGCGTCCCCAGTTACTGGATACCCTATGAGCACAGCTGAGCCACAGCAGGGCCACCTGATTAACCACTCAGCCTGATTGGCCTAGGAAGTCAGCAAGCCTGCTCTTAACCCAACAGCAACAACTGATCTCTGGCTGCTCAATAATTATGCGATCGCTCCTGTGCCTACCTTGCTCCAGTTCTGCTCCTGCCTTGTTCCCAGCCATGCTCCTGCCCTGTCCCTGTCTGCTCCAGACGTGCTTCCTTACTGAATCCCTGACTCTGACCCCTGGGCTTTGGTCACTGGCTTCAGGACTCCAGCTCCTGACTCTTGCTCCAAACACTAGAGCTAATTCCCGCTCCAACCACTAGGCCTAACTGCCCACATCCCGGTTGGTGACGTGACGTGTGCTGCAGTGCACTCTGGCAGATAACAGTACTGTACAGTACCTTCCACTCTAATTAGCTGCAAATGGAAAAGAGGCTGATGGTCGTATTCCCCCCAGCTCTGCATTTGCTAAAAGGTCACCAAGAAAGTGTGGATTTTTTTCCAGTGAACAGAGATATCCGCAGCTAATCAAATCTGAACTTTATCATTACCTGGTGCCCTTCCTTTCCTGTTTCCATTTAGAAATTATCTCCCTTCCCCAACACACATTTATGCAGACACCACACACATGCATGTGCACACTGCATACACACACACCCATATGCCCCGTTACACACATGCACACGCATGCACCTTATGCGTATAGATGTCTATATAACTATATATACAAACCACCTACCTTTAATGCTGCACATACACAACAGCCTTACACACACCCTTGTACACACACACACCTTCCTACCGGCACACCTTCCTGCACACACACAAGTACTCTCGCCTGCACAGTTGTACAGATGGACACTCAAATGCATACACATCCCCTTATACACAGACACTGACATGCATACCCGCTGCCTTATACATATACACACTTATGTGGAGGCATATCCTTAAAAGTAATCAGATAGCCACAGCCACACCCTTACTCACCCCCGCCTTCCGGAAAATAAGGAGCCTGGGATCAATAACCACTTACAGCCCTTCAATCCAACACTGTCCACTTCATTCTTCCCTCTTTATGGTGACAGACAAGCTGACTACAGATGGGGGGCATCAGTATGCAGGGGAGGTGAGGTGGACACTGTTTTAGCATAAAAAACAGACAGATGCCACGGAGTCCAGCGGAGTCTGGTGCTGCAGTCCTGCAATCAGGTGAACAGAGCCCCTTCTGCCCCAGAAGCCCTCTGTTTTATTCACAGAACACCAACGCCACTGCACCGAACAAGGAAGGGCAATTACACAGACCGTTTCCCTGAGGCAGCGGAACTGGGCCTTGGATGGAGGGGACAAGCAGACAGTTTCTCTACATCTGTGCAAAGATCTTGCACACGTAGGTTGTAGACGTGTGATTCGTTCAGTTCTGCATAAGAGTGACCTGGTTACATATCACAAAGACTATGTGGCAAGAAACCAAATATACTTCAGACACCTCTCCAGTCTCACTGGGCTGGTTTTTAAAGTCGTCAGTGTGCTTTATTGCCATTGTAACTCGTAATGGAAATGTAGTGCTCATTGTCCCTGCCAATGCACCTCAAATCTGCCTTGCATCCTCCGGTATTTCAGCTCTGGGGCCAACCCAGAGCCCTGACAATGCACCTCAGTTCTGAGCTGCAGCACCCCCTTGCTGTTCCAATCCCAGGCTGCCCCCTTCCCAACTCTGATGATGCACCTCAAATCCCAGACCACAGCGCCTCCTGCTATTCCAGTCTTGCACCCTCCTCCATCCAATTTTGCCAGTGCAGCTCAATCTTGACCTGCAGTATGCCTCATTCTTTCAATCTTGGGCCCGCCACACAGAGCTCTGCTCGTGAACTTCAATAATGCGCTGCCAACACATCCAGTTATTTCAAGCGTGAACCTGTCCTGGGCAGAGACCAACAATAATATAAATAACACTGTTTGCTTAATATATGTATTGATTGTCTTTCTATCTAGCTAGCTTATTGTGCCAAAGGAGCAAATTTTGCATTAATCATGAGGGGACACATTTTTAAAGCTGACTTTTACTATCCATCCCCAGCACAAACCCTCCCCTCATGTACATAAATCGCAGACCTTCCTGTGTATCTGTGAGTTTTGCATGTGCACATGCAGTTTCGTAGGCTGGCTGGAAATTTGGTCTACAAGCATGCATAAAGCTCATCAGCTATGTGAGATGGGCATGGGGAAAGAAAGTGGTGTGTGCGCATTACGGGAGTGTACTTTGCTCATAAAAAAATCCAGCACTTTCACTCTTGGACGGCCTTCCAATCACCAGACATCCTGGCTTGGTCAGAGAAATGACCTTTCTGTCGGTCTGTCACAGCAGACCTGGGTTCGCTCTGAGCTCCTGTATACTTCACTCCCCACTCCAAGCAAGAAGAAATGGCTGCTTTTAAAGGTCACCATGAAATCAGTGTCCAGCTGTTGGCTCTGAAATCCATATGGTCGTCAGACTGCAAGAAGGAACGTCAGTTCCATCAAATTGCCCCTTTGCAGTTTCCCCATCTCAGGGATCATTTTAACAATTCAAGCTAGGAAATCCACTCTAGGTTGCTGTTCACCTGGCCACCGGGCCATTTTGCTAGGGTGCAAAGATCACATATGATGTGCCATGTTGCTTGTAAGGCCCAAGAAGAAACGGCCGAGGAAGGAAACAAAGGGTGGGCTCAAAGAGACAATTGATCGGAAAAAAGGAATGAGAAAGTAAACACGCTAGGAAGTTCCAGATTCTCTCTTCTAAGTTTGTTGAGAATCTTTATGTTGAGCTAGCATTTCAAACCAAATGCTCTCCTTGCGCAGCTTTCATTTATCCTATAAAATGAAATCATTTTATAAACCACTGGCTTCCCCTCCAAATGAGAACAAACCTCGTCGGCTGCAGCCTGCTGAATGTCAGCCTTTAAAAAAAAAATCCTCCACTTAAATATAAATTGGCTTTCTGATTAGATTGCTTTCAAAAAACCCAGCAGAAAAGGCTATTGCAAATCAGACAAAGTTCCTTGGGCTCCCATCCCTGGCTGCACATGGCAGAAGCTTTCTCAGAGTCACTGGCACCGTCTTCTTCACCCCAAGTAGCTCCACTTTCATTTGTTCTTGTTTATTTTCTTAAATCATTGGTGTTATTTTCCTTTCAAGGTCAGTCTTTAATCCCAGCCCCCAAAGGGAAATTTCTGCCTCCGCCGACATGTGAAGAAAGGTCGAGGGCTTGGCAGTGCCTTGAATTCCTCATATGGAAGGTGCTCTATAAGTGCGAATGATTATTATTATTACTCCAACAGTAACGGGGACTGGGCCTTGGGGGCATGCGTGATCCACAGTGTGTCAGTTTTGGCCATGGGCCCATGAAAACTGGCAGCTATAGTCACAGAGCACATGACTAGCAGCAAACCTGTGACCTCCAGGAAACCAGGTACAAAGGTTCCCGCCTCTGGGGCAGGCACAGCAGAGAGGAGAGAGCCAAGCTCAGGGAAGCTCCTCCACTCAGCCCCCTTGAGCTCATGTTGTGATAATCTTTCATTACATGATCACATATTTTTCCCATGGGACCCCTGTGTTATTCAGTGCCCAGGATGGATGGTGCGCTGGGGATGAATCGGGGTTGTGTAATGTCTGTAGGATCCCTGCCTCGATTGTTGCAGAAGTTAGGTGTGTGGCGAAAGAGGCAGGGAACTGCAGTAGGAGAAAGGATGGTCTCATAGCTAATGCAGCTGAATGCTGCCTTTGAGGATAAGAATCTATTGCCCCTGCCCCAGAGTTCCTATGTTCTGCTAGGCAAGTCACTTAAACTAGCACAGGTGGTAACTAAATGTGTCTTCTTCATTTTCTGGGGCCTGACTTGAGATCCTGGGGTTTGACTTGCAGAAGTGCTGAACATGCAGAGCTTCGACTAAAATCAATGGGAGCAGTGCTTTGAAGCTATATAAAGTTTTACATAATGCTAACTACTCTGAAAAGTCAAGTCTTAAGTGTCTCAAATTAAGCACCCAAAATGAGTGGATATTTTGGACTTGAATCATTCTGTGCCTCAAATCCTCATTTGTAAAACAGGAATAATACCCCCTCATCTCATTGGAATGTTGTTAAAATTAAATTAATTAATGTTTTTGAAACATTATAGTGATGAGCACCACAGAAAAGCCCATAAGAAAATTAATAATTCTGTCTTCAGAGCAGGGTGCAGTAAATAAAGAATGGGCTTACACAATGAACAATGAGGAGAAAACAAAATATTGAATAGCTGTTCATTCAGTGAGAACCATCCATTCTGTGCACTGAATGAGGCAGGGAAAAATAGGACGTGATCATGTAACTAAAGACCTCACGATAATGCATAAGCACAAGGGGGCTAAATTACAATTACATGGGCAACCTTAATTCTGGCATTTCCTAACTTTTAAGTCATTGACTTTGCAACCTTACTAAAGTTCTTTTAATATATTTCTTTATGTGTAATCTAAAAAGAAACAGACAGGAAGGATGCATCTGTCAGAAGACCCAGCTCAATAAAATAAGATAGGGAAGAAGTTTCTTCGACAGACTTGACAGTGCCTACATGGAAAGAACGGCTGGGGAGTTAACCCAAACGAGAAACCATGCCCCATAAATGGATATGAATCAAGCACCAGCTCCCCACAGCTTTCTGATCAGAAGTCATGTGAAATAGGATCTCTCTCTCTCTCTCTCTCTCTAGCATTTCCTCCCCTTTTGCTTAAGTTGGGAGAAAGCTGGAGCTGGAGAAATCTGACATTAAGACTGACATTAGCGAAAGTTATCACAAATTCCACTGTGCCTCAGTTATGTTCTGGGTGGACCTGCTTTCATGAGGGGACAGAGAGGAGCTCAGTATCCATGCAGGAGAGAGTTGAGGAGGGACCTACACTGCCAGTGCCCTTGCTCACCTGCTCTTCAGCTAGAGCATTTTCATATCCACCACTGTCGTGCAGCCTGTATCATCCATGCAAACATTCAGGGGGAAGGGAAACTATTTCTGATTTCCTTCACGTTTTTCTTTTAAGCAAAGGAACCAGTTCTACAGAAGGGAAGAAATGGTGATTTTGCTAAAATGGTGACTGTTCACGCAGCAGAATCATGACGGAGAATTTTGAGGTGTTTTTGCTGACAAGAGAAACACCCATCAGCAGAAACAATGACCTTTCACCTCAGATCTAATCCATAAACATCCTTGAGAACTCCAGGTTTACTCACACAGAGAAAATGCTGGCAATTCAGTACCCAGGTCTGGTTGTACAGGCTAGGAGCAAAAATAAAAGTTAACTGCATGGCGTACGCCAACCTTTGGAACTCACTGCTGCAGGGGGCCACAAGGTCAACCCTCTGAAAGGATTATAAAAGGGCAGGATCATTGCACAGCCGCTAACAATGCCTGTAATTTATTAGTCCACAATTGTGATAGCGATGATCAAGCCTCACACTGAAGGGCACAAAGTGGACGGGAAGGACAGGAAGGATTATTCCCCTCCCATGTCTTAGCATAATTAATCAGTTGCATTATGGACAGTATTGACTTCTTCTGAACTAGCAGGTATTTGGCCCCTGGAGGAAGCAGGATACTTGGATAGATGGACTAGTGGTGTGATCCAGCCTGGCAAATTCTAAGATCCCTAAGAGAAGGGGAATCAATCCTCTCAGAAAATCATATGTAGGAAATGCTTTGAAATTTAGATGCCTCTAAAATCCAGGCAGAGTGAAACACGAACGCTGTTCCTTTAGTCCCTGCTTTCGCCACCTCACCATTCTTATTTCCCATGCCTGAGGAGTTCATGATTAGACTATAAGCTTCATCAAAGGGCAATTTTCAGCTGCCAAATAGATTTGTACAATAAATCCACACGGGGCCAGATTAATGAGCAAGAGAGACGTCAGAAATCAAAAAGCTAGCTGCGGTAATTCCACAGGAAACTTGAAAGGATGATGTGAAATGATATTTGGACATTTAAAGGGACACTATCAAAATAAAGCAGTTAATTTTTCCATTAGAATTTGTTTGTCCCCTCTCTGGGCCTTACACCTTCCCAATAGTCTCTCCTAAGTAGAATGCAAACCCAATGACATTCAAGGTCATGCCATTCAAACCGATCTAGAAGGCTTGAAAACAATTTCACTCACATAAATAATATATATGCATGCACACACAGACACGTGTTAGTTGTGTTACTACTAACACATTGCATTAGTAAAACTGAAGTAATATTTAAAATCTAAATTGCTTCATTTATGCTGTTGGTTTTCCATTTGTTCTAACAGTCTGGACAGTGAAATTAGATCGAATTATAGTCAGTTTCCCATTTGGGGCCAAATTCTGCCCTCAGTTACACCCAGACAAGCCCAATGAGCCAATGGTAGTCAGTTTCACTTTCTATTTTTTACATGCTAGCACAATTCTGATGACTCTGGTCTCCCAGCACTGCAGAGAAACATTTTTAAATCTAAGAGCAGAGGATAATGTTCTTTCTTCATGTGCATGCTAAGTTTCTTCCCCTCAATCATGTCAGTGTGAGAGCATTTATTGATTTTGTATGACTGCACATGCAAATGTTGGTTATGGGTAATTAATAATCCTCCCTGAACTCCTGTCCTATTCCCCAGCAAAACACAATCTCTGCTCTCCTAAGTCACAGATTTACTCTTCCACAGAGACATGAATGCATTTCCTCCTGGATCTTCTGCTTTAAGTGACCCCTTTTATGCAAGGAACCAGGATTCACTTCACACACTCTTACTCTTCTGGGGATGTAAGTATCCTAATGCTTAGTGGTCTGCAGTGCTGCAGAAGGTACCTGGATTTGCTCTTTAACTCCTGGTCTTTCATACTTGCAAGGTTGGGAGATTGGGTGCTAAGTCCCTAGGTGGAAAGGAACATTTTGTTTTGATCAATAAACTGTGGCCCTTCCTGTTCCATATCAGTAGAATGTATTAAACATCAGCACTTCTGACTCCCTTCAGCCCTCTTTCCATGTCCACCTCTCTCTTTGTACTACCTTCTAGGGATCCAGTTCCATGCTCTGCTCTAAGACCATCCCTGATGCATTCTTCCCAGAGGCCAGCTTGCCATGTCAAAAGGCAGAATAGCCCTCGCAGTAAACGATCAACTTAGGGCAGGAAGGAGGAGCCTGAGGGAAGAGGCCTTTAGAGTGATGCAAAGACATGATTGTTTAACATACATTACAAAAGGAGGGAAGCCCTAAGATCAGTTATTCCTAAACCAGGAAGAGAGGTCACACTATGTTCCAATTACAGGCCAATTTCACTTTTAATAGTGATGCCAAATGATAGCAAAATGTCTGGCAATGAGATTGGTGAAAGTTTGGGGTACTATCATACACCCAAATCAAGTCACGTTTGTCAGAGCCCATCATGGCTCTGACAGCCCTTCTCAACTTGGTGATGTTATAGGAATGGAATATGATAACCCTGATCCACAAGCCATGTTAGCCTTACATGCCCAAAGCCTTTCGATAGAGAGGGCTGGCCATATAAATTTTATACCCTACGAAAATTTGGATTTGGACCCATACTTCGTTCTTGGATCCAACTGTGATATTCTCACCAAACTTCTCTGAACGAACAATATGACCTCGGATACGTTCAGCTTATTCTGGAGCACTAGGCAAGGGTGCCTGCTGTCTCCACCACCCTTTGATTTGGCTCTTGAGCCCCTGGCAACAACTATATTGGCTCATCCAGATATCTGAGGCACACAACTTGGTTCCATGGAGTATTAATTGATCTTATTATATACAGACGATGCCCCTTTGTTTATCTCCAAATCAGAAACCACTATTCCAGCCCTCCTATCACTAATTCAAAAATTCAGAGCAACATCTTATACAAAATAAATTGGGGAAAATCGGAACTATTGGAAATCTCCTGGTTGTCATGTAGTGGGGCGTTCAGAGGCAAATGATGCAATGAACTACCTAGGTATAAAAGTACCAAGAAACATTAACAAACTAGTAAAGATAAATATAGATCCTGTACGCTCTCAAATAACTAGTGATACAAATAGGTGGCATCCTCTCTCACTGAGCCTGTGGAGAAGGGTTAATAAAATAAAAAAGAATATTCTGCCTACGCTTCTCTATATTCTAAGTGATCTACCTGTGTTAGAGCCTTTCTGTGCAACCTTGGTCAATGCTCATGACTATCACTTAAAAAACTCCAGCTCCATACAGCTCAGGCGGAGTTTGGGCTCCCAAACCTACAGAATTACTATTATCCCTTTTACCATGTGAAACTGGTTCCAGCATGCTAAAACCCATATGCCCACATGGGTGGAAACAGAACAGATGTCAGTGCATCCAATTCCCCCTGTGGGTCTGCTTGGTGCCTCTTTTTGTCCGATGGAGAAAAGTAAGGTGACGTCAGTGGTGGCTGCATGAAAGGACTGAGTTATCCTAGCTATGAGATACCAATTTCATCCTCACTGTCATGCAAAATCACCTATCTGGGGTAACCCAGACTTGCAAACTGGGGGGGGGGAGGGGACCTATAATTTGGAAGAATTGGCTGAGCCAGGGCATCACATGATTTCCCAATGAGTCTAGGATATGGGCTTTGTCTCTTTTCTAACACTAAAGCAACATACCCTCATTGGAGTGAAGTATTTACAAGTGACATTTGCTAATGTATCAATTTGGTCCAGATGCCCTCAGACTATCAGAGAGCTACTGGGAACCTTGGAAATGCTTCATAAACGCCCCAGGCCCGTGTCCACTATGGATGCTTTGATAATAAAGAGGAACTCCATTGGTCTGGAGTTCTTTGTGAAAGTGTGCGAAAGGGAGTTAGTGCTTGCCTTCAGTAACCAAACCTCAGATGAAAATGATATCCTAGGTTATGTACCTACTATGCTGGGTTTAACTTCGCCACAAAGACTTTGGTTTGTGAGGGCCACTATGATGACCAAGTGTATGATTTTATGAAAATGGAGGAGCAGGCTTATGCCCAGAGCAGAGCAATAGCATTCAGACCTGTCTGAGTTAGCAGCGTCAGAAATAATAGCTTATCAGCATAAAGAGCAATTATATGAATTTGAAGAAATTTGGGCCCTGTTTATTCATACATTTGGATAAAGAATGCTGAGATACCCCAGATGATGCCAAACTTCCATTCCTCCTGTCCTCTCCACTTTTTTCCCTCCCTCTTCCTGTGCCGGCCCTCACTCGGTCCCCTCCTTCCCTTTTCTGCCTATTTGTACGTGTCTTTTTTGTTTTGTTATCCCCATTTTAATATGTAATGTCTGCATAACAGTGCTGGGTTTTGTATTGTCTAGTCTTGCAGCTTTGACAAGGTGTAAGGGTGAATAATTGCATATCTTTATTTGCAATCCCTGGGAAACGGGCAGTAGTTGGTAACATATACAAGCTGTAAGTCGTTTAGCTTTTTGTATTTTGTATTGTTTGTTTCGATGTGAAAAATGAGCCCTCAAAAAATCACAAAAAAATTCAATTCAAAAGAAAATCTTCGGGGATTCAGGGGCAGGAAGGAGCGGAGGCAATGCCCCTCTCCACCTCTCTGCCCGCAAAAGGCTCACTGTGTCCTGCAGCCTAATGCCCACTAGCAAATGGTAACAGCATTAACTGGACAAAGGGGAGCAGAAGGTTGAAGGGATTTGCTGGAATGAGAGCCCAGAGGTTGATTCCAAAAGAGGAGGGGCTGACAGCAGTGCTGAGAAAGCTGTTCCAATCAGCGTGGGGGAGAATGCTGCTTCGTTATTCTGACTACAGCCAAGCATGCTGGAACCCCATCAGCACTGGAGGCTTCCCAGCTCTGCAGATTCAGATCTATTGTGATCTCATCCCTGTAGTCGTTGTTTATTGTGCTGTAATTTAACCATATGGTGGGAGATTCATTCTCTAGTTTGGGGCCGGTTGAGACCCAAGAACACATCAGCAGAGGAGAGGAAGGAACTGATTTAAGATGTGCTGCTCCCACTGAAGGGGTCTCTGTTGGGTCAGGCCTTTTGCTTAGCAAGCAAGGGGAGCAGAGGTCCTGAGATTACACTTAGTGAGAGCTTTGAAGTTGGCTCCAAAAGGCAGAGCCAGCTGAGTTTGTATCTCTTTGTGGTTCAGGACCATTGTTTTCCCTTTTCGTAACATATTTCTACCCACGAAAGCCGGGCTGAGATGCAGCATCCACTTCTCAGCCAAGCCCTGATTTATATCCTACTTCCCAGCTTGACTGACTAAGTAGAAGAGGCACAGAAAGGTCAAGTGGCTGACTTGAGGTCCCACAATGAGTCCTGGCTAAGATCCAGCAGGCTGCTGCCTTCCAGGTTTTTGTCTGACTCTGTACTTCAGACACTGTCCTCCCCACTCCACTCACATTTATGATGTGCATCTTTATTCTAAAGGAGCAGGAAACTGGAAGGCTAAGGTATGTTGCATAGAATGACATGAGAACCTCTTCCCTCCCGCCCCACTTCTTTGAGCTTTACATCTAGGTTAGTTTCTAGGATTGTTTTATACTGTCCCTGACTTTAGACTGTGCTTTGCCATTGCAGACGCATACTCTGAACTTGGATCCATTTGGTAACCTGATTTTACTTTGTATTACCCCAGGGTAGTGCAGTAATCAAGGAGAGGGTAATTCACTTCCCCCCATCTTAGGTATTAGTGGAGTATAAACATGCACTGTCAATCCTCACAACAGAGCATCTTCATTCATGCTGAATGCCGACCTTACACACATTGCACTGTGTAACCCACACACCTCCTGGATGTGGTGTTCTGTCCCATTTAGTGGCACCGAGACCACTTAGAGAGAGTTAAATGAGTCTGTTCTACAGCCTTAGCTAACAGCCACCCTTTAAAAACATTTAGTTTGGAACAGAGAGGGAGGATTCTGCAAACCCAGTAATGTCTAGACCTCAAGTGCTACTGATCGACATCCTTGACCCTTCACCTTCTTTTCCCAGTGCTATGTCACAATGTGAGCTGAAAGCCCTGTTCTCTTACTTGCCGATTGCCCTCTTTGGATGAAATTCACTCTGTCCTAGCACATAGCCCAGTGGTTCTCAAACTGGGGCTGCCGCTTGTGTAGGGAAAGCCCCTGGTGGGCCAGGCTGGTTTGTTTACCTGCCGGGTCCGCAGGTCCGGCCGATCACGGCTCCCACTAACCTCTCCAGGCCAATGGGGGCTGCGGGAAGCAGCGTGGGCCAAGGGATGTGCTGGCCGCCGCTTCCCGCGCCCCCATTGGCCTGGAGCAGCAATCCACAGCCAGTGGGAGTCACGATCAGCCGGACCTGTGGACCCGGCAGATAAACAAACCGGCCTGGCCCGCCAGGGGCTTTCCCTGCACAAGCGGCAGCCCCAGTTTGAGAACCAATGACATAGCCCGAGTAGTTGGACTGGCAGGGGCCCAGTGGAATTTAGGCCCATGAAAACCCAGAGACAGGCTGTGGGGGTGAATGCAGCCTCTCCTCAGCTGTTATTGCATCTTGTGGGTTGGAATGGCAGCCACCGGCCATCTGCAAAACCCACACACACTGCTGTCCTGCGTGCCTGCTGCATCTGTTCAGGTGCTGTCATTCCAGTGAAGAGACATCATTTCAAAGACAGCCAACAAATGTTACGGCTACTGCTGCACAACGCTCAACAAAGAAACATCTGATATTGTATCTGTTCCCTGTCATTTGTGTTTGTTTCAAAACCTGCGGTGACCTTTGCTGCTTCCTTGGGGACCTGGGTTCACATATTCAGTTTATGGGAAGAGAGCATTCATTTATGAAGCCCCACAATACTTCTTTGAGGCAAGTCCAGAGTAAATAGGAATTCACTTTACCAATAAAATACAGTCACTCCTGCAGTAAAACACATGAGTTCTTACACCAACTGCAGCAACACTACAAAAGAGTATAGGGTAGGTTATGAGGAGCACTCCCATATCCAACTGAAAGTGCAGAAGGAATTTTGCAGATAGACTATAATTATCCAAACTGGAATTTGGCCAGGACTACATAGTTACGTACTCCACTGTTATAACAAGGGCCGTGTGGTATTTAGAACCACAAATGGTCAGCAGTTTTATATCCCATTCTCACCTCAGCATCTTCACTAACTCTAACCCCTGACCTTAGCAGGAAGCTAATGTTAGTATTGACTCAGAGGAAAGAGTTCCATCATAGGATCAGCACCACTTGAAGCCTGATCTTGCTTTGTGGAATCTAAGAGGGTCACAGCATATAGTTACATAGCAACAAGTCAACAAGAATTGAATGCAGTGGTTTCAGCCTAATCCAGTGTTTCTCAAACTGGGGCCGCCGCTTGTGTAGGGAAAGCCCCTGGCGGTCCGGGCCGGTTTGTTTACCTGCCCCCGTCCGGCCGATTGCAGCTCCCATTGGCCTGGAGCAGCGAACCACGGCCAGTGGGAGCCGTGATCGGCCGGACCTGCAGACGGGGCAGGTAAACAAAGCAGCCCGGACCGCCAGGGGCTTTCCCTACACAAGCGGCGGCCCCAGTTTGAGAAACACTGGCCTAATCATTATGCTACTTGTGAATATCAGAAACCACAGTTTGGCCATCATTTGATGATGACTGCACATCTCTGCTCTGTTTCAGAGTAGCAGCCGTGTTAGTCTGTATCAGCAAAAAAAAACAGGAGTACTTGTGGCACCTTAGAGACTAACAAATTAAATTTAATTTGTTAGTCTCTAAGGTGCCACAAGTACTCCTGTTCTTTTTATCTCTGCTCTGTAAAGCCTGATCACTCCATACAGGGATGCAGCATCTCAGGACTCAGCTGCACTGGCAGAGGGGAGTGTGGAATTGTAACCCCAGAGGATGATAGACATCGGGAGTGAAGTACACTGGTCAATCGTTGTGGGTAGCCCAGGACAGGAGTATGTTGCAGATTATATTTAAGCAGAGTGGTAGTGCGGTGTATGGGAAGCATGCCCAGAGCCTGCCCGCACTGTACTTGGCTCTAACCAGAGCCATCTATCCCTCAGTTTGATGACCACTAAAATCCACCCACTGGGACCTCCCCTTCACACAGTTTTTCCCATGCTATTTAACTGAATATGGATTACTGGAACCATTTCTGGTAGTACATGACTAGGGATAAAACCTAGTGTCTCTCCTAGATATTTGGTCATCAGTCAAGTCATCCTGGCTGTAACTCCACTGAAATCAACAAATGAAATCAGGAATGAATTTCACTCAATGTCTCAGAGGAAATAAACTAAATAAAACAAAACAGGACAGGTTTTCAACTACTCAAATGTAGTTTAAAATAAATATCCTCAGTCTTGATTCAAATTTGAATCAACAGTTTCCTTTTGTTTACATAAATGTCTAGAACTTTTAAGCATGTCGTTTTTGGGACACTGCCATGGAGAGAGATTCAAATACTTTTGCCACGTGTTTTCTGAGAGTTCTAATTTTTGGTTCTATTTGTTTCCTGAGCATGTTGGGGAGAGGGAGGGAAAGGAAGACTAAGATGCCATCCTTCTCTTTTAGGTATCATTCTACTCCACCCCCAGTAGCACTGAGCTCAAACATAATGGTACATCCCCCCCAGTCCCCCAGTGCTTGAATCTTTCAACACGGGAACAGGAAGCAGATGGATCGAGTGACAGCTGAATTCCACCACAGCAGGTGCCAATGGAGCACTTTCTCCAAAATGCATTTCAAGGAGGCATCCCTGGGACACTTCAACAGATGGGCCACTGCTTGGCAGTTGACAGGCAACTACTCCCTGTACTAACTTCCTGGAAGAATTCAAAAATATTTGGCACCCCTGGGAAAATGACCATTTGTTCTCACAGTGGCAAACTCACAAGAAGAGAGCATTGCTGTTTTCAGGTTCATTCACAGAACGGATAGGCTTGGAGGGGGCATCTAAGGTTGACAGTGCATTTTCAAAATCACGGTGGATGGGGCAGAATGTTCGCAGCACAAGGGATGGTGGAATACACTGATGCCAGAGATCACTATTGTGCATGGAGGGTGCAATGTAATGCAAGAAATTAAAAAATTAATTGTGATTAATTACAGTTTTAATTGCACTGTATACCAATTGAACTTTATTAACTATTTTGGGATGTTTTTCTACATTTTCAAATATATTGATTTAAATTACAAGACAGAATACAAAGTGTACAATGCTCACTTTATGTTACTATTTTTATTACAAATATTTGCACTGTAAAAATTATAAACAAAAGAAATAGTATTTTTCAATTCACTTCATACAAGTACTATAATGTAATCTCTTTATTGTGAAAGTGCAATTTACAAATGTAGATTTCTTGTTACATAACTGCACTCAAACACAAAACAATGTAAAACTTTAGAGCTTACAAGTCCACTAAGTCCTACTTCTTTTTCAGCCAATCACTAAGACAAACAGGTTTGTTTACATTTATAGGAAATAATGCTGCTGGCTTCTTATTTACAATGTCACCTGAAAGTGAGAACAGGCATTTGTATGGCACTTTTGTAGTCAGCATTGCAAGGTATTTATGTGCCAGATATGCTAAACATTTGTATGCCGCTTCATGCTTCGGCTCCCATTCCAGAAGACATGCTTCCATGATAATGATGCTCGTTAAAAAATAATGTGTTAATTATATTTTGACTGACCTCCTAGGGGGAGAACAGTATGTCTCCTGCTCTGTTTTACCCTCATTCTGCCATGTATTTCATATTATAGCAGCCTCGGGTGATGACCCAGCACATGTTGTTCGTTTTAAGAACACTCCCACTGCAGAACTGACAAAATGCAAAGAAGGTACCAATGTGCAATTTCTAAAGATAGCTAGAGCACTCAACCCAAAGTTTAAGAATCTGAAGTGCCTTCCAGAATCTGAGAGGGAGGAGGTAGCATGCTTTCAGAAGTCTTAAAAAAGCAACACTCTGATGAGGTAACTACAGAACCTGAACCACCAAAAAAGAAAATCAACCTTCTGCTGGTGGCATCTGACTCAGATGATGAAAGTAAACATGCTTCGGTCTGTCATCAGCATGGACGCATGTCCTCTGGCATGGTGGTTGAAGCATGATGGGACATATGAATCTTTAGCGCATCTGGCACGTAAATATCTTGCAACGCCAGTTACAACAGTGCCGTGCGAACGTCTATTCTCACTTTCAGGTGACACTAACCAAGAAGCGGGCAGCATTATCTCCTGCAAATATAAACAAACTTGTTTGTCTGAGTGACTGGCTGAACAAGAACTAGGACTGAGTGGACCTGTAGGCTCTAAAGTTTTACATTGTTTTGTTTTTGAGTGCAGGTTTTTTTATACATAATTCTACATTTCTAAGTTCAACTTTCATGATAAAGAGATTGCACTAAAATACTTGTATGAGTGAATTGAAAAATACTATTTTTTGTTTTTTACAGCACAAATATTTGTAATAAAAATTAATATAAAGTAAGCACTGTACACTTTGTATTCTGTGTTGTAATTAAAATCAATCTATTTGAAAATGTAGAAAATGTCAAAAAATATTTAAATAAATGGTATTCTATTACTGTTTAACTGTGTGATTAATCATGCCACTAATCACGATTAAATTTTTTAATCGCTTGACAGCCCTACTTGCTATAAATACAGGCTTTGGGAGACAAAAGTAAACTGTGATATGAACTGAGGTACAGTCACAGACAGAGCTGTGTGAACATTGCCAACATTTTCCTCAAAATGTACATTTGAATTTTTAAAGATTTCAAGCCCATTCTCTTTGCACCCATTCCCACAGATACTGAGCAAAGGTATTTAGTTGCATGACATTGCTGAAACAACATTTTTTGGCAAATATTGAAGGATACTGGCAAAAAGAGGATTTCAAATGGATAAATCCAGTTTCTGCACCCAGAAGCCTAACGCAATGTCCATCCAATCAGGGAACAAAAACAAAACCATGTGACCTATCGAAGCAACTCAAATTTTGAATATGAAATACCTGTAACAATCAGACCAAGAATTGCTCACAAAAATTATGCAGTGAGTAATTTGAAATAATGGGTACACTTTGTGAGCTGCCCACAGATGACCCACAAAGAAAAAAAAATGGCAACATTCACTGAACAAATTATTCATTATGAATCATTTGGCTAGCTCTGGTCATAAAAAAGCAGAAACAAGGAGAATCGTCATGAAAGAAATCCCTCTCTGAGGGAAGGGGCAGAACTACTCATCATGATGCTCTTCCCATAACTCTGCCACATTCCCATGGTACTTCACCAGCATGATACTTTCTTAAAACATTTCAATTGACACAAGTCACAGAAAAGGCTGGCCAGGCCTCTGATCGGGAAGCCCTGGTGCCCGTGCCAGCCGGACAGCAGTGGTAAGGAGCAACAGCACTGGCTGCCCCACTGCCTATTAACGTTTGGCCTGGCAGTCCCTCCATCGTGGTGGGGGAAGGGCCATGGGGCCAAACCTGTGTGAATGGCAGTCACTGAAGTTTGGCCTCACAGGCCACTCCCCCATCATGAAGGCGGGGCAGTAGGGCCACACCTGAGTGTTCAGGGGGTGGTCAGTGCTGCTCCTCCTTGCCACAGCCACAAGGCCGGCTCCTGAAGCAGACCAGCGAGAGCTCAGGTTGCCCCTCCTCACCATGAACTGGGCCCTAGGCATGTGCCACGGTTGCCTATGCCTTAATTCAGCCCGGCCAATGGTACACACCGTGCGTGGCTCCTGGTGTCACTGTGAGCGGGGATGGTTGCCATTTGTAACTTCTGAAGACTCCCAGGGTTTACCCAAGGTATGCTGAGCTTTCCAGTTGCTTTTACTTTTTGCTAATTATTGTAGCCTGATTCTATATTGGCCAGCACCCTGGGTAGTTATTTACAACAGTGCAAAGCGAGGGAAAACCACTACTATTCTGATTCAGTAGCCTTTTACCCCCACTTTGCACCAGTGTAAATGACTTCACCCAGTGCAGAGAAGGGGAGAATCAGGATCGGAGTCTTTTAAACCCCTTTTTACCCTAAAACGTTCCTCACAGCTCACCCACCATACTTGGCTTCATGACTTCACCCAGTGAGCTGAGCGACTAACATTATTATAGTGAAAGACTGTGTGATGGAAATGTTGGGTCTCTGATGGATCTTAGTTTTGACAGAGAGCTTTTGAAGGATTGTCAACAAAGTCTCGAGCGCTTGTCTGTTAGCACTCTGCCTGATACTGCTATCCTTGTACCCAAAGTCGTCCGGGAAGTGGTGGTTATTCCCTCTTCCACTCAAGTCTGATGAGAAAATCAGGACTGTTCAATTTCTCCAAGTTAGAAGCATTAGATTGGGCAACAAAAACTGTTTCTCTCTCCACTCCCAAAGGCTCTCTTCAAAGAACGATCTATATCACCAGTAAAATCCACTTCAAAGGGCACTGTCAAGGTATCTGTAATCATTTTACAACTCATCTGTGTTACTCCCTGTTGTTTATAATAAGCCCTTTGTAGCACGAGGCTAAAATCTATTTCCTTACTGATTTATTTCCTCCATCATGTACACATGTTGGGCAAAATTCTGTACCAGCATGGCAAGATACTGAAAGCATGGTGCGGTACAGAATGATAAGCCAAGGTGTAGCATGGGATGGAGCCAAAAAATACAGGGCAGAATACGAATTGAATAGTATGGTATGATACACTATGGTACTGAATAATATAATGAAGGACAGGTGCAGAGAACGGCTACTAGCATGAACAGAGGAATGGAGAACATATCTGATGAGAGGAGACTAAAGCGTCTGTAAACACTACCACTTATGTCAGTATAATTCATGTTGTTCAGGGGTGTGAGCAATGTAAGTTACACCGACCTAAGCGCCAGTGTGGACAGCGCTATGTCGGTGGGAGAACTTCTCCCATCTACATAGCTATCGGCTCTTGCTGAGGTGGTTTTATTATGCCAATAGGAGAACTCTCTCCCGCTGGCAAAGCGTCTTCACAGACATGTTGCAGCTGCGCCACTGTAGTGTTTCTAGCATAGACTAGCCCAGGGGTCAGCAACCTTTCAGAAGTGGTGTGCCGAGTCTTCATTTATTCACTCTAATTTAAGGTTTCGCGTGCCAGTAATGTATTTTAACGTTTTTAGAAGGTCTCTTTCTATAAGTCTATAATATATAACTAAATGATTGTTGTATGTAAAGTAAATAAGGTTTTTAAAATGTTTAAGAAGCTTCATTTAAAATTAAATTAAAATGCAGAGCCCCCCGGACCGGTGGCCAGGACCCAGGCAGAGTGAGTGCCACTGAAAATCAGCTCGCGTGCCACCTTCGGCACGCGTGCCACAGGTTGCCTACCCCTGGACTAGCCCTAAGGCTACATCTATGTTGCACCCATCTTGTGGAGACATGTAGGATCTGAGGATATGTCTTGTGGTGACATGTAGACGCTGTGTCCTCACTGTGGTGTGTAGCTACACATGTCAGTGAAAGGCGCTGGCAGGGGGGAGGCACAGGAGAAAGGTTCAGCAGCAGTCAACTGCTGGAGCCTTTCCCCAACGCAGGGAACTGCTGGAGCCTTTCCCCATTGCAGCTGAGAGCTATGTGGAGTTACCAGAGCTTTCCCCACCTCAGGGAAAGACATATATATTCTACATGCTGCCAAAAGGAGCATGCAGTATAGACTTACTTTAAGAGCTTGGCTTGTTTAGCCAAGCAAAATGAAGGGTTAGCAGGGATATGGTTGCTCTCTCTAAATACACCACAGGGCTGAAAACTACGGATGGAGAAGAGTTATTTAAGCTAAAGAACAATACTGGCTCAAGAATGAATGAGTATAAGCTGACTATGAGTAAATTTAGGCTGGAAATTAGAAGAAAGTTTCCAAACATCCGAAAAGTGTGGTTCTATGACTGCTTTCCAATAGAAGTGGGGCAAACAACCTTATTAATTTTAACATGGAGCTTAATACATTTATGAACTTGATTATCTAAGAGCACTGCCTGCAACAGCAGAGGACTGGACACAGTGACCCAGGAAGTCCTTTCCAGTCCTATATACAGCATGGTATGGAACTGACTAACACAGTATGGTACAGTACAGTACTAAATATTCTCCAGTATGGTATGGCATGGAACAGAATAGGATGGTATAAAAAATTGTGATATGATACTATATGGCATGGTATTGAATAGCCTGGTACTGGATGGTCATGGCAAAGTTATATTATATACAAGGGCAGGAAATGAAACCCATGAGAAACTTGTGTAAGTATCAAAAGATAGCTCACTGGAGACTAAATTAGTCAGAATGGGTAAAACTTCTTTAAAAGGTGCCACACAGAATTCATTTTCACACAAATAAAAGATGGTCTCAACAAACTGAATATCTGAGAGGTTGTTGCAATAAAACCCTTTTGGTGGGCTGGAAGACTGTTTGATTTAGTCCACCAGCTCACCAAACACTCAGAGGCAATGAACTTATGAGCTTCTTCAGTTTTCTGATTGTTTTTCTCTTTCGACCATAGGGTTTCTAAAGAGGTAGGAGTGGGAGTGAGAATTCCCCATTGAAATCCATTACTCCTTTTTTTTTAGCAACACTTTACAATAGAGACACTGTTCCTATAAGACTCCATCAGGCAATCTAGATGAAATGAGAATGAGTTGGGGTTTGGCTTTTTCTTCATCTTCCTTGGGTTGAATAAAATCTCAGATAAGATCAATAGTTTCTTTGGTTTTATGTTTCTCTTCCTTAAGGGCGACTGGCTTATTGCATTTCCATTGATCACAGAGACACAGCGATTCAACAGAGATAAACCATCTTTTATATTCCCAGCCTTTTGAAGTCAAATGACTTTTAAATGAGGTGGGGGTCACTCTTGATTCTTATTAGAATATCACAAGTGCCAAACACCGTTCTTATTTTTGACACAATGAACCATTTCTAAAATGGGGGGTTGTAAATTTCAATGCAAGCTAGGCAACATTCCCTGAAAACGCTTTCTGGCTGGACTCACTACCAGGAAGTACTGGGGTTTATTTTAATTCAGCCCTCCTCCACAGTGATGTCATAGGACACACCTACCACTGACATGCAGCTTAGGGCAGCTTTTTTTAATGGCATCTAGAAGGGCTTTTTTGTTCTTGCCCAGTCCTTTATTAACTCCCTAGTAGCTCTCTATGTAACTACACAGACTAAGTTAGTGGGCACAGTGGGCAAAGGGACTAGTTGCATGAACAAGGAGAGCAGAATGTGTTGCCCTATTGTTTGCAACGGGGAAGGAAGCATGGGTTATTGGTTAGATGGGGAGACTGGCAGCCAAAAACTTACTGATATGGCCACAGTGTCTTCAGACATCTGAGCCTCAGTTTCCCTCTTGGTAAAATGGGGTGGTGGAAGACTTAGTTGCTGTTTGTAAAGTGCATTAAGAAGCTATATAAGTAAAGCATAAAAAAAAAATTCAAAGGGCCTGTTTGTCTAGGTAAGTTTATGGATATAATTGTAGGGGGTTGCTGTCATATGGTTTAAAAAACAGATGCTAATTATAATCAAATGTGGGTGCAAAACTGCAGATACTGTTAATTGAGAGCAGAGGTTACAGGAAGATATCTAAGGGTACGTCCAGACTACCCACCGGATTGGCGGGTAGCGCTTAATCTATCAGGGATCTATATATCGCATCTCGTCTAGATGCGATATATCGATCCCCGAACACGCTCCTGTCGACTCCGGAACTCCACCAGGGCGAGCTGCGGTAGCGGAGTCGACGGGGGAGCTGCGGCCGTCAATCCCGCGCCGTGAGGATGGGAGGTAAGTCGTAATAAGATACGTTGACTTCAGCTATGCTATTCCCGTAGCTGAAGTTGCGTATCTTACATCGAAACCCCCCCCCCAGTGTAGACCAGGCCTAACTGACAGATTACACCCGCAAATCAGGTACCTCTCTAAATTGTGTCATTTTCACACACGGGAGCTGGAGGGTCCAAAACTGCAGCCCCAGAACCAGTATCTCAATTGCAGCCTCTTGAAAAATATGGCCCTATAAAAATGATGTATACCCAAGAGCTTCAGGAGTATCAGATTCTAATGAGAGTCTTTGGTGGGTGGGACTTGGGTGTTACATGGAACTATGCAATGAAATCTTTGGCTTACCATGCTGAGAATATTCTCCTAGGAACCCAAATCCAAAAGAACAAAAAAAGTAGTACCCTAGTTAAAGATTCCTAAATAGAAGGGGAAATCTCCTATTGATATCAGTTATTTGAAGGTAATAGCTTATGATCTTTTACGCAGCTCCAAAATAAATGTCAGTGTAAGAAATGATACATCATTTCAATTCTAACAAATCAGGCACTTAGTGTACTGGGGGAGAAATGATTGGAACTACTTTAAAGCTGCCTTAACCTGAGAAACTGCAAAAATATTTATATTCGTATGATGGAAGGAAGAAATACCCCCGTGGGCATATTTAAGAGTCCTCTGTCTTTGGGATAAATGGTAATGATAAACAAAAAATGGAAAGATGACCTTAGAATAATAACCTCATGATCCATCTGGGACTGAGCTTTCCAACATACAGAAATCATTTGCAATATGTTCAGAACGGAAATTTCTATCCTGCTTTATAGCTCATAGACTTCCTTATGGGTCACAAAAAACATGGATTTGATTCCCTCTCCTGCAACAGGGGCCCACATGTAAAATTACTCCGATTCCCCTGCTGGCTGCCTACAGTTCTGCTCAGTGATGAGCGTGAGGATAAGGGGAAAAAAACAGAGGGGAAAATAGAGATGCATTTCATATACTTCAAAGGATGGTTAAAGAAAGTCCAGGTCCTGCAACATGGGGTATTTCTGTGTATCCCTTAAGACCTCCAAAATAGAGAAGAGGCATTGAGAAAACAACAGAAATGCACTGAAGCTATTCCCTGAATAAATCATTTTGACAGGGCTTTTCACATTACTGTTCTACCACCTCAAGTTGTGATCATATCGGACCTCACAAACTAAGCAGTGTTGGGTCAAGGAACACCTAGGTGATACAGCTGGTAAGCATAGTGATTCAGTGGATAATGATCAGTGGAGTCTGATACCCCAGCACGGTGCTAGGGCACACTGCATTGCTAGAGGTATTTGGGTGAAATCCTGGCCCCACTGAAATCAACAGGAGTTTTGGCATCCTGGAGTCAGGATTCCACCCACTGTCTTTTTGGATAAAATGTAGGACAAAAATTCTGCTCTCTGGTGCTTATTAAAAATCCATTAGCACTTTTCTCAGGAGAAGGAGGTATCAGTTGTGCTGCTCTGGCCAATCTGGGTAATTATATTCTCTTTCCTTAAATTCTCTTTGCAATTATTTCTTCACTTCCTGCCCTGGACTTTTATATGCTTACGTACTGTTAAAGCAGCTGCTGAGTTCCTCCTGGCTACACTTAACTGGAGGGCAAAGTGATTAGTGTATAAGGTTTACAAAACCCTTCAGATCCTTTGCTCAGAGAGTAATTTGCGATGTATTACTATAAATACATTAATTAGTAATTATCTTGAAGGACCTTTAGGACCCCTAATTGCTTTATTAACACTCTGCATATAGGGGCACTGACCCCCTCCGACAGAAATAGGTTGAAACATGGCAGCCATTCTGCCCTAGCAACGCTCCCTATTTGTTTTGGGAGAGGAAGAATTCACCATTTGACACTGAACGGAGAGCTCAGATCAGCAGAGTATAATTACTGGGGTTAATAACCTTAGTCTTGTTAAAAATGCCACAAGATTTTTAACAGCCACAAGTAGTCAGAACATGTGTGTCTCATTCAAAACACATAGCACCTCCAATATGAGTACCCCTTCACGCTGTTTGGGACTACAGTCAGTATTGACTTAGACAGAAAAGTCTCCCTACTGAATCAGTAACTCTGGTATAGCACTCCTTTGAGCCCCATGTTGCAAGATTAGAGCAATACCAGTTCAGACAGAAGAGCACCCCTGACTGACCCAACCCCACCACTTCCTGCCAGACCTGCAGCAAGCTGCGGTTTTCTTGAGGTATCCCAGAGGAAATATCTTTATAAGACCAAGTCCTGGGTATTCGCATGGGCCTGACATGATCAGGATGAGTTCATTACAGTGTGTCTAGTGCTAAACAAAAATGTCTCCATGTGTGTCAAGAACAAGTCCAGTGTTCTCATTTGCATAACATTACCCAGAATGCTCTTTCATCTTAAAGCTATTTGATAGTGGATGCTGATGTCTGTACTCTAGGAACAAACTCAAAGGTTGCACGTTTTGCTTTGGATGCAGAGAATTTCTTCAGCAAGTACAAAGAGTCATTACAGACTGTGGCAGGGAAAACAGTTGGTGTTCCCTGAGTTAGGGAGGCTCACAGTAAACTAAAACAATCAGCCCATCAACTTCCCTTGACAGAGCCCACTGTCTCAGGGTCTTTTATTTCGATGACACCTGCAGGATGTAAGCACAGAGCAAGCAGCAGAGTATACATTTCCCCCTGTAGCTGTGGGTGTCATTAATAATATAGTTGAGAATGTCTCATGATTTATATGATGGCTTTATTTCCCACTGGTTTGATAGGAATCCCTTGCCAACAATAAGATTATAATACATAGCACAGAGATGTCAAATCGTTCCAATCACATCATGCTAACCACTGGCGCCACAGCGCCTGATTCAGAACTCCATTATACCAGTCTCATGCCGCGAATGGAGTTATGCAGGCTTACAACTGCTGTAAATGGAGCTTTGTATCAGGTCGCAAAGTTTAATAAGGAGAGGCAGCATACATCTCTCTGGAACACCTGATTGCCCTTAATATAGCTTCTGTAGGACAGAGTAGATTTGGTTTAGTTAAATTAGAAGGAGACCCCTCTTTGTTCATAAAACCAAGGAAACATTTATTGTGTGAGAGGAGAACCAGGCCCACTTACAGTAGTTTTACACCACTGTAACTCCGCAGCCTTCATGGAACAAGTCCTGATTTACACTAGGGTAAATTATAAGAATCAGGCCTGGTGTCCCTCACTGTTGAATGAGGCTGCAAAATAGGAGCTCCACTATGACTATTGTATCACTGTAGGCAGCAGACTGAGGTCTGATGGGAATATTATAGTACAAACTTGGAGGCAATTCTACTCTCAGGAGCAGTGGAAAGAAATGAGAGCAAAATGTTTCAGAGTTCATTCCACTGAAGGGCTCAGGAAAGCAAAGACTCCTGAGCAGTAAAACAGTACCCCACCATTACACAACTGCTCATCATAGAATCATAGAATCATAGAATATCAGAGTTGGAAGGGACCTCAAGAGGTCATCTAGTCCAACCCCCTGCTCAAAGCAGGACCAATTCCCAGCTAAATCATCCCAGCCAGGGCTTTGTCAAGCCGGGCCTTAAAAACCTCCAAGGAAGGAGATTCCACCACCTCCCAAGGTAACGCATTCCAGTGTTTCACCACCCTTCTAGTGAAATAGTTTTTCCTGATATCCAACCTGGACCTCCCCCACTGCAACTTGAGACCATTGCTCCTTGTTCTATCATCTGCCACCACTGAGAACAGCCGAGCTCCATCCTCTTTGGAACCCCCCTTCAGGTAGTTGAAGGCTGCTATCAAATCCCCCCTCATTCTTCTCTTCTGGAGACTAAACAATCCCAGTTCCCTCAGCCTCTCCTCATAAGTCATGTGCTCCAGACCCCTAATCATTTTTGTTGCCCTCCGCTGGACTCTTTCCAATTTCTCCACATCCTTCTTGTAGTGTGGGGCCCAAAACTGGACACAGTATTCCAGATGAGGCCTCACCAATGTCGAATAAAGGGGAATGATCACGTTCCTCGATCTGCTGGCAATGCCCCTACTTATACAGCCCAAAATGCCGTTAGCCTTCTTGGCAACAAGAGCACACTGTTGACTCATATCCAGCTTCTCGTCCACTGTGACCCTTAGGTCCTTTTCTGCAGAACTGCTACCTAGCCATTCGGTCCCTAGTCTGTAGCAGTGCATGGGATTCTTCCGTCCTAAGTGCAGGACTCTGCACTTGTCCTTGTTGAACCTCATCAGGTTTTTTTCGGCCCAATCCTCTAATTTGTCTAGGTCCCTCTGTATCCGATCCCTACCCTCTAGTGTATCTACCACGCCTCATAGTTTAGTGTCATCTGCAAACTTGCTGAGAGTGCAGTCCACACCATCCTCCAGATCATTAATAAAGATATTAAACAAAACCGGCCCCAGGACCGACCCTTGGGGCACTCCGCTTGAAACCGGCTGCCAACTAGACATGGAGCCATTGATCACTACACGTTGAGCCCGACTATCTAGCCAGCTTTCTATCCACCTTACAGTCCATTCATCCAGCCCATACTTCTTTAACTTGGCGGCAAGAATACTGTGGGAGACCGTATCAAAAGCTTTGCTAAAGTCAAGGAATAACACATCCACTGCTTTCCCCTCATCCACAGAGCCAGTTATCTCATCATAGAAGGCAATTAGGTTAGTCAGGCACGACTTCCCCTTCGTGAATCCATGCTGACTGTTCCTGATCACTTTCCTCTCCTCTAAATGTTTCATAATTGATTCCTTGAGGACCTGCTCCATGATTTTTCCAGGGACTGAGGTGAGGCTGACTGGCCTGTAGTTCCCCGGATCCTCCTTCTTCCCTTTTTTAAAGATGGGCACTACATTAGCCTTTTTCCAGTCATCTGGGACATCCCCTGATCGCCATGAGTTTTCAAAAATAATGGCTAATGGCTCTGCAATCTCACCCGCCAACTCCTTTAGCACCCTCGGATGCAGTGCATCCGGCCCCATGGACTTGTGCACGTCCAGTTTTTCTAAATAGTCCCGAACCACTTCTTTCTCCACGGAGGGTTGGTCACCTTCTCCCCATGCTGTACTGCCCAGTGCAGCAATCTGGGAGCTGACCTTGTGCGAGTCTAAGTGAGCTCCGTGAGAGAAGAGAGGATGAGAACGGGCTCCCAGACACAGGTACTCACCTTGTAGAGCCCATGGCTGCAGCCACAGTAGGTGTTCTCCATCGTGTAGCTCCTCAACACACCAATCTCTCGCCACACTACTACCCGTGCTGTCGATTCACGTGACTTCTCCACCAGGAAGCTACAGCTGCTCATGACAAATGCAGGGGCCACTTTATCCAGGATTTTTGGGAGGGTCTGCAAAAAAAAGAATCAAACAAGAATAAGAACATGAATTAGATAGTGTGGGACGTTGCACTCTATATGATTTTATGAAAGTATGCTGATGAGTGTGAACGTAATGTAACTAAAATATGCTTCATGCAAAAGGTCTCTTGTAAGGTATCATTACAAAGCTAATAATCTACTGAGTGTGGTCATCCTATTTGTATAAATGTATCGCTCTTGTATCAGAAACTAGAAATATGAAATATAACTCTGAGGGCCTATTGTAATTATGCAAAGTGTGGGCCATTAATGGTGGTTTGGAAACTTGATGGCTCCCATCAACCAGGACAATTGACTGTAGATGGCTCTGTTTTACTTGTAAGTCTTCCTGTATACGTGTGTGCTGGCAAATGGGTAATGAAGTCGTACAGTGACATGTGATCATGTCACCTGAACTGGAATCCATCTTTAACCTGATGCTTTTCCATTGAGAATGAGGGGCTGGGAACCCAGAGAGGGACAAAGGATTCCCGCCTTATGCAAAAGATATATAAGTGGGTGGAACAGAACAAATGGGCTGCGGTCATGAGAAATCCCCTAGCTACACCTGAGCCAGAACAAGGACCGTACCAGGGGAAAGGATTGTGCCCAGACTAGGAAGGCATCCAGTTTGTGAAAGAAACGTATTTGAAACATCTCTGAGGGTGAGATTTTATTACTGTACTAAGACTTGTGTGTTTTATTTTATTTTGCTTGGTAATACACTTTGTTCTGTCTGCTATTACTTGGAACCACTTAAATCCTACTTTCTGTATTTAATAAAATCACTTTTTACTTATTAATTAACCCAGAGTATGTATTAATACCTTGGGGGGGGGAACAGCTGTGCATATCTCTCTATCAGTGTTATACAGGGTGAACAATTTATGAGTTTACCCTGTATAAGATTTATACAGGGTAAAACAGATTTATTTGGGGTTTGTACCGCATTGGGAGTTGGGCATCTGAGTGTTAAAGACAGGAACACGTCTTAAGTTGCTCTCAGTTAAGTCTGCAGCTTTGGGGCACATGGTTCAGACCCTGGGTCTGTGTTGGAGCAGACTGGCGTGTCTGGCTCAACAAGACAGGGTGCTGGAGTCCCAAGCTGACAGGGAAATCAGGGCAGAAGTAGTCTCATCTGGGTGTTAAAGACAGGAACGCTTCTTAACCTGCTTTCAATTAAGCCTACAGCTGTTAGGGGACGTGGTTCAGACCTGGGTCTGGCTCAAACCAGGCAGGGCACTGAAGTCCCAAGCTGGGAGGGCAGGGAAATCCGGGGCAGAAGTAGTCTTGGCACATCAGTTGGCAGCCCCAAGGGGTTTCTGTGATCCAACCCATCACAGAGAGTTACATAGTTATTATTTACATAGCAGCAGTAGAGCTGAGCAAAATTCAGAATTTCCATCCCTTGGGAAATTCCAAATTTTCACTGTTTGTTTTTGTCTCAAATGGGGAATAAAAGTTGAAATATTGAATTTGAAGATTTTCAATTGAAATGAAACATTTTGAGATTCATGAATCAAAAGGCTGAGTTTCTGTTTGTTGAACTGACCTGAAACACTTCATCTGAGCCACATTCCCTGGATGGCTACATCTCCCATGATGCACTATGTAGCTCGGCTACAGGAGAGTGTGTTGCATCATGAGAAATATAATCCTTCAGGGATCCCAGCCCATATGAGAAAATGGGGGCCTGAACTACAGCTCCCATGAGGCAATGTGCCATAAAAACATACATGTAATGAGTTCATTGACTTCAATGGGAGTTGCACTTGGTTAGAATTGGACCTTTGGATATGTGTACATTTCCTCCCCCTGCCCAAAATAAAAAGAGCGTTGGAGCATCAAATTAGAAATTATGGGCCAAATTCTATGCTAATGTAAATGAGCATCATTTACACCAGGAGTGCATTTGGCCCATACAATATTAAAATAAAGGGCACATTGTCTTTGCCTGTATAATTGTGACCACCTTAAACTGTTGAACTGAACAGATTCCTACAGTGTGCTCTCTCCATTGATGCCATTTACTTTCCATTTTGTTCAGTTTGGGTTGTGAAATCTTATCAGTCCATTTCACTTCCTGTTTAGAAGTCAGTTTTACTGTCTAATTCTGAACTATTATCGCTCAGTCTTATTGGGCTTGGGTTCACAACACTGAGTAGGGGAATATTTGGCTTAACTGGAATTAAAAAAAAAAGACTTATTAGGTTTTCTAAAACATGTTTAGAGAAACCATAAACTTTTGGCCTAACTATTTGGATTATCTCCTCATTAACATTAATTCTGTACATACAGCCATCACCACCTACAACCAACAACCACAGACCCAGACCCAGGCTCACAGACTCAAGCTCTGAGACTCACTGCCATGGGATCCTGCTTGCTGTGTAGACACACCCATGAGTGCTGTTTGCCATGCAGCAATGTCACAAGAAATCCAGGTTTCTGAAGGGTAGCTATGTTAATCTGTATCAGCAAAAACAACGAGAAGTCCTTGTGGCACCTTAGAGACTAACAAATTTATTTGGGCATAAGCTTTTGTGGGCTAAAACACACCACATCAGATGCACAGAGTGGAAAATACAGTAGGGAAGTATAAATACACAGCATATGGAAAGATGGGCGTTGCCTTACCAAGTTGGGGGGGGGGTCAATGCTAACGAGCCAATTCAATTAAGGTGAAAGTGGGATATTCTCAACAGCTGACAAGAAGGGAGGAAAAATCACTTTTGTAGTGCTAATGAGTTCAATGTAATCAACCAGGGCCTGATGAAATGCATCCTAGAATACTCAAGGAGCTGACAGAGGAGGTATCTGAGCCTCTAGCTATTATCTTTGGAAAATCAATGGAGACAGGAGAGATTCCAGAAGACTGGAAAAGGGCAAATATAGTGCCCATCTATAAAAAGGGAAATAAAAACAACCCAAGAAACTACAGACCAGTTAGTTTAACTTCTGTGCCAGGAAAGATAATGGAGCAAGTAATTAAGGAAATCATCTGCAAACACTTGGAAGGTGATAAGGTGACAGGAAATAGTCAGCATGGATTTGTAAAGAACAAATCATGTCAAACCAATCTGATAGCTTTCTCTGATAAGATAACGAGTCTTGTGGATAAGAGAGAAGTGGTGGCTGTGGTATACCTAGACTTAGTAAGGCATTTGATATGGTCTCGCATGATATTCTTATCAATAAACTAGGCAAATACAACTTAGATAGGGCTTCTATAAGGTGGGTGCATAACTGGCTGGATTACCATACTCAGAGAGTAGTTATTAATGGTTCCCAATCCTGCTGGAAAGATAACAAGTGGGGTTCCGCAGGGGTCTGTTTTGGGACTGGCGCTGTTCAATATCTTCATCAATGACTTAGATACTGGCATAGAGAGTACGCTTATTACGTTTGCAGATGATACCAAACTGGGAGGGATTGCAACTGCTTTGGAGGATAGGGTCATAATTCAAAATGATCTGGACAAATTGGAGAAAAGGTCTGAGGTAAACAGGATGAAGTTTAATAAAGACATATGCAAAGTACTTCACTTAGGAAAGAACAATAAGTTTCATACATACAGAATGGGAAGAGACTGTCTAGGAAGGAGTACGGCAAATAGTGGACCACAAGCTAAATATGAGTCAACAGTGTGATGCTGTTGCAAAAAAAGCAAACATGATTCTGGGATGCATTAACAGGTGTGTTGTGAGCAAGACATGAGAAGTCGGTCTTCCGCTCTACTCTGCTCTGGTTAGGCCTCAACTGGAGTATTGTGTTCAGTTCTGGGCACCACATTTCAAGAAAGATGTGAAGAAATTGGAGAGGGTCCAGAGAAGAGCAACAAGAATGATTAAAGGTCTAGAGAACATGACCTATGAAGGAAGGCTGAAAGAATTGGGTTTGTTTAGTTTGGAAAAGAGAAGACTGAGAGGGGACATGATAACAGTTTTCAGGTATCTAAAAGGGTGTCAAAAGGAGGAGGGAGAAAACTTGTTCATCTTAGCCTTTAAGGATAGAACAAGAAGCAATGTTAAACTGCAGCCAGAGAGGTTTAGGTTGGACATTAGGAAAAAGTTCCTAACTATCAGAGTGGTTAAACATTGGAATAAACTGCCTAGGGAGGTTGTGGAATCTCCATCTCTGGAGATATTTAAGAGTAGGTTAGATAAATGTCTATCAGGGATGGTCTAGACAGTATTTGGTCCTGCCCTGAGGGCAGGGGACTGGACTCGATGACCTCTCAAGGTCCCTTTCAGCCTTACAATCTATGAATCTATAAGGTGGACCATTTCAAACAGTTGACAAGAAGGTGTGAGTATCAGCAGGGGGAAATTAGTTGTTGTAGTGACCCATCCACTCCCAGTCTTTATTCAGGCCTAATTTGATGGTGTCCAGGTTGCAAATTAATTCCAGTTCTGCAGTTTCTCACTGGAGTCTGTTTTTGAAGTTTTTTTTGAAGAATTGCCACTTTTAAGTCTGTTATTGAGTGTCCAGGGAGATTGAAGTGTTCCCCTACTGGTTTTTGAATGTTATAATTCTTGATGTCAGATTTGTGTCCATTTATTCTTTTGCATAGAGACTGTCCGGTTTGGCCAATGTACATGGCAGAGGGGCATTGCTGGCACATGATGGCATATATCACATTGGTAGATGTGCAGGTGAACGAGCCCCTGATGGTATGGCTGATATGGTTAGGACCTATGATGATGTCCCTTGAATAGATATGCAGACAGAGTTGGCACTGGGGTTTGTTGCAGGGTTTGGTTCCTGGGTTAGTGTTTTTGTTGTGTGGTGTGTAGTTTGCTAGTGAGTATTTGCTTCAGGTTGGGGGGGCTGTCTGTAAGCGAGGACTGGCTTGTCTCCCAAGGTCTGTGAGAGTGAGGGATCGTCCTTCAGGATAGGTTGTAGATCCTTGATGATGCGCTGGAGAGGTTTTAGTTGGGGGCTGTAGGTGACGGCTAGTGGCGTTCTGTTACTTTCTTTGTTGGGCCTGTCCTGTAGTAGGTGACTTCTGGGTACCCTTCTAGCTTTGTCAATCTGTTTCTTCACTTCACCAGTTGGGTATTGTAGTTTTAAGAATGCTTGATAGAGATCCTGTAGGTGTTTGTCTATGTCTGAGGGATTGGAGCAAATGCGGTTGCATCTTAGAGCTTGTGATGTGTTCTGGATGAAAGCTGGAGGCATGTAGGTAAGTATAGCAGTCAGTATGTTTCCAATATAGGGTGGTGTTTATGTGACCATCACTTATTTGCACTGTAGGGTCTAGGAAGTGGATCTCTTGTGTGGATGGTCCAGGCTGAGGTTGATGGTGGGGTGGAAATTGTTGAAATCCTGGTGGAATTCCTCAGGGGCCTCCTTCCCATGGGTCCAGATGATGAAGATGTCATCAATGTAGCTCAAGTAGAGTAGAGGTGTTAGGGAATGAGAGCTGAGGAAGCTTTGTTCTAAGTCAGCCATAAAAATGTTGGCATACTGTGGGGCCATGCGGGTACCCATAGCAGAAAGCCAGTCTCTTCTTTGTACCTCACTGTCTCTATTACTTGTCTAGCCTTGGGGCTTGCATAGCTCCGTCAAATCAATGCTCGGTCCCACTACCCGCTAGCTTCTTTACATGAGAGCTGGACAAGTTTTTTTCAGCCAACAATAAATTTACAGAAAAACACCTTTTTCAGGACACCCAACCTATCAGCTAATAGTTTCATGTGAAAAAAACCTGAAAACAAAAATTTTGTTGAAAATTTTGTTGAAATGCTAAAAAATGCATGTTGATATTTCTAAATGAACCATTTCGACATTTCATTTTGAATTGCCATTCAACACAGTTCATTTGACCCAAATGAACTTTTCATTTTTTTTGTTTTGTTGAGAAATTAAAAACTTCAGTTTCTGTTTGAAATACACAGAATTTATTGATTTGGTTACAGAACTGAAAAATAAATTATTTGCTCAGCTCCACATACCCGATCCTAGTGTGGATGTAAGCCTAGCCTTCTAGTATTCTAGAAGGGGAATCCAATGTTGGGGAACATTTAGATTTACTCTTTAGTGAAGGCTTAAGTGAATTAGGCATCCAAATTCCATTGGCTTTTAATGGTATCTGGGAACCTAACTCGCTTATTCTGCTTTGAAAAGCCAAAACTCACTATCTTATCCTGCAGCCACATGCCAATCTCCCTGATTTAGCAGAATAACTTCCTGTATGATACCATCTAAGGGAGTTATGAACACCTATCATCTGGGGAATAGACATGCAGGCTGTGGGCTGGAGAATGCCTCTGCAGCACATTCTTGGATGGCAGCGGAGGCTTGCTCCAGATTCATTAATTGCAGATTCCGGACACACTCCAGATGCCTGAAGGAGGTTTGAATTCTGTGTGTGTATCTGTTGATTCCCCCCAGCCTTCTCAAGCTTCTGAAATCCAAACAGAACCCAGCTTCAAACGTTGTGCTGACTATGAGCGCTCTCTCTCATCCACTTGTGAAACAGGGAGATTTGGCTAAGGTCGGTCTTGCAAGGAGTGCTGGAGCCAGAGGTGAAAGTAAGCCGGTACACAGCCGACCGTACCAGTAGGGGGCAGTTTCCCCAGGCCGACAATTTAAAAGGGCCCTGGGCTCCTGGCAGTGGCTGGAGACCCTGGCCCTTTAAATTGCTGCCAGAGCCCTGCTGCCGGAGCCATGGGGTAGCGGCGGTGGCAGCCGGGAGCCCCAGGGCTCCGGCAGCAATTTAAAGGGCCCAGGGCTCCCGGCAGCGGCCAGAGCCCCTAGCCCTTTAAATCACCACCAGAGCCTTGGGGCTCCTGGCCGCCGCTACCGTTACCATGGGCTCCGGTACCAATTTAATGGGCCGGGGCTCCAGCTGCAGTAACGGCAGCCGGGAGCCCTGGCCCTTTAAATCACTGCCAGATCCCTGGGGCTCCCGGCCGCCGCCGCCGCTACCCCAGGGCTCCCGCAGTGATTTAAAGAGCCCAGGGAAGCTACCCCCCAGGGTAGCGGCAGTGGCCAGGAGCCCTTGGGCTCCGGTGGTGATTTAAAGGGCTCGGGAATTTCAAGGCCCCGCCCCTCGAGTCCCCCCATACCTTGCTCATGACCCCGTCCCTGCGTACCGGTAAGTCCCTTAAGTTACTTTCACTCTTGAATGGAGCACTTTCCTTCTGGGAAAGTATACTCCTTGGATGATGCCTGAAGATGAATGAGGAAGACACGGTAATCTAAAGGAAGGGAGGGAGTTGCAGATTGTCCTGGAGAGGTGCAAGTCATACAACAGTGTAGAGCTATACAAGAACATTTTAACCTCTTCTATGCCAGATCTCACTAATCTGTGCCTCTTAAACCAGTTTAGGACTACAACTTAGGTTTTGTAAAAATTAATTTTGAAAACTATAATTAGAGATAATTTCATCTCAGATGGGGAAACAGACACAGGGTGGTGAAGTGACTTGCCCAAAGTCACACAAATCCAGCAGAGTTGGGAAAAGAACCCATTAGATCTGTATACCCGTCTCCTATTTTAACCACTAGACAACTCTCAAGTTTCATTGAAAACGGGGGATTTTTAAATATTACTCATTCCCTTGAACTGTCAGAAACTACAAACCAACAGCCAGATGCTGGTGCCTGAGAACCAGACAGCGAGGCTAACTAAACACAGAGCAAAAATAATTTAGTCTAGTTTCACTTTCTAACAGGAATGGAGTAGAAATGGGAAACAAATGGTCTGTTAAAGAGAGTAGGAGTTTCCAATGGTTTCTATTTTAAGAATCCTGTCACAGGGAAAACACTGAAGGGAACTGTATTGTAATATTCACTTACCGAACACGATTTATTGGGACACCGCAAGTACCAAGTCCAGCACACACAGGCAGGACTGAACATCCTGCTAAAACCCCAGGGTCAGAACAACAATAAAACAACATACAAGACAACAACTTAATACTAAGATAAAGCTATAGCACCGTCTACTCATGGAGGTGCTCTCTACACTAAACATTATATTATTTAAAAATACAGGGTCAAATAAGTTCAATGCTACATTACTCCAGTTTGACACTTGTGTAACTCCATGGTTTCAATGAAGCCATGCTGGGGTAAAACTGAAGTAGCATAGTGGTGAATCGGGCTCTTGATTTTTTATTTTGACATGGTGCTTTTAACAATAAGGCAATTGAATTCAACAGGGCAACATGACCAGTGGCCTTTTACCAGCATTATATGGTTCATAAAGGGTTATATGAATGATGTTTCGCATGTGTGTGGTTTACTCACACAAAAAACGGTAGCTGCCCAGGTAGGCAAATATTTGTGGCCATTGATTAGGGGGCATGTTCATTCAGATGATACTTTATGCTAATATTGATGTGCATCTAGATTTTAGAGATGGGTCCAGCCTCCCAGGACTGCATTCCTCTGGATTCTGGGGAAGTTCACACCAGCTCCAAACTTCGTAGATTGGGCTCATCCCTAATCATAGAAATGTAAGACTGGAAGGGAGCTGAAGCGATTGCCTCTTGCAGCCCCCTGTACTGTGATGGGACCAGGGACACCTAGACCAGCCCTGACAGGTGTTTATCCAACCTGTTTTGAAAAACCTGCAATGATGGAGATTCCACAACCTCCCTCGGAAGCCTATTCCAGAACTTAACTACCCTTATAGTTAGAAAGATTTTCCTAATATCTAACCTAAATCTCTCTTGCTGCAGATTAAACATGATTTCTTGCCCTACTTTCAGTAGACATGGAGAGCAATCTAACACCATCCTCTTTATAACAGCCCTTAACATATTTGAAGACTGTTATTAGGTCTCCCATCGGTCTTTTTTCAAGACTAAATATGCCCAGGTTTTTTAACCTTTCCTCAGAGATCAGATTTATCATTTTTGTTGCTTTCCTCTGGACTCTCCAATTTGTCTGTATCTTTCTTAAAGTGTCATGCCCAGAACTGGACACATTACTCCACCTGAGGCCTCAGCAGTGCTGAAGAGAGCAGGATAATTCCCTCTTGTGTCTTACATACAACACTCCTGTTAATACACCCCAGAATGATATTGGCCTTTTTTGCAACCGCAGCACATAGTTGACTCCTATTCAATTTGTGATCCACTATAACCCTCAGATCTTTTTCAGCAGTACTACTCCCCAGTTATGCAGCACGTTATTCCCCATTCTGTAGCAATGCATCTAATTTTTTCTTCTTACTTTGCACCTGTCTTTACTACATTTCACCTTGTTGATTTCAGATCATTTTCCAACATCATTTTGAATTCAAAATCCTGTCTTAATTTTTAGCAACCATTCCTAGTTTGATGTCATCTTCAAATTATATAAGCATACTCTCCACTCCATTATCCAAATCATTAATAAAAATATTAAATCATACCCAGGGCCGGCTCCAGGCACCAGGCAACCAAGCACATGCTTGGGGCGGCACCTGGTAAGGGGCAGCCAATCTTGGGGTGGCGGGGAGCAGCGTGGCGCGGCATTCCACGGGGGGGAGGGGCGCTCCGGTGGCGCGATGTTCGGCGGGGGCGCTCCGGCGCGCGGCGCTCGGCTGGGGGGCAGCATGGCGCGCGGTGCTCAGGGAGGGGTTCCTGCGGTGCGGCGCTCGGCGGGGGCACTCCAGCGCTCGGCTGGGGGGCGGCGCGGCGCGCGGCGCTCAGGGAGGGGTTCCGGCGACGCGGCGCTTGGCGGCGGGGGGGCGGGCTCTGGCGATGCGGCACTCGGCGGCAGGGCGGTGCGGGGCGTGGCGCTTGGGGGGGGGGTTCCGGCAGCGCGGCCCTCGGCGGGGGAGCTCGGCGGGGCGGCACTTTTTTTTGCTGCTTGGGGCAGCAAAAAAGTTAGAGCCGGCCCTGATCATACCAGACCTAGGCCAGACCCCTGTGGGATCCCACTAGATATCAATGGTTTGCTGTCAAACTATAACAACTCTGAGTACGGTCTTAAGGATTGATTGCATGTGTGCACAGTAGATGTGTGCTGTAATGTGAAGTCTCACCCTGTAGCCAACATCTTCTGTGACAACTGCTGTGTCGACGGTGCAGCCTGCCTGCCACAAAGTTTCCTTGATGCTGCAGCCATAGAGGAACACGTTCTTCTTCTGGGAGTGGCCGTGATAGTCGCAGAATACCTGGAGATCAGAAAAAGGAACAACACTGACCATAAAACAGGAAGGATTCTAGCCCTTTAAATGGCAATGTGCAACAGTAGTGAGTTGACCAATTGCTAAAAAAAAACATTTTTCAGAACTTCTCAGAGGCTCTCAGGCTATGGGGCATGCCCATAATGAACGCCAAACCCTGTTGATCAATTGTCATCAGCCTTCCCAGGCTCTGCCAGTCCACCTGATTCTGGAGGATTCAGAGAAGAGAGAGAGGTTATATGTTGCTCTGTCTGAAACACAAAGAACTGTGTCCCACCCACTGCCATCCATGGCAGTTCAGGAACCGACATGCATCTTATGATTCAATCAAAGGGAAGTTTGCAAATTCCTTTTACTTCTAAACTTCAGTATTATCCTCTTGAGATCTAAAACCTGCACCCTATCAGGCAATCAATCTTCATTTCTTTAAGTTTGAAATCTGAACTATGTAATTCGCAGAAAAACACATCCATGCTATTACACTAGTAGCTATTGCATATTGTTATGACATTGTATATATCCCCCTAAGCAAAGCACAGTAAGTGACCTATTTTACATAGTCTAATCAATCAATCTAATCCATCTCTTTAGCATCAGTCTTCGGGTAGCTAGGCGCTAAGCATATTCCCACGTTCAGTGAAATTTTAGATTGCCTTTATAAGCACATATCAAGTCCTCTACAAATGAAAATCAGGGTTTATTGACCTACGAGGTAAATATTGACCCAGGCCTTGCAGAATAATCAATCTTGATGCTCAGTGAGATATGCATTGCTGTTATATATATTCTCCATGTCTTCATCAGAAATACTGGAAAATCCAATAAGGAAAGGAATTTCAAAAGAAGAGCCATTGTTCTTTTTAAGCCAACATTCTAAATGGTCAGAAGAAGATAGTGCTCCAGCAAAGTTTTATTCACTTTTGATAAGCCAACTGGAAAGCAAAGAGGAGCATCCAAATACCACTAGAAGAGAAACTTTAGAATAGACAGGCAGACAGAAGCAGGAAGACAGAGGAAGAAATAAGCAGTGGGTGCAATCACAGTGGGTGATGTTTTGCCATTGACTTCAAGGGTCCAAGATTTCACCCAGTATATTTATCTACCTGATCATGTATTTACCTTTGACCCTTTAGAGATAATTAAGTTTTACTGAATTTAACTGCAGCCATTCAGGATGCAATTATTTGCACACTAGGTTCTGTCAGCTATGCCAGCCAGTCCAGCTTTGACTGCCCATGTCTGCTTCTCTCATGACCGCCTCTGCACTTCCTCCCATGCATGAAAAAAACGCCACATCAAACTTCATAAACTCACCACCTCATCCTCTTTCAATATCTCCTTAACACCAAGTTCTGCCACAAAGTTTGCAGATTGCTACCTCTGGGACTGATTAGTTAAGCAGCAAGCTGCAACTTCTGATTTCCAGGTAGACTATTTTATTGTTACCTAACCCTCACCAACATCTTTGTTTCATCCAATTGCTGCCTCCTGTTTAACACCTAGATTGTAAGCTCTCTGGGGCACAGACTGTCTTTGTTACGTGTCTGTACAGCACCTACTTTAATAGGGCCCCATCCTTGATTAGGATTGCTTGGTTCTACTGGAATGGATTATTACTATTATTATTAGTTGGTTCTGTTTCATAACCATGTCTGTCTGAGAGGCAGGGGGGTGGATTTTTCCAGTGCAAGTTCCCAGTGTAGACAAGCCCTAAGAAAGTTGGCATGCCCTGAACATGCCAATCTGGAAGTATATTCTCAGATCCATAATGAAATAGCAATAATGCTGACACCTGGTGCACACAGGTGCAATAACAGGGAATTAAGTAAGAGGATCATTTCCCCAGTTTATAATACATGGAACACCCGAGCGCACAACTATCAGGGTGGAAGTAGTTGTGTGCCTACTGTTATGTCTCATCACAGGTAAGTTTTCAGCCAGTGAGGAGCCAGGATTTAACAATATGGCAAACAAAGACAAAATGTTAATACCTTTCCCCCATTAGAGTTTTATGCAGCTGTCCCTGCTATGTCAACCAGGCCACTAAACCCACATCACCCAGCAGCAGGGCCGGCACAACCCATTAGGTGACCTAGGCGGTTGCCTAGGGCACTACAATTTGGGGGGGCGGCGACCGCAGCAGTATTTCAGCGGCGGGACCTTCCGCCGCCTCTGTGGGGGGCGGCATTTTGGGGTGGGAACTTCCGCCGCCTAGGGCGGCAGAAAAGCTGGCGGCGCTCCTGGCCAGCAGTGCTGCTGATCCCATCACCCTCAGGCAGACCTCCAACACTTCCTCCTTCCAGCATCCAGCACTAGACGACTTTGTTACTATTTCTCATAAGGTGGTGTCCAGGGGACCCAGTCATTACTAAACTCCATTGTACTAAACTATAGGGAGACATGGGACTAGTCACATGTTTAAGGGCTTTGCTGCATCAGGGCCAGAGTATTCAGTGCCTCACAGGATTGAGCCCTATGGCAACATGCCGCCTACAAAGAGCAGGCAATGAGGATACAAATAAAGTATGCATTTTTTATACACAGTATGACTGGGATTTTCAAAGAAGCCTAGTTCAGTAGGAGTGGGGGAACCTAATTCGCATAGGCCCCTGAATGGGGGCCCTCCCCTTAGCAGTCTGATGCAGCACTTGCTATTGCATCTCTGCCTCAGTTTCTGAGAGTGGGGATTTTAATAAGTCCAATGAGGCTTGTATATTGAACAGCTCCCTTCAGGGGTCTAGTTTACTCTACTCCAAAGGCAAAACATCACACAAAGAGTCCGTATCTCTCCGTAGCTGGAGGGAGAAGTGGCTAAGTCAGCCTTCGTGTGTCAACCCCAGTTATGCCCAAGGTCCCTTACCAGTGAGGCCTTCATGAGCCAGGACACTCCTCTGGAGCCAGGGACTTCTTGTGACTAGCTGGGAAAGGGTCTCTCCTCTTGGGCCAAAGTCCCCACAGAGACCAAACCATGACAATCCTTCCTCAGGACAGCATATCATTCCTTTTTTTCCTATGGCTTCTGCTGTTGCCTGGTGAATTCTTTCCTGGGAGCCAGGTTTCTCTGAGACTCAGCATTCATAGTCCCTGGCTTCTGGAAATGCTCCTACCCAGAAGCATTCTTCCTTGGTTTCCTTCACTGGTGAACCCTTCACCACCTTCCCCCTGAGAAGCCTTTACCATAGGAACCTTCTCTTCCTACATCTTGGGAATTATTCTCTCCCCTAGGAGTTTCTGTTCCCTTAGAAAACACCCCAGGAGCAGCTTCCTTTTATCTTGGCCAGGGACTTCCTTGCCTAATTAACTGCCTCTCAGTAACTCAATGAGTTGACCAATCCCAGGTGAACTTAGAATTGCCTCATTCTCCCTTGTGAAGCCTGTCAGAGGTAGGCCCCTGGCCCTGTCAATGAGCCAGCTACCCTCTGACAGCCCCTTTAAATAGCCCAGCCTTGCACACATTGGGGGTGATGGGTTAATATGTAAATATGCATGAACCACACCCAGCTGCCCTCAACCGGCCCCTAATTATCTATCTAATTAAATGTAGTGTCCCAAGTAACAACTTACATGGGTGGTCTGTTATCCAAAGCTTGCCCATGTCCTGTCCATTCCCTGATTCTGCTGCCTACAGAACTCCACTGCTTGCACCTATGCTCGCCTGTCCCCAGAGTGTTGTGCCCTCATTCTTGACACATGGAGATCAGCTTGCTTCCCAGCAGTGAGTCCACTGCATTATTTACACCATTCTCACTAGATGATGAAGGCCAGGGGAGGACTGTGAGCACTGCGAAATCGGATGCAGATCCACAAACGGCAGCATTTCCAATTAAACCAACCCAGTTTTGCACAGACCCTGGACATGCAGCCCGCTCAGATTGCGCACATATTTTGCAGAGCTATATGTAATCCATGCACTGTGAAGTAACTCCATCTGCGATGTTTTCAATTACCCTAAAATGGCCCCATCCAAATGGCTGCATTTACTACTTCCTTTAATAACAGAGAGACACTTTTCCAGCTAGTGTTTCATCTAAGCTATCCGCGACATTCAGTCATAGTTTAGGTTAACCACAGGTACTATGTGGAATTTATTCCTATGAATATCAGAGGATTTTATAGTTTCCATTCTATTTTGAGGCAGAACTCTAAGCTCAACTGGATATCAATTACTTGCATATTACCAACATGCAAAAGGCACATACATTATCTGCTTAAAATATTATTTTACATATTAGAAAGCACGAAGGGATATGCAGCTAGTCAGACAACAACATTGCCTGAATGGTGCTAGCCCTATAATTTTGCATCTAGAGAATCCCACAGATGAATCCTAATTGGTAGGGCTGAAATGGGCCTGCTAGGTGATCCATTCCCACCCACCTGCATCAATGCAAGATTCTCATCTACACCAGTGTTTCTCTAACTGGGGCTGCGCTTGTGTAGGGAAAGCCCCTGGCAGGCCGGGCCGGTTTGTTTACCTGCTGTGTCCGCAGGTCCGGCCAATCGCGGCTCCCACTGGCCGCGGTTCACCGCTCCAGAGCAATGGGAGCTACTGGAAGTGGCGCGGGCTGAGGGACATACTGGCTGCCGTTTCCAGCAGCTCCCATTGGCCCGGAGCAGCGATCTGCGGCCAGTGGGAGCCGCGATCAGGCGGACCTGTGGACGGGACAGGTAAACAAACCGGCCTGGCCCGCCAAAGGCTTTCCCTACACAAGCGGCAGCCCCAGTTTGAGAAACACTGCTCTACATTGATTACTGTGGGACTGTCTGCAGTATCTGCCCACGGAGCCTTATCCCCTTCAGTTGCCATTAGCTTCAAACGGCAGCAGGGTCAGTATCACTGTAGCTATTTATGGGCAGTTCCATTTGAAAGTTGTACAGAAGGCACTGAAAACTTGTTTTCATTTTGATTAAACTCACTTCATCGTGTGATTTCCAGGGGGGGAAGGAGGGGTTCCCGCCCATGTTCCTGTGACTTTACAACACTTCCCTATCACCCCCTGACGGTCCCACCTTTTCTATCACTGGGGTGTCCTTCTTAGTTCAGTCGACATAGAAGGCAACTTTGTAGCCTGATAGCAGAGCTCTAACTAAGACATCTAAGAGTGGACAGAGAATGAACCTGGGAGTAAGAGGCAACCAGCCTCTGCTCTAGCGAGGACAGTGTAACTCATGCCGACAATCAGACTCCAAAACGTGCCACCCTTCTCACCCCCCAAGGAATGATTCAAGTCCAAGGTAAGAATTGGCAGTATACTCACTTTTGCCAACTCTCACACTTTTATCACAAGTCTCACCGTATTTAAGACCCTGGCTGCCAGAGTCAAGTTATTCCCTGCAACTCTCAGCTTTCATTAAAAAAAGAAAGCGAGAGAGAGAAAAAAAAAAGTTTCTAGCCCTCGTGGCCCCAGAGAAAATCTTGAAAATGTGACACCAGAGGCAAATAAAAAGACAATCCCTAAATATTATCATGGTTGGAGGGGGGGCTGACTCATCGCACTTGGATTGGCAATACTGCATTTCAATCAATTTCAGGCAGAGCCCACTGGCTTCAAAGAATGCTAAAGGCTCAGCTTGTGGCTTTAGGACATTTGGTGGTAGGAGCCATGAAGCAGCAGGACTAGAGGGAGAGGGAAGAATTATGTCTTACTCCTCCATAATTCCTTCTTGGGCTCACAAAGGAGCCAAAGTACTGCAGTATGTCTGCCTCCCGCCGACCCTTTCTCATAGCCCTACCTTCGTTCCAGCCCACCCACCCTGGGCACTCTCCCATTCCGGTCTCTGGCAGTAGGCTCATAGGGAGAGTCAGCTGACAGTGCAGTACAGCTGGTCAGAATACAGAAACCAAGTTTCACAACAGTTTTTCAAAAGGGGCCAATTCTTTGTTGTTCTTCAAAACTTTTCCACAGGATTATTTTTTCTCCAATTTTTTTGTAATTTTTTTTTCAAAGATCGGAATTTTCAAAACTGATTTTTTTTTCTATCTCCCAAGTTTTGGTTTTGATGTTGAAACCCGCTTTCCTTGTGATTAAAAGACCAATGAAAATTGTCAATGTTTTTTTTTAAAAAAAGGTCAATTAAAACCAAAAATGTTAAATAAGCAATTTTGTTAAAAAATGAAAAATATCGAGAAAATCAAAAAGAGACAAGGTGGGTGAGGTAATAGCTTTTATTGGACTGACTTCTGTTGGGGGAAGGGACAAGCTTTTGAACGCCACGGAGCATTTCTTCAGGTCTAGGGAAGTCCAGAGTGTCGGAGCTAAATACAAGCTGGGACAGATTGTTAGGCATAAGGGGTTCAGATATGCTGTAGGAGAGCACTTAAAATAAAGTGGGCTACTGAGGTTTTGCAGGCAGCAGAGTGTATCACAAATTGTTGTAATGAGCCATAAAACCAGTGTTTCTCTTTAGTCCATGGTTTTTAGTGTCTAGCATTATTAAGTTCCCAAACTCATCTTTTGAAGGTGTGCAGATTCCTTAGAGGAGGAGAACGGAGCGGTCAGATATAGAGCAATTGCTTTGTAAAAAGTATCAGAGGGGTAGCCGTGTTAGTTTGGATCTGTAAAAAGCGACAAAGAGTCCTGTGGCACCTTATAGACTAACAGACGTATTGGAGCATAAGCTTTCGTGGGTGAATACCCACTTCGTCAGATGCATGTAGTGGAAATTTCCAGAGGCAGGTATAAATATGCAGGCAAGACTCAGTCTAGAGATAACGAGGTTAGTTCAGTCAGGGAGGATGAGGCCCTCTTTTAGCAGTTGAGGTGTGAACACCAAGGGAGGAGAAACTGCTTTTGTAGCTGGCTAGCCATTCATAGTCTTTGTTTGACACCATCAGCTCAGGATTAAACAAAGTCTCTGGTTAACAGATGAGTTTTGAGCTAAGATACCTTTCCAGAGACCCAAAGCTACTGGCTAGTTGTTAACTATGAAACATCCTGTTCCCATTGAAATGAATGGCAAAAATGATCAGCAAAGCACTGAAACTAATGGGACTTCAGCTTGTGCATAAAATTATGCACATGATAAAATGACGTGTTGAAACAGGGACTAAATCAGATGAGGTATGTAAAAGATGACAGTGTGGCCGACGACACTGACTGGGCTGAATATCCAGTAGCGGACTAGGCAGGTGGAAGATGACGTAATGGCCCATTCCACGACTTTGTTACTCTGTGAGCAACATTTAGTATTCAGCTGTTTCTCAGCTGCCTTTCAGATGGTCCCAGCTGGAAACAGGAGCATGCTGCCATGCTTATGGCTAATTAATGTTTATTTATATTTTTAAACAAGCCTTCCACTTGTCATATGTTCACATAAACCTTTTCCTTTTCCACTAGGGGCTGTTGGAGCACAAGCCGAAATCCTTGGTTTACTCATCACAAACCTAGTCTGAGTGCCAGTCTGGTGGAGGTTTCTTCTCCACTCCTTGCTGCGTTTCATGCTGAGGGCTTTCAGCCAAAGGGGAGAAGAGGAGACTACCTTCCCAAGACAGAGAAGCACAGAAGTTCATTCCCTTTTGGAGCTGGTTACTATGCTGCCGTGAGATCTTTGCAAACTCTCTCCCCACTCCACCAGCAATGGTCTGAAGAAAACACTAATGATGGATAATACTTTGCACAGATCTAGCACTTTTCATCTGAAGACTCAAAGAGCTTTATGAAAGGTGGGCATTGTAATCCCCATTTTACAAAGGAGAACACTTTGCCCAGAGAGGCGAGGTTATTTGCCCAACATCACCTAGGGAACCAGTTGCATGCTCAGAAATCAGATCAAGATCTCCTGACTCCCAGTCTCCTGCTTTAAATACTGCACTAAGACGCCTGCCTTCACAGCAAACACTGCAGGAACCCTCTAAAATACTTAGGGGATCCCAAGTAGGTACAAAGTGGCATCCTGTCATCAGGCAATTTGTTACTTCAGGGCTCTGCTATCCCAGATAGCGTGGATTTGGGGGACAGAACTTCCAGAAACTACATCTCAACTTCAGCTCTCCTAACCTTAAATTTCCCCCCGCCCCCCAGCCAGTGTGCTCTCCAGACTGGGCAAGGGCATCAGAACATAGGGTTGTTGGTTAGAAGGGCTGATAGGCAGTAAAATATCCCACTGAAGTGATGGTCTCCAAGCTCTTCCCCACTTCCCGAGTAATGTAGCACTGGAATGTTTCCAGATCTCCCCAGACCCCTTCTCTCTTAGACCTGAACTGTACAGCACAGGAGTCTTTTGGGAAGGCTGCAACAAATGAGCAGTGCAGGGGTATTAATACAGGGGAAGATGGAAATGACTCACCAGTGGAGCCCGGCCAACGCTGCACAGGTAGTAGAGGAGGCCCTTGGTGTGGTAAATGGTTGGATGGAGCTGGCAGCTGGGAGCCAGCCACTGTCTATTCAGGTCATCCCCGCTCAAGGAGCACCGGTGGCTGGAATCACAGGACAAAACACACCCCAATTAAACTAACAAAACAACTCTGTGGTTTCAAAATGTGCAGTTTCTGGATACGCCCTGTACTAGGGCAGGCTTAGCTTGTGAGGCTAATTCATAGATATATATCTAGATTTCATAGATGGGCTTGAATGAACTAAAACTCCACAGAAGCTTATTTTAGAGGGTTCTGCAAAGTATTCATTATCCATTTCCTTTCCCTGCAGGGCTTGCTCAGTTAGATTCTAGGTAACGAACGCAGTTTTGATTTACATACGCACTCATATTAAACAGGACTAATACTCTTATTTTAAACTCTCTAAAACATTGCTAAAGTCTGATGTCAAATACAGAATCCATCATGGTCTGTGGAGGTATAAAGGGTGGATTTTCCAAAGCCAACATGGGGCATAGGAATGCCCAATCATCAGTCATTATCATTGGAACTGGAAAATCAGTCAGGGCCAGTTGAAAATCTATAGGCATCTGCATGGGATGAGCAGAATCAGGGCTGGCTCCAGCTTTTTTGCTGCCCCAAGTGGCGGGGGGGAAAAAAAGAGAGAGCAAGAGAGAAAAAGACGATTGAGCTGCCGCTGAAGTGCCACCGAAGAGGAAGAGAGGGAGTGAAGGACCCACCACCGAATTGCCGCCGAAGACTGAAGCGAAGTGATTGAGCTGCCACCAAATTGCCGCCGCAGAACCGGACGTGCCGCCCCAATAATGGATGGAGTGCCGCCCCTTTCGCTTGGCCGCCCCAGGCACCTGCTTCCTTTGCTGGTGCCTGGAGCCAGCCCTGAGCAGAATATCTCATGCATGGTTTCTCCACTCATGAGAAATGCAACCATCTCAAACACATATCAAGAACCAATAAGAGCTGTAGGCTATACAGCACTGTTATAGAAAACAATTGGCTTTAGTGGGAATTTGACTTCATTGTAAGCCCTTACTACTGTAAAACCTAAGCAAGGACCTCGGGGTTTGGACCAAAGAGACTTTTACCTTAGCTCAGTCGAACTTTCCTCTCGGGTTCTGTTTCACTGGCTAATACACTGTGCTAGATGTTTGATTGCATGGAGGGGAATTTGCATATCTTAGTGCAATTATGCAGATCTGAATGATCTCCTTTATAGTGACTTTGTTTTAGTTCCAAGCATCCTCACTCTACACAAAGGTTTAACTCTAACTGGGATTGCAATTCGCAAATTGTGATGCATTGATAAAGTTGAGGCCCGCCATTAGATCTGCATTCATGATAAGATCTACCATATTCAAATCAACCACATCTACTGTAGAAGACTTACTGTTAGCTTAGTAAACTAGAGCTGGAGTGTGCTCGAAGGTATGTAGTCTAAACATCACATGGAATTTCAGCCACACAACTCCATCTGACTTTAACAGGAGGTGCCATGTTCCACCATTTCTCCCACTACACTGAATGTTCCAGCCCTCTAACAACGCAGTATGTAGAAACACACTACCATCATGTGTGTATGAATGAGATTTCATATTTCACAGGCAAGACTTTACACTGTTAAATTTCACCAGTTAGGTTGCGTTGCACACACCTTCAGCACCATCAGTGCTTGATAGAAAATGTTTGGAGGGAAGAGGCTCCAAAGCCTATTCAGAGCCTATAGTGAGGGGCAAAAGCAATGAAATCCTGACAGGAGGAAAAAGCGTATAGAAATAGTAGAATCCACAGAGAATGTTATATTTATACACACACACAATGTAGAAAAACAAGGCTCTGATGCCACCTTGGGGTTTCTGGTGACATCACAACATCCATTCCAGTTTTGCTTTTGTCACCTAAATTCCCCTTTCCCTTAAATTCACAGTTCCCTTGCTATTCATTCTGCAATTTGCAAAACATTTGCAATAGCTAATACCCTGGAAGCCAGAATTTGCTGGTGTGATAACTGCTGCTGAAAAACTTCTAGCTCCAAACTTGGCAATCTAGTGTAATGTTCATTTGTGGCCCTTCACATAAAGTTAACCCAAGCCTCACCTTTCCTCATTTTCTTTACAGTGGCAGCTCTGCTAAGAGGAACAACCATGCTTTCCCCCTGGGTGCTTAATGCATTGCTAGCAGGCTACCTCTGAAGAGTGATATCACCATGCAAAAGTCACCGGTTGCACAGGGTGGCACTCACTCCATTTGCAGGTGACTGTGGAAAAATAAGATCCAGATTCTTCCTTGAGTGGCATGTCCTCCCATGACCACTTAAGTCAACGAGTATAACTGATAAAAAAAAATAGAATTTCCATCCCATTGGAAACAGAAATATTTTGGACATTTATTTTTATTCTGAATCAACATGAAAATCAAAATATTAATATTTTTCACAGAATAAAAAATGCCAAAAGAAATTGAATTTAGAAATAATGAACTATAATGTTTCAAAATTTTCAGTCTAAACAAAATGTTTCAATGTTCCCAAAGAGAAACCTTTCATTTCAGGTTGGGTCAACAATAATCTGTGTTTGCCTGAGCTGCCATAGTCTCCTCCTTTAGCTGAGCCACCATGGTGCATGAAGGGAGTCCCAGGAGCATAGTGCATCATGGGAGATGAAGTCCAACCAGCGAAGCCCAGCTCATAAGGAACAAGGGGATAATGATACAATTGAACTACTACTCCCAGGAGAGACAGAAGCTGCTCAAGCAGATGCAGAGATTAATGTCAAACCACCTGTACACTAATATTTTGTTTCAAGTTTTCTGTCAGAAAACATTCTGCAAAATTGACATTTTTCTTACAGAAAATTTCAGTTGAATGGAAATCACATTTTCTATTGAAAGAAAAAAAACATTTCTATGAAAAACTCCCAATCACTTCTACCAGTGGGAGCGGCTCGCCAAATCCAAGGAGAGAATGTAACCCAAAACCACAGAATTTAGTAGCTCTTGCCATGGAGTCTGGTCCCACAGTGACGCAGAGTACACAGGGCCGTGCTTGTAATATATCACTTAAACTGTTTGATTGAGTGGAGCAGACTTTGTATATTTCAGTGCAAATATACAGCTCTGGGCTAACCCTCCTGCAGTGAATTCCTTTTAGTTCAGAATATCCTTACATCCTTGCGAAGGTTTCACTCTCACCAAGATTGCAACTCACAAATTGTGTTGCACTGATACAAGTTAGGGCTTTTCTTAGATCTGAGTTCTAGATTATCTGAGCTCACCAAATTTACAACCCTCCTGGTGAATGCTTATTATTAGCTCATTACATTTGGTACAACTGCTTTTAAAAAAATCCAGAAGCCCTTGTTCAGTACAATTGTTCTCAATGGATAGCATGCGTCTCCATGGTAGTTCGTTACAAAGCGATGGTTATGCCATGAGTGTGTAAAACAACACATTGCCAACCAATAAGGGCCTGTGCATGGGGACAGGAGTGGGACAGTTGAATTCAGTCTCCTCTTTTCAATCATTACTACCTTTGCTCTTTTAAACTGTCTTTAAATATTAGCACTATTGCCTGTCAGTCCATAGTCACTGCCTTTGGGTTGCTGCAAAGCTTTAATTATGATACGATGATTCTTTTTTCCATTAAAGCATGTTTACTTCAGTGACTGCTTCATGCCATCCCTCTTCCCTATTTTCTTCCTTTCTTCCCTCCCTCTCCTACTACCGATGACATTTGCCGATAAGAGCTTTGTCCCTTATGCTCGGCAGCCAAGGGTGAAGGTAAAATATTAAGCTGATCTCAAGTACTGATAACAAATAAAAGGAGTGGGAAGCCAAGACTGGCTTTTGTGTGTTTGCCAGAATTCAATGAAATTCGCTTCTCAGATCAAAGGTGTTCATTACCTTGCATCTCCAAGTTACTTGATTTGCTGTAAATGCTTTGTGTCTTCTTCCCTTAGCAAGAGTCCTTGCCACCTTGGCTAGGACTAGCTGGAACTTAACGGAAACAATGAAAGCATTTGCCTCTGAAAAATTTCCAACATGAAAAAAAAAAGTCTGCTCTGTGTGTCTTTGTACGGGCTAGCTGTAATTCAGCTATTTGTTAGAGTTTCAATCAAATGTGTTATCCATACATTAAATCCTTGGTAAACACACTTTTGTTGTTCACAAACCTGATCCTATGCATTGGCCTTTGATCCATGTTCTCTTAGCTCTTCTATGTTTAAACACTGGGGAATCTCTATGATCTAGAGCAGTGTTCCCAAACTTGGGACGCCGCTTGTTTAGGGAAAGCCCCTGGCGGGCCGGGCCGCTTTGTTTACCTGCTGCATCCACAGGTTCGGGCAATCGCGGCTCCCACTGGCCGCGATTCGTTGCTCCAGGCCAATGGGAGCTGCTGGAAGTGGCGCGGGCTGAGGGACGTACTGGCCGCCGCTTCCAGCAGCTCCCATTGGCCTGGAGCAGCGAACCGCGGCCAGTGGGAACTGCGATCGACCGGACTTGCGGATGCGGCAGGTAAACAAACCGGCCCGGCCCGGCAGGGGCTTTCCCTAAACAAGCGGCGTCCCAAGTTTGGGAAACACTGGTCTAGAGAGAGCCATTGAATAAGGGGCAGTGCGTAGCTACCAGAAGGAGCTGTGGGAAAGAAGACAGTCTCTGAGGGACCGTTTCTCCTTTCCTCCTCCTTGTGATAATTGTGTGCTCATGCCACTGGTGAAGGAAAAAAAACACTCCTCACCGTCCCCAATGTACAATGAGGGGTATCTATGTGACTCATGAGAAAGCACAGGTGAAAATTTATACAACAGAGGATATGGAGGCATTTGAAGACAAGAGATCCTCTGGTTCCTACTACGGATATGTCTGTGAATGGATATAAGGCATAATGCAAAGGTGTTTGCGCAATGACACATGACATGAGAAAGCTTCCAGTAGCCACAACTTCCTACGAAGACAATCATGTCTGCTCTCTCAGATATGCTTTGCCCCGACGTAGTGCTGAGTTAGCTCTTGTCTCCTTGATAAATAAGAAAAGGGCAGGTGCCATGGGAAAAGGTGGATCTGAATAAGTTCATTCTCCATCTTCACAGCACACCAATCACAGGGCCTGCTGCTGGGCAGCGGTTCCAGATTTTGGTCTTTAGGCATCCCAGAAATGTTCAAGCAGATGAGCAGCCAGAAAAATGAAACCAGGGAATAGGAAGTGACATGGCCACAGGTGCAAAACCTACTCATGCTGAGCTCAAGAGCAGCAAGTTCTGAGGAATGAGGTCCTACCTGGGGGCCATAAAGACCCTACCTTCTTGGTAATACATTTAGAAATCAACACGGCCCTACCATAGTGGGACACATAGTATGCTGATGAGCAATCACAGAAACTAAAGTATGATTAAGCCTTCTACACACCCCATATGCAGAGGTACTTAATGTCTGCTGTACTGGTTTAAACCATCTTTCTCTTTAAGAAAGCCATTAAGCACCTTGGCTTCTAACTGCAGTGCATTCTGGCTGTATGGAGAGGACTGATGGGGAGATTCACTGTTCTGTTCATTCCCTCTGGGGCACCTGGCATTGGCCACTGTCAGAAGACAGGATACTGGGCTAGATGGACCTTTGGTCTGACCCAGTATGACCATTCTTATTTTCTTATGAAAGACTGAGAGCTACACAGGCCCCACTCCAAAACTCACTGAAGTCCGTCCACTGACTCCTATAGGCCTTTGGATCAGGCCTATTGATAGAAAGGGAGAGACAGAGAAAGAAATGGAGAAGGAGAGAGGTAAAGAAAAAGGAAGAGAGGAAAAGAAAAAATACAGAGAGAGTGAGATATAAATAGAGACACGAAGGAAAGAGACACACGGGGATAAACAAAAAGTGAAAGAGATTAAATGGGTGAGAGAAGAAGAAATGGAGAGGGAGAGAGAAACAAGTCACTTTTTAAAGAGAAAATGTTGCTGCGATTTCAAGATAAAATGACTCAAAATCTCTTGTCCATTACAGATAACTGGAAAGACAGGGCCCAGTATATCGAGTGAATGATGTCAGGTCCGATAATAACAACACCTGGGGCACAGTGAGCTATAAAAGCTAAAGGGATTCATTGTGTTTGATATTTAGAAAGCAGCATCACCATTCACTGCACATCCTAATAACAGAAGGCAGTGCTGATACCGGGTAAGAATATCTATAAAGGGAAGTAGATGCACGTAAAAAGCAGGATGCCTTTGAGCAGCGTGGGACAGCCTCAACCAGGCACAGCATCTTGGGCTTTATAAATAACTACTGCCAAGAAGGAAGAACAAAAACAGAATCTGCATTCTGGTGGTTTGGTGTTGTTGCTGTGAATGCTTAGAACAGGGAAAATAGGAATCCATAATTTTGCTTGACAGATTTCCGTGTTGTGTTTCCAGTGAGACAGATCCCAAGAAATCGGAGGAAAGGGGCATCTCCAGTAAGACTATTACTCATGATCTTGAGGAATATGTTAGAAGGACCTGGATATTCTCTCGCTCTAATTCCCAGTCCTCCCTTTAAGTCTCCACATTAGGAAGAGCCCAACTGTCTTCAACATTTCTGCATCTGCATTGTGATGCTGCGTCACTGCACAGATGCTGTGTCATGATGGTGCAATGAGATGTCACTTAGCACCATGCAACAGCCCCAGTTAACTTCAGGGCTCTTTCATTATCCTGCAAGACTGGAAGTGGGACCGGGCTGAGGAAACGAGGACAAATCCTCATATTTCAGGATGGCTGGCACCCAAAGGTCAGCCTGCATTATTTGACTTGACTATGACGGGTGGTCAGGTGCTATGACCCTGCACAGAGATGCAGAGCTATTCTGTTGACACCCAGGCAGCCCAAGTGGGTGGATCTATTAACTCTACCTAAGAATACAAAAGGGTTTCTCTGAAGCAGAAGGAATTGGGGATGGAGGAAAAACTCTAGCAACACCCATGCTCAGGAAGAAGATTACATGGAGTTTTATATTTGTTGTTAAGTTAACAATAAAGACAAATAACAGCCAGGAACTGAGTTTGGACCAGATCGCTTGTGTTTATGCTGAGTTAGAAGCAGGGTAGGAATGGCACACCCTTCCAGTCTCTAGGACTATGTCTACACCGGTGGCTGGCCCACACCAGCTGACTCAGACTCACGGGGGTCCAGCTGTGGGGCTGTTTAATTGCAGTGTAAACATCCTGGCTCAGGCTGCAGCCTGGGCTCAAGGACCCTGCAAAGTGGGAGGGTCCCAGAGCTTGGGCTGCAGCCCGAGCTGGAATGTCTACACTGCAATTAAACAGCCCCGCAGCCCAAGCCCCCTGAGTCTGAGTCAGCTGGTGTGGGCCATCCACGGGTGTCCAATTGCAGCGTAGACATACCCGCAGAGGGCTGTTGTATGTGCATCTGAGCACTCACATAGAGCAGGGGAGGTGATTAATTGCACAATTCACCTTGATCTTTGTGCTTTTAACTCACAGAATAGCGAGGGGAAAAAATGAATGTTTATATTGAAAGTAATTTAGTGCAGAACTATATTAAATGACGCGCAGGAGAGTATGTGGTCATTAGGTATTTGGGTGTGTTTTGGTATGTCCCGAATAGGGTGACAACTGATTGGATGAGCTTCGAGGTTCCTGTGTCCCATGAATGTGAGGGGGAACCTTTCTGATCAAAGACTTGACAGCTTGATCTGGGTGTTCCTGCTGTGCTCTGGGCCATCACTGTATTTCTTTCCATAGGGGAAACCATCCTTCCAGCGAAGTAGGTGGGCTGATTACAGCTCCGTATGGAACCCATCAGTGCGGCACCTGGGCTAGTGAGGGGGCTTCACTGGAGTGAGCTATGGGGTGACCCCCCCTCCAACTAGTCCCAGGAGTAGAGAAGGTGATGCTCTCAGTTTGCCAAGAGATATCAATGTGCATTAGATTGTATGAAATGAAACACAGACGAAAAGCCTCAGGGGATGAATGGAGACACTGCTGAATGAATCCCTTCCATTCATCATTATTGCAGCTAGCAATTCACCAGTAACCATTCACTTTCCTTCCAACTCAAAGAAATGTGAGTAATAAAATGTCCACACGTAATCATGGCAAAAAGAAGCCAGCTGGCTAGTCGTTTCAGCACTGCTAAAGCAGCAGGGAAATGCACTGCAGAGACAGACAGAGGTGTGTTGTGGGGTGTCATGGCAGATAATAGAGAGGCAGCTGACAATGATTCTGCAAGGATGACTCATTTCTCACTCAGGACAAACAACCAACACAGTGTGGGCTCAGAGTACTGCCTGGAAACATAGCTGCCAAAATAAACGTGCTCAAAAGACATAAGGAGAAGTGGAATACGGGAGTCACCATACTGCAACAGACCAGTGGACCACAACAAGTCCAGAATACTGTTTCTTACAGTGGTCAATGAAAGATATTTCAGGGAAAGGCATAACCCCTCTTTCTCACACCCTACAATACACCTGATAGACCCATGCAGATGGAAAGAGGACCTTTTCCTGATCTTGTCTTGTGTTCAGTTGTACCATGAAGCTCCAGGACTGATAGCCCTTCTCATTGTTATCCTAGCTCAGGGGTCGGCTACATTTGGCACGCGGCTCGCCAGGGTAAGCACCCTGGTGGGCTGGGCCAGTTTATTTACCTGCTGACGTGGCAGGTTCGGCCGATCGCAGCCCCCACTGGCTGCGGTTCGCTGTCCCAGGCCAATCGGGGCGGCGGGAAGCAGCGCAGGTGAGGGATGTGCTGGCCGCGGCTTCCCACCGCCCCCATTGGCCTGGGACAGCGAACCGTGGCCAGTGAGGGCCACGATTGGCCGAACACCTGCCGTGTCAGCAGGTAAATAAACTGGCCCGGCCCACCAGGGTGCTTACCCTCGTGAGCCGCGTGCCAAATGTTGCCAACCCCTGTCCTAGCTTAAGAAAATGCCCAGGTTATTCTGGGGGCAAGCTGGACCTTCAGAGTATGCCTCCCATCACATCTTCAGTTTGCACTGGCTTTAATAGGGCTAGCATGGCAACACATAGTGCAGTGATTGGCAACCTTTGGCACACAGCCCATCAGGGAACTCTGCTGGCAGGCCGGGCCGGTTTATTTACCTGCAGCGTCTGCAGGTTCAGCCGATCACAGCTCCCACTGGCCGCGGTTTACCGCTCCAGGCCAATGGGAGCTGTGGGAAGGGCGGCCAGCAGATCCCTCGGCCCGTGCCACTTCCCACAGCCCCCATTGACCTGGAGCAGCGAACCGCGGCCAGTGGGAGCTGCGATCTGCCAAACTTGCAGACACTGCAGGTAAACAAACCGTCCCGGCCCGCCAGGGGCTTACCCTGACTGGCCACATGCCAAAGGTTGCCTATCCCTGACATAGTGTGATGTCCAATTAGTGCCAACTGAGAGGAGGAGTCAGAAAATTGGATAACCTTTACTTATGGAATACAACAGGAACCGTAGGAAGGTCGGGCATTTTCTTCTTCCTTTCTGTTTTCAGCATTACATTTTCTTGGGGAAATCAGTGAATTCCAGTGCTGAAAAAGGTGGCAGATTTCAGCACTCCTAGTTTAGGCAGCCATTGTACCAGATTCCCCCACACAGCTAACCAAACACACCTCCAACCTGGCCCTCAGCACCCTTTTCTATGTTATGGCTTAGAATCCTTCACAGTTCTAACCAATGCACTTCAGTCCTTATCTGCAGGATCCCGTGTTATTCTAAACTGCGGCTCTCCCTACAAGTGTACTAATTGTATCTCAATCCTCACTTGCAGTTACCCTGTTATTCCACTCCTGGGAGCACCACCTACAGCTCTGCAATGTCCCTTAAACCGACTTGCAGCATACCCTGCTGTCAGGCCTGCTTTTATAATGATCGACAATCACACTGACTTTCATAGTTGTTTAGGGACTAGGACTAACACTAAGGAATAGGTGATGAAACCAAAGCCTGGAAAGTGAATGTAACTTCTCAATAGTCCTCAGTATTCTCTAGTTCCTCTGCTGGCAACCATCAATAGTCTAAGAGGAAACCCCAGTTTATCTTCGTTACAATGGACAGCTAAGGGATTCACACAGAGTGCAGAGTGGCTGTTGCTTCTAGCCTGGTTATGAGACTGACCTCCTGCTGCCATGCTGGTTTACTGCTAGGCCTTTAGGATGAAGATTTTCTGTGCTCCCTTCTCATCGATATTACATGACATGTGAACAAATCTGTACTTATCTTCCTGAATGGCAATTGTGCCATCTGGCTGCCAACCGTTTAATGATGCCATTGAAGGTCTCCTTCCCAGTTGGGGTGGCAGCAGCAGCACGATTTTACCCTTTCGGCACACACTAATGAATTCACAATGCATAATGCTTCCTCTTGGGCAAATGCTTTTCTAAAGCATCACTCTGCCAACTTCCACTTGCCTCCTTACAACTAAGCACTGCCACTAATTAACTTAATGAGCCTTCAGTGTTTCATCTTCTACATCTGACTGATTTTGTCACAATGGACAATCCTTTCTTCTTAAGATAAATGATACAGAATCTGTGCTCCTTCAGCTTGGTGCATGTAACAGTGTCACTGTCCTTGTTCAGCTCCCTTTATTATGAACCCTCCTTTGGACTTGATGGACACATTTTATTAAGTCAAATTTTGTTACAAACCAGTTAGGGACACAGAATGAGATCTGCTTCACCCCCAGCTAATATTAGCAAGGTCATAATCAAATGAGGCAACAGTACAGATGATTGGCTAAAAAGGCGAGTTGACAGTATTAATACAGACTGGTAATATTACATCATAGTCCCACACAAATGTTGTCACAAGATTTGTCCATCAAACTCACATTTATTTCACTGAATGATGGACAACAGCCTTGAGCATTAAACACTATGGGGCTGATTCACGCATTGGGCTCAGCACCTTGGGCAAAGAATTTGCAAATCATTACCAAATCCAAGTGATAAGGTGTTACATCCACTGAGCACTCACTTTCCAGGGGTGAAAATGAGAATACAAGGTGTAGGGTAATGGTGAAACAAGCTCCATTCATGCATCTCTTATACTTCCCATGCAGCTGAACTGCTACACAAAAAACCCCACTGATAATAACTGGACATTGCACTTCTCTATTGCCTCGCCTCTCAGGGTCGCAAAGTGCTTATTGTATCATGACTGAAAAAGCCTTAAAACAAAGTGTTCGATGAAAACTGCTTTTTGACAGAAAACTAGATTTACGAGAAAACTATTTTTTTCATAAAAAGTGTCTGCTTTCCGCAGAAATTTCGGACTTTTAAATGGGGATCAAACATCTGCAAGCCAAAGTAATTTTTGTTTTTTGGCCAACCCCTTCAAACCCCACCACCACCAAAAAATGTTTCAGTTGAAAAACAAACACAAAACAATTGATTTGGAAATGCTGCCATGGTGCATCATGGGAGTTGTGGTTAAGGTGCTTCATGCTCCAGTTTTCTCTGAACTGAGTCCCTGACTGGGCTACATCTCCCATGACACATTACACAGTCAGGGACTCCTATGAGTATGGCTCAGCAGGAGAGGAGTTTGTGGTGCACCATCACAGATGTAGTCTGGTTCGGAAGCCCGGCCTACAGAGGGACCTGGGGGGCATGAGGCATTCGAACTACAACTCCCATGAGGCATTATGGTGTCATTTCTGAATAGAAATTTTTGGGTTTAAACCAAATGTTTTCAGCTGAAAGTTTTCAGTTTTTCACTGAAAAGTCAAAATTTTCCATGAAAAAGATCCCAAAAACATGTTCCAACCAGCTCTACTTATAACCCTCATGGAATATGTAGTGTAGCTGTAGCCGTGTTGGTCCCAGGATATTAGAGAGACAAGGTGGGTGAGGTAATATCTTTTATTGGACCAACTTCTGTTGGTGAGAGAGACAAGCTTTCAAGCCACACAAAGCTCTTCCTCTTGATCTCGAAAGCTTGTCTCTCTCACCGAGAGAAATTGGTCCAGTAAAAGATATTACTTCACCCAACTTGTCTCTCTAACCCCCATGGAAGACAGGCAAGCAAATCCCAGTTTTACAATGGCTGTAGTGAAAGATGAAATGACACATCCAGGGTTCAAAAGTCAGTCAGTCAGTCAGTCATAAAACCAGGAACAGAACCTAAAACCAGGGAGCACAGAGTTGTACAGGTTCAACCCGGATTGTGTTTTTAAACAGATTTACTTAAACCTGTGCAAACTCCTGTGTGGATACTCTTCAACTGATTTATATCCATTTATCTTTACATGATTCCTAACAGGCTTAAGCTAAATTGTCCATACACAGGGTTGTACCAATTTAACTGAGTTGATTTTAAAACCTGTTGGTTATATCAGTTTAATTTCTGTGTGTAGATAAATCCTAAAAATTGTGAGTCCTAATTTAAATCCTAGTCCACACTAAATAACAAAGAAAAGAAAAGCAGTCCATCAAAGGAGAACAAGCAAAGATATAAAGGAGATCAACGGAAAAGGGCTACACTCTAAAGTCATGTAAAAAAAAAAAAAAAAAAGAGGATTTGATGACAGCTCTGCTGAGATCTCGTTTCACTCGACCAAAAATTTCAAACCAGCCAAGAAGCTCCAGAGGCATGACTCCCTCTGGAGTACCTGATCATTAATCCTCCTTAGGGCATTTCACAGGTCACTGGAAGGGAAACAAAGCTCTCTCAGCAGCTACTGGGAACCACAAAGCTCAATCTCAGACCTCTAAAGATGTCCTTGGTTCAACAGTGATGGGTAAGACACTGCACAGAACACAACAATGAGAAATATGCAAGAACCCACGCCTTCATGGGCCTCCTCTGGGATGAACTAGGCATGACCTCGCATGTTTTTGTCCTATCTCTAATTTCCATGATCCAGTAGAGGCTAAGCATATCACCACCAGGGGTGAAAGTAGCACAGAGGAATTACTGGTATGGGGAGCCTGACTCCGGGCCCCCGGAAGGGGCTGGGCCTCGGGCAGAAGGGGAGGATCTGGGGGGTCAGCCTCCCCCAGCCAATCCATCCATGCTGCCTGGCCCACACCACCCGGGGCTCCAGTGGCAATTTAAAAGGGCCTGGGGCAGCTGCCCCTTTTACACACACACCCCTGGCAGGGTCGACGACAGAGGCGGGGAGGGGAGGGCAAAAGGGGCAGCGACATTAAAGCGCTGCCGTGGCAACACTTTAACGTCAGCTGCATATGGGCCGATACCGGCAGCCACTTCTTACCAGTATGCCGTACCAGCCCACTCTCACCCCGAGCATCACCCAATAGAAGAGCACAGATTGGAAACCTGCAGTTCTAAATAGGTGCCCCAAGGGTTTGCACTGCAACCTGACAAAGTGTCAGTGGGTTACAAGAGATGCCATCCCACAACAGAGCAGGGCAGTGAACTGGGACTGAAAACAGTAAACAGAACAGAGAGAGACCAGGAAGGAGGAGACAGAAGTGGGAGAAGCTAAAGTCACCACTTGTCAACTGGGGTAAGCCCAGTCATGCACTGTGATAACTTTATCAGTAGTATCACTCCAAATCATTAAGTTCATCCCCCTTCTCAAAACTTTTGTTGGCAACTACTATGGATTAGGTAGCAGAGTAGAAATGACCTAACAGAGGGAGAGCCAACCTTTGTCCAGCCCAGGGGTACATTGTCAACTTGAAGGCCAGATGCTGCTCTGGAATATGGGATGCTGGGATGAGAAAGTATCAGAGGGGTAGCCGTGTTAGTCTGAATCTGTAAAAAGCAATAGAGGGTCCTGTGGCACCTTTGAGACTAACAGAAGTATTGGGAGCATAAGCTTTCGTGGGTAAGAACCTCACTTCTTCAGATGCAAGATGCAGTGACTTCAGAGCAGTGCCCTCTGGTGGAAGGAGGGAGCTTCGGAGTTGAAGTCATGACAGATGACAGTACAGAGAGTCCGAACAAGGTATCAGATGTTGCCTGTTGCTCTAATGCATCATGCTGTGTAAATGTGTGGGCTGAGGCCCAGGTAGCAGCTCTACAAATGTCCATGATGGGTACGTTGTTCAGGAAAGCAGTGGAGGCCAATGGTGCTCAGGTGGAATGCATGCAAATCCCCTTGGGGGGTTGGTGGTCACACTGATGAGAGCATAGTTTTAGGCAATCAGAGATCCACTTGGAGAGTCCTTGTTTAGATATGGCACTCCCTTTGGAACAGTCTGGGTGATTTACAAAATGGCCTTGTTCTGTCTATGTAAAAGGCCAATGCACTCCATACATCGTGAGTTTGAAGCGCAAACTGCATTCTATCTATGTGGGGTTTGGGGTAGAATGTCAGTAGGTAAATGGGTTGGTTAAGGTGGAAAACTGAGACGACTTTCACTAAAAACTTGAGGTGCGGTCTTTAAAAAAGGCTGTGCATGGGGGATCTGCCATGAGGGCCCCCAGCTCTCCTACACATCTGGCAGATGTAATTGCCACAAGGAATGCCACTTTCACGGAAAGCGGTAGTAATGAACATGTCATCCTGGGTTCAAATGGGGAACGGGTGAGGGCCTGAAGGACGAGGCTGAGGTCCCATGGTGTAGTAGGCTCACATAGTTCTGGGTAAATGTTGGTGAGTCCTTTGAGGAAACGTTTGGTTAGCGGGTGAGCAAAGATAGAATGTTGATTCACCTTGGGGTGAAAGGCTGTGATGGTGGATAGGTGAACTTTTATTGAACTCATGGAGAGGCCTGACCTTTTAAGCTCTAATACGTCATCTAATATTGAGGGTAATGAGATATCAATGCCCATAAGTCAAATCAGATGCTTTCTACCTTCTCAAAGCAGGAATAGGCATGCGGTGATTTGATTCTGTTGTTGTATTTTTGCTGGTCAGTTATCCAGCTTAGTACTGGAGTGTAAAAAGGGTCTCCGTTCTTCCCAATGAGATGTATGTGGGGCTGTGATGTGATTTATAGCAGAATTGGCCTCTGGCTGACATATGGGAAGACACAGTACACTACCCCTGTAAGTAAATTATAGCTCTGACAAGGCAGCATTCACTGAAATTTTGCTGAGTGGTAGCCTACAAAATAAAATGAAACAATGAAGTGCATCATTTGCCCGTTCTCTACCTCTGCAAGGGAGGCAGGGAGACTGCATAAAGAAAGCAGAAGAACCAAGTTTTGCTCCAGGTTGGAATGGGGTTTTCCATCCGCCATTATATGAAATCAATATTATAATGGTGGTTAGCTTATTGCTAATGTCTATAGTGTCACTGGAAATTCTCATTCCCAGACTGGTGTGTGCTTTACTGAAGCAAATCCCGTTTGCTGACCTCACATAGCATACACAGGCTCTTTGAGTGGCAAATACTCTCTCACTACAGAGAAATAATACTTTCCTGCAGTTTACTGGGTAAAACCAGGCTAGTAATTCTACATAGCAATCCTGGTTTGTTAATATTGCTCCGGTCCAGCAGGGGATTTCCACCTCTGCAGGGTGAATTCCACTGAATAACCATGAGTTCCAGAAAAAACATGTTTTTCTTTTCTTTTTTTCCAACAGACTTCCTTTTGTGGGAGAAAAGCAATATCAAAGAATCAGGTCTGTGTGTAACAGAGCCTATGAACCAGAAAACAGAAAAGGCTATGTGGCAATTCTGTTCTACGTGACATCAACAGATGTTACAGATGCATAACGGAAAGCAAATTTGGGATGTATGTATTTTCTATTCAGTTAAATACTTCTTTCCATGTGAACCCCTTGCTAGTACAGGATAACTTCTATGGAGACAGTGTCAGTCCAGTTGCTAACGAATAGGATACTAATATTACATACATAAACCCCATCATCACTCCTTGATGGACAATTGTAGCCGAGAGGTTAAGGACTGAGTGGGCCAAGGAGACTAAACTTCCCTCACAACCCTGGGTGCAGAGCCCCAGGTCAGAGGAGAGCCATGCTAGTTGTGATAGATTCACGTCTGTGCATGTGACGCTACCACACGGCCAGGGCTGTGCCCATCCTGTGGCTAACTGGAGGACCTCAGTTTCCAGGGCTGTCAATGGGGCACTTCTCACCAGTACATTCATTTCAAATGATACTTAATTAATTAAAACAAATGTTAAACCCTCATCATAGAAGTAAAGAGACAGTTCTACATTCTGTAACTTCAAGCAAATTGAACTAATAGGCCATCCACTCGCATGGCCCGAAGCTTTGAGTGTGTTGTCAGAGCTGAGACACCAGGAGTTGGCTGGGAGCTGCTGGACGGGCATTCAGGAGATTGATCTGCGAGTGAGTAGAACCAACAGCTGGGGATAAACCAAAAGGTTTGGGTAATGCTTGAGATGCACTAAGCTTTCTTTCATTTGTTTGCTTTCCCCCCACACCCAGGCACTGTGAGGCTCTCGACCTCGGCTGAATGCTAATTCTGATACTAAAAAATGACAACAAATTGCACTTACATAACTGCTCATCCAAGCACAGCATCTCTGGGCACTTCACAATAGTAAAGTTAAACGAAGCATTCAATACACATTTATTAAAACAAAGTATCCGCTAGAGAAACCTGATGGGTTTGTAGAGCTCTGCAAAACATTTGTAATAAATAAAATTTCATGAACAGGCAAAATCACTGCAAACCTGAAACTTGAGTCCCCCAAAGGGCTCCCAGACGTAGCACAAACCTCAACTGAGGTTTGAGAAAGCTTGTGCCAAAGTGCTGAGTGAAGCCAGGGCTGAGATTCACAGGCCAGGGAGATATTTATGGTTCCTGATAGGAACCACTTGAAACTCAATGGCACTGAATGGCTTCTCCCGGAAACCAGGCCACTCTCGGTGATTTTGGCAGTCTTGCTTTGGATTTTGGGTTTGCAAAATTCAAAACAGAACTAAGGCAATGTGATCTCATGCAAACGGAAGCAAAAATAAGAAAATGGTTCACAGAGGCCTGTCTGAGCAAAACTCAGCTGGTTTTGCACAATTATTGGCACCAATTTTCAAACCAGGTACCTAAAGTTATTTAAATACTTAAATCAGTGGCCTGGTTTTTCAAAGTACTGAGTTATCCAGCAGCTCCCACTAAAGTTCAGTGAGTGCTTCAGGTGGTCAGAACCTTTGAAAATCAGACCACTCTTATCTAGCTGCTTAAAAATGGACTTTGGACCCTAACCCTATGCACCAAGGTGTGAGCATTTCGGCTCTCATCTTTACACTGTCTTAAAGTGAACCAGGGAACCGTTACCTGAATTGTGGAGAGAATTGTGGCAGAGTTCCAAAGGGCAGGAGCACAGCCTATGGGCCAAAGGTTCTCCAGATTTGAAAGGTATATAATTCAGGAGACATGTATCAGAGGAGAAAGGATGGTGTGTGTGTTGTGATCAATGGTGACAGGTTCAAGGAGATTTTGAAAAAAGACCGGTGATCTGCATAGAGCCACAAGAACAAGGAGTCTGAAAATCCTGCAGATAAGAATCACTGTCCTACTCTGTTCACTTAAAAAGTTTAGGTGCAGGGCTAGTCTTGAAGAGCTTCATGATGGGACTGTCTTACCAAACAGAGCCAGGTAAATGCCACCTGCTAGAGGAGTCTAGGACCCCTCTATCTTGCAGGAATTTTTTCATCAAAACAAAATTTCAAAGCTGTATGGAAAATAAAGTTAATGAACATTTTCACAAACTTTTCCGGCCACTTCTACAAGACCTCTAGCTTACACCTCTGAAAAAGAAGCAAAATCAGAAGAACTATTTGGTACAACTCAGCAGAAAGTTAAGGGCCTATAACAGGGCATGATCTTTTTCTGCCCTCAAGCATCACATAGGACACTCAGACTCTACCAGTTAGGTACCCACACTGTGCAGGGTATTTAAGTTCCCTCCACCAACACCTCTACAGTTTCATGCAGCAATATTATTTCCAGAGCCCCTTGTATTATCATCCCTTTTCCCAGGGCCCAAGAGGAGAAGATATCTCCCTTCCATAAGATCACACTCACACCGAGCCCTGTTCCTCCCCCTTGCATTTCTTGCCTGTGCCTTTTTATCAGTCCTCAGCTGATGGGCTAATTAATCCTTTACCCAGCCTGCCAGCCTGATGAGCTAATTACTTTCCATTCCTCAATCAGTCTTCTGGAGAAACTAATTAGTGCCAGAGTGATCAGAGTGCTGGCACCTGTGGAGGGTGAGGACCCCACCCCGTGGGCTGGCCTGTAGTCCACCTTGGTCCCACAGCCTGTCAGGGATATCAGCTGGCAGCTCCTTCATGGGGCCGTGAGCACAGGTGTGTACCTGGCGCGGTTCACCCCCTTTCCCCGACACTTGCCCCTTCTGCAGTGTCAGGGAGACCCTGGAGCACGTCTATCTAGAGTGCGCCAGGTTTCAGCCCCTTTTCTGGCTCTTCCAGAATCTTCTCCTCAGGTTCTGGCTGCACTTTTCCCTGCAACTCCTGCTTTATGCACACCCTGTCCATGGCCCCTTGCAGTCATGAGACCTCCTCGTCAACCTCCTCCTGGCGCTGGCCAAGGTGGCCATCTATAAAACCAGGAGGAGGATATTGGATGGGAGGTGCACTGCAACTGTGGGGCCTATTTCCGTTCCTTCCTTGGTTCATGTATCTGGGCAGAGTTCCTCTGGGCCATGTCCGCTGGCTCCCTACACACCTTCAAGGAGCAGTGGGCACTGTCCGGGGTTCTCTGCTCGGTGTCCCCTTCTGGATCGCTGATTTTGAACCTTTGACCCTCACTCCTGTCCCTGTTTTTCTCATTGGTTGTCCCCAGTAATTGCTTGAGCCCTGAGTTCAGTTGCTCTTCCCGTGAGGCCTTCCCAGGGCTTCAGTAAGTGCTAGCTCTCAGCACTCTGTCACAGGTCCAAATTGTCCTGCTCCCTTATGTACGGGTTTGGGGCAAGGGGAGGAGTGCACACACAGCCTCTCCACCACAACCTGAAAGCCCCACACAAGGACGAGCCATGGTTGTAGTCTCATCACTCAGAGGGCCAACTCTTCAGTGGGTGTAATTTGGCATAGCTCCATTGAATTCAATATACACCAGCTGCGGATCTGGCTCACAGCGCTGAGTCCCAATGGAACTGTGTGGCACTATCTGCCTTTACTCAGATCAGCGACTAAATGCCACAACTGGCCCCTTCTAGAACACTCTTTCCAGGCTGTAAACTCCTTGGGCAGGGGGTGTACTTATTTGTGTCTCTTAGAGAGCCAGACACATTGTAACACTTAACAAATACAGGAATAAATAATAATAATGCTGCAAGCAGTCACAGGCACGGGGGGTTGTGCCACGTGGCTCAGAGGAGATGTTGTGTAAACCTCTGCACTCACTACAGCAAGGATGCTTTCAGAAAGTCAAGCATCCAAAGAGAAGGCAGTCTTCACACACTCTGCTGGTGAGGAAAAGAGGCAATGGTTGCTACCTAATTGTGTTACTTTCAACAGAGCTGTATCTGTAGCGTCTCCAGAAGTGTAAAAATGACATGCAGGGGGAGCTATGGAAGAGTGACGCTCTTGTGGCTCAGACAAATACCCCTGTTGACATATGAAACAACTGCTCCCCAGAAACCACTCTGTTGCCTGCTTGGAAGTACAACAATGCTTAAAAGGGGAGGGAGGTGAGTCCCTGGGGACGTCTCCTACCATATAACACAGAAGGCTTTCTCCTTTTGTATATCTTTAGGATTCTGTGCCCTTCCACATACCCTGTTCCCTAAAGACTTCAAAGACATTAAAGACTAGAGCTGAGCAAATAATCAATTTTTCAGATCTGGGACTGAATTGAAAAATCCCCCCAAAAAATTTTGGTTCGATTTGAACCAAAACCATTTAAAAAAAAATAATTGGCTCAAAAACTCAAAAACGTTTCATTTTGAATTGGCCAAAATGTTTCAGGTGGACTCAAAGGAATTCCTTTTTTTTTTTTTAGAGAGAGATTTTTGTTTTGACTCACCCATATTCTGGTATTTTTCCCCATTGCTGTGTGTGTTTTAATTAACCAAATTTGAACTCAAAACACTCTTTCAAAATGAAAAGTTGAAACAAACAAGTCAAAATAAAATGTTTTCAAATGGATAAAAAATAAATGTTTCAGCATCCTCAATTTTTTTCCAGTTTTTTTTTGGCGGAAGCTATGCATCAAACCAAAATCATAAATAGTTTCAAAGACCCAAAAATGTGTTTTTCGGCAAAAAAAATCTATTTATCAAAAAAAATTTGCTCAGCTCTATTAAAGATCCAACTGTACAATTTGTATGCAGATAGGTGGGTTCATTAAAGCAGTACAAATAAAATCAATCTCACAACTCAAGTCAGTAATTCTCAACAGTGTGAATAAAGATGGCACAATAAAGACCAAAAGATTTAAACCAGCCTTTTCCAAAATATTCCAATACTTTTGAAATCCTCACAGCTGAAGAATATTTCATTTCATTGCAAATTCCTGGAAATGACCTAATTTCCTGCAGAAAAAAATAAATTCTCTTGAAATTAATACAACGTTGTAGTTGAACTAGGTCTTTTCTCACTCACAGTGGTCTTATTTTCAAGCAAAAGCCACAAAAATTATCAATATTCTGAGCTAAAGAATTCTAAACTTTGGTTGAACAAAAATCAGTAGTCACATCAAAACATGAGAAAGTTCTAATTTTCACACAATTTGATGGACAACTGGCTATTTTATGAATGTTTCTTGAGAAGTGAGATATCCCTGAATGGAACTGCTCTGTGAGCATGTGCATGCACGTTAAATATCTTTAAAATGCTTTAGTAGTTTTTCAAAGCAGTAAGTTTTAAGCCACCCTTCCTGTCTGACTCACCCTTTTCCATCTTCTTCACCAATTCCCTGCTTACACACTCATTGCTTTCCCTAAATGTGGGAGAGACACAAAGGAGTGAGAAAGTGATTTTTTTTTACCCTGCCAGAACAATAGATGCAAAACCTGCAGTCATATTGCCACTGATACAGTAATCAACGTCCCCCACAACCACACCTTTCAAGATCCATGGGTCCTACGCATGCCTATCATAACGTGTGCTGTGCACTAAATGCCCTAATAACAACTATGTGGGTGAAACCAGACAATCACTACACTCTCCAATGAACTTATACAGGAAAATGATAAAAGACAAAAACACCACATCAGCTGTGGGTGAACACTTTTCACAAAGTAATCACTCTGCATCTAACCTATCAGCCCTCCTCCTCAAAAGAAACCTGCACAACACTTTCAAAAGACGAGCCTGGAAGCTTAATTCATAACTTTGCTAGACACTAAAAATCATGGACTAAATAGAGACACTGGATTTATGGCTTATTACAACAACCTAGAGCAGTGTTTCCCAAACTTGGGATGTCACTTGTGTAGGGAAAGCCCCTGGCAGGCCGGGTCGGTTTCTTTACCGGCCGCGTCCGCAGGTCTGGCCAATCGTGGCTCCCACTGGCCACGGTTTGCTGCTCCAGGCCAATGGGAGCTGCTGGAAGTGGTGCAGGCCGAGGGACGTACTGGCCGTCGCTTCCAGCAGCTCCCATTGGCCTGGAGCAGTGAACCGCAGCCGGTGGGAGCCGCGATTGGCCGGACCAGGTAAACAAACCGGCCCGGCTCGCCATGGGCTTTCCCTACACAAGCGGCATCCCAAGTTTGGGAAACACTGACCTAGAGTCACAGTCATAGGGGGAAAAGAAGGGACGGGGGAAGACAGCTGAGAGGGTGTTGTTAGTGGGTTATGGCTTACTACAACAACCTGTAACGCACCACCAACACCCCACCAGTGGCCATTCCCCCACCCTTCTTTCCCCTGCTATGACCGGCGGGGTGTTAACGGGCCACATCACTTTGAATGGTCCCTTGAAATATTTGTTAACTATTTATGCTAAACAATCAGTTCCACCTTGTATTTAGCTGTGACACTCTTAGGTCTTGGCTACACTTGGGAATTCACAGCACTGCGAGAGAGCTCTCGCAGCGCTGTATGTACTCCACCTCTCCGAGGGGAGTAGCTTGCAGCACTGCGAGGGAGCGTGCAGCGCTGCAGGCACTGATTACACTGGCGCTTTACAGCGCTGCACTCGCTGCGCTCGGGGGGGGGGCGTTTTCACACCCCTGAGCACAGCAAGTTGCAGCGCTGTACAGCGCCAGTGTAGCCAAGGCCTTAGGCTACGTCTACACCGTGCACCTTACAGCGGCACAGCAGTGCCACTGTAAGGTACGCAGTGTAGCCACTCTTTGTCAGCAGGAGCGAGCTCTCTTGCTGACAAAATAAAACCACCTTCAATAAGGGGTGGTAACTTTGCCAGCAGTAGAGCGTCTCCCACCAACAAAGCGTTGTCCACACCAGCGCTTTTTGTCAGTAAAACTTTAGTCAGTCGGGGGGTGATTTTTTCAAATCCCCGACCGACAAAAGTTTTACCAAGGAAAGTGAAGTGTAGACATAGCGTAACTTGAAAACTCATCTCTCTCAACAACAGAAGTTGGTCCAATAAAAGATATTATCTCACCTGCCTATTTGGTTTGGTGGCAGTTCTGAAAAATCAGAAAAAATATGGGTCGAACCGAATCTGAAGTTTTTTGGAATTTTTGGCGAATCAAAAAAAGTCATTTTAGATCTGTTCCAAAGTGGGGATTCAAACCTGGATTTCCCATATCACAGGCGAGTGCCCCAACCACTGGGTTAAAGGCTACAATAAAAGTAGATGGTAGAGCAGGGTTTGGCAACGTTCGGCACGCGGCTCGCCAGGGTAAGCACCCTGGCGGGCCGGGCCAGTTTTATTTACCTGCTGACGTGGCAGGTTCGGCCGATCGCGGCCCCCATTGGCCATGGTTCGCCGTCCCAGGCCAATGGGGGCGGCAAGAAGCCGCGGCCAGCACATCGCTGTATTTTTTTGTTGAATAAAGTATTCATTTGAATAATTTTGTTCAGCTTTCCTAAGGGATAAATCTGGGTTCTAAGTGCTCCCCACTTCTCTTCCTCCCCAATATGGGCAGTATAAATTCATCGTCACATTTTCCATTTAGTTCATTAGTACATCTTCTTGCCTAGCTTAATACTTTCCCTTCTGTATTAGGAATAAATATAAAGAAGTTAGAAGTGACCAGTGGACACCTACGTAACCAACAACTTCAACTCAGTTATAACACTTTGCCTGTAGCCCTGAGTATAAATTTGATCGGGTTGGAAAACAGTCTGTTTCCCCCTCCACCTGCCAAAAAACTGAACATAAATTTTAAACAAATGAATTTTTTCCTAGAAAACAGAACGTTTTTCAATTTTTTCTTTTGTTTTTGGCAACCAAAAACAAACAAAAAATGTACCAGTCTGGCAAACATTTTGGTTTAACTGAATTTTTTTGCCCAAAAGGCTGAAATTTTACTTTTTGATTGCCAAAAAAACAGAATAAATATTTCTGGGGTTCATTTTTTTTCAACTAAAATCCTCAAAAAAATTGTTGAAAATTGTCATTTCCAAGGAAATATCAATTCTGATGAAAAACTATCCTTTGTCTAAAAAATATTTGATATGAAACATTTCGATGTTAAGTCCCACAATGTTCCTGCAATGTAGACAAGAATTATTATCCTCATTTTACAGATGGGGAAAGTAGGACAGAGAGTTTAATGACTTATCTGAGTATGTGGCAGAAGCATGAATAGACTCTCAGATTCATGCCTTAACCATAAGACCATTCTATCTAAAATGAAGAGGAATGTAGCTAAGGAAGCCAATTCCAATGATCTCGGGATTTTCCAATGAGTTTTCAAGCCACAGATGTATCAAGGCCAAATTCCTACAATGACCAACACCAAATGCTACAGAGGAAGGTGTAAAGCTCTCAGAGTAATTAATGAAGTCAGCTTTGCAATGTCATAAACAGGGAGGGAAAGGATTACTTCCTGACCACCAGAGACTTATGCCATGAAGCATGTGTGACGTTATTGATATAATCTGGGACCATATAGATCATTGTTGCAACCAAGGTCCTGTAGTGGCATGCAAATCTTGTATAAAGGGGGTCAAATGGGGTGTCTAAGACAAGGTTATGGTTTACTGGTTATGATTATGCTGTCTATATGTGTGTATCAATTTTGTAGTTGAAGTTATGAATATTGGCTCTATACTGTTTATATTTCAAACTTATGCTATGCTGCTGGGTGACATCCCAGACAAACTGGTGTTAGCTCTGCCTAGCCTGCTTGATGGCCCATTAAGGACCATCAGCTATACAATGGACCCATTGAGAGAAGGCAAATATGCCTTGAGACTCAGCAAAGTATGCAGGAACTTGCCCATGTGACTCCAGACTCCATTTTGCTGTAATTTTCCACAGTAAGAACAAAGAGGTGTTCTTACACCTGGAAAAGACTATATAAGGCTGATGCCTCATCTCCATCTTGTCTTCAATCCTGCTTCATACCTCTGGAGGAACTTTGCTATAAGCTGAAGCTTTGAACAAAGGACTGAGGACCCATCCCAGCGGGAGATGTATTTCAGAGACTTGATTTGAACCTGCAGTTTATTCTATCGTTGCTGCAAGCCTGAACCAAGAACTTTGCCATTACTGTATGTAATTGCTTCCATTTAACCAATTCTAACTCTCATCTCTATCTTTTTCCTTTTATGAATAAACCTTTAGATTTTAGTTTCTAAAGGATTGGCAACAGCGTGATTTGTGGGTAAGATCTGATTTGTATATTGACCTGGGTCTGGGGCTTGGTCCTTTGGGATCAGGAGAACCTTTTTCTTTTATTGGGGTATTGGTTTTCATAACCACTTGTCCCCATAACGAGTGGCACTGGTGGTAATACTGGGAAACTGGAGTGTCTAAGGAGATTGCTTGTGAGACTTGCGGTTAGCCAGTGGGGTGAGACCGAAGTCCTCCTAGTCTGGCTGGTTTGGTTTGCCTTAGAGGTGGAAAAAACCCCAGCCTTGGGCTGTAACTGCCCTGTTTAAGCAATTTGTCCTGAGTTGGCACTCTCAGTTGGGTTCCGCCAGAACCGCATCGTCACAGCATGTTTTCATCTATTCCTTAGCATGCAGGACACAAGCTAGCTATGGCAAAAACCACCCACTTCTCATGATGGTTGTAGCCAGGGTTCCAATGGAAGGTGATATGGAGTCTGCAATGGCTGCTTTGGTTTTGTTTATATATTTATTTCTCCAGCTCAGGGAGCAGTTTTGTTGGTGTGAAATGCTTTCTCATTGAATTGTGGCACTGAATATATTTCTTAATCGAGCAAAATCCGAGCTGCAAGTAGGAACCTAGGCTGGACATTTTATCATTCCTTGTATATATAGGCAATTCTAGTGCTGGCTATGGCAGGCAGCAGCTAGTCCCCCGTCAGCACCCAGCTGTTGCTTAGCAGAAATGCAGGAACTACTGTGGTGCATAAATATTAGTAAAACACAAATGTTGTGGTTGCTGAAAAGGTTTGAAATTGCTTCGTGAGGGTTTGCTCTGTCATTGCTCAGGTCAGCCAGGTGAACAGGACTTGCTCAGATGAAAACAACAAACAGAATTTTTATATAAATCACATGATGTGCGATTATTAACCTCCTAAACACTAGGTTTTGAGACAGCCCTTGAGTCAACTGGATACAAAACAAGAACATTTGGAAGGGAAATAAAATCTCATGATTCGGGGTTTAAACTAATCTCTCACTATTAAGAATTAGGATGATACCTCCGTGGAGAGCAGGTTATCTCACATCTGCTAACTATGGGGTTTCTTGCATCTTCCCCTGAAGCATCTGGTGCTGGTCACTGTTAGAGATTATATATATACTGTGATCACAGGGTGTGATCGCAGCTCGAGCAGACATATCTGAGCCAGCTTTAATCTAATTAGCTCCAATCCTGGAGTAGTCAAACTGCAACAGTATGAGCTATACAAGCCCACTCAGAACTCTGGGTAATTACTCAAGGAGCTAGCCGGCACAGAAGCATGTGCTGCCACAGCCCTGAGCTAGGTTGATTAAAGCTAGCTCAAATATGTCTACTTGAGCTGTAAACTCACCGGGTAATTGCTGTATAAAAATACCCAGAGACAGAATACTGCACTATGTGGCCCAAAGATCTGATCTGGTATGGCAATTCTTACATTCCTATGTTCCAACACAACTCATGCTCTCCTTAAAGTGAGAGTTTCACACCGGTGGATACTTTCAAGTATATCAAGCTTCCAAATGAAAAGAGATAAACTCTGATCTCAATCACAGTGGAGTAAATCTGGGGCAACACCATTAAATGTATCTGTGCAGTTAAAGTGGATTTGCTCCAGAGTAACTGAGATAAAGCTGGGCGAAATTTTTCATGCAAAACCTTTTTCTGCTGACAAATGCAGATTCATTGACCTAAACCAGTGTTTCCCAAACTTGGGATGTCGCTTGTGTAGGGAAAGCCCCTGTCGGACTGGGCCAGTTTGTTTACCTGCCACGTCCACAGGTTCGGCCAATCGCGGCTCCCACTGGCCGCGGTTCGCTGCTCCAGGCCAATGGGAGCTACTGGAAGGGGCACAGGCCAAGGGACGTACTGGCCGCCACTTCCAGGAGCGAACCGTGGCCAGTGGGAGCTGCAATAGGCCGAACCTGCAGACGCAGCAGGTAAACAAACTGGCCCGGCCTGCCAGGGGCTTTCCCTACACAAGCAGTGTCCCAAGTTTGGGAAACACCGACCTAAACAATTTGCTAATTCAGATCAATCTGCAGACTGTTTTGGTCAGAAAACACAGACAACCCTACCCCCACCCCCAGCCCCGAAAATGTTGAAACAGATCATTTCAGTATTTCTCCAACCAAAACATTTTGACTTTTTATTTCAGAAATATGGTTTTTTTTTCAAAATTTCCCTCAATTATTTATTTTTTTAAATTTAGCATTTTAAAAACCTCAAACTGGAAACAACATATTTTGTTTCAATCAAAATGTTTCGTCAACACAAAATAAAAGTTTTTCGACATTTCATTTCACCAAAAGACTTGAAACATTTTCATTTTGGGTCAACCTGAAGCAAAGTTTAAAAAAAATTCAGACCTGCGCCTGAACTCAATATTGAGTTATTTGAATAGCCCTACACTGAGCAGAATGTGCCCCATTACATGTTTCTTTGTCAGTTTTTCTAGTTATTCATGGTATTTGAATGTTAAGGACTAGGTATTTTCTGGCCCTATCCCCTCTTCATCTTCCTTGGCCCCACAGTGAAATCAGTGTGGCAATTTGGGGGCAAAAATAACCATAGTATCTAGCTACCAAATACAAAGTTCTCTGAAAATGTCCACGCAGTGTGCAGAGGCGGTCAAAAAAGCTAACAGGATGTTAGGAATCATTAAAAAGGGGATAGAGAATAAGACTGAGAATATATTATTGCCCTTATATAAATCGATGGTACGCCCTCATCTCGAATACTGCGTACAGATGTGGTCTCCTCATCTCAAAAAAGATATACTGGCACTAGAAAAGGTTCAGAAAAGGGCAACTAAAATGATTAAGGGTTTGGAACAGGTCCCATATGAGGAGAGATTAAAGAGGCTAGGACTCTTCAGCTTGGAAAAGAGGAGACTAAGGGGGGATATGATAGAGGTATAGAAAATCATTAGTGATGTGGAGAAAGTGGATAAGGAAATGTTATTTAACTTATTCCTATAATACAAGAACTAGGGGTCATCAAATGAAATTAATAGGCAGCAGGTTTAAAACAAATAAAAGGAAGTTCTTCTTCACTCAGCGCACAATCAACTTGTGGAACTCCTTACCTGAGGAGGTTGTGAAGGCTAGGACTATAACAGAGTTTAAAAGAGAACTGGATACATTCATGGTGGTTAAGTCCATTAATGGCTATTAGCCAGGACGGGTAAGGAATGGTGTCCCTAGCCTCTGTCTGTCACAGGGTGGAGATGGATGGCAGAAGAGAGATCACTTGATCATTGCCTGTTAGGTTCACTCCCTCTGGGGCACGTGGCATTGGCCACTGTCGGTAGACAGGATACTGGGCTAGATGGACCTTTGGTCTGACCCGGTACGGCCGTTCTTATGTTAAAATCTTTAAGCCTCATACTCTAAACCATGGTTCTCAAACATATTTGATTGTGTCCCCCAACCCCACTTCTTTGTGTCTGTAGTGGTTTATGCCCCGCCTCCAGGCACCCAGCCAGCAGCAACCACTCTTTGGCCGCACAGCTCTGAAGGCAGAGTGGAGAGCAGCGGCTGCTGGCCAGGTACCCAACTCTGAAGGCAGCACCGCTCTCAGTAGTAGCAGAGAAGTAAGGGTAGCATGGTATGAGCCTTCGGGGCTCAGCACCCAGACAGCAGCCACTGCTCTCCGGCCACCCAGCTCTGAATGTGCGCAGTAAGGGTTTTTTCCCCTAAAGCTTCTCATGCCTCCCCAGAATACATACCATGCCTCCCAGGGGGGGGTGCCCCCAGTTTGAGAACCTCTGCTCTAAACTGCACCCTGGGATACTTACTGTGTTGTAGTAGTTCCACAAGGCAAGTTAGTGCGTCTCCTGGTCTTCTTGCCACTTAAGCCGTATCTTGGGTTGTTTGTTTGGTGCGCTGCCATTTGCTAGGAGTTTGTGTGTGACCTGGTCTGCAGTCACATTGTAGAAGAAGTTTAATTAACTGGTTAGTGCTTTGAAACTATCACATGGCACATTTGGGACCCCTTGGGACCATTCTGCCCATTCAGGACTGCTGGAGGACACCACACTCCAGCCCTCCTCACCACTGCTGCTCCCTGCCAACAACAAAATGTGGATATTAGAGGGGAGTGTGTGAATTCCACTATGCCCAGGTCATTTTCAGCTGCCCTTTTTGGGCAACTTTAACTCTTCCCTTTGCTGCTGGGGCAGGGCAAAGGGGACTTAGCCTGGCTACTGATCCTTGCAGATGGTGTATAAAGGGCAGTGTAAGCAAGGAGGAATGAGGGTCAGGCACTAATTACTAGGGTTAGAATACCTGCCTAATGCCCCCACTTAGTCTAAAGAGATGCCCTTTAATTGCCCCACTCATGAGAAGGATCTAACCATGTCCAGCTCATTTAAACATGATCGTCAGGATAGGTGTACAAATCCACACACTCTATGCAGAACTACAGCCCACTGAACCTGATCTTTGCAGGATTCCTTCCCAACTCCTTCTGTTCTTCCTACCCGGTCCTCCAAGGACTATCTGTCATGGTGCAGAGCAGGTTGTCTAACAGTTCCTCATACAGTTCAGTGACAGGTTACATCACTGCTTCAATTACAATGCCTCAGGGGGTCTCACTTTCTTGTAAATTCTCTTTGCCAACTTCCACAATTTGCCTAGTGCGTTATCTGGAACCATCTGCCCTCTCAACTGAAATGGTATTTGGAGAAATGATGACCCCAGAGCAGGTTCCGGGGTAAATTAATTGGCATCGCTTACAAATTCTGCTAATAATTTTATATACTCCTCATCTCCAGGGAAGCCAGGCCGCCTGCCCATTGAAGATAGTGGGCTCTTTACTGAGATCCTAGTATTGATAGTTGAGGAGACTGTCCTTGAGAAAGGAAATGTGGGCCCAGTAGCAATTTGGGAGAAGCTCTTTGAATGCTGAAATAATAGGAGCTGATTCAACTAAAGCATCCGTCCTGGAGGTCAGTAAATCTTCCCAAACTGAGAAACAACAGCAATAAAGCTCAGGACAGATAGGTGGACATATTCTTATTTCTTTTGCTTTCCAGAGCCTTAAAAGAAAGCTCTCTGTATGTGTGTATATATATCTCCTCAATATTTATTCCACTCTATATGCATCCGAAGAAGTGGGCTGTAGTCCACGAAAGCTTATGCTCTAATAAATTTGTTAGTCTCTAAGGTGCCACAAGTACTCCTGTTCTTTTTAAAAGAAGGAACCACTTCCCTGGGAAACCTGATTCAGCAAATTGAGTTGAAGTTGACTTGAAAACATGTCTCCCATCATTGCCTAGAGACCTTTATGTCAACTTCATCCTCAGAATAATATTTACGTTCACTGCTCAGGATTTCATCGAATGCAAAATTCCTGTAATGACTGATTGGACATACTTCCTTAATCGTATTCAGAAAAGTGAATGGCTTGATCTTATTTTGGTTTTTGATTTTGTTTTATTTTTCCATTGTACTTGAAAGTATCTCCTCAGAGATTTTTGGAACTGCTCCTGTTGTGTTTGCGTCTTGGCTGTCCAGCTGTTCTCAGATTCTAGCTAGTTATCTATCTGCTTTGTATGTAAGTGTGTCTTTCTCTGTCTCTTTCTCTTACAGTTCCTGCAGTTCCTAGTGCTTCCCTGCAATTACAGTCTGTCAATTACACAGGTTTGCTACTTGCTTGAGGGAATGCAAAGTGTGTTTCCTCTTTTGGCAGCTGCTTAAGCCAGCTGTTATACTGGCAGGTTCTGATTGGCTGATAGATGAAGCTGAATGCTTCTTCTTAGGAAGGAAGAGTAAAGTAAGACACACATTAAAGATCAGATTCTGTTCTCAGTTACACCAGTGTAAATGCAGAGTAACTCCAATGACTTTGGATTTGCAGCAGTGGAACTGAAAGCAGAATCCGGCTCTAAACGAGGGTGGCCTCTTTAACCAAACTGACCTTCAAGCTCAAAAGTGTAGAGATGTTTCACAGAGTATTACTCAGAAGGCCAGCTGGGATCCTATTTATTGATTCCCATAATACAGGAACAAGAGAATGCGCAATGAAATGAAAATGCATCAAATTTTAAAAAGACACAAGGAAATATTGTTTTTAATGGATAGAATCATTAACCTACAGAATTTGCAGCTTCAGGACATTCATAGTCAGAGATTTTAAGGCCAGAAAACAGATGTTCTCATTATATTATTTAGTGCAAGTTTTTTTAAAAAAACTATTTGTATTAATAAGAGTAGCCAATATAATTAAGTTATCTATGACAAAAATTACAAGGATTCTCAATTCTCACATCTCAGGACAAAAAAATGGTTTCAATAGATGAATAAAAAAAATTCTTTCTTCCTTGCCACCAACTCCAGTCACAATGGAATAGTATTGTCCATGAAGTGCAGGATTGTGGGGAAAACTGGTGTCATATCAGCCTCTGAGGCTGGCATTGGCCAATGTCGGAGACAGGATACTAGTATAGATGGACAGATGGATCTTTGGCTTTCTTGGGGAGGACAGTTATAATGTGATATTTATCCAGAGTTAGTCAACTGTATTTTTCCACCTTTGTTTTGACCCAGGGATTGGAAACCTTTGGCATGTGGCCCGCCAGGGTAAGCACCCTGGCGGTCCGGGCCCGTTTGTTTACCTGTTGTGTCCACAGATTCGGCCGATCGTGGCTCCCACTGGTCACGGTTCGCCGCTCCAGGCCAATGGGGGCTGCGGGAAGCGGCGCAGGCCACGGGTGCTTATCCTGGCGGGCCACATGCCAAAGGTTGCCGATCCCTATTTTGACCATTAACTATATGCACGCATCTCAGTTAAAATTTATCTGCATTCTACAACTGCAAAAAGTCCCAGGGAAAATACACAAACCACATCACTCAAACACGTCACATGACCAAACAATGCTAGTTTAATCATATAGCTCTTATCTGTCCACACATCAAAAAAGATGTTGACAAATGGGAATGGGTTCACACACAAAAAGAGCTGCGAGAATTAGTTGAGATCTGGAAAACATGTCTTACAGTGAGAGACTAAAGATGGTCAATGTATTTAGTTTATCCAAGAGAACATTAAAAGGTGACTTCATCACGGTCTTCAAGTACCTCAAGGGGAAGAGATTTCTGACAGTGAATGGGTCTTTAAATTAGCAGAAAAAGCATTATGAGATCCAGTGGTTGGAAGCTGAAGCTAGACTAATTCAGGTTTGGTCTACGCTACCACTTATGTCGGTATAACATATGTCACTCAGGGGTGGGAATAAGCCACCCTCCTGTGCAACGTAAGTTACACAGACCTATGCAGCGGTGTGGACAGCACTATGCCGGTGGAAGAGTTTCTCCTGCTGACATAGTTGCCACCTCTCACGGAGGTGGATTTATGATGCCAACGGGAGAGCTCTCTCCAATCGACATAGAGCATTTTCACCAGATGTGCTATAGGGGTGTAGCTGCACTGGTGAAGCTGTGCCTCTGTAGCACTTCCAGTGTAGAATAACCCTCAGACTAGAAATGAGAGGAACATTTTTAACAATGAGGGTAGTTAACCATTGGAATAACTTATCTATGCATGTGGTGGATCCTCCATCACTTGAAGTCTTTTAAAACAAGACTGGATATCTTTCTAAAAGACATGCTATGGTTCATACAGAAGTTATAGGCTTCATGAAGGAATTATTTGGTGAGGTCTTCTGTTTCAGAAGCTCACTCTAGCTGATCATAATGGTCCCTTCTGGCCTGAAAATGTATGAACCTATTAATCAGGCTACACAAAACTTTCAGCTTGACTGTGAAGTTTGCAGGGAAGAGAGATAAGAAGCCAGTAAAACTGAAAAATATAGAAACATGATATGTTAAAGATGGAGAAAACCATTGCTCCATCAAATCTATACTACTCGTGGCTGGTTACCAGCTACATACAGCTGGACGTAACATGAAATGAATTATTACCTATCCCATAAGCTAGAAATGAGAAAGTTCTATTAGATCATCCAGTTAAACATCAGTCTTTTCCTTAAAAGTATATGCATTACCATGCCTTTGGCAGAATATTTCCAATGTCCAATAACCCTCTGGGAAAGAAAGCTCTTCTCATATCCCACCTTAACCTTTCCTTCTTTAACCTCCAGACCTGACCACCCATAATAGTGTCCTCCTTCCTGGACCCCGAATAGAAGCAACAGGAAGCATTACAAACAGCTGCACACAGACAAAATGCTTTATTCATATAACACCACTTGGGGGGGGGGCGGGGGAAGAAGCCGCCTGCACATGATATTTTTATCTAAATAAAATGCACAGAGTGGCTTTTAAATGATTTCAAGTTATTTTCCTATCCTGCTGAGGCACCTTTTTCCTTGTTGGGATGATGGCAACAAATGCAGATGCTGTGAGTGGAACCGCAGAGATGTTTACAGTGAGTTGTGAAATCCAGGATCCCCTCCTTGTATCCCACAGACAAATGGAGCATTAGTAACATGATTTTTTAAATGACTAAAATGAACCCAATCTGTCTTTCCCACTTCACTTAGCCAAATGAGTTTCAAGAAGGAGAAACAAAGAAATCTGCTCCCATTTTCAAGATTGATAATTCTTCTCTTCTAGTTCCTTTTCCCCCATCTGTTTTGCACAATATGCCGTTAATATCGTAATCACTGAATTATTAGCTAAAGAATTTACAAACCCTGCTCATTATTTCTTGGTGATGAAGGGAAACTGCCATGGAAATGAAAGCTACAGCTTGGAAGATATAAACTCAGGAACATTATTAATGGGATTTTTGCTTGTTTCAGAGCTGAGCAGAGTCTAAGCTACACTAAAGATATTCTCAATGCTGGTAATGAGACCATTTAACGTTCTTTATTATTCAGTATAAAGCAGCTGGTTCCAAATAACCCACAGGGAAAAAGATATAAGGTGAGAGCACAGACCAACAGGGGCCAATAGAATGTTGTTTGGCTGGTCCTATGGAATATGAATGGATGGAACACTTTACCAACCAATGGAAGACATATCCAGGCAGGATCTCAGGGCGGGGTTGGTGGTTAATTGCACTAACTTTTAACCCCTGCAGACAGAGGAGGTATCTGCAGGCCAAGGCTGAGGTGTATTGGCAGAGCACTATGTGGTTGGGCAAAGAATGGATTAGCAAAAGATGCTGCAGGTCAGGACTGAAATTCATTGGCAGAGATAGAGTGTGGGGGACTGGGCTAGAACCAAAATGGCAGATCTTTTGTAGTTTGAGACTGAGCTGAGCACAGTGACAGAGCTGGAGTCAGGGAACCTGATCTGCCTACACCTGTCTCTAGCCAATGCTACAGTTCCCTAACATTCATGAGTTCCAGAATGACTACTAAGTCTTGGGAAGCAAAGATATACACTGGGATTTCTAGGTCTGTCTGCAGACAACACTGCAGAAACTTAAAAACTTGTTCCATCTGCTCAGTAGGAGCCAGACTCTCTAAACTAAAACATTTTGTTATAACCTTCACAAACCTTAGCTGGTGAAATCAACCATCTTCATACTGGTTCTTTTTTAATGGGGCGCATCATTAGGTACAGGGCCGAGTGATCTCCACAATTTCTAACACAGGACTTTGAAGTCACCATAGTCCTTGATCCATGCTTCACTGCACAAGAACTTTGTGAGGTTTTCCCCCCAAAGGATTGAGAAAGAACGGAAGCAAGAACGGAAGAACAAGCAGCAAGCTTCTGCAGCAAAATAAGAATGACAGAGAAAGAAAAAAGACAGAAATGCAGAGAAAGAGACAGACAGAGAGAGAGGGAATATGAAAGTGAAAGACACAGAGATTCTGAACTGAACAAAAGCGAGGCTCTAAATCCCAATTTGGCTGCCTGGGGAGGAAGCCAGTGTTTCTCAGCAGCAAAGACTAAACACCCAGACTAATAGGGGAACTATTTACATTTTTTATTCACATAACTGATAAGATGTAAAAGGAGAAAAAAGTCAAAAAAGGCCCCTGGAGGGTTTCCCAGGGTTGTTTTTGCTGCTGTTAATTTAGGCATAAATATCGAGAACTTTGCCTAAAGCGTCTTCATTAGCTCCCCTGCTGAGACAGTAAACAGAGGAATTAGTTATTTTAGGGCCAGACACTGGAAAAGATGTTAATAAAATAAATTGACCAGTTTCCCATGCATGAGAAACCTCAAACATGATGGCTTCAGCTGATAGTCCCTGCAGTAAATCCAGGCAGCACTGTGTAAGTGTCTGTCTGCAGTATTGAAGAAAATGCCACAATCACACTCACTTAAAAAATGAAAAAGATGAGAAAAGAAGCACCCTTTTCCTGCCACTCTGCACTGCTCACCTGCCTCTCTTTGTCTTCAGCAAAGAGACACAAGGAGTGATAAGAGTATCCTTTATTTAGAGAATACTCCTCACTCCCAAGGATCCAAAAGCATTTTATGAACCACATTCTATAATATAGATATACACACCCATACAGGGAATGAAGAGGACACTCTTCTGGAGTCCAGGACTTGTTATATTAAAATCCTTATACCAGTCCAAAGAGCAATTTGAGTTTAAGGCACTTTAAGACCAGACAGCTCAAGAACCACTAAAACTACAAAAAATGCTGGGTCCCAGTGTCTAGCTGAAGTTGCCAGCCTTTCAGTGGTGAGATACAACATTCAATTCCAGCCCTGCAAGGTTGTAGGATACTGGATTCACTTTGCCCACTAATGAAGTGCAGCTATTTCTGGGTTAGAACATGATGCACAGCAACATAACTCCATAGTTTAGGACAAGAAGTGAAGGACGTTGCATCCAACTGAAACTAAAGCTCTAATTCAGGGGCTGAAACTGGAATTTCACCACATCATCAAGGTTAACCACCCACTTGTGCAAAAAAAAAAACCACCTCTGGACTTTTAATGGGCAGAGATGGTCATGGCCTACCTTCTATGTCTCAGCCAAACGACTGCACCTCCAGCAGCACAGGCGTTTCTCTAGCACTAACCTGGATACCACACTGACCCAGAGCAGACTAGGTCCCATAAAAAGTGAGAAATTTTGTTGGATGTGTCTAGGGGAAAAAAAGCCATTGCTGTTTGATTTCCTTGTTTAAATGCACCAAATCATAAATCAAATAATATGAAAGAACATGCTTTGCAATGTATTTTTTGAGAAAACGGATATACTTTTCTGCTGTTCCTTTCACCTGTCTTCGCACCACCAACACACAAGGATGTTAGCGA